>NC_134703.1:161051701-161651701 GCF_043290135.1 Rhipicephalus microplus
GATTTTTGGTGCTGAGCTTGTTCAGTTTTACTATTTACGCTTCATAATATTGTTACCAAAGGTGAGCCCTTCCGGTGCGATATTTTTTTGCGTTACACGGTGCTTGATTATATTGTTACGGGTAACGTATTTAATAAATTAAATACGATGCACTGTGCTCGGCGAACAAGATGGCGACAGTTCATCAACAACCAGCCACCAACGTCGTCTTTCTCTTTCTTCCAGACAGGCTGTGCCGGCGGTTGCGTATCATAACCCCCCGGTGGTAGAAGCACCGTCTCGGTGCTTGAGCAACTCGGATGCGGTAGAAGGAGGGTGATAGGGCTTGAGTCGGGGTATGTGCACGATGTCACTCGAAGGTGACAATGATGACGTTGAATCGGCTGGAACGATCTCGTATGTAACGTCAGTCACCTGGCGAACGACGCGGTATGGTCCAGTGTAGTGTGACAGCAGTTTTTCAGAAAGCCCTACACGCCGATTGGGGGACCAGAGGAGGACAAGGGAACCCGGTGAAAAATGCACTTTTCGATGATGGGAATCGTAGAGCTGTCTCTGGTGCTCCTGTGAAGCCTCCAGGCGGCTGCGGGCGAGTTGGCGTGCGTGGTCGGCTCGCGCGATGGCTTCGCCGGCATACTCCGTGACCGAGGGCAGCAAGGTCTCAAATGGTAGGGCGGGTTCTCGGCCGTATAGAAGATAGATTGGTGAATAGCAGGCAGTGTCGTGACGTGAGGAATTATATGCGATCGTCACAAATGGCAAATGAACGTCTCAGTCCTGGTGGTCGGCTGCTACGTATTTAGAAAGCATGTCGGTTATGGTGCGGTTGAGGCGCTCCGTAAGACCGTTCGTTTGCGGATGGTACGAAGTGGCAAACTTGTGCTTAGCAGAGCAAGAGCGCAGGATTTCTTCAACGACAGCTGATAGGAAGGTGCGGCCCTGGTCAGTGAGAAGTTGGCGTGGAGTTCCGTGTACTAAAATAATATCATATGCCAGAAAGTCCGCCACATCGGTTGCGCAACTC
The DNA here is from genome assembly GCF_043290135.1 of Rhipicephalus microplus. Lineage (NCBI taxonomy): Eukaryota > Metazoa > Arthropoda > Arachnida > Ixodida > Ixodidae > Rhipicephalus > Rhipicephalus microplus. The sequence continues at coordinate 161,052,726 of NC_134703.1, forward strand.
ATCGGAAGTGCTCGTGTGATAGCGTACCGTGTCGCATAGTCAGTGGCGACAGCGATCCATTTGTTGCCTGAGCTGGAGATCGGGAAGGGCCAAGCAGGTTGAGGCCAACTCGAAAAAAAGGTTCAAAAGAAATGTCGATCGGCTGAAGGAATCCAGCTGGTAGCGAAGATGGCTTTTGTGGCGCTGGCAGGGTTCACAAGCGGCGACGCAGCGTCGAACAGAGCGGGCAAGACCAGGCCAAAAGAAACGACGACGTACACGGTCATATGTGCGAGAGACGCCCAAGTGGCCCGCCAAAGGAGCGCCATGAAGTTGGTTGAGAACAGTCGCACGAAGATGTGCTGGTATGACGGGGAGCAAGTCAAGGCCATATGGATCGAGGTTACGGCGATACAAGATGCCGTCTTTTACCAGGAACATTTGTAGAGATGCGTCGCGAGGCCTTTACTCAAGCTTGCCAATGATGGTTCGCAGGGAAGCATCCAGGCGTTGTTCGTGGCCAAGGTTGAGTAGCTGCGCCACACACAGAAGGTCTGGAAAGGTGTCAGTAAGGGCAGCCTCTTCCACAAGGTAGCGTGATAAGCAATCAGCATCTTGGTGTGACCGCCCTGTTTTGTACGTTACGGTGAACGTGTATTCTTCTAACCGTAGGGACCAACGAGCGAGGCGTCCTGTGGGATCCTTGAGTGAGGCCAGCCAGCAGAGCGCGTGATGGTCGGTAACTACCTGGAATGGACGCCCGTATAAGTATAGGCGAAACTTGGCGACTGCCCACACGAGAGCGAGACACTCACGTTCCGTGATTGAATAGTTGCGCTCGGCTGTAGATAGCAGGCGGCTTGCATATGCTATAACACGGTCATGTCCGCGTTGATGTTGCATTAGCATTGCTCCGATGCCATGCCCACTAGCGTCAGTGCGAACCTCGGTTGGAGCTGATGGATCGAAATGGGCTAAAATCGGCGGTGTTGTAAGAAGCGTCGTGAGCTGGGAAAAAGATGAGGCTTGATCAGCGCCCCAGAAAAACGGCGTGTCCTTCTTCAGGAGGTTTGTGAGTGGGCGTGCAATGATGGCGAAGTCCTTAACAAACCGTCGAAAGTAGGAGCACAAGCCCACAAAACTGCGAACGTCCTTTGTTGACTTCGAAACAGGAAAGTCCGTGACGGCGCGAATTTTCTCGGGATCCGGGCGGACTCCTGCGGCATCGACGATGTGGCAAGTACGGTTATTTAACGACGAGCAAAGTGGCATTTCGACGAGTTCAGTTGAAGTCCGGCTCGAGGAAAAACTTCAACAATCGCCGATAAACGCTTGAGATGGGAGTCGAATGTGGGCGAGAAAACGATAACGTCGTCTAAATACCATAAGCAGGTTGACCATTTAAACCCTTGGAGCAACGAGTCCATCATTCTTTCAAATGTGGCCGGCGCATTACAGAGACCAAAGGGCATCACTTTGAAGTGATAAAGTCCGTAAGGAGTGACGAATGCGGTCTTCTCTCGGTCCATCTCATCCACAGCGATCTGCCAATAGCCAGATCGAAGGTCGATAGTGGAAAAATACGTAGCACCGTAAAGGCAGTCTAAGGCATCGTCGATTCTAGGCAACGGATAAACATCTTTCTTCGTAATTTTGTTGAGATGCCTATAATCTACACAAAAACGCCATGTTCCATCCTTCTTTCTGATCAGGACAACAGGAGAAGCCCAGGGGCTACAAGAGGGTTCGATTATGTCTTTTGAAAGCATCTTTTCGACTTCCCGTTGTATGACGGTGCGCTCGGACGCGGAAACACGGTATGGACGTCGGTGAATGGGACTCGCGTCACCAGTATTGATGCGATGAGTAACAACACTCGTTCGGCTTAAAGCCGTGCTGGCGAAGTCGAAAATGTCACTATAGGACCCCAGGACGTGACGAAGGGCTTCCGCTTGATCACGAGCGAGGTCTGATGGTACCATGTGGTCAACGTCGACGCCCGATGAACGCGATAGAGTTGGTTCATTGTCTGAGGTGCAGCAATCATCCACTCTGAAGGGTTCAACCGTATGGTCTTGTAGAGCAGTGATTTCGGCCAGGGAGATACCTTGTGGAAGAATTTGGGCTGTGAGGGCAAAATTGACAATAGGAAGGCATGTGCGGTTTTCAACGATTGTCAAAATGGTGTGCAGAACAGCGACGCCATGCGTAAGCATCACGACATGAATTGGTTCCACCATGTATTTACCGTCAGGTACAGGTGGTGTAGAGAAGAGGTTGATATGTGTGACACAGTTAGGCGGAAGGCGTGCGAAACCAATGCAGCAAAGGCGACTTTGGGGTGGGTTGGTCAGATCAGAAAGTAGAGGCATTTCAAGGTCAAGACAGCCGGCTGAACAATCTATAAGGGCCGAGTGAGCGGTGAGAAAATCCATGCCTAGAATTACTTCATGAGGACAGTTTTCTATAACGGTGAAAAGAACAGCAGTGCTTCTATCGGCGATAGTCCCACGGGCGGAGCACATGCCGATAATCGCGGCAGTTCCCCCGTCGGCGACTCAAACGGCTCGGTTCAAGGCGGGTGTGACAACTTTCTTTAGGCGGCGACGAAGAGCAGCACTCATTATGGACACATAATCGCCAGTATCGATCAACGCGCGCACAGGTACAATGTCTAAAGTAACGTTCAACAGATTTCGGGTGGTCGGTAATGTCACACGAGGATTTCTTGCAGAGGTCGTCGTCAATGCAGCTTCACCTCCGGAAGCTGCACTGCCTAGTTTTCCGGTCGGAGGCGCTGCGAATAGGTCGGAGAGGCAGGACGGCGTTGTGGGGGCGAACGAGATTGACGGCGAGCAGGGGATGGCGAGCGGGCGTAGCGAGGTCTCGTCAGAGGTACGGCAGGATCAGAGGATGTGGTCGGCATAGGGGAACCAAAATCAAATGTTGAGGACGACTGGTGGTCAGAAGTGGCTTAGGTAGGAGGCCCATAGCGTGCCGGCGGAGCCCAGTGATTGCGGCAGTGGCGAGCAATATGACCAACACGTCGGCAGATAAAGCATATGGGCTTGTCGTCCAGTGTACGCCATTCGGACAAATTGCGCTGTCGAGAGTAGTTGGAACCATATCGAGGAGCGGATGGACGACGATAAAAAGGCTCGACAGAGTAGACTGGTTGAATGGGGTGTAGGCCGACGTTCGATAATTCTTGACGAACGACGGCTTGTATCAGTGAGATAGTGGTCGGTGAAGGATCAGGCGTTGTAAATGGAGTAACTACTGGTTGGGCAGCCTCGACCTCACGACGAATGATGCGGGTGAGGTTGTCACATCGGGGAACTGGGCAGACGGAGTCATCACACGAGGAAGTAGCAGCTGTGTTCGGCAGGCGCGTGATGCCGTGGGTGACGCGGCGGGCTTTAGCCTGTTCTAGACGGCGGCATTTTGTCAGGATCGTGTCGATGGTCGTGACATTATTATAAACCAGCAGGTTGAAGGCATCGTCAGCAATCTCTTTGAGGACATGGTTAACTTTTTCTTCTTCTGACATGCGCTGATCGACCTTGCTACAAAGCGCCAAGACGTCAACAATGTATGACACGTACGATTCTGTAGACGTCTGGGCGCGAGTGGCGAGAGTGTTCTTGGGAGCGAGCTGAAGACCAGATGAATCGCCGAAAAGATCACGGATCTTCGATTTGAAAAGATCCCAACTTGTGATTTCGGCTTCGTTGGTTTCGAACCATGTCCGCGGCGTGCCGTCGAGGTAGAACACAACATTGGCCAGCATGAGCGTCGGATCTCAGCGGTGGGTAGCACTGACTCGCTCGTACCGGTGCAGCCAGGAGTCAACGTCGATGGTACCGTCAGCGGAGAAAGTTCCAGGATCCCGCAGGGGTGGCAGGGTGACGTGGGTTGTTGACTCGGATCGAGAGACCGGTGGGGATGAGGCACTGGCAGTTGAAGTAGCCGAAGAGTTCCCGGTGTTGCGACCGCTGCGCGTCTCCATCGAGGTACGGGAGTCGTCCACCTCCACCAATAGTGTTACGGGTAACGTATTTAATGAATTAAATACGATGCACTGTGCTCGGCGAACAAGATGGCGACAGTTGATGATGCTGATGCTGATGACCTCTGATGGATGGCGCTTACACACAAAGGGGGATGGGCCAAGAACCGGGCGGCAGGATACTTAAATGAAAACTAAACTAAAAATGAAGCCAATCTGAAAAAGTAGCGTAAAATATTACTACCAAAAAACAAAAATGTGTGCTGAGCAAGCGGTCAAACCATCTTTTGTTTTTGAAAGACATTACTATGAATTATACACTAAAGATCTGAAAAGGTAGTGGTTTCTCTAGCATGGTAATCTTTTAGTTGCGTTGATGTAGTCAAACACAGCGGAGCATACATCCCTGTGGCAGTAACCAAATGAAGCTCCGCCAAGTGATAAAATTACTGGTAAATTTACTTGTATTCCTAGCTTTTGTAATGGGGCTACTAAAAATCTTTTTCTCCGATAAGAATAACAATGACAGAATAAAAAGAAATGTTCAATTGTTTCAATTTGGTTGCACCAAATGCATAGCGGTGACGCCTTGAGCTGAGCTTTATTAAGGTAATAATTTAGTTGTGGAACTGAACAGCGCAATCTGGTATAAGTGACCTCTAACTGGCGAGATAAACACCACTGTTTATTCCAGCAATAGCTCAAATGTTCGAAATCTTTGAAGTTATCCAAATTACCTTTTCCCTATTGCAGGCAAGCATTTCGGAACCTTAGCGCGGTTACGTAAGCCGTATCTGGCAAAACTGGAATGGTGGGCCCACCCAGGGATACTGCTTCTAAAGAGTCCGCCATTTCGTTCAAATATAATCCGCGGTGGCCTGGTACCCATAGCAAATGCAGTTTTTTTACGTTTTTCGGTACTAAATGCCGAAACGTATTCATCAGCTCTGAATTTACTGCCGCAGAAAGTGCATTACAAACTCATAACGAATCTGTAATGATCACTGCTAATGATTCGCTTGAGGGTAATATGCGTAGGGCAAGAACAATGGCCAATAATTCTGCCATGAATACCGGGGTATAATCTGGGAGTCGAATCGAAAAGGACCAGTCCAAAGAAGGAGAGAAGATGCCAACCCCAGCCTTTCTTTTGACACAGATGCATCAGTCGCTATGATATTGCTTATCTCTAGGTGGGCTAGATAATCTGCTAACTGGTCATTTAAATACCTATATGCCAATTGTTTCGCGTTATGAGGAAATATATCATCGAATTGTATGCTAAGCATTGACTTTAGGTCGTGTATTGGACGAATATGTCTAATTTTTACATTCAGTTGCTTTAGTAGCGCTTGTGCAAATACTATTTGCGGGGTCTGTAGTCGCGACCAATGGGTTTCGAAAAATAAAGTCGGTTCTTGAATGAAAGCGTAATATGAGAGTCTTTGGTGTGAACTGTATATCTTTAAGAATGCTTGCACAGTAAGAATTTTAAACCTATTTAGCAGAGAAGGTAGGCGAGCTTGCATATACAACACGTTGTTTGCAACAAACTTTGGTAGACCCAGACACAAACGCAACGCTTCTCTTTCCAGCAGTATTAGGGGTCTCACTTTATAGGCTGCGCTGCCAGAAAATAATACGCATCCGAATTCTATGATGGGCCGCACATAAAGTTTATATATCATTATTAGCACATCTGTTCTGAAACCCGCTTTACGGTTTGCAAGCTTCCGTAGCCACCCCATGGCCCGTGTTGCCTTGGAGTACACATCATCAATGTGACTTCTCCAATTTAATGTGTCATTATATATGATGCCCAAATATTTAAGGGAATTCGCCTGCGGAATGAGCTCATTACTGTACATTAACGAGATGTTGATAGGCTGCAGAAAAGAGAATGCAAGGAGCACACTTTTCTTTACGTTCAGGGTCTTATGAATATTTTTAAGCCATCTTTCTATCATTTGAGATAATTTTGTAGACTCTGGTATAATGATTGAAGGTCGGTATTACTTGCGAAGAAAGCAATATCGTCCGCGTACACATATATCTGAATATCCTTAGTTGATGGAATGGAGCTTAAGAAAATGTTAAATAAAACTGGCGACAGGACAGCCCCCTGTGGTACGCCACGTGTCTGCTTATATCTATTCGATGAGTACCCATCTTTAAAGCAGTAATATTCTCTCCCTCTTAAAAACTCGGACACCCACGCAGTGATGTAGTTGGGAAAGTGGTGATATTCCATCTGTTTTAATAAAATTGAATGCTCAACCCTATCGTACGCTTTAGCCAAATCTAAAGTAACTAAAGCACAGTATTGGCGCCGACGCCGAGCCAGTTGTATTCGGCTCTCTAAATCAACATGCGCACACCATATTGAGCAACCGGATCTAAAACCAATTTGACTGGGTTTTAATATTGCGTTGTTATTAATATATTTCATTACCCGGGCATTCAAAACTATTTCAATTAGCTTAACCAGATTTGACGTGATTGATATCGGCCTTACATTGTCCAAGGCGAATCCTTTTTCCTGCTTTTTAGGAAGTGGAATCACTTTAGACAGCTTCCATTCCGCAGGTATCCAAGCTTTTGTCAAAGAAAAATTCACCAGATTAAGTACTTCAGTTGGACAAATCTCGAATATTACTTTTATCATTGAATTTGTTATCCCGTCTGGTCCAGGTGCCGAAGGAGATAAGTGCCTTATTATCTCTGCCAGCTCATCTAAAGTAACCTCCTCGAAATCCTCGCCTGACATTGGGTTCCCAATGTGCAGTGGTAGAGTTGACATAAATCTATCTTGGAGCCCTTTCGCAATATTTTCTACTAAATCAGAGAGCTCACGGGGGGAAAGAACAGAAGAGTCAATATTTTCAGCGGGTGGTAACATCTTTTGAGATCTTAAAAATCTGAAGAGCGCTTTTTTGTTTTTAGCCCTAGAAAGATACTCATGTCGTTTCATATTATAACTATCTCTTGCTGTACTTACTGTGCGTTTGAAGTCTGCTGCTGCGAATTTATAATCACACCAATTTTTTTGACATTGGTTGACCAGCAGTTGTTTCCATGCAGCTTTCCGTTTTCTATAGCTTCTCGTGCACTCTTCAGTCCACCATGGACTAAAAGAACCTCTTGTGGCCGAGTCTAATTTAAACGTTGCGTCTTTTACTGATCTTTTTAACACTGCACACAGACTCATAGCCCTAATGTCACCTTGTATGTCCTTGCGGTGATCAAAAGTAGCCCTCAAGTCTTTTTCTAATTTTCTATAGTTGAGGAATGAGAGGGCCTTTTCGGCGACATGTACTCTTGGAAAGTTCAGTACAAAAGTAATATGCAAGTGGTCACTGTTAGTAGCACAGTCTAAAGTTTGCCACAAAGATATATTTAAAGATGAGCTTGAAAATGTCAAATCAATTACAGATTTAGAGAGACCTCAGACAAAAGTAGCAGATTGCGAATTTAAACAAGATAAATTCTTGTCAATAGCCCATTCCCACAATCGTTTTCCGCTTAAATCTGTTTTAAAACCCCAGGCCACATGATGTGAATTGAAGTCTCCAGTGATTAATGTATCCTTTCTGCAGGCAGAGAACATATCGTCTAGACTTCGTGTGTCTTGCACCCCGGCTGAGAAATACGCATTCACAAACGACAAGGGAGAAGCGTCTGGTAATATTATGTCTACTATCAAAATTTCACAATCTGGAGTCACACAACGATAAGAGATCGTAGCTTTGTGACTAAACTTAGTTGCTATCAAGACAGCAAGCCCACCACCTCTGCTAGGTCGGTCCAATCGAAATAGCCGATAATTTTTTAGGTGAAACTTCTGGCTGGTTGAAAGCCAGGTTTCTTGCAGTGATATAATATCCGGGGAAAGTTGTGAAGAAAGGTATGATAGGTCTGTGGCTGCGGAAAATATAGATCTGCAATTCCACTGTAATATGGTTAGGGAACCTATTTTGACGACAGAACCGTCGCAGAAACTGCTTGGTCTAAAATGTCCTTTCGCAAAAAGTCTTTCTTAGACATGTTCTCAAAGAATTCTTTTTTGGATAGATACTTTTTAGATTTCGAATTATGCGAAGAGTTTTTTGATTGGGGAGATCGGGTTCGCTTCAGAGCCTTATGAGAGTCCATATCCATACCTGCCCATGCTTCCGAATCATCCGTAAGATCACCGTCTTCCGTTGTTTTAGAAGTCCCTGCCTCACGAGAAACCGCTCGCTGACGTGTTGTCGCACTTTCTATTTCCGTACGCTAAGATACCAATGATGTATGAGGAGCCCAATCGTTCGTAGATGCTACACCTAGAATTTGAGATAGTTGATTGGAAACCAATTGTGCCAAGCTTTCAAAAACGTTGTTTGCGAGGCGTTTCATTGCCTTTTCCATAGCCTTCTCTACAGCCTCTGCGATTGATGTTGCGAGAGATGCATCCGTGGCGGTGGTATTACGTGCTGCAACACTGGCATATCCTTTGGATCTCTCCTGCATTTCTGCAACGGCTTCTCTCCGAGAACACCTCTTGCGTTCTACAATATCCGATATGGCAAGCTCCCTTTCTTTTGCTGCACAGTCTGCGGAGTCTGCAGGGTGCGCCCCATTACATAAGCAGCACCTCTCTTTCTCAGAGCTGCACTCGCGGCTGTCATGATTTTCACCACACAGACGGGATCTAACAACTGATCGGCACCCTCTGACACTATGTCCATATCGCCAACATTTCAAACACTGCAGGGGTTTGGGGGAAAGTGGCTCTACCTTATAGATCAGTGGCCATGCCCTAATTTCGGAAGGTCGGACTGTTCCTAAAAAGGTCACTATCACCGATTCCGTTGGTGATTTTATGTTGTCAATTGTACGGGTGCACCTGTACACTGAAATTACACCCGCCACCGAAAACAAATCGAGCACATCTGCAGGTGTCAGGCTTGTGTCTACACCGCGGACTAATCCTTTCGAGCATGCGAGGTGTGCCGGAATAAATGGGCTTACCGGATGCGCTATGAATTCGGAACATTGCAGGAGCTCACGAATGCATTCCTGATCTGCGGAACAGCACAGGATGCCTCCGCGACCAAACTGGCGGACCTCAGTGATCTCCTTGGGATGCGAAGTGGCTTTTCGAAGCTCCACTTGAATCGCCTTTGGGTTCTTGATCGGAATACTGCCCCCATCTGTAGGTACCAGCGCCACAGGGACACTTCTCGCTCCACTGCGTAACAAATAGTCTATCGGCCAATCCTTGGCGGGGGTGGAAGCTAACCAAGGGGAGTGCCCTTGGCCGGGGGAAGAAAATGACATCAAACTGGAATGACTCGCTTCAGCTGAGAAAGACAATTACAGTTATCGGAAAATAAAGAACACTCAAAGAACAATAAGGATACTGCCGCCCGATCCTGAGCCCGGGCAGCTTCTTCACAGTCGAGCCTCACAGCCGAAATGCGACGTGGCGTTCCAGGCACTCAGAGACAACCTCTAATCGACAGTTCATCAACAACCAGCCACCAACGTCGTCTTTCTCTTTCTTCCAGACAGGCTGTGCCGGCGGTTGCGTATTAATATACTTGGATAAAGCAATGTGTATGTGTACTGATTCCATGTTGAGACACAGTTTTACTATTTGAACTTTTGAAGCTGTTAGAACGATTGACGGGAAGAACGAGGAGAGGGAATATCAAGGAAACAGACAAAGAAGAGTGCCTTCTTTCTGGAAGAGAAAGTGTCTGAAAGGATAAAAGACAGACTTCGCGCTCCAGTTCCAACGCTCTTACAAGAGTTCCTGCTAATTTCACAAATGCCTTAGTAGCTTTCTTTAGTCGCATGTGCTAAAACACTTCGTGTCACATGCTTAAGATGATTTGGGGCGCTGAAGTATTAAGAAAAATTGATGGAATGAAGCATGCACTTCGGAGCACCCGATGCGAAGAAATGTAATCATGTGAGGAAGCGACTGGTGCCTGCTGACAAAATAATCGATTCGGAAACGCAAAAAGGACCAAGAGATAAATAAAATAAATGTCATGTCGCGAAGTATGTAGAGTGCAAACAAGGAGCGGCTTTGAGGCAGAACCGTGTGCTGGCCACTCTGAGAAAAATTACAGTTTAGCTTCAAGAGCTGTTGAAGAAATAGAAGAAAATACAGTGAAGCGAGGACATAAAAAGAGAAGGAGTAGGCTGTCTATTGACATGTTCTCAGACACGTGTGTGGGGACGCTGAATTGTAGAAACGGCAACCGAGAAAAAAAAACTATGGCAAAAATCTCCAGTAAACAACATAGAACCTGTGAAACACGAAAGGAAATATGCTGTAAGATGACACGATCACCAGTGCATTTAGTTTGTTTCGGCGCACTGAATTGACAAAAAGAATAATAAGGGCGACAAAAGCAGCGAGGATTGTGCCAGAAGTCGTTCGTCAAGCCTGCCGGGAAGAATCTTATGTCAGGAGATGAAAGTCAACGGGACCTGACGGGTGAGAAAAGCCGAAGCAGAGTCGGTCGTCAGATTTATTTGCCACCCAGGAACTATGAAACGGCATTTCGTAAGAAATGTTGCTGCGTCAAGCACATAGTCACACGTATATAACGAAGTCGGGTGCATGGAGATTTACACTTTCATAGGTTATATGTCGTAATAAATAACAAGCTTTCTAAAGTTTTCCCTCAGATATCAGCCTAGTTTCTCACCTGATTTGCTACTTGAGGTGCCAGGTGGTGACTATGATTCATATAGTGATCATATATACGCTCAAATAGTACGTAAGTCGCAAACAAACACGAAGTTCAACTGTACTTAGATGTGCACCTTGCAAACCGTAGTTCTGAACAACACGACTTCATTGAAGGCAATTTGCCCCGGCTTTATTGTCACAAAATTAAACGAAACTAATTTGCTTTCGCTTCTGTTCGAAAGATCGTGGAATAGAAAAGCATTGCGCTCGCACTTTTATGTATTTGCCAACTGCGGAGCAAACTTTGGTTTTATGACAATCGAGGGCAACTAAACGAACTCAAGCGTTGCCAACAGCAGAAAAGCTTGAAGGTACTCAAACATTTTGGATTTAATTCATTCTCGTAGTTTTATCTTGTTCATTTTCGTTCTTTTGTTTTTGTTGCTCCCTTTTTTATGCATTTCAGAGCCTCTTCACAGATGGTTTTTTGCTGGAGTATTCTAGCTTTGAAAATTGTTTTTCCTTTTCTAATATTAGGCTTCACTATGTTCTCTTACCTCAGAGAACAGTAGCATTACGGAATCACTACCGAATACTCCTAGAGGAGCGGGTTCGTCCTTGCCGCACTTTGATCTCTTCTGTTCTGGTTTTTTTAATTTTCTCTAGAAAGCAAAGCTATTTTTTTCAAATAACTACTCAGCTTCAGCTGGCTCATAAGGAATGGGGGCTGAGCTACATGATTAACATGTCTATTCAGGTTAACCTCTCACGAACGTGCACTGGTGACACCGTGAGATTGATAGGACATCCCTGCTCGTACTACGCTGTCATAAATTCATGATTTTGCCCGCTTTTGCGTATGATTATTCTTGCTTGGTGCTATGTCTTTCCTGTCAAAACGACACTGTGTTGTGTTACAAGAGTATCAACAGAAAGAAAAAAAAAGACACCGAACCAAAATTCTATCGCGCACGCCTTTTCTGTATGACAAGCCATGATGGCAAAACAACGGGCTGGAAAATGTCGTCACAGCTTTGTCATGGTGGTCTGGTGACTTAAGTACTCGGCGGCTTACCCGCAGGTCACAGGATTGAATCTCGGCTGTGGTTGCTGCATTTCTGGTGGAGGCAGAAATGCTGTAGGCCCGTGAGCTCAGATTAGGGTGCACGTTAAAGAACCCTAGGTGGCCAAAACATTAGGAGCCCTTCAGTACACGACGCCTCTCATATTCATATTGTGGTTTTGAGACGTTGGACCTGAGTTATCAATGAAAATGCCGTCACAACACTTAACTGAACGCGTGCTGTCATAGCCGGTGTGGTACTATTGGAGGAAACGCCTATGATCGCGTGGGTGGTGGGAGAGTCGACGATAAAAAAAAGTGTATGAGTGGTCTTGGCAAAATGAGTCAAGCAAGACTCATCGAAGTAGTCAGAAAAATACTTTTGAGATATCTATATATGTGGCGCAGGAGGTGTGATGGCTGTACGATGAACCATTTATTTATCTTCGTCTTCCTCCTTCTCTACCATTACACCACACCATTCTCGTGTGGTTCGTCACAGGCTTCCCCCCTCCCCCGAGAGAGACGTAGGTGCAGGGGCGGACGATATCGTTTAAGTCTGCTGACATGAACGATGTCAGTCTGGCGACCGAGTGGAGCCACGCTGCGGTCGATCTCGTAGTTAACTGCCGAAATCTTGCGTATGGTCGTATAGGGTCTTTCCATGATTGCGCTGAGTTTGCCGCGGTTCGGGTGCCAGGGTGTTTCATATAGAACACAGTCTTCCACTTGAAGCTCTAATGGAAGGAACTTCTTGTCATATATGATCTCGTTTTTCTCGTGATATGCTACTGAATTGCGGACTGTGTTTGTACGAGCTTCCTGCAGATTTTCGGTAACGCCTGGAAGAAGATAGCGATACGATGGTGTGCCATACATAAGAAAGCAGGGTGGGTAGCTTATGACTTCGTGAGGCGTTCTATTGTACTCGTCGACAACGTCCGAGAGACATTTTTCATTATAGTATTCCTGCAAGCTCTGGCCTGTTCGCAACCGGCAATGAATGAATTGACGAAAAGGATCCGCGACGCCGCTCGTAAAGCTTCCCTTCATGCGTTCACATAAGCTCTCCCAAGATGCGTCTGTGTCGAAAACCTCAGTGAGAAACCATCGGAAAGCCTCACCTTCAAGGTAATCGGAGAAGTAGCACAGCTTGTCTCGCTCCGTTCATGCTGTGGCCGCAGTCTTCCCCTCAAAGAGTCGGAGCCACTTGTCAAAGGGGACGTCCGTAGATGCCCCCGAGTACTTCGGGATGTTGATGACTTTCTTGAATGTGGCCATGATGAAGGGCACGGTAGATCCTGTCGACTAGTGTGACGAAGGAGGTGTGATGGCTGTACGATGAACCATTAATTAGTCTTCGTCGTCCTCCTTCTCTACCATTCCACCACACCATTCTCGTGTGGTTCGTCACACACACACACACACACATATATATATATATATATATATATATATATATATATATATATATATATATATATATTTCACATTTTGTCATAGTATCCATGTAAAAAAGTGAATAAAGCCTGAACATAAAATGCTATACCTTTTTGTTCATTGGAATAAAACATGCTAAGCGACAAAAGATTATTCTTGGTTGGCAAAATTACGGGAGGCGTTCCTGAGTTGAAACCGTTCAAATCTAACTCGCAGGTCTTTCGAATTATGCTTGTTTCACTTTTCAATGGTAGTAGCACAAGGGTGCTGCTCGCGTCCCTTATTTTCTTTGTGTTGGTTTGAAAATGGTTGATCCTTAATGTTCATGCTGAGTGCGCAAATAATTGTTGGTCTCTAGCAAGCTTGTAATTTCTTGCACGGCGCACATGCGAGGAGATAGTATAGTCTTCTAGACAACTGGTGACTTCGTTTTGAAATATTCTCCAAACAAGCAATTCTGCCCATGTTGTCCTGACAGACGCAAGTAAGTTTCCTTGGCTAGAACAAAAGCAGCCGCTACACCTCGAACTACAGCACATAAACACCTTTAACTTGTTCTCAGTATTAGGCGTATTTAAAAGCCCAGTTTATTATCCCCATATTCCCGTGTGTGATATTAATATTCAATGTCGGAGGAGGCAAATCATCACCATTGTGTATATGATCGGAAACTTCTGCCTGCGACTCGAGCTCACAGAATTGTTGCACTTTAGGTCAATTTCATTTGCAGATTCCTAGTGGCCGATAAACGCTCTGCTGGATCACTTCGTTCCGGTAGACGGCACCCGAACGAAATATGCTAAAAGAACACAGCCGCCTCCGCCAGAGTAAATGGCAAGGCGCGCTGGAGCACGCCTAAAATTGCTTACGTTTTTGCCGCATTTGGCCATTCACGGGTGCGGTGGGAGACTCTGGAAGCGCGTTCCATGGGTCATTTACTACGCCACACTTCGGGTCGCTTTCGACATCCGGTTTATTTGGTCGTTTTTTGCGGAACAGAGAGGAGAAAGCTGCTCCACGAGTTGAATCTCATGGCGGGGATGCTCCGGATAGGCCAATGAAGCATACAAGAAGCACAGTCAACGTACCAATGAAAAGTATTTGCCCCTCATGAAGCAGAAAAACCGCTATCTAAAGTGCACTTGAAATTTACTATATAACTGTTATGTCAGCCGAAGTGAAATTCTTGCTACCCATTGTTTAAGATACGGCTGATGCAATTCATCTGGGCGGTTACTATAGCGCTGATCAAAAAGAGCGGCTCAAAATGCATTAAGAGCAAACATCCGCTCTAGTTAAGCCTTCTTGGTGGGCAACGTTCACACACCGAAAATTACAACTCACACGTTTATTCAGTGAGCTAGACTATATACCACTTTAAAGGCGTTAACCGAACGATGGCATGAAAGCAGTGCTAAGACAGAATCAGTCATCGGGATGTGTTCATTCAGTAAGCTCGCTGTCTGATCTCGCATCAATTATGCCAGCTATGGTCGCACTTTAAGACAACCGTTCACAAATGTATAAGTTCGTTCGTTCCGGAGAAAGTGAAAAAAATACATGGCCGTTGTCCTTGGATTACGCGCGACATACTCCATCTAAAACGCAAGATAAAACGCCTGTCATGCTCAAAAACACAACCACGTAGTGCTGCTCTGACGAGCCTCCGCGCCGAACTGCGCAAGAAGATTAGAAGCTCCAAATTTCATTTCTTCAACGTAAAAATGCACAACTTTCTCACAACCAATCCAAGAAAATTTTGGATGCACCTCTCCGACAAAAAAGTGAAAGTGACAAAAATTAAAATCAAGGACGCGGACGTGACTGATGCCAGCTGCATAGCAACAGCATTTAACGACTACTTCTCTTCTGTTTTTTTGCGAACGGGTGACACCCCTCCTGATTTCCACGCAAACAATCTCGAACTGCCAGACTTGATTATAACAGATGAAGGCATCTTGTCAGCTCTACTTCACCTAGACACAAAAAAATCAGCTGGGCCAGATGAAATACCTAATGCTTGTCTTTATCGGTACGCCGAGTGGTGTTCCAAATACTTAGGCTTAATATTTAGGGAAAGCCTGTTACAAGGCGAAGTTCCAGTAGATTGGAAGAAGGGTAAATTGGTACCCATTCATAAATCAGGTGATAAATATGACGTGAAAAACTACCGCCCTATTTCATTGTTATGTACAGCCGGCAAGGTTATGGAACACTTCCTTTTCAAACACTTAAGTTCATTTCTGGAGAGTAACCATTTTTTTCCCCCAAATCAACACGGTTTCCGGCAAGGCTTTTCAACCACCACACAGTTAATTCACACTACTGATGACTTTCTAAAAACACTTGACAAAGGCGGACAAATAGATGCGATTTTTTTAGACTTTGAAAAAGCTTTCGACCGAGTTTCCCATTCCCATTTGACGTTTAAAATTCGCCGAATCCTAACCAACGAAAGAATTCTTCGATGGCTTGATTGTTATCTATCCCACCGACACCAATACGTTCGGATAGCAGATAAAAATTCTTCTTCCGCTCCCATGCATTCTGGGGTACCACAGGGCTCTGTCCTAGGACCACTTTTATTTTTAGTTTATCTAAATGACATGTCATCCGAATCTACTGTGCAGTGTCGTTTTTTCGCGGACGACTGCGTTGCGTACCTGCCCATTCAATCAAGAACAGATCACGCCACCCTAAATGAATACTTATCGGTTGTTACAGCATGGTGTAACTCCTGGAAAATGAGCCTCAACATAGCAAAGTGCGTCAAGATGACCATAACACGTAAAAAAAATCCCTCGGAATTCACTTACATGTTAAACAACACTGCTATAACAACCGTTAACCAGTACAAATACCTTGGTCTGACAATCACTTCTAATTTGAGCTGGAAAACTCATATTGAAGGTATAACATCAGCAGCACTGCGGCGATTGTGGTTCTTAAAGCATCGCATGAGGCACTGCACCAGCAAAACAAAACTAGTTGCTTACACTACATTGGTACGCCCATTGTTGGAATATGCTGACGTTGTATGGGATCCACACACACAAACTGAAATATACTTACTAGAACGAGTCCAAAATAAATCCCTTCGGTTTATTTACCACGCCTATAGTAGACACTGTTCAGTCACTGAACTCCGTAATAGATCCGCCCTTCCCACATTGGAGTCGCGTAGAAAGCTACATCGCTTAAAATTACTTTATAACATAGTCAACGGACACTCAGGACTCGCTTTTAACACTTACATGCAGTACAATACATCGCGGAAAACTCGGAACAAGCATGATAACACCATAGTGGTGCCACTTACAAAAACAAATTCTCGGCGATATTCCTTCTTTCCACGAACAATTTCCGACTGGAATGAACTACCTCATGACGTCACCAGCATCGCAGCGCCCGACGCATTCTTATCAGCTGCCACTGCCTGTCTGTAGTAAAAGCTGTCTGGTCGTATGTGCAGATTTCAATTCTTTTTATGATGTTTTTTCACTTCGTGTTAGGAACGAAATTTGGATTGTATTTTTGATACCGCTCTTGTGTTGCTCCTGTAACCCGAGTATTCATGTTCCACGCAAACCTCTTATGTGGTGATTTTATTTCTGCGCCGTGAAGAATAGTGTTATAAGTGACTGCAAGTATGAAAGTTTGTATCACTCCTGCCTTGGCCACCAAGAGGTGGCTGGCAGTATGCAATAAATAAAAATAAAATAAAAATAAAAAATTATATCACATAGCACCATCCCTTTACCAACATCAAAGGAGGAGCTCAAAGTAGTGACGTGCGAGCTTTTACTGGGCCATTGTTTCGTGGCGCTCAGCAAGCGTCTTTTAAACCAGATAAAGATAAAATCCAACGACATCCGGAAGCTTGGTAAGTTGTAGAGCGCGATAAAAAACATATATTCAACGTGCACGCTTTTGGGGCACCCGATCACCAAATTAAGACCCCGACGCTACTTACGATGGGTCAGTAGGCCGAGGCCGAAAGAAATGAGCTGACGGGGTTTTTGGGCATGGGCTTTTGAATGCCCGGATTGGTGCGGCGCGCTTTTCAAAAGCGGGTTTCATAAGAACAGCGTGTGAGTCAACCGACGTATTAATTAGCCCCTTCGAGGGTAAAGTCTGCTCGAGGTACACAAAGCGCAGCTGACTCCACACTGCAAACACGTTATAGCCTTTTAGAGTGTTTGTGGCTCGTTTTCCAGCGTGCATCTCAAATGTAATAAGTGAAACACCCTTTAAAATAAGGTTTTCACTAACACCCTTGTCTGCGGTGCTTTGTAGAGTCTCTGGGAAGTATTGTTCTCCACGTTTGGACACCAGCGTGCTAAGAGGATACGTAGAACAAAATGGCGGCGCCTTTCGAAGCGAAAGCCGTCCAATTCGAATCTTTCTAGCGGTCAGCCTGCTTTATTAAACTCATTCAATGACAGATATTGCTCGAACTTGATTTAAAATGGATTGATAAAGCTTCGCTAACTGTGTCTCACCGAAAAAATAGCAGCGTTCTTAAGATACGCGGCCGATTTGTGTTGCCAGAAGACTTAACAAGGTTTCTTTATGAAGCAAATGGGTCAAAATACGGAATTGAGGAGGTAACGCTGGTGTTTTATTTAACTCAATTTGGGGGCTTGAATGGAGCACAGCGGAAGTTATCCTGCTTCTTTTGAGAGCCCTAAAAACGCCATTTTGTACGCGGCCGAAACAAAAGTATTTCAGGCACTAAATCAGAGTTTCGGAGACATTTATTTCTGTTATTAATCGCAGGGACATGTTAGAAAACGTACATCCGCGCATTGACTCACAAAGTTGACATTTTTATACAAATACGCACAACACAGGAATTCGAACTCGCGACCACATACACTGCAAGCAAACACGATAGGATGGATGGATGGATGGATGGATGGATGGATGGATGGATGGATGGATGGATGGATGGATGGATGGATGGATGTATCTAGCTGTGCCCTTTTGATCGAGTGGTGGCTCCCACCACCTAGCCATAAAGTTAGGTACTATGACTGTGTGTTTAAGGATAGAATTTCACTCGCACCTCGATTGTAGCCAGGAATCAGTTTGCCGCCTCATGGTTATTTCTACCCGTTTAAATTCTATTTTGCCTTCACTGTCCCTCAACCCCAAAGCTTTGAAAATTTCGGCGCCATTATCTTCGACTATAGGGCGAGCCCTTTAAAGAACATTATCAAATGTTCAGCTGTTTCTTCCTCCTCTCCTCGCGCACTAAATACCGTGTCTGTGCCTTCGTATTTTGCTCGGTACGTCTTCGTCCGCAATACTCCCGTTCTAGCCACGAAGAGCAGAGAACTACCGCGAGAATTATCGTAGATATTTTCCCTTGCGATTCCCTTCTTAAAAGTTTCGTAGGTCTCCAGTGATTATTTTGTAAGCATTGCCATCTTCTGCATGTCCCTCTGTTTCCTTCACCTTTTTCTTAACCGATGTATTTATTTGGCTCGGTATTCCGCTGTTGTCTAAATACTTGCTTGAGAGTTTTTGAGTTCGCTTCCTCCAATTAGTATAAACATTCTTCATGTACAATTAGCTGAAAACTACCCTAACCCAATGCTCATCTCCCATTTTTCTCAATCGCTCCTCAATTTCTATCTTGCTGCTCGCTTCTCTGCACTGAAACGATGTCCATGCCATGTCACGCTGTACCTCCTTATTTAGGGTATTCCCGTGTGCTCCCAAAGCAAGTCTACCTATGGCACATTGTTCAATTTCTAATCTTGCTTGAATTTCTGATTCATGCACAACACCACATTGCCGAAGGTTAAACGCGGGACCATGACGTTTTTCTAAATCCCTCTCACAACGTCATACTTGTTGTAGTTCCACAGTGAACTATTTTTCATTACAGCTGCATTCCTGTTGCCCTTAGTCACTAGGTATCTTTCCTGCTCCCTAAGATAGTAGGTCCCGTTATTTACCCATGTGCCTAAATATTCGTATTTACCTACTATTTCTAGCGTGACCTCCTGTATCTTATGCTCACTGATTTTCTTATCATTCAAAATTATGATTGCCGATTTTACCTGCTGAGCTTCATATTGACCCGTGTCTACATGTGGACAAAAACGATGATGGGGGGATTTAGCGGACACCAGGTAGTGGGCCTCTGGCTTGACGCGAGAACGAAGATCTTGTGGCACAGCTGTTGAGAACACGCTGCTTTTGCTGCCTCAAGGCGTACTTGTGCTTTGTTCGCGTTGTACTGCGACACTGGTGGAGATGCTGGCCCGCGACCCCGCCTGATGCTCCACACTCCCACGGGGAGCCGTTCATCCAGCCCAGAAGCACTTGTCGACACTCCCGTGCATCGCTTCAGTCGTCGCTTGTGAGGCCTCCTTCCAGAGTTCACTCTCTCACAGGAACACTCTACAAAGCACCGCTCAGATCTACCAATGGCCACCGCCAATCCACAACAGTTACTACGAGACAGTACTTTGCCAACCCCATCTCAGGTAACCTTTTTTTCACCGCTGGTGCCTGATCGCTTTGGCGGTGGAGCACATGAAGACGTTGAAGAATGGCTTGATTACTATGAACGTGTCGCTAACACCAACCAGTGGTCCCTTGAACAAAGGCTTTCTGGCGCCTATTTTTATCTCGACGACAGCGCTAAAACTTGGTACGAAAACAGAGAAGGCAGTTTGTCATCATGGAGCGACTTTAAAAGAGGAATGATTGACACATTTGCCGATGCCGACCGGCGCAAACGTGCGCAGCATTTACTCGAGCTACGGGTTCAGAAACCCAATGAAACGGTCGCAATGTTCGCTGAGGACATGACCCGTCTCTTCCGTAAAGCTGACCCGCACATGACCGACGACAAAAAGTTGCGCTACCTCATGCGCGGCGTTAAAGAGCAATTGTTCGCCGGACTTTTGCGGAACCCGCCAAGCACCGTGAAAGACTTCATCAAAGAAGCTACGGCAATCGAACGGGCGCTTCACCTACGATGCGGACAATACGATCGTTTGTCCAGCAGCGCACACATGCAAGTCGCCGCTACGGCATCCGAAAATCAAAGCTCGTTGCGCGATTTGATAAGAGAGATTGTTCGCGAAGAGCTGCTGAAGTTCCGGAATCTGGTCACGGAACCACCAACGGCGTCTGTCGCTGAAGTCGTCCGTAAAGAAATACGCCAAGCGTTTTCAACAGCTGATCCTACTCACGATGAGCGACCTATGAGCTACGCAGCCGCGCTTCGCCGCCCGCCGCCCGTTGCGCCGTCGTACCACCAGCCATCGGCAGCCGTTCCTTGGTCGCCACAAGAACAGACACCGCGACGACCTGCCGTCGCACCACCGTACGATATACCGCCGTACCAAGAGCCGTCTCTCAACGGGACACGGCATTTGCCACATTACGAGCCGTTGCGGCGTCCACAGCTTCGTAAAACAGACGCCTGGCGCACTGTAGATAGGCGCCCGCTTTGTTTTACCTGCGGAGGTGTGGGCCACATTTCCCGCCATTGCTGGCACCGCGTAGATATGTTTCGACCTCTTCGGCAATGGTCTGACGATTGACGCGCCAACGACGACTATGCACCACGCCGGGACACTCATTCTCAAGGACTCCCCTTGTCTCAGTCCCATTTTGACAACCGCCGTGCCAATAATGACGACAGTGTGCCTGATTACCAGCCAGGTTTGGGACGTCGACCATGCTCTCCGTCTCCAGCAAATTCGCCTTCGTTGCGCCACCGAACTGCAGCCGACGTCAGTGGAAGGAGGTCACCAAGTCCACGCCGGGGAAACTGAAGGCGGCGACCTCCGGGGGTGAGGTTGCAGGCCGTCAAGGCGACGAAAAAAAGCCCCCGTTACTTGTACCACAGGACGCCGTAAAGCCGAGAAGTTGTAACACCGACGAAACTGTGACCACAGATCTTACCGTTTCGGTAGACGGACAGCAAGTAACAGCCTTAGTTGACACCGGCGCTGACTTTTCTATCATAAGTGAAAACCTTGCCATACGCCTCAAAAAAGTGAAGACTACGTGGACGGGACCTCACCTGAGGACAGCAGGCGGCGAGCTGTTGATGCCTGTCGGAAGGTGTACAGCAAGACTCGACATCGGTGGCTCTGCTTTCGTGGCGACGTTCGTCATCCTCACTTCGTGTTGCAAGGACTTGATCATAGGGATGGACTTCTTAAGAGAATATGGTGCCGTCATCAACATCCCGGTCCGTTCAATTACATTCCGCAACAGCCCTGGTTTAGTTGACTGTTCAGACGCAATACGCAACACTTTACGTATAATTGATGATGATGTGGTCGTCCCGCCCCGGTCATGCACTCTTGTTTCAGTAGAAGGCGACGAAGCGTTTGATGGCGAAGGCATTGCTGACCAAATTGGCTCGCTGCTATTTAGTCATGGCATTTCTGGTCGCACGAGGTATCGTCCGTCTCAATCGTGGACGCACAAATTTACTTCTGACGAACTTTAGTGCTGAGCGCCGGCACCTTCCGAAGGGCACAGCTATCGCTTCGTACGACAATATTGTAGAAATGCAAGGCAGTTTATGTTTGTCAGTATTGGACGAAGAGCCCAATCCAGAACCAGACCCCATTCACGATGTTGGCACCACTCTGTCAAAGGACGAGCGACAGAGACTTCTTCAGCTGCTAGCCGAATTCCGCGACTGCTTTTCAACGACATCACGAGTTGGTCGAACACCTTTGACAAAGCACCGAATAATCACCGAGCACACGGTGAGACCTATCCACCAGAACCCGTATCGGGTAGCTTCAAAGGAACGCGAAGCCATACAACAAAAAGTCGCGAAAATGCTTGCAGATGACGTCATACAACCGTCACAGAGCCCCTGGGCATCGCCTGTAGTGCTAGTAAAGAAAAAGGACGGCACCCTGCGTTTTTGCGTGGACTACAGGAAGCTGAATCGGGTGACCAAGAAAGATGTGTACCCGCTCCCACGTATTGATGACTCCCTTGACAGACTTCGGCACGCTCGCTACTTTTCTTCCATGAACTTGAGGAGTGGTTACTGGCGGATCGAGGTAGACCAAAGAGACCGAGAGAAAACCGCTTTTGTGACCCCAGATGGTTTATACGAATTTAAAGTCTTGCCTTTCGGTTTGTGCTCTGCGCCCGCAACTTTTCAAAAGCTTATGGACACGGTACTTTCGGGATTGAAGTGGAAGACGTGCCTAGTCTATCTGGACGACGTTATAGTGTTTTCGACCACTTTTGACGAGCATCTCAAAAGGCTGGAAGTTGTTTTACGTGCCATACGGTTCGCGGGCCTAACATTGAAACCAGAAAAGTGCCATTTTTGTTTTCACGAACTTCAGTTTCTAGGTCACGTCGTCAGCAACGCAGGCGTCCGGCCCGATCCTGGAAAAATTGCCGCCGTCGCACAGTTCCCAGTGCCCTCCAATAAGAAGGCTGTCAGACGCTTCCTAGGCCTTTGTGCCTATTATCGCCGGTTAATCGCAGACTTCGCTTGCATCGCGTCGCCCCTAACTCGTCTCACAAGAGATGATGTTGCCTTTGAGTGGAAAGAAGAACAGGAGGCTGCCTTTAATGACCTGCGTCAACGTCTCCAAACGCCCCCTGTGCTCGCCCACTTCGACGAAGAAGCCCCGGCGATGCTTCACACAGACGCTAGCAATGTAGGTCTTGGGGCTGTACTTGTGCAACGGCAAGAGGACACAGAAAGAGTGATCGCCTACGCAAGTCGAACGCTAACACGCGCAGAGGCTAACTATTCAACAACAGAGAAAGAATGCCTCGCCGTAGTATGGGCAGTAATGAAATTTCGCCCGTACTTGTATGGCCAACACTTCAAAGTTATTAGTGACCATCACTCCCTTTGCTGGTTAACTAATCTAAATGATCCCACCTGCCGATTAGCGCGTTGGAGCCTAAAACTGCAAGAGTTTGACATGACGGCCGTGCACAAGTCAGGCAAGCGACATATGGACGCTGACTGTCTGTCCCGTTCACCCATTGAGTCGGCAACCCTACCCGAGGAGGAGGATACGGCATTTCGAGGTGTCCTCGACAGGACCGCCATTGCGCAGCAACAACGGGACGACACTGAGTTGCTTGGCTTAATTAACTACTTGGAAGGCAGATCTCAGAAGGTGCCAAGGGTTTTCGCAAGAGTATTTCATCGTTTTGTTTAAGGGGCAGAGTACTTTACAAAAGAAACTTTTCGTCGACAGGATCCGCCTATCTGCTCGTCATACCAGCAGCCCTTCGTACCGAAATACTCAAAGCATGCCACAACGAGGTGACCTCTGGCCATTTGGGTTACATGAGAACGTTGGCCAGAGTACATCAAAGGTATTACTGGCCGAGACTAACCACAGCCGTGAAGCACCACGTTCGTACCTGTCTCGACTACCAACGACGCAAGTCACCACCGACTAAACCAGCTGGCCTACTGCAACCCATGCAGGTCCCAAAAGCTCCATTCTACCAGATAGGCATGGACATTTTGGGCCCACTTCCTATGTCCACTGCAGGAAACCGCTGGGTTATCGTCGCGACGAATTATCTGACCCGTTATGCCGAGACAAAAGCTATTCAGAGGGGTACAGCAGCGGAGGTGGCCAGGTTTTTCATCGAAAATATTGTAGTGAGGCATGGTGCACCAACCGTCGTGATCACAGACAGAGGGACCGCATTTACGGCAGCTCTTTTGGATAACGTCCTGATGCTGAGTGGAACAACGCATCGTAAGACCACTGCCTACCACCCACAAACAAACAGGCTGACGGAGCGTCTGAATAAAACCATTGAAGACATGCTTTCGATGTACGTAGACATAGAACACAAAAACTGGGATGAAATCTTACCATACATAACGTTTGCGTACAACACGGCCAAGCAAGAAACGACCCGCATGACCCCGTTCAGCCTCGTTCATGGACGAGAAGTACGAACTATGTTAGATGCGATGCTGCTGCACGAAAGTGACGACATCGACCCAGACGCCAACACGTTTACGGAACGCGCGGAAGAAGCTAGACAACTGGCACGTTTACGGATCCGCCAGCAGCAGGAGTACGATGCAGGCCGCTACAATGCTCACCGCAGAACAGTTGTCTATCAAACTGGCGACAAAGTATGGATTTGGACACCCGTACGGAAACGAGGACTATCAGAGAGCTCTTAAGAAGATACTTTGGGCCATACCGAGTGCTGCGACAACTCAGTGACGTCACTTACGAAGTTGTTCCCGACAATTCGTGTAGTACCAATTGCCGCCAGCACCATCCTGAACTCGTTCACGTAGTGCGCATGAAGCCTTACGTGAGCGAGTGATTGCGTGAGACTTATACTTTAACAAAAACTGCATTATTGACTTCGCATCGGGTCGATGCTCTTTGAGAGGGAGGCAAATGACCCGTGTCTACATGTGGACAAAAACGATGATGGGGGGATTTAGCGGACACCAGGTAGTGGGCCTCTGGCTTGACGCGAGAACGAAGAAGATCTTGTGGCACAGCTGTTGAGAACACGCTGCTTTTGCTGCCTCAAGGCGTACTTGTGCTTTGTTCTCGTTGTACTGCGACAATATTTAACCTATCTCCATCGGTTCAGAGGTAGCGGTCCCAGAGGGTTGCCAGAAACACAGTATTGGTTAGTGGATAAGAGCGAAGTAGAAGAGAGACATCCTTGCGCTAAGATGCTTTGGTATGGGTGCGGTCAAGCAGTACCTTGAGAAGCGACCAAGTTTCGCGGATGCCAAGGTTGCCGGCCATGTGGTCGCACGTTTGACCCCACTGTTGTCGTAGAAGATAGGAGCAGTGTTTCTCCATGTCCGACGTGAGCCGGGCCAAATGGAGGCGCAGGCGGCGATTATATTTCTGGATCTGCCACTGGCGGTGCCATTAGACAGCGTCATAGGCTTCCCAAAGGTGCTGCAGACGACTGCCTGCCGCAGTGGAGTGAGGTGCTGCCTTTAATGTGGCATGTAGTCATGTTCTCACATGACATGATTATCATGTTTGCACCATTCACATACCTTAGTCATCCATTGGCGTCACACAATACTAAATTGGCATATGTGAAGCTAGCGAAACGGCCGTGAGCACATCATCAGTGTGGCATGTAGTCATGTTGTTACATGACACGCATGTCACGATTATCCTGTCTGCATGTGCAATTTACCTATGTCATCATTCGCGTCGTTTAATACCGAGTTTATTACATGTGAAGCTAGAAAAACCGCCGCGAGCCCATCATGAGCGTAGCATGTAGTCATGTTATTACATGACACTCATCTGATGTTTATCATGCTTGCACCAGTATCATACCTTCGTCATCCATTCACATCCCGTAATGCTCAATTTGTTATAATGACGCTAGCGAAACAACCGCCAGTGAATCATGAGCGTGGCTGTAGTAATATTGTTACATGACGCGCATCTCATGGTTATCAAAATTGCTCAAGTCACATACGTTTGTCATCCATTCACGTACTGTAATACCAAACTACAGTACGTGAGAGATAAAAGAGCTTAATGTCTTCGGTGGCTAAAGCCAAGAGAGCTAAAAGTATTAGGTGGCTAAATAGATAGATAAATAGATAGAGAGATTGATAGATAGATAGAGAGATTGATAGATAGATAGATAGATAGATAGATAGATAGATAGATACGCTCAAAGTTGCGAATGTTGGCCAAGAAGTGCTTTGAATATAATAAATTACGACGGGACGCTCAGCCCGCGCCTTAAGGAGCATCGCTCTTAAAATATGCCCCCACCTTTCCGAACGGAATCTAGAGGAAATTTTTAGTGCATTGCATAGCGTCCATAACGACGTTTTGCATGTTAGAACTAAGCGTTAGAAGAATAATGTTTTTTTCTTAGAACGTGCACTAAATAGCACCGTTCCCTGGGCATTGTCGTTTCTTAGCGGAGTCTCGAGTACACATTTCCGGATATTTTTAGATACGCCCAGCCAGTGAACGGCCGAGAGTGAGGCAAGAGCGGATGGCAAAGTGGGGAGCAGGGAGGAAGGCGAGTGAATGGAAAGAGTAGGAGCGACGAAGCACTGCACCTAACCTCTCCTGCACTCTCGAACACCAAATGTTCGGGTTGCTAGCGGCGAGGATAAGCACGCTTACTCGTAGCTGCTGCTATGGCAGAGGCTACTGGACGGATTCCGACGGATGCCTTACATAGTTGATACACGCGACATGCTATATCGCACAAGAAAAAAGACACGCGGAGGCACCGGTAGGAATCACTCAAACGGGAAGTAACAACTGTTTATTCCATGAAATTTCGATGGAGATTTTGTTTTTGAAGACGTTGTATCGTACTAGAAGATATCTTATTAGGAAGTTGTTCTTTAGCGTAACGTGTTTTTTCAGAGGCGAAGCTTCTCTTAGTCTAACCTTGTCACTCGTCACGCTTAACCGAGAGAAGAAGAGACGAGAAAGAGGAGCAGGCTCAAGAAATCAATGGCAATTTCTCGTCTTATTTCCTAGATGGCGTTACTCTGCCGCTAATCTCCGAAGTGCCTCTCTGTCTCCTGTATAGTTGCCGTACGTGGCGGAGCGTTGGCGGGGCATGCACGAAGCAGAACGGTGGGCTTGTTGAAGTCGCTTGCACTGGATTGGCCGCTAGGGGTCCTGAAGCGCGGCTGCACTTTGCTTCGGCTCCGTACCGCTACAGCGAAGATCACCAATCGCTGGTTTCTCAAGTGCCCTCAACGACACGAACACCTTCGTAGAAAAGGTTAGTGGTTTCTGCTGACCTCTCTTGAGGTTTCGAAGAGGCCCATAAAGGCCGTAAGGCCGATACACCAAGGCACGTCATGCCAACGCTGTGCTAGGCCTTTCGACACGCCGCGCTGCAGCCTACACACATGAGGCCAGCATGGAGGTTCAAGTACGGTGATTAACCAGGACCAGTATGATTAACCAGACTGAACACCAGTCCTCAGAGCCCAGGCACGCTGATCCTTCTGTGCGAGAGACGCCGAGTCAGTCGCGAGAGACGCCGTAGTCCACCCGAGCTTCGGCGCTGCGGAGCTCATCGCCGCAGTGGTGCGTTTGCCATACAACTGAACAAAATATCAAGCAACTACCACCGTTCCCATCCTGCTATTCTCTATACACCCGACGAATATAAAGTGGTATTCCGCTCTCAGGGAGGCCTTCACTTTACGACGGTGCAGCCACGCTACCTTCTCGCCGCTCTCTGTAGGGCGCTGAGCTGAGAGACCCACCTATGTTGACCCTTTAAATTCACCCAGTCAGCAACACTTGCACAGTGTCCGCAGTTATTCAAGAGGACGTGCTCAAGCTTGTGCAGCTCCACCAAATAACATACGTACAGCATGAGCATACCATGACTGCATACATCGCACCTCCCAATGGCTCTATCCCGGGAGTTATTATAAACCCCTACTGGAAAGAGCCGCCAGAAGAACTACTCGATCGCCCACAACCTTCGCGAAACCATACTAGATGTTCGACTAATGGGACTCACACGTTCAATTCTCATTACCTATGGTCAAGCCACAGTCCTCCGAAGATTTGTTTATGGTGAAGGGCTGCATCTGTGCACGCCCTATACACCAAGGGCCGAGACGTGAGGTAACTGCGAGATCATAGGCCATCGCAGAGATGTATGTATCCAACCTAGGTGCCACAAATGTCCTAGATGTGGCTAGTTACACCCAAAGGAAGCAAACCTCTCTCAGTCCAGTCTGTGTTATCTGCGAAGGTCCACATCTGTTGGGAAGCTGGTCGCGCAAGCACCAGCACCTGTATAAAATCAACAGGCCTACATTAGTGCGTGAAGCATGATACCGGCAACGAGTGGACCACACAAAAAATGTATTTCAAGCGCAACACCCTGAACAAACTGCTTGCCTACGAGACGGACACTCCAGGAACTCCAACCGACATACAAGAGCCGACAAGCTGGAGACGCCCAAGGGGACCAGCATACCAGTGACAAACACACTGCCAGCCCCGGACCCTCGTGACCAGGAGCTCCGGGCCCTGCGTCTGGAGGTAAGCCGTCTCATGACCCTCACAACCCAAATTTCGGCTCCCTCCTCATCTCCTCCGGTACAGTCGCCCCTACATCCACACACCCAGACCCAGCTCACCACAAAGTTATCAAACAGCTCAGCCACACACTCCTCTTCTCCTCATAAAAAGGGCACTGTTCGGACTCAGACGAAGATTATCAGGCTGACCACAGAAACTTCGAAGCCAAATTTGATGTCAAATTAGTGGGTCCAGGGGCGTGCATTGACGAAAAATTCTCTACACTTGCCGATGGTCTGTCTAATTGTTTTGAGCAAAAGATGAATGCACTATTCACACGCCTAACCTGAACCTTAGAAAGTAAGTTCGCGCAGTTTGTGACCCACCTGCAGAGGCTCGAGACCTCTAGCAGCTCTTTACATGAGGGGACTTCTACCTAGATCACAAACACACACACACCCTCCACCTACCTCAATTTGACTACAGCCCCAGCAGCCAATCCTTGCTCAGCCCACACTTCAATATGGCGGGTCGCGATAATTCTAACCATCTATCACTACTCCACTGGATCTGCCGCGGCTCTCGAGGTAACATAGCGCTGCTTCAGCTCTTCGTATCTAGCCTTCCTGCCGTACCTAAACTTCTTTTGTTACAGGACATGCAACAACAAGCTAGACTTCCCAGTTACAATGCAGTACACTGAGACGCCACCGACGCTCCTCGAGTGTCCACACTCTTTCACTGCACCATTACTTACCAAGAACACACCATCACCTCCTCCACTCCATGCGTCCTCATAGAGATCATTCCCCCAAAACTAGGCACACTTACAGTATTTATAGCCAATATCTACCACACCCCACGACACGCCATGGCCACCCTCGCTGCTCTAATGCAAAAACTTCACTGTATCGCAGGCTGAAACGCTCTACTAATATGCGGTGACTTTAACTCTAAACATATCGATTGGGGTTATCGGTACATCACAGCAAAGGGTCGCTGCTTTGGACTACCATCCAAGACCTGCGCCCAACTACACATAACAACTTTCACACACCAACCCGAACCGACAATAGCGTAACCATTGACACTAGTCCAGACTTTACACTAAGCCACTCAATTGAAGATATCTCGTGGTCCCATACGCAACGCACACTTGGAAGCGACCATCACGTTACCGTCATATAATACATTAGACACCCCACAGACCTCGACGACTCACCAACAGTCTTATTCAATGGGACGCTATACGATCCGCTCCTCGGGAGCTCCCCAATACACCAATACAAGACAATAATCAATGGGTCACATCTCTTCTGATTGACGTTACCGCCAACACACAACACATTACCACACCATCCAACACCCCTACATTGGACACACGCCTAGCCCACCTCGGAGCGGTGCATCATGGCATTCAGGAGAAATGGAAATGGCAGAAACATAACAAAACGCTAAAACGCCGACTGGCCATGCTACCTACTCAAATAAATGCGCACGCCGAGGAGGTGTGCCGTTCCCACTGGAGCCAGGCGTCCAACAGCATAGCTTGCAACCTTTCCACAAAATATGCATGCCACCTCCTACAACACCTTATCAATCACACACACTCACACACAACATCACAACATCACAACATCACATAACACGCTTACTTCACAAATCGATGCTTTCCCCTGACAGTCTTCTGGACCACCTCCACACAACACACACAGTACCCGGCACATCCTCCCTCTTCCATCCTACACACAAGCCCGAAATGAGACTCTGGACATAAAACTTTCGATGGAAAAGGTTCGAATAGTGCTTCAAAACATCTGCAGAATCTCTGTGCAGGGGAAAGGCATGATTACTAATTCTATGCTCCGTAACCTGGATGATCAATCGATTGACAAGATTACAGAATACTTTAATAAATGCTGGAAGGAAGGCACCCTGTCACAATTTTGGCGCCATGCCGAGATTACCTTTGTCCATAAACCTAAACACAACCCTTACCATATCAAACATTTGGCCTATTTCACTCACATCGTGTCTCGGAAAACTTCTCGAACACATTGAACTAAACAGACGACCTCAACACATGCACGACCACAATCTATACCCGCACACTGTGGTGGACTTCTCCCCACATAGAATCCTTCCTCTTGAAACGCACAGTACCTGTTTATGTGGGCCCCCATGCGTCCCATTCATACACCCTCGGCGGAGTAGGCACTTCACAAAGTTCAGTAGTTTCTTGTTTTCCCTTCAATGCCAAACTCATTCTCTTAGTCCGTGCTCTTGAAAATATCTCTCACCTTTACTACACCCTCTATGCCGGTGACATGACTTTGTGGACTACCCATGGTAGTCATGGAGACTAAGAGGAGGCATTACATACCGCTGCCAACGACACAGCGCAACATGCACAAAGCACTGCTCTCTCCATCTCCCCAGAAAAATCTGAGCTCTTTCTCATACAGCATTCACCCCGTACTCTTCCCACTATCCTTTCCCCATTACTCTCACCAGCTGTGCTATCCTGGAGGTCGACACACTACGAATCTTAGGCCTTCACATCTAAAACAACGGCCGTAACACTTTCCGTAACGTAACAGTTTTTGTAACGTCCAGAAAGTGAAGCGGTTGACAGAGGCACTCTTCGCCTCGTCCGCCAAATTTCTCGCAAACATTATGGCATGAAAGAACTCGATTTGTGTCGACTTATTTACGCATTTATACTTAGCCACTTCCTTTATACAGTCCCGTATCTCCGACTTCGACAAGAAGAAAATGCCACCATGGATGCCATGCTTCGAAAAGCTTACAAGGTGGCTAAGGTGGCTTTACATCTCCCTACTTACAACCAAATCACAAAACTTCTTGAACTTGGGCTTCATAACACTACGCACGGATTCATAGAGGCCCACAGACAAGCCCAATACGCTCGACGTTCACCGGATGCCACATACTTGACATCCTCAACATTCACATACTAGCAGCCGACCCCTTACTCGAAAACGCTACACAAACGAAAACGCTACGCAAACTCTGGCCGCACAGGACGCGCCATAGACGCAACCGGGAGCGGCCG
The DNA here is from genome assembly GCF_043290135.1 of Rhipicephalus microplus. Lineage (NCBI taxonomy): Eukaryota > Metazoa > Arthropoda > Arachnida > Ixodida > Ixodidae > Rhipicephalus > Rhipicephalus microplus. The sequence goes on from NC_134703.1 coordinate 161,084,004, forward strand.
CGTTTCGCAAGGTGGTGGTGGTGGAAAACATTTATTAAGAAAAGCACAGAGAGTTGCACTACAAATGCACTTGGGTGGTCTCCTTATTCCAGAAGTTCACTGGAGGTCATCGCTGCTCGGGTGCGGGCCAGCAGGGAGCGCTGAGCGTCCCGGAAGGAGCAGCTGAGCAGTAACTACTCCTAAGCCTCTCTTGTAGGTAGGGGGAAGGGGGATGAAAAAAAATGCCGCCATATCCACGAAGTGATGATGATGAGTGGGCGAAGCTCCGGAGGTAAACCTGGTAAACCATGAATTCTCTGTACATTTCGCCCACTCGATTTTATTGCAACGCTCCCCCTAGCGTACGTCGCCGCACTATATCGAACGATGACACGCGCCATATGTGGCATCATTCCTATTTTATAACACCTCGCATCTTTCATAATCAAGTACACGTACCGCCGTCTAGTTTATAACATCTTGCATCTTTTGGACGGACGGACGGACGGATGGGCGGATGGATGGATGGACGGACGGACGGATGGATGGATGGACAGACAGATGGACGGACGGACGGACAGACGGACGGATGGATGGATGGATGGATGGATGGATGGATGGATGGACGGACGGACGGATGGACGGATGGACGGATGGATATGGCTGTACCCTTTAGATCGGGCGGTGGCTAGCGTAATACTTAATGCCGGCAGCTACAAGTACCGCCATCTAGTGAACACTGCAAGAACTGAACGAGAGGTGGCTACATACAGGAACGCACAGCCCACGCCTTCAGGAGCTTCGCTCCTAAGAAGAAGAGGTATAGCTGGGCATACTGCAAATATGTGGTACGTGTCGGCCAGCACCCCACATTCGCACAGTAGCCGTGTATACCTGGCATCAACTGCTGGGCGGCTGCAAGACACAAGAAGGTGTTCATCTGCAAGCGTCTCAGAAGTCGTTTGTCCGCTTTAGAGAGATCCCGTGCAGGTTCCTGGTAAAGACGGCGTGAGTTTCGATAGTAATCAAGGATTTCGCGGTACTGCGTAAGAGCTGAGGTGCTTAGGGGAAACGCAGGGTCGAACGAGGTAACAGCCCGGGAGAGAGAAACAGGTAGCAGCATCAGCCGCTTCGTTACCGGGGAAGCCCGCGTGGCCAGGAAGCCATACTATGCGGATGGAGTGAGGTTCAAAGCGCCATGAATCAGTCTGGAGAAGGTCGATGGCCAGAGAAGCTATGGTTCCTTGCAGGTATCATGAACAGGCGATGCGCGAGTCCCTGATGATCACTATTGCTGAGCGGTGAGAGGCTGCCTCTTCAATCCGAGTGTAATCCGGTGAGCTGAAAGAGATGCCGTCAACGTGGTGGCCCTCGGATATCATTGCGGCCGTAAAGTATCCCGAGTAGGTTGGGCCTGAGACACCTACGTAGAAGACACCAGGAGTGTTGGAGTATCGAGTATGGAGAAGTTGTGTTCGGGCTAAGCGTCTGTATGTATTTTGACTGGGATCCATGTTGCGAGGAAGAGGCTCAACCCAAAGTTTTTGTTACCACAGCTCCGGAACGGAAGAATCTGGTGGTGGAGTAGAGATCGGGTTCAGTGACAGCCTGTCCAGAAGGCGGCGTCCATGAGCTGTATGGGACAGGCGGTTAATTTGATTGGTGCGATGAGCCTCCCGCAACTCGGCATACGAGTTGTGCACACCCAAGGCCACAAAGCGGCGATTGGAGGTAGCAATGGGGAGGTCTTGTGCTCGCTTATAAACCGATCGGAGCAGTGCGTTCAACTGGTTTTCGTGGTGGCGACGCAAGCGAAGGTATGGGGTAGCATAGTATACTCGGCTGGTTACAAACGCGTCAGTCAAGTGAAGGGAGTGCCGACCGCGAAGGCTGCCAGGTTTTGTGGAGACCCGCCGAATCATAAGGCTAACCAACTCACTAGTGCACCAAATACGCACAATACTGGATCCAGGGTTCATAGTAGAAGAGATGTTGAGGCCCAATATGCAGATTTCTGCGACAACCGGTATGGGGCCAGATGGCAGAGATATCTGAGGTGGCGGTAGAGATGATTTGGTAGGGTGACACTCCAGGCTGCATAATGAGGCGTAAGTGTCCACAATAAGTGCCGCGCGCTGTATTCGGTCTTCAATTTCTGCAGGGGAGACCGAATTGGTCTAGATAGTGATGTCATCCGCGTATAGACCGTACTGTATGCCTTCGGCCTGAGCGAGGAGCGCAGGAAGTTTGAGCGTGGCTAAATTGAAAAGGATGGGCGATAGAACTGGTCCCTATGGTGTACCACGGGTGCCTAATGTATACGAACCATGTTCTGCAGAGTCGATGCGGATGAAAGCGGTGAGATGTCAAAGGAATGATCTAATCTACCGGAAAGCTTTCGAGCCACAGTTAGTGCTCTTAGGAATGGTAAGAATGATGCTATGCTTTACATTGTCGATGGCTACTCGGAGATCGAGCGCTACGATGGCTTTGTCATTGTGGCACGTCATAGTAGGTACAATAATGTCGTGCTGGAGTTGGAGAAGGACGTCCTGCGCAGACAGATGGGGGCGAAACCCGAACATCGAGTCACCAACGACGCCCTTCTTTTCCAGATATGCGGACAGGTGGTCACGGACCGTAGTATCCATAAGTTTGGCCGTGTAAGAGGTAAGCGAAATGGGTCGCAATGCCTGAATGCTGACGGGCTTGCCAGGTTTGGGAATGAATGTGATCACCGATGTAGTCCATTCCGGGGGTAAGGGTTCACCATCCCATACTGCGTTCATCAAATGTAAGAGCGAGAGTTGTGCGGGATTGGGAAGGTTGGCTAATGGAGCGACTGTCATGCCATCCGTACCTGGCGGAGTACCTCGCTTCATTTTAGCTAACGCCGCCAGAAGATCGGGGAGTGTGAAAGAGGCATCAAGTTCTGAGTTGGGGAGCCTCGAGTAGACGTACACGGAGCCCATGGGGTCAATCGTACGGCAAAAATAGCGGTCGCAGAGGGCGTTTGCGAGTTGGCTCGTCGGGCCCTGGTAGGCATAGTAAGCGCGGCGAAGCTGTTATCGTGTTTGCCCACGGATGGTAGAGGGGTCCAAGAGGCTCCGAAATATTCACCATGTATTCTTTAGCTCATCTGACCTGCAACCTTAACGCAGGCACCGACCCAATTTGCATACGCAAGCTGGGCAGAGTAGACTGCAGCCTCCGAGGTAAGCATTTCAATGCAGGAGCAAAGCTCGCAATTCAGCTTAGGTTGTCAACACCGGCGGGTAAGGCTGTGGCATGCATCCCAAAGGTGGAGGAGGTGGAAATCCACTGCAGGTGCTGATGTGGGAGTGGGAATGTGTTTGTTGTATGATTGCTGTGTATGGAGGGCGTATGATGCCCACGCCTGGTAGTCCTCTGGGGAGGAGAGAAAGAGGAAAGGCCTAGTGTGAACAGCTGACCAGTCCGTGATACGGGCTCGGCCCTAGATTTGACGCATTTTCCGCGTCGGGAAGGCAATCTTTAGCAAAAAACTATCACTGCCAAAAGTGTCGTCGAGGTTTTTCCACGTAGCCTGCTGAATATTACGCGTGAGAGAGAAGTCTGGACATGTATAGCATGTCACCGAATTTCCCATACGCATGGGATGTGCTGGGTCAGTGAGCAGTGTGAAACCAAGAGTTGATATAAGTTCTTTAGGCTTGCGGCCACGAGGATTTTCAAAGTGGTTTCCCCAGTGCAGGCTAGGAGTATTGGTCTCCGACCACCACCAAGAGTTGCCGAGCCGCCGCTTGGAGAGCCCTGTAAAAGAGTTCCGCGATGTGGGGGACAGTACACATCAAGAATATGAATTGATGAAGTACCTCGTTTCTGGGGAAGAACGGAGATCATGCAGTAATTGTAGGGGTGGTTTAGGTCTAGATCGACCTGAACAGCCGTATATGTTTTGCGAACAAATATACTAGTGGTAGTGCCGTCTGTGTAGGAGCAGTAGCTGGTGAAGGTTAGGTTTGATGGCAGGACGGCAGAAAGAGAGCCCTGAGATTGAAGGAAGAGCAGAAGATGTGCACGCTTTCGCCTGTTCCCGAATCCCCTGCAGTTCCATTGAATGATTTCGAATTGAGATGATAGTGAAGATCTAATTGACGGAGTTTTATGGCCCATCCTCCATGTCCTTCCCCTGACTTTGCAGAGTTGGAAGGGGTACGGAAGCTGGATTGAAAGCCGCTGAAGAGAAACCGGCAACTTTGCGTCCACGGGGGCAGAATCGCTTTCCGTAAAGACCGAGCGTGAGCGAGGTTTGGTGCGAAACTGGGTGACAGCCCAGGGCTGAACTGCCTGAACCACCTCAGCTACAATGTGTTGAACATTATTGGTAGACATGTGGCACAGAACGGCATTTTCGAGGCGACTAATGCAGTCCTCCAAGGGTAAGGTTCGGTCTATAGGAGGAATGTTCTCAATTGCCCCCTGAGCTGGAAGGGCAGTTGACACCGTCGTTGGGGGAGTGGTATCACTACGCTGGGCGTAGCAGGATAGTGAAGTTTAGGGGTGTTGGGTTACACCAATGCGGTAGCAGTGGGAGGTCCTGCCAATTTCTGCTGTTGCAGTTCAAGAGCTGCGATCTACTTAGTGAGAGCTGCGATTTGCCACTGAAGAAGCGCGTTCTCTTTTCGTAGACTGGAGAGCTCTGCGAAAGAAGGAAGAGGAGAGGAAGGGAGAGGCTGAGGAGCATTCATCCCTGCCCAGCTGCTTACCTCAGGTGATCTCGTGATAAGTGGCTGGTAGTGAATTGAGGTGGCCAGTGGTTGTGTCGGCGGGTCAGTGAGAGGTGAGTCACGCTTGGCTTGCGTATCCGCTGGTGGGCCTGTTGATCGGGGTGCAGTGCGCTTTGGGGTCGATGGTAGCTTTGGTTTCCGATACCTTACTGGGCATCCCAGAGCACTGGTTCCATGTGGTCTGGAGCAGAGGAGGCATGTCGGGTTGCAATCATATTGAGCTAGGCCTTCAGGCGTCACTTGGACTTGAGTGCCACAGTGGGTACAGCGACAGAGAGCAGGTCGCGGAGAAGCCGAGGGTCGATGACCAATGGTGCCGCAGAGAGAACAGGCTGGGATGGTTTTCTTATACGGGCGCGCGTAGGCCACGACACTGTGGTAGAAGATGAAGCAGAGGAGCTTAGTGCCCTCGAAGGTCACCACCACTGCACAAGAGTCACCAGGTTTGCGGACCGCCAGGATAGTGCCTCGTGGCCATTCGAGTTCAGATTTGATGCGCTGCGGGGTTTCAGACGGGTTGATGGTGATCACACCCCGACAGATTTCCCCTGACGCCTTGGCGTGGCCCCAAAAAGGGAGCTGCTGGTCTCCCACTAGCAACTAAATATCCCCAAGCAGGTGCTGTGCCATGGATAGTGAGGTGATACTGCACACGAAGACGTTTTGGTCCCACACTGGCCACACGTGGAGCGTACTGGACGTGTGTTCTCCCAAGTATGCACGAATCTCATTACCGACACAATCGGACGAGAGGATGGATTTGAGCTCTTAAGGAGCACCCGGCTTCAACATGACGTTGTAATCGTCACGAGAGAGACGAGGGGTATGGCGTGGTCGCCACTTGACGCATTAGCGAGACAGGAGCTGTGGTGCGCGCACCATTCGTAGAGGGGCGCGAGGACGAGCTGGAGGTAGCCGCCTTTTGCTGGGCCACAGTACGCGACCCATTTCTATTGGGCGCAGACGCGGCCTGGGATAGCTTCCGTTCCCAGAGTTTCACCATGTCAGCTAAATACTCGTTTTCAGACGGCATGGCTTGGTCAGAGGAAGTGGTCTCCATCGTCACAACTTGAAGTGTTGTCGGGTCATAACCGTGGTAGTGGCCACCATCGCGCCAGGAAAACTCAGACGTTGCGGAGCTAGGTCTAAAGAGACGCGGCCTAGCTCGGCGTCGCGTCAGCGTCGAGATAAAACATAAAGAAGTTGTTGAAAGTTTGGCCCACCTGGACACGGGTGGTATCCACTGGGAGCAAAGAAATTGGCGGTGACAATGAGGCCAATATTTTTCGCTACTGGCGTGAAGAGCCGCAATAATCCTAGATAATTGATGGGCCGATACGGGAGCGTCCGTCACCGTCGAGCGCTCCCCGCGTCTCCCAGTTTTGCAAGCGCTCTGGCAAAACTCCTGTTTCTGACTGCTTAAGTCATTCAATAGCAACTTGAACAAATGTGAAGCTTTCTACGAAATCAACCACATCATCTGAACTGATTACGAGTGAGTGCTTCGTAGTTTGCATCCACGGAGATAGACCTTTTGGCAGCGTTCGACTATCTCGGTGGGCCTACTGGCTAGGCCTACCAACATGGTTATCCACGAAGCAGAGGGAGAGGAGCTTCCTCAGCCGAAGCTCTCGACGAAGATTACGGCAGCTGGGGTCAAGTGTATACTGGGGCCAGAAACCCCGCTTCATCCCCGAAGAAATCGACGCTTGCCATCAACACTTCACAAAAAGTGTCACAGAAAGCTCCCCCACCGACTCGTAGCAGTGTCCCAGACCCTCTCCGATTCCAGCGGACGACTACAAATAGTCCTGCAAATACGTGGAGGCCTCAGCTGTGCTGACACTCCCCTTCCGAAGCTCATACATTCTGTCCTAAAAACGGCAGCGCTCACAAGCTCCCTACAGGACCAATACCGCATAAACTCTGTAAGCAACATTCTGCTGATAAGCACAATGGACTCGGCAAGCACCGAAGCATACCACCATATCAAATTCATGAAGATGGACGAGCGCACCTGTGATGTTGTCCCCCACATTACCGATCCACCAAATACCTGACGAGGGGACATTCGTAATATTCCTATGGAACACAGATCTGAAACCATCTTGTCAAGTCTATTGGACTATGACAGACTAGGCCTTATTCTGACCGCTTGTCGCATGGGTTCCGCAATGTCAATTTTGGTCACCTTCAGAGGTACGCAAGTGCCTTTCTACATAAGTTATCAGGGTGGCATCAAGAGAAGCGTACCCTATTGTCATAAGATGGAAGCCTGTAATCTCTGCCGTAAACTTGGCCACAGACCAGACGTATGCCCAGGCGCCCTTCAGCCTTTATGTCCAATGTGTGGCCTTCCGAACCCACTTCTTGATCACTAATGTGAAACTAATGTGTGGTTTGCAACAGTAACCACACCACCAGCTCGCCCTGGTGCCCACAGCTCTACAAGCTCAAACCAAAGCACGCACCCGCAACTTTGCAGCAAGATGCGGCTTCATTCCACGACCCAAGCACACCTTTCAAGAATGCCCCGAGAGGACACTCACACAGTATCACAAGACATCAAAGCCGAAAAAGCCTCAGCCGCTGTCGAAGCCGCAAAAACACCATTCATCAATACCACAGCGCTTGGACTGTCCCTGGACACGAGGTGAGCTGGGCTGATGTAAATGATTGATTGATATTTGGGGTTAAACGTCGCAAAGCCACCATATGATTATGAGAGACGCCGTAGTGGAGGGCTCCGGAAATATATACCACCTGGGGTTCTCTAACTTGCACACAAATCAGAGCACACGAGCCTACAACATTCCCGCCTCCATCGGAAATGCAGTCGTCGCAGCCGGAATTCAATCCCGCGACCGGCGGGTCAGCAGCCGGGTACCTTAGCCACTACACCACTGCGGCGAGGCAGTTGGGCTGATGTAGCCTTCCCTAAAAGCTCCATTTAAAAGCAGCTCGAACTATTGCAGAATGAGATGGCTAAATTGAGGGCAGAAAATGCAAAACTACGCTTAGAGCTTCAGTCCTTAAAACAACCATCTATTTCCCCACACCTCCGCGCCTTATCTTTTGCCCCTACACCTATCTACCCCGAACCAGCTCCTCACTCAACCACCCCTATCGCTAGGCACCCCGCTCATCCACCTGCGCGAAAACGAAAATTCTCAACTCCCACATTGTCATTCGTTGAGGGAGTAGACCAAGTCGAAGCGAAACAAGAGAAGGTAGACAAAGAGAAAAAAAAAGTACCCAAACTCGAAGAAAAACTACATAATTTTATTACCTTCTCCACAGCTTCCTTGCAGAAGCTACATGAATCCGTGGCCTCGATTCAAGCCATTTTACCGATGCAAGAAACCCTAGATAGAGTCATGCAGTTGATCGACATGGTCCACGCTAACCACTCAGAGCTGGCCCAATCTAAGCCAATTCAACCTAGTGAAAATAGCTCCTCGTAACCGCACTGAACTTTGCGTATGGCAGTGGAACTGCAGGGGGTTTCGCCGAAAAAAGACAAACCTCCTGCAGTACATCATATCACTCCTCCCCCAATCCTCCTCCCCCAATCTACTACTCCTCCCCCAATCATTGCGTTACAAGAAACGATTGGTCTGGTGCAGCTGCCAGGTTATACAATGCATCAAAACCCGGCTGATACCACACCCAACAAAGCTGTTTTAACTCAGAAGCACCTTACAGTTACCTATTCAAAATTTGCTGACATCAACATTGAGGACGACTTTTTACAAATACTACCTGATAAACCTAACTCACCATTCCTATACATTCTCAACGTTTTCTAGTAGACCACAAGAGCAAAGGCAGCGCTTCGATTCCCTATTTGCCCCGAGCTACATCCTCGGCAGGCAAACACACCCTCCTCATTGTGGTGGATTTCACCGCCTCCCACCAGCGTCGGGCTACACCGCATCCACACCGAGAGATATAGCCCTCTGGTCCCATAATTAGGCACAGCGTTTTACATTGCACAACGACCCGGAGGAGCCTACTCGTTTGGGGAACAGTGTGAACAGAGATATATCCCCCGTTATTACCCTCACTCACAATGCCCCCGCAATGGTTTTGACTAACACCCAAACTAAGCTTGGCAGTGATCTTCACAATATTAGCATTACTTTACAACTAAAACACCGAACCATTGCACTTAAACCACTGATGCTCACACAATGAAACAAATTTACAGAGACCCACAAAAGCACTGCTTCCTCATGTATTGCAGACCTTGCCGAGTCGACTCAACAGCTTCAAAAAGATGTTGAAATTCACACGAAAACTCTACCACCCGACACCCCGATAACTACTCTGGACTCCTAGCGTCTTCATATGGGGGAAGCACAATAGTCACTTTTGCGACGGTGGAAACACCAGCGCCACAACAGGAAACTTCACATTAGGATAGCGAAGCTAGACCAACAAATCGAGTGACACGCGACTCAATGGAGGCACAACATTGGGGTCAGCTTTGCGAAAGAATGCATGACTACCTCAGTAATAAAATAACGTGGCAACTTCTTAGACATCTGCTAGGCCCCAGAACTTCTCGCGAACGACACTGTCACGCTATCACTAAACTGTTACACGAGCATAGTGACCATCTAGGACAACTCTTCAAGAACCTTCGCACGTTGCATTTACCTCAAATACGTAAAGATTCTATACCATCTTACACAGGGAATATTAATGAGTTATTAGATGCGCCGATAACGAAAGCGGAAGTTAGGCACGCTCTCGCAACACTCCGTACCACGTCGGCTTCAGGCCCAGACCGCGTTAACAACAAATTACTTAGAAATCTTGAACCTCTTAATATTAAAGCTTTGAGTACTTTAACGGCTGTTTTGACACGGGAACCCTTCCACCTTTATGGAAAGATGCCAGAGTCTTATTTATACCTACACCGAACAAAGCGCCCTTGGTAGAAAATCCGAGGCCCATTTCGTTAACATGGTGTCTCGGAAAGATTAAGGAGTATGATGTGCTTGCACGCCTCCAGAGACACGTGGACGGTAATGGACTACTGCCTCCAGAACTGAATGGCTTTAGGGCCTCACTTTCAGCGCAAGATGCGATGCTTCGCCTTCAACACAACATCATAACTCCTAACCAGAGCGAGGATACTCAGGCAATCCTTGGTCAGGACATACATGGAGCATTTATAACGTAGCCCACTCAGCTATATATGCTGGCCTCAACTGCATTTCTTGTGACGCTAAAGTGTACTCTTACATCAAAAGCTTCCTCACAGACCGCAAAGCTACATTAACATTAAGAGCAAAACATTCCTTACCCTACACTAGGCAGCTTAGGAACACCTCAAGGGTCAGTGCTCTCTCCAATCCTTTTTAACCTGGCTATGCTACCTATACCCAACACATAAAGCTGATTGCTCTATCTATATCTGACATTCTTGCACATGTCATTAATCTAATATTTAAAAAGGGGACTTTTCCTCGCGAACTTAAGCGTGCTAGAGTTACCCCAGTATTTAAAAAAGGAGACCGATCATTGGTAACGAACTACCGGCCTATATGTGTGCTCCCGTTCCTCAGCAAAGTAATTGAGAAATTATTTGAAAAGCGCCTAACTAATTACTTTCGAAAGTTTAGCATTCTTACTGATTTTCAGTTTGGTTTTCGAACAGGATATTCTACTGATCTCGCTTTATTATATCTTACTGAATTTTTAAAGCAGGCGATTGACGATGGCAGTTTAGCTGGATCTGTTTTTGTTGACCTAACAAAAGCATTTGATACTATTAACCATCAGATACTCTTCATAAAACTGGAAGCAATGGGAATATGTGGTCCTGCTCTGTTATTTATTCGCAGTTATCTCCTTAATCGAAACCAAACGATCAGTATTTCCGGTACCTACTCCAAACAAACAACAACGAACATAGGAGTGCCACAAGGGTCCATTCTGGGCCCACTTTTGTTTTTAATCTATATCAACGATCTACCTAATTTTATCATACACTGTAAATATTTGCTCTACGCTGATGATACGACAATTTTTAGTTCCGATAATAGCATAGACTGTTTAATAAATAAGCTGAGCACAGATCTTCGCAATATACTGCACTGGTGTAAGCTAAACAAATTACAGTTCAATCCTCAAAAAACCAAATTCATTCTCTTTTCATCACATCAGCGATCGCAAGTAACGGATCCCTCAATTAGTATCCCAAATCATTCGATCCACGCTAGTAATGATTGTGTTTACTTGGGCGTCAAACTAGATAGAAACTTAAAATTCCACTCTCATATTTTAGATGTCAAGAAAAAGTTGTCTTATGGTACACGCATCCTCATTCGGTCTCGCCCTTTTTTTTCACGTTCCATTCTCTTGTCACTATACTACGCATTTATTCATTCTCACATCAACTACTGTATAACTACCTGGGGCACTACCTACAACACTCACCTCGCACCGTTACAGACTGTTCAAAACAAAGCAATTAAAATAGTCACTTCTAGTTCACATTACACCGATTCAAAACAACTATTCTACAGCTACAACATCCTTACAGTGCGCGATATGGTTAAGTATAATCTAGTCATATGTTTATCCAAGCATATCAATAAGCTATTTCCCATTCCTATCATCCCATCCTCCTCACTTGTCAATACCAACAACACTAGATTTGCTTAGCACAAAAACTTCATCTTACCGAAAGCCCGGACTAACTATGGCAAACAAACTGCTCATTTTAGCTCACTTTCTATATGGAATTCACTTCCATTCATCTTAAAAGTAATGAATCCACACTCGTTTGTAAAAGAATTAAAAAAAGCTCTTTGTCAACCAATACAACACGTAGCACTTCATTCTCATAGCCCCTAAAGCATGCTCTCACACATATATGTGTGTATATATATGTGTGTATATATATATGTGTAAATGTATGTGTGTATATATGTATGGTATATACATGTGTGCATATATTTATACATTTTTTTTCTTTTTTCTCTTTACATCTCGTGTTTACATGGTTTCTTTATATTATGAAGTGTGCTTGACCACCCATATCATTATGATTATTGAAATTTTTCCCTTCCTGTCGAAGCTATGTTTTATTTGTTTTTATGTTCATCGTGCACAGGAGGTGCCAATTCAGTCTCCGACTACGGGACCTCCTTCTGTATACTGTCTGTAATGACTTCACTTCGTAGTAACAATAAAATTTGATTCTGATTCTGATTCTGATTCTCTTCAACGTATCCCTGACTTCAACTTCTCCATCTATGCCGATGATATCACCTTATGATTGAAAGGAGGCTCAGATAGACACGTTCAAGACACCCTACAAAGAGCTGTAGATATAGTAACAGCACTAACATCTCAGATGAATCGCTATTGTACCCCAAGTAAATCAGAGTAACTCCTTCTACCAACTCATCGTGGGAACAAACACGTTACCAAGATCGAAGTTCAAATAACAGGGTGCCTCATTCCTAGAGTATCACGCATTCGTGTGCTAGGTTTATTTATTCAAAACAACCGACTTAATACGCACACACTCGAAGCTTTATGCAACACCGTTGACAACACCCTAAGAATGATAGGTAGAATCTCAAGCAAAAATGGAGGGCTCCGAGAGTTTGTAATACAAGCTTTTGTGATTTGTAAAATCACATATAACTTCCCTTATCTACACCTTAAATTAGCAGAGAAGGAATCGGTCAACACCCTTCTCCGCAGAGTTTACACATACGCACTAGGCATTGCAATAAATACCTCTAACACACGACTCCATCAGGCAGGAGTCATAAATACCCTATGAGAAATCCGTGAAGCCCATTTAACAGCTGAATACGCGAGGCTCGTGGCCACTAGCGCAGGCCGCCACATTTTATTGTCTACCCGAATTAACTTTATTTCACTCACCAATTCTAATTACAACATTCCTCAAAACATACACAAACAATTACTCATACCGCCCCTTTCTAAAAAAATGCATCCAACACATCTCACACTAAGCCTAGAATCCAAACAGCAAAAGCTCTTCAAAAAAATTGCAAGGAGCCATGACGTGCTCTATGTCGATTGTTACGCCTGCGAGCCAACCCAGAACGTCGATGCCTCTGAAAAAGGCAATCTGTGTCAAGGCCAGCACACGAGCTCGTCTCACGCGAACAACTCAACGGTGTCATCACGAGGCGGCGCCGTTCTGTCGTGCAACGCACAGCGCGCCCCTTCAACCCACGAGCCCGTCGAAGCAATCGGCGCCTTCTGGTCTGGCGAGTCTTACGCAATGCGTGGCGACATCACTCGTCCTTGGCTGCAAACACGCGCAGCGGCTCCGGATTTAATGAGAATGACGTGGCCCAGCGGCGCCAGCGGCGCTTCTTGTTCGACATTTGGTTGCTCAAGGGATGCACCCAGTGCCTTAAAATCAGCCCTGTGACGCGTCGCCAGCAGTAAACCTATGTGTCAGAGAAGAGAGCTCGGCTCTTCGAGTCTCTAAACTGTCGGTCCCAATGCCGAATTTGTAATGTCTCTCTTTCTATGCTGTACATAAACTTTGCTTTAACTCACCGTCGTCTCGTCCGCTCGTCTATCAGCTCTGCGCAGAAGCAGTCGCGAGCTGAGACACCTACGCTACCAAACGGCTGGTGACTGTGTCGGCGGACATCGGAACAGTGGCGCCTTCGGGACTGTGTTGGCGTCGTTGTCTTCCGTAACAGTGGTGGCAGTGGTGGGATCGGCTGGTGTCAGCGACATCGATGCAGTGAGTGCCTGAAAATTTCCCCTCAGTTCACCAAACTACTCTAGCTCAGGTTATAGTAGTTTAGAGAACGGCTGTGTGAAGCATTGGTGAGTGAGCTTTGATCGTTTCAAGCCAAGTCAAAGCACTTGGAAACCAAAGTTAATGCGGAGGGTGTAAACACGGGAATGTTTAAAATTGATTGCGCGTCTTGCTAGTAGACTTATAGTGAGTACGGCAAGTAGATTCTTAACAGGGGCAAACAGCAAGAGGCTAGTGTAAACGATGGAGAACCTTAAAGTGAAGGAACTCATCGAATTTTGTTAGGAAGTCGGCATTACTTTGAGCCGTGCGAAACGAAAGCAAGCGATGCTTGAGATAATGAAGAATGAAGAAGTGTCGGCTGAGGAAGTCGATGAGGCCTGGGTGGATATCAAAGCACGCCACGAGAAGCTGAAAGGCGAGAAGTTCGCGAACGTGAAGAAGCTGAAGGGCGCTAACGTCGTGAGAGTGAGGACGCCGAGGGACAGAAGCGCCTAGATTTGAAACGAATAAAATTGGCAATCCTACAGTGTTCGCAGGCACCTAGCGTAGCTTTCCGGCAGTACAGGTCAGTGGTTATATAATTCGGGACCAACTGCCACCGTCCGTAGTAGGCGAGGACATGGCGCAGTATCTCGTCATGTTTGAACACGTCTGTGAGCGAAATGCAAAGAACCTGCTGGCTCTTCTTTCCGGCAGAGTGTCCGACGCGATAACGTGCTTGTAGAGGGAAGCGTTTGAGAGCTATGACGATGTTAAGGAAGTGCTCTTGAGATATTATAAGTTGTCACCCGAGGCTTTCAGGAAAAGATTCCGGTATTCTAAAAAGGGGAATGAGTCATACGTTGACTTCGCGTTTCGTCCTAAAGCCGATTTAATTGAATGGTTCAAGGACGAAGGTGTTTATGACGGTTGCGATAAAGTGGTGGAATGCATAGCATTGGAGCAATTCTACCGCTGCGTCGAGGAGGATGTCAAGATTTGGCTGCAGGACAAACTGGGTTAAGTACAGCTAAACAAGGCAGCAGAGTTAGCTGAGGAGTATTATACCCGCCAAAAGTTGCATAGCCGGGCAGTGCACGTTCAAATGGATGAAAGGAAAGAGGGCTTTTCAAAGAAACCTGATCAACGGAAACCCACTCCGCACCGAAATTTCAAGAAGGACCCGTCTCTTACAAAGGACACAGTACGGGAAGGGCAAATGGAAGCGGAGAAATCGAGTGCGGTTCCTAAACAACCCACAGATACCACATGGGTGTTTGAATCATGGAAGCAGCTAATCTGCTACAACTGCAAAAAGGAAGGGCACATCGCGATAAACTGTAAGCAATAGTTTGCTTTCGCAACAATCCGAGAATAGGAAAATAACATGCGGTTGTTGGAGCCGTATCTCCAAGATCTCCAAGAAATTAGTGTGATAGGCAAAACGTGTCGAGCACTTCGAGACTCAGCGGCAACCAAAGACGTTGTCCATCCTTCGTTGGTGTCGCCGGGTGGCCTTACACGAGAATGCGCGTGGATTAGGCAAGTCGGCGAGGAGCAGAGTGCTTGCTTACCAATCGCTACAGTTGTCTTTGAAGGCCCGTTTGGTAAGCTTCGCACCGAAGCAGCCGTGTCTCCCATGCTTCCCGTTCGTTTTCCTTATCTATTTTCTAATAACTCAGAGCAGCTTCGCAAAGAGCAGGATAATTCGTTCTTCTTCAACTTAGCGTCCATGTCCCTCACGCGATCCGAAGCGCGGAAGCTTTCGCAGGCACTTTTCGCAGGAACTTGATCTTGTTTATTCTGGCGATGCACCAAGTGAAAAAGCTGCTGGTCTGTGTGACCTTGGCGGCGAGTCGACGGAACCTAAGAGCGGGAATTCTCCGTGTGAATCATTTGTGCAGTCACTCGAGCGGCCCGTCACCGAAGCGACTGGTGTGGTCTCCGTAGGTGGAGGAGACGACATGGCGCCATTGAGTCAGAGCGAGAGGGGTGCAACGCTCTCGCCTGTAGCGGAAAGTTGGAGCGAACTGTCGAAGGTTGATCGACAAAGGCTCATTCGAGAGCAGCGTGAGGACTTCTCGTATAAAGCGCTAATGGAAAGCGTAAACAAGGGAAAAAAGAAAAACAATGTTTCCTTTTTTTTGAGAAAGCAGGGCTCCTGTATCAGCGCTAAACATAAGCGCAAGGTTGCAAATATGAGCAGCTCTTGGTGCCACAAAAGTATCGTCGCCAACTATTGGAACTGGCGCATAAAAACGCGTAGGCTGGGCATCTCCGCATAAAAAAGACCAAGGCTAGAGTTTTCCTTGAGTTTTATTGGCCGAAATGCTGGAAGGATATCCAAGACTCTGTACGCTCATGCGACACTTGTCAGAGAGCGGGGAAATTCCACGGACAAGTGGAAGGCACCCACGAAGCTTGTGCCAATTATCACAGAACCTTTTCGGCGCCTAGTAATTGATATCGTAGGGCCATTCCCAAAGTCAAGGAATGGTTTTCGGTACATCCTGACGGCCCTCTGTGTAGCCACAAAATTTCCGGAAGCAATACCACTTAAAGAGCTCAATGCCCCTCATGTCGTGGATGCACTGCTATCTATATTTGCACGCATCGAATTTCTTTCTGAGATCTAATGCGACAATGGTAGTGCCTTTACCAGCTGCCTTACCTCTACCTTTATGGATAAATGTTGAATTAACGTAGTGCACAGCTCGATTCATCACCCGCAATATAATCCGGTAGAGCGTATGCATACCGTTCTGAAACGGATACTAAGAGCTCTTTGCTACGAGCACAAATGCGACTGGGAAGCGTGTATTCCTCCCACTATGTTCGCTTTGAGATCAGCAACTCATGAGAGCACTGGCTTTAGCCCTGCAGAGCTTGTGTATGGCAGGAGTTTGAGAACACCATTGTGAACGCTACGCGAGTCCTGGGAGGGATTCGATGAGGACCTTAATGTAGTTGCGTATGTTCTAAACCTCCTTCAAAGGCCTCGAATAACGAAACATCTTGTGGAAAGCCTAATGAAGGCTGCACAACTGTTGTCAAAGGAGTACTATGACAAATCGGCGAAGAAGCGCGCTATTGAAGTCGGTAGTCAAGTAATGCTGCGGCCGTCCAAAAAGAACAAGCTTAAGGTTCATTGGGAAGCGCCTGCCAAAGTAATACCGAAGCTGTGTGATACCGATTTTGAAGTGAAATTAGGAAGACGGCCGAACAAAATTCATCACAGTTACTTGATGAAACCATACGTTCAACGCCGAGTGGTCGTTAATCTGCTTTTGAATGCTTCAGAGGAAGAGGGAGCAGAAATTTTGACCACAAGTGATGTAATCGAAAGGGGATCGGAGGTAATCGTGGAGCAGTTGACCCTAGAGCCTAGGTTAAGTGAAGTCCAGAAAGAGGACCTGAGAAGGATTGCTTGCGAGTTTGGAGACGTGTTTTCGGACCGTCACAGAAACACGACGGTGATTGAACACGATATCGAGCTAACTTTTGAGGAGCCAATCCGTAGCAAGCCGTATTGTTGTTCCCCTGCGGAAAAGCAGATCATGAAAGAGGAGATCGATAAGATGCTGGAGTTGGGAGTCAAAGTACTGAGCGGAGAGTGACTATACTTCCCCCCTAATATTGGTTCAAGTCCCAGAAAAAGATCTGAGACCATGCATCAATTATCGGCGTCTTAACGCCATAACTCAAGACCAAACTTACCCGATACCAAAGCTAGAGGAGAGGGTAGAAACTGTGTCACAGTCAAGCTATATTTCCACGTTAGACCGTGTGAGGGTATTAGCAAGTCCTCCTTGCGGAGCGTACAAGCTGCTTTGCCGCGTTCGTTTCTCCGTTTGGGACGTATCGTCTACTTGAGCTGAGCTTTGGATTGAAAATGCGCCATTTTGTTTTTCAGGCCTAATGGACCGCGTTCCCAAAGGTCTCTCTGAGTTCGCTATGCCGTATATTGACGATGTCGCCATCTTCTCAAACAACTGGAAAGAACATGTCGAGCATTTGTGCGTCGTGCTGAACAGGTTGAAAGAAGCTGCTCTTACCGTGAAACCTACTCCAGCCCAGAAGCACTTGTCGACACTCCCGTGCATCGCTTCAGTCGTCGCTTGCGAGGCCTCCTTCCAGAGTTCACTCTCTCACAGGAACACTCTAAAAAGCACCGCTCAGATCTACCAATGGCCACCGCCAATCCACAACAGTTACTACGAGACAGTAGTTTGCCAACCCCATCTCAGGTAACCTTTTTTTCACCGCTGGTGCCGGATCGCTTTGGTGGTGGAGCACATGAAGACGTTAAAGAATGGCTTGATCACTATGAACGTGTCGCTAACACCAACCAGTGGTCCCTTGAACAAAGGCTTTCCCGCGCCTATTTTATCTCGATGACAGCGCTAAAACTTGGTACGAGAACAGAGAAGGCAGTTTGTCATCATGGAGCGACTTTAAAAGAGGAATGATTGACACATTTGCCGATGCCGACCGGCGCGAACGTGCGCAGCATTTACTCGAGCTACGGATTCAGAAACCCAATGAAACGGTCGCAATGTTCGCTGAGGACATGACCCGTCTCTTCCGTAAAGCTGACCCGCACATGACCAACGACAAAAGGTTGCGCTACCTCATGCGCGGCGTTAAAGAGCAATTGTTCGCCGGACTTTTGCGGAACCCGCCAAGCACCGTGACAGACTTCATCAAAGAAGCTACGGCTATCGAACGGGCGCTTCACCTACGATGCCGACAATACGATCGTTTGTCCAGCAGCGCCCACATGCAAGTCGCCGCTACGGCATCTGAAAATCAAAGCTCGTTGCGCGATTTGATAAGAGAGATTGTTCGCGAAGAGCTGCTGAAGTTCCGGAATCTGGTCACGGAACCACCCACGGCGTCTGTCGCTGAAGTCGTCCGCGAAGAAATACGCCAAGCATTTTCAACAGCTGATCCTACTCACGATCAGCGACCTATGAGCTACGCAGCCGCGCTTCGCCTCCCGCCGCCCGTTGCGCCGTCGTACCACCAGCCATCGGCAGCCGTTCCTTGGTCGCCACAAGAACAGACACCGCGACGACCTGCCATCGCACCGCCGTACGATATACCGCCGTACCAAGAGCCGTCTCTTAACGGGACACGGCATTTGCCACAATACGAGCCGTTGCGGCGCCCACAGCTTCGTAAAACAGACGCCTGGCGCACTGTAGATAGGCGCCCGCTTTGTTTTACCTGCGGAGGTGTGGGCCACAATTCCCGCCATTGCTGGCACCGCGTAGATATGTTTCGACCTCTTCGGCAATGGTCTGACGATTGACGCGCCAACGACGGCTATGCACCACGCCGGGACACTCATTCTCAAGGACTCCCCTTGTCTCAGTCCCATTTTGACAACCGCCGTGTCAATAATGACGACAGTGTGCCTGATTACCAGCCAGGTTTGGGACGTCGACCACGCTCTCCGTCTCCGGCATATTCGCCTTCGTCGCGCCACCGAACTACAGCCGACGTCAGTGGAAGGAGGTCACCAAGTCCACGCCGGGAAACTGAAGGCGGCGACCTCCGGGGGTGAGGTTGCAGGCCGTCAAGGCGACGAAAAAAAGCCCCCGTTACTTGTACCGCAGGACGCCGTAAAGCCGAGAAGTTGTAACACCGACAAAACTGTGACCACAGATCTTACCGTTTCGGTAGACGGACAGCAAGTAACAGCCTTAGTTGACACCGGCGCTGACTTTTCTATCATAAGTGAAAACCTTGCCGTACGCCTCAAAAAAGTGAAGACTACGTGGACGGGACCTCACCTGAGGACAGCAGGCGGCCAGCTGTTGATGGCTGTCGGAAGGTGTACAGCAAGCCTCGACATCGGTGGCTCTGCTTTCGTGGCGACGTTCGTCATCCTCACTTCGTGTTGCAAGGACTTGATCACAGGGATGGACTTCTTAAGAGAATATGGTGCCGTCAACAACATCCCGGACCGTTCAATTACATTCCGCAACAGCCCTGGTTTAGTTGACTGTTCAGACGCAATGCGCAACACTTTACGTATAATTGATGATGATGTGGTCGTCCCGCCCCGGTCATGCACTCTTGTTTCAGTAGAAGGCGACGAAGCGTTTGATGGCGAAGGCATTGCTGACCAAATTGGCTCGCTGCTATTTAGTCATGGCATTTTGGTCGCACAAGGTATCGTCCGTCTCACTCGTGGACGCACGAATTAACTTCTGACGAACTTTAGTGCTGAGCGCTGGCACCTTCCGAAGGGCACAGCTATCGCTTCGTACGGCAATATTGTAGAAATGCAAGGCAGTTTATGTTTGTCGGTATTGGACGAAGAGCCTAATCCAGAACCAGACCCCATTCACGATGTTGGCACCACTCTGCCAAAGGACGAGCGACAGAGACTTCTTCAGCTGCTAGCCGAATTCCGCGACTGCTTTTCAACGACATCACGAGTTGGTCGAACACCTTTGACAAAGCACCGAATAATCACCGAGGACACGGTGAGACCTATCCACCAGAACCCGTATCGTGTAGCTTCAAAGGAACGCGAAGCCATACAACAACAAGTCGCAAAAATGCTTGCAGATGACGTCATACAACCGTTACAGAGCCCCTGGTCATCGCCTGTAGTGCTAGTAAAGAAAAAGGACGGCACCCTGCGTTTTTGCGTGGACTACAGGAAGCTGAATCGGGTGACCAAGAAAGATGTGTACCCGCTCCCACGTATTGATGACTCCCTTGACAGACTTCGGCTCGCTCGCTACTTTTCTTCCATGGACTTGAGGACTGGTTACTGGCAGATCGAGGTAGACCCAAGAGACCGAGAGAAAACCGCTTTTGTGACCCCAGACGGTTTATACGAATTTAAAGTCTTGCCTTTCGGTTTGTGCTCTGCGCCCGCAACTTTTCAAAGGCTTATGGACACGGTACTTTCGGGATTGAAGTGCAAGACGTGCCTAGTCTATCTGGACGACGTTATAGTGTTTTCGACCACTTTTGACGAGCATCTCAAAAGGCTGGAAGTTGTTTTACGTGCCATACGGTTCGCGGGCCTAACATTGAAACCAGAAAAGTGCCATTTCTGTTTTCACGAACTTCAGTTTCTAGGTCACGTCGTCAGCAACGCAGGCGTCCGGCCCGATCCTGGAAAAATTGCGGCCGTCGCACAGTTCCCAGTGCCCTCCAATAAGAAGGCTGTCAGACGCTTCCTAGGCCTTTGTGCCTATTATCGCCGGTTAATCGCAGACTTCGCCCGCATCGCGTCGCCCCTAACTCGTCTCACAAGAGATGATGTTGCCTTTGAGTGGAAAGAAGAACAGGAGGCTGCCTTTAATGACCTGCGTCAACGTCTCCAAACGCCCCCTGTGCTCGCCCACTTCGACGAAGAAGCCCCGGCGATGCTTCACACAGACGCTAGCAATGTAGGTCTTGGGGCTGCACTTGTGCAACGGCAAGAGGACACAGAAAGAGTGATCGCCTACGCAAGTCGAACGCTAACACGCGCAGAGGCTAACTATTCAACAACAGAGAAAGAATGCCTCGCCGTAGTATGGGCAGTAATGAAATTTCGCCCGTACTTGTATGGCCGACACTTCAAAGTTATTAGTGACCATCACTCCCTTTGCTGGTTAACTAATCTAAAAGATCCTACCGGCCGATTAGCGCGTTGGAGCCTAAAACTGCAAGAGTTTGACATGACGGTCGTGCACAAGTCAGGCAAGCGACATATGGACGCTGACTGTCTGTCCCGTTCACCCATTGAGTCGGCAACCCTACCCGAGGAGGAGGAAACGGCATTTCGAGGTGTCCTCGACACGACCGCCATTGCGCAGCAACAACGGGACGACACTGAGTTGCTTGGCTTAATTAACTACTTGGAAGGCAGATCTCAGAAGGCGCCAAGGGTTTTCGCAAGAGTATTGTCATCGTTTTGTTTAAGGGGCGGAGTACTTTACAAAAGAAACTTTTCGTCGGCAGGATCCGCCTATCTGCTCGTCATACCAGCAGCCCTTCGTACCAAAATACTCGAAGCATGCCACAACGAGGTGACCTCTGGCCATTTGGGTTACATGAGAACGTTGGCCAGAGTACAGCAAAGGTATTACTGGCCGAGACTAACCACAGCCGTGAAGCACCACGTTCGTACCTGTCTCGACAACCAGCGACGCAAGTCACCACCGACTAAACAAGCTGGCCTACTGCAACCCGTGCAGGTCCCAAAAGCTCTATTCTACCAGATAGGCATGGACATTTCGGGCCCACTTCCTATGTCCACTGCAGGAAACCGCTGGGTTATCGTCGCGACGAATTATCTGACCCGTTATGCCGAGACAAAAGCTATTCAGAGGGGTACAGCAGCGGAGGTGGCCAGGTTTTTCATCGAAAATATTGTACTGAGGCATGGTGCACCAACCGTCGTGATCACAGACAGAGGAACCGCATTTACGGCAGCTCTTTTGGATAACGTCCTGATGCTGAGTGGAACAACGCATCGTAAGACCACTGCCTACCTGAAAAATTGAATTGCTGCACAAACTTGAAGAAAAAACAAGAGAGTTAGGAAAGAGTGCAGACTACCAACTGTTTATTGTCGTTTTTTGAAGCCAATATATACATGCTACGCTGCGCTTCCACGATGCGCACAAAACCAAAGACGCCGCAAACAAAGCCGACCAAATCAAATCAAAATTGACTGCCACCACAATGACAAACTTAAAAAAAATTTTTTTTCCGGATATTTTTAGATACGCCCAGCCAGTGAACGGCCGAGAGTGAGGCAAGAGCGGATGGCAAAGTGGGGAGCAGGGAAGAAGGCGAGTGAATGGAAAGAGTAGGAGTGACGAAGCACTGCACCTAACCTCTCCTGCACTCTCAAACACCAAATGCTCAGGTTGCTAGCGGCGAGGATAAGCACGCTTACTCGTAGCTGCTGCTATGGCAGAGGCTACTGGACGGATTCCGACGGATGCCTTACATAGTTGATACACGCGACATGCTATATCGCACAAGAAAAAAGACATGCGGAGGCACCGGTAGGAATCACTCAAACGGGAAGTAACAACTGTTTATTCGATGAAATTTTGATGGAGATTTTGTTTTTGAAGACGTTGTATCGTACTAGAAGATATCTTATTAGGAAGTTGTTCTTTAGCGTAACGTGTTTTTTCAGAGGCGAAGCTCCTCTTAGTCTAACCTTGTCACTCGTCACGCGTAACCGAGAGAAGAAGAGACGAGAAAGAGGAGAAGGCTCAAGAAATGAATGGCACTTTCTCGTCTTATTTTCTAGATGGCGTTACTCTGCCGCTAATCTCCGAAGTGCCTCTCTGTCTCCTGTATAGTTGCCGTACGTGGCGGAGCGTTGGCGGGGCATGGACGAAGTGGGCTTGTTGAAGTCGCTTGCACTGGATTGGCCGCTAGGGGTCCTGAAGCGTGGCTGCACTTTGCTTCGGCTCCGTACCGCTACAGCGAAGATCAGCAATCGCTGGTTTTTCAAGTGCCCTCAACGACACGAACACCTTCGAAGAAAAGGTTAGTGGTTTCTGCTGACCTCTCTTGAGGTTTAGATGAGCCCCATAAAGGCCGTAAGGCCGATACACCAAGGCACGTCATGCCAACGCTGTGCTAGGCCTTTCGACACGCCGCGCTGCAGCCTAAACACATGAGGCCAGCATGGAGGTTCAAGCACGGTGATTAACCAAGACCAGTATGACCGTCGAGACTGGACCCCAGTCCTCAGAGCCCAGGCACGCTGATCCTTCTGTGCGAGAGACGCCGAGTCAGTCGCGAGAGACGCCGTAGTCCACCCGAGCTTCGGCGCTGCGGAGCTCATCGCCGCAGTGGTGCGTTTGCCATACAACTGAACAAAATATAAAGCAACTACCACCGTTCCCATCCTGCTATTCTCTAAACACCCGACAAATATAAAGTGGTATTCCGCTCTCAGGGAGGCCTTCACTTTACGACGGTGCAGCCACGCTACCTTCTCGCCGCTCTCTGTAGGGCGCTGATCTGAGAGACCCACCTATGTTGACCCTTTAGATTCACCCAGTCAGCAACACTTGCACAGTGTCCACAGTTATTCAAGAGGACGTGCTCAAGCTTGTGCAGCTCCACCAAATAACATACGTACAGCATGAGCATACCATGAATCCATACATCGCACCCCCCAATGGCTCTATCCTGGGAGTTATTATAAACCCCTACTGGAAAGAGCCGCCAGAAGAACTACTCGATCGCCCACAACCTTCGCCAAACCATACTATATGTTCGACTAATGGGACTCACACGTTCAAATCTCATTTCCTTTGGTCAAGCCACAGTCCTCCGAAGATTTGTTTATGGTGAAGGGCTGCATCTGTGCACGCCCTATACACCAAGGGTCGAGACGTGTGGTAACTGCGAGATCATAGGCCATCGCACAGATGTATGTATCCAACCTAGGTGCCACAAATGTCCTAGATGTGGCCAGTTACAGCCAAAGGAAGCAAACCTCTCTCAGTCCAGTCTGTGTTATCTGCGAAGGTCCACATCTGTTGGGAAGCTGGTCGTGCAAGCACCAGCACCTGTATAAAATCAACAGGCCTACATTAGAGCGTGAAGTATGATACCGGCAACGAGTGGACCACACAAAAAATGTAATTCAAGCGCAACACCCTGAGCAAACTGCTTGCCTACGAGACGGACACTCCAGGAACTCCAACCGACATACATGAGCCGACAAGCTGGAGACGCCCAAGGGGACCAGCATACCAGTGACAAACACACCGCCAGCCCCGGACCCTCGTGACCAGGAGCTCCGGGCCCTGCGTGTAGAAGTAAGCCGTCTCATGACCCTCACAACCCAAAACTCGGCTCCCTCCTCATCTCCCCCGGTACAGTCGCCCCTACACCCACACACCCAGACCCAGCTCACCACGAAGTTATCAAACAGCTCAGCCACACACTCCTCTTCTCCTCATAAAAAGGGCACTGTTCGGACTCAGACGAAGATCATCAGGCTGACCACAGAAACTTCGAAGCCAAATTTGATGTCAAATTAGTGGGTCCAGGGGCGTGCATTGACGAAAAATTCTCTACACTTGCCGATGGTCTGTCTAATTGTTTTGAGCAAAAGATGAATGCACTATTCACACGCCTAACCTGAACCCTTGAAAGTAAGTTCGCGCAGTTTGAGACCCACCTGCAGAGGCTCGAGACCTCTAGCAGCTCTTTACATGAGGGGACTTCTACCTAGATCACAAACACACACACACCCTCCACCTACCTCGATTTGACTACAGCCCCAGCAGCCAATCCTTGCTCAGCCCACACTTCAATATGGCGGGTCGCGATAATTCTAACCATCTATCACTACTCCACTGGATCTGCCGCGGCTCTCGAGGTAACATAGCGCTGCTTCAGCTCTTCGTATCTAGCCTTCCTGCCGTACCTAAACTTCTTTTGTTACAGGACATGCAACAACAAGCTAGACTTCCCAGTTACAATGCAGTACACTGAGACGCCACCGACGCTCCTCGAGTGTCCACACTCTTTCACCGCATCATTACTTACCAAGAACACACCATCACCTCCCCCACTCCATGCGTCCTCATAGAGATCATCCCCCCAAAACTAGGCACACTTACAGTATTTATAGCCAATATCTACCACACCCCACGACACGCCTTGGCCACCCTCGCTGCTCTAATGCAAAAACTTCACTGTATCGTAGGCTGAAACGCTCTACTAATATGCGGTGACTTTAACTCTAAACATATGGATTGGGGTTATCGGTACATCACAGCAAAGGGTCGCTGCTTTGGACTACCATCTAAGACCTGTGCCTAACTACACATAACCACTTTCACACACCAACCCGAACCGACAATAGCGTAACCATTGACACTAGTCCAGACTTTACACTAAGCCACTCAATTGAAGATATCTCGTGGTCCCGTACGCAACGCACACTTGGAAGCGACCATCCCGTTACCGCCATATAATACATTACACACCCCACAGACCTCGACGACTCACCCACAATCTTATTCAATGAGACGCTATACGATCCGCGCCTCGGGAGCTCCCCAATACACCAATGCAAGACAATAATCAATGGGTCACATCTCTTCTGATTGACGTTACCGCCCACACACAACACATTACCACACCATCCAACACCCCTACATTGGACACACGCCTAGCCCACCTCGGGGCGGTGCACCATGGCATTCAGGAGAAATGGAAATGGCAGAAACATAACAAAACGCTAAAACGCCGACTGACCATGCTACCTACTCAAATAAATGCGCACGCCGAGGAGGTGTGCCGTTCCCACTGGAGCCAGGCGTCCAACAGCATAGCTTGCAACCTTTTCACAAAATATGCATGCCACCTCCTACAACACCTTATCAATCACACACACTCACACACAACATCACAACATCACAACATCACATAACACGCATACTTCACAACTCGATGCTTTCCCCTGACAGTCTTCTGGACCACCTCCACACAACACACACAGTACCCGGCACATCCTCCCTCTTCCATCCTACACACAAGCCCGAAATGAGACTCTGGACATAAAAAATTCGATGGAAAAGGTTCGAATAGTGCTTCAAAACATCCGCAGAATCTCTGTGCAGGGGAAAGGCATGATTTATAATTCTATGCTCCGTAACCTGGATGATCAATCGATTGACCAGATTACAGAATACTTTAATAAATGCTGGAAGGAAGGCACCCTGCCACAATCTTGGCGCCATGCCGAGATTACCTTTGTCCATAAACCTAAACCTAACCCTTACCATATCAAACATTTGGCCTATTTCACTCACATCGTGTCTCGGAAAACTTCTCGAACACATTGAACTAAACAGACTACCTCAACACATGCACGACCACAATCTATACCCGCACACTGTGGTGTACTTCTCCCCACATAGAATCCTTCCTCTTGAAACGCACAGTACCTGTTTATGTGGGCCCCCATGCGTCCCATTCATACACCCTCGGCGGAGTAGGCACTTCACAAAGTTCAGTAGTTTCTTGTTTTCCCTTCAATGCCAAACTCATTCTCTTAGTCCGTGCTCTTGAAAATATCTCTCACCTTTACTACACCCTCTATGCCGGTGACATGACTTTGTGGACTACCCACGGTAGTCATGGAGACTAAGAGGAAGCATTACATACCGCTGCCAACGACACAGCGCAACATGCACAAAGCACTGCTCTCTCCATCTCCCCAGAAAAATCTGAGCTCTTTCTCATACAGCATTCACCGGCTACTCTTCCAACTATCCTTTCGCCATTACTCTCACCAGCTGTGCTATCCTGGAGGTCGACACACTACAAATCTTAGGCCTTCACATCTAAAACAACGGCCGTAACACTTTCCGTAACGTAACAGTTTTTGTAACGTCCAGAAAGTGAAGCGGTTGACAGAGCCACTCTTCACCTCGTCCGCCAAGTTTCTCGCAAACATTATGGCATGAAAGAACACGATTTGTGTCGACTTATTTACGCATTTATACTTAGCCACTTCCTTTACACAGTCCCGTATCTCCGACTTCGACAAGAAGAAAATGCCACCATGGATGCCATGCTTCGAAAAGCTTACAAGGTGGCTAAGGTGGCTTTACATCTTCCTACTTACAACCAAATCCCAAAACTTCTTGAACTTGGGCTTCATAACACTACACACGGATTCATAGAGGCCCACAGACAAGCCCAATACGCTCGACGTTCACCGGATGCCACATACTTGACATCCTCAACATTCACATACTAGCAGCCGACCCCTTACTCGAAAACGCTACACAAACGAAAACGCTACACAAACTCTGGCTGCACAGGACGCGACATAGACGCAACCGGGAGCGGCCGCGTTTCGCAAGGTGATGGTGGTGGAAAACATTTATTAAGAAAAGCACAGAGAGTTGCACTACAAATGCACTTGGGTGGTCTCCTTATTCCAGAAGTTCACTGGAGGTCATCGCTGCTCGGGTGCGGGCCAGGAGGGAGCGCTGAGCGTCCCGGAAGGAGCAGCTGAGCAGTAACTACTCCTAAGCCTCTCTTGTAGGTAGGGGGAAGGGGGATGAAAAAAAATGCCGCCATATCCACGAAGTGAATGATGATGAGTGGCCGAAGCTCCGGAGGTACACCTGGTAAACCATGAATCCTCTGTACATTTCGCCCAGTCGATTTTATTGCAACGCTCCCCCTAGCGTACGTCGCCGCACTATATCGAACGATGACACGCGCCATATGTGGCATCATTCCTATTTTATAACACCTCGCATCTTTCATAATCAACTACACGTACCGCCGTCTAGTTTATAACATCTTGAATCTTTTGGACGGACAGGCGGACGGATGGACGGATGGATGGACGGACGGACGGACGGATGGATGGATGGATGGACGGACAGATGGACGGACGGACGGACAGATGGACGGATGGATGGATGGATGGATGGAAGGATGGATGGATGGACGGACGGACGGATGGACGGATGGACGGATGGATATGGCTGTACCCTTTAGATCGGGCGGTGACTAGCGTAATACTTAATGCCGTCAGCTACAAGTACCACCATCTAGTGAACACTGCAAGAACTGAACGAGAGGTGGCTACATACAGGGGACGCACAGCCCACTCCTTCAGGAGCTTCGCTCCTAAAAGAATGAGGTATAGCTGGGCATACTGCAAATATGTGTTACGTGTCGGCCAGCACCCCACATTGCGCACAGTAGCCGTGTATATCTGGCATCAACTGCTGGGCGGCTGCAGGACACAAGAAGGTGTTCATCTGCAAGCGTCTCAGAAGTCGTTTGTCCGCTTTAGAGAGATCCCGTGCAGGTTCCTGGTAAAGACAGCGTGAGTTTCGATAGTAATCAAGGATTTCGCGGTACTGCGTAAGAGCGGAGGTGCCTAGGGGAAACGCAGGGTCGAACGAGGTAACAGCCCGGGAGAGAGAAACAGGTAGCAGCATCAGCCGCTTCGTTACCGGGGAAGCCCGCGTGGCCAGGAGGCCATACTATGCGGATGGAGTGAGGTTCAAAGCGCCATGAGGCAGTCTGGAGAAGGTCGATGGCCAGAGAAGCTATGGTACCATGCAGGTATCGGGAACAGGCGATGCGCGATTCCCTGATGATCACTATTGCTGAGCGGTGAGAGGCTGCCTCTTCAATCCGAGTGTAATCCGGTGAGCTGAAAGAGATGTCGTCAACGTGGTGGCCCTCAGATATCATTGCGGCCGTAGAGTATCCCGAGGAGGTTGGGCCTGAGACACCTACGTAGAAGACACCAGGAGTGTTGGAGTATCGAGTATGGAGAAGTTGTGTTCGGGCTAAGCGTCTGTATGTATTTTGACTGGGATCCATGTTGCGAGGAAGAGGCTCAACCCAAAGTTTTTGTTACCACAGCTCCGGAACGGAAGAATCTGGTGGTGGAGTAGAGATCGGGTTCAGTGACAGCCTGTCCAGAAGGCGGCGTCCATGAGCTGTATGGGACAGGCGGTTAATTTGATTGGTGCGATGAGCCTCCCGCAACTCGGCATACGAGTTGTGCACACCCAAGGCCACAAAGCGGCGATTGGAGGTAGCAATGAGGAGGTCTTGCGCTCGCTTATAAACCGATCGGAGCAGTGCGTTCAACTGGTTCTCGTGGTGGCGACGCAAGCGAAGGTATGGGGTAGCATAGTGGACTCGACTGGTTACAAACGCGTCAGTCAATTGAAGGGAGTGCCGACCGCGAAGGCTGCCAGGTTTTGTGGAGACCCGCCGAATGATACGGCTAACCAGCTCACTAGTGCACCAAAGACGCACAATACTGGATCCAGGGTTCATAGAAGAAGAGATGTTGAGGCGCAATATGCGGATTTCTGCGACAACCGGTATGGGGCCAGATGGCAGAGATATCTGAGGTGGCGGTAGAGATGATTTGGTAGGGTGATACTCCAGGCTGCATAATGAGGCGTAAGGGTCCACAATAAGTTCCGCGCGCTGTATTCGGTCTTCAATTTCTGCATGGGAGGCCGAATTGGTCTAGATAGTGATGTCATCCGCGTATAGAGCGTACTGTATGCCTTCGGCCTTAGCGAGGAGCGCAGGAAGTTTGAGCATGGCTAAATTGAAAAGGATGGGCGATAGAACTCGTCCCTATGGTGTACCACGGGTGCCTAATGTATACGAACCATGTTCTGCAGAGTCAATGTGGATGAAAGCGGTGAGATGTCAAAGGAATGATCTAATCTACCGGAAAGCTTTCGAGCCACAGTTAGTGCTCTTAGGAATGGTAAGAATGATGCTATGCTTTACATTGTCGATGGCACCCCGGAGATCGAGGGCTACGATGGCTTTGTCATTGTGGCACGTCATAGAAGGTACAATAATGTCGTGCTGGAGTTGGAGAAGGACGTCCTTCGCAGACAGATGGGGGCGAAACCCGAACATCGAGTAGCGAAAGACGCCCTTCTTTTCCAGATATGCGGACAGGCGGTCACAGACCGTGGTCTCCATAAGTTTGGCCGTGCAAGAGGTAAGCGAGATGGGTCGCAACGCCTGATAGCTGACGGGCTTGCCAGGTTTGGGATAGAATGTGATCACCGATGTAGTCCATTCCGGGGGTAAGGGTTCACCGTCCCATACTGCGTTCATCAAATGTAAGAGCGAGAGTTGTGCGGGATTGGGAAGGTTGGCTAATAGAGCGACTGTCATGCCATCCGTACCTGGCGGAGTACCTCGCTTCATTTTAGCTAACGTCGCCCGAAGATCGGGGAGTGTGAAATAGGCATCAATTCTGAGTTGGGGAGCCTCGAGTAGACGTACACGGAGCCCATGGGGTCAATCGTACGGCAAAAATAGCGGTCGCAGAGGTTGTTTGCGAGTTGGCTCGTCGGGCCCTGGTAGGCATAGTAAGCGCGGCGAAGCTGTTATCGTGCTTGCCCACGGATGGTAGAGAGATCCAAGAGACTCCAAAATATTCACCATGTATTCTTTAGCTCATCTGACCTGCAGCCTTAACGCAGGCATCGACCCAATTTGCATACGCAAGCTGGGCAGAGTAGACTGCAGCCTCCGAGGTAAGCATTTCAATGCAGGAGCGAAGCTCGCAATTCAGCTTAGGTTGTCAACACCGGCGGGTAAGGCTGTGGCATGCATCCCAAAGGTAGAGGAGGTGGAAATCCACTGCAGGTGCTGATGTGGGAGTGGGAATGTGTTTGTTGTATGATTGCTGTGTATGGAGGGCGTATGATGCCCACGCCTGGTAGTCCTCTGGGGAGGAGAGCAAGAGGAAAGGCCTAGTGTGAACAGCTGACCAGTCCGTGATACGGGCTCGGCCCCAGATTTGACGCATTTTCCGCGTCGGGAAGGCAATCTTTAGCAAAAAACTATCACTGCCAAAAGTGTCGTCGAGGTTTTTCCACGTAGCCTGCTGAATATACGCGTGAGAGAGAAGTCTGGACATGTATAGCATGTCACCGAATTTCCCATACGCATGGGATGTGCTGGGTCAGTGAACAGTGTGAAACCAAGAGTTGATATAAGTTCTTTAGGCTTCTGGCCACGAGGATTTTCAAAGTGGTATCCCCAGTGCAAGCTAGGAGTATTGAAGTCTCCGACCACCATTAAGAGTTGCCGAGCCGCCGCTTGGAGAGCCCTGTAAAAGAGTTCCGCGATGTGGGGGACAGTACACATCAAGAATATGAATTGATGAAGTACCTCGTTTCTGGGGAAGAACGGAGATCATGCAGTAATTGTAGGGGTGGTTTAGGTCTAGATCGACCTGAACAGCCGTATATGTTTTGTGAACAAGTATACTAGTGGTAGTGCCGTCTGTGTAGGAGCAGTAGCTGGTGAAGGTTAGGTGTGATGGCAGGACGGCAGGAAGAGAGCCCTGAGATTGAAGGAAGAGCAGAAGATGTGCACGCTTTCGCCTGTTCCCGAATCCCCTGCAGTTCCATTGAATGATTTCGAATTGAGATGATAGTGAAGATCTAAATGACGGAGTTTTATGGCCAATCCTCCATGTCCTTCCCCTGACTTTGCAGAGTTGGAAGGGGTACGGAAGCTGGATTGAAAGCCACTGAAGAGAAACCGGCAACTTTGCATCCACGGGGGCAGAATCGCTATCCGTAGAGACCGAGCGTGAGCGAGGTTTGGTGCAAAACTGGGTGACAGCTCAGGGCTAAACTGCCTGAACCACCTCAGCTACAATGTGTTGAACATTATTGGTAGACATGTGGCACAGAATGGCATTTTCGAGGCGACTAATGCAGTCCTCCAAGGGTAAGGTTTGGTCTATAGGAGGAATGTTCTCAATTGCCCCCTGAGCTGGAAGGGCAGCTGACACCGTCGTTGGGGGAGTGGTATCACTATGCTGGGCGTAGCAGGATAGTGAAGTTTAGGGGTGTTGGGTTACACCAATGCGGTAGCAGTGAGAGGTCCTGCCAATTTCTGCTGTTGCAGTTCAAGAGCTGCGATCTATTTAGTGAGAGCTGCGATTTGCCACTCAAGAAGCGCGTTCTCTTTTCGTAGAGTGGAGAGCTCTGCGAAAGAAGGGAGAGGAGAGGAAGGGAGAGGCTGAGGAGCATTCATCCCTGCCCAGCTGCTTACCTCAGGTGATCCCGTGATAAGTGGCTGGTAGTGAATTGAGGTGGCCAGCGCTTGTGTCGGTGGGTCAGTGAGAGGTGAGTCACGCTTGGCTTGCGTATCCGCTGGTGGGCCTGTTGATCGGGGTGCAGTGCGCTTTGGGGTCGATGGTAGCTTTGGTTTCCGATACTTTACTGGGCATCCCCGAGCACTGGTTTCATGTGGTCTGGAGCAGAGGAGGCATGTCGGTTTGCAATCATATTGAGCTAGGCCTTCAGGCGTCACTTGGACTTGAGTGCCACAGTAGTTACAGCGACCGAGAGCAGGTCGCGGAGAAGCCGAGGGTCGATGACCAATGGTGCCGCAGAGAGAACAGGCTGGGATGGTTTTCTTATACGGGCGCGCGTAGGCCACGACACTGTGGTAGAAGATGAAGCAGAGGAGCTTAGTGCCCTCGAAGGTCACCACCACTGCACAAGAGTCACCAAGTTTGCGGACAGCCAGGATAGTGCCTCGTGGCCATTCGAGTTCAGATTTGATGCGCTGCGGGGTTTCAGACGGGTTGATGGTGATCACACCCCGAAATTTTCCCCTGACGCCTTGGCGTGGCCCCAAAAAGGGAGCTGCTGGTCTCCCACTAGCAACTGAATATCCCCAAGCAGGTGCTGCGCCATGGATAGTGAGGTGATACTGCACACGAAGACGTTTTGGTCCCACACTGGCCACACGTGGAGCGTACTGGACGTGTGTTCTCCCAAGTATGCACGAATCTCATTACCGACACATTCGGACGAGAGGATGAATTTGAGCTCTAAAAGAGCACCCGGCTTCAACATGACGTTGTAATCGTCCCGAGAGAGACGAGGGGTATGGCGTGGTCGCCACTTGACGCATTAGCGAGACAGGAGCTGTGGTGCGCGCACCATTCGTAGAGGGGCGCGAGGACGAGCTGGAGGTAGCCGCCTTTTGCTGGGCCACAGTACGCGACCCATTTCCATTGGGCGCAGACGCGGCCTGGGATAGCTTCCGTTCCTAGAGTTTCACCATGTCAGCTAAATACTCGTTTTCAGACGGCATGGCTTGGTCAGAGGAAGTGCTCTCCATCGTCACAACTTGAAGTGTTGTCGGTTCATAACCGTAGTAGTGGCCGCCATCGCGCCAGGAAAACTCAGACCTTGCGGAGCTAGGCCTAACGAGACGCGGCCTAGCTCGGCGTCGCGTCAGCGTCGAGATAAAACATAAAGAACTTGTTGAAAGTTTGGCCCACCTGGACACGGGTGGTATCCACTGGGAGCAAAGAACTTGGCGGTGACAATGAGGCCAAGATTTTTCGCTACTGGCGTGAAGAGCCGCAATATTCCTAGATAATTGATGGGCCGATACGGGAGCGTCCGTCACCGTCGAGCGCTCCCCGCGTCTCCCAGTTTTGCAAGCGCTCTGGCAAAACTCCTGTTTCTGACTGCTTAAGTCATTCAATAGCAACTTGAACAAATGTGAAGCTTTCTACGAAATCAACCACATCATCTGAACTGATTACGAGTGAGTGCTTTATAGTTTGCATCCACGAAGATAGACTTATTGGCAGCGTTCGACTATCTCGGTGGGCCTACTGGCTAGGCCTACCAACATGGTTATCCACGAAGCAGAGGGAGAGGAGCTTCCTCCGCCGAAGCACTCGACGAAGATTAAGGCAGCTGGGGTCAAGTGTATACTAGGGCCAGAAACCCCGCTTCATCCCCGAAGAAATCGACGCTTGCCATCAACACTTCACAAAAAGTGTCACAGAAAGCTCCCCCACCGACTCGTAGCAGTGCTCCCAGACCCCCTCCGATTCCAGCGGACTACTACAAATAGTCCTGCGAATACGTGGAGGCCTCAGCTGTGCTGACACTCCCCTTCCGGAGCTCATACATTCTGTCCTAAAAGCGGCAGCGCTCACAAGCTCTCTACAGGACCAATACCGCATAAACTCTGTAAGCAACATTCTGCTCATAAGCACAATGGACTCGGCAAGCACCGATGCATACCACCATATCAAATTCATGAAGATGGACGAGCGCACCTGTGATGTTGTCCCCCACATTACCGATCCACCAAATACCTGACGAGGGGACATTCGTAATATTCCTATGGAACACAGATTTGAAACCATCTTGTCCAGTCTATTGGACTATGACAGACTAGGCCTTATCCTGAACGCTTGTCGCATGGGTTCCGCAAGGTCAATTTTGGTCACCTTCAGAGGTACGCAAGTGCCTTTCTACATAAGTTATCAGGGTGGCATCAAGAGAAGCGTACCCTATCGTCATTAGATGGAAGCCTGTAATCTCTGCCGTAAACTTGGCCGCAGACCAGACGTATGCCCAGGCGCCCTTCAGCCTTTATGTCCAATGTGTGGCCTTCCGAACCCACTCCTTGATCACTAATGTGAAACTAATGTGTGGTTTGCAACAGTAACCACACCACCAGCTCGCCCCAGTGCCCACAGCTCTACAAGCTCAAACCAAAGCACGCACCCGCAACTTTGCAGCAAGATGCGGCTTCATTCCACGACCCAAGCACACCTTTCAAGAATGCCCCGAGAGGACACTCACACAGTATCACAAGACAGCAAAGCCGAAAAAGCCGCAGCTGCTGTCGAAGCCGCAAAAACAGTATTCATCAAGACCACAGCCCTTGGACTGTCCCTGGACACGAGGTGAGCTGGGCTGATGTAAATGATTGATTGATATTTGGGGTTAAACGTCGCAAAGCCACCATATGATTATGAGAGACGCCGTAGTGGAGGGCTCCGGAAATATATACCACCTGGGGTTCTCTAACTTGCACACAAATTTGAGCACACGAGCCTAAAACATTCCCGCCTCCATCGGAAATGCAGCCGTCGCAGCCGGAACTCAATCCCGCGACCGGCGGGTCAGCAGCCGGGTACCTTAGCCACTACACCACTGCGGCGAGGCAGTTGGGCTGATGTAGCATTCCCTAAAAGCTCCATTCAAAAGCAGCTCGAACTATTGCAGAATGAGATGGCTAAATTGAGGGCAGAAACTGCAAAACTACGCCTAGAGCTTCAGTCCTTAAAACAACCATCTATTTCCCCACACCTCCGCGCCTTATCTTTTGCCCCTACACCTATCTACCCCGAACCAGCTCCTCACTCAACCACCCCTATCGCTAGGCACCCCGCTCATCCACCTGCGCGAAAACGAAAATTCTCAACTCTCACATTGTCATTCGTTGAGGGAGTAGACCAAGTCAAAGCGAAACAAGAGAAGGTAGACAAAGAGAAAGAAAAAGTACCCAAACTCGAAGAAAAACTACATAATTTTATTACCTTCTCCACAGCTTCCTTGCAGAAGCTACATGAATCCGTGGCCTCGATTCAAGCCATTTTACCGATGCAAGAAACCCTAGATAGAGTCATGCAGTTGACCGACACTGTCCACACTAACCGCCCAGAGCTTGCCCAATCTAAGCCAATTCAACCTAGCGAAAATAGCTCCTCGTAACCGCACTGAACTTTGCGTATGGCAGTGGAACTGCAGGGGGTTTCGCCGAAAAAAGACAAACCTCCTGCAGTACATCATATCACTCCTCCCCCAATCTACTACTCCTCCCCCAATCATTGCGTTACAAGAAACTATTGGTGTGGTGCAGCTGCCAGGTTATACAACGCATCAAAAGCCGGCTGATACCACACCAAACAAAGCTGTCTTAACTCAGAAGCACCTTACAGTTACCTATTCAAAATTTGCTGACATCAACATTGAGGACGACTTTTTACAAATACTACCTGATAAACCTAACTCACCATTCCTATACATTCTCAACGTTTTCTAGTAGATCACAAGAACAAAGGCAGCGCTTCGATTCCCTATTTGCCCCGAGCTACATCCTCGGCAGGCAAACACACCCTCCTCATTGTGGTGGATTTCACCGCCTCCCACCAGCGTCGGGCTACACCGCATCCACACCGAGAGATATAGCCCTCTGGTCCCATAATCAGGCACAGCGTTTTACATTGCACAACGACCCGGAGGAGCCTACTCGTTTGGGGAACAGTGTGAACAGAGATATATCCCCCGTTATTACCCTCACTCACAATGCCCCCGCAATGGTTTGGACTAACACCCAAACTAAGCTTGGCAGTGATCTTCACAATATTAGCATTACTTTACAACTAAAACACCGAACCATTGCACTTAAACCACTGATGCTCACACAATGAAACAAATTTACAGAGACCCACAAAAGCACTGCTTCCTCATGTATTGCAGACCTTGCCGAGTCGACTCAACATCTTCAAAAAGATGTTGAAATTCACACGAAAACTCTACCACCCGACATCCCGATAACTACTCTGGACTCCTAGCTTCTTCATATGGGGGAAGCACAATAGTCACTTTTGCGACGGTGGAAACACCAGCACCACAACAGGAAACTTCGCATTAGGATAGCGAAGCTAGACCAACAAATCGAGTGACACGCGACTCAATGGAGGCACAACAATGGTGTCAGCGTTGCGAAAGAATGCATGACTACCTCAGTAATAAAATGACGTGGTAACTTCTTAGACATCTGCTAGGCCCCAGCACTTCTCGCGAACGACACTGTCACGCTATCACTAAACTGTTACACGAGCACAGTGACCATCTAGGACAACTCTTCAAGAACCTCCGCACGTTGCGTTTACCTCAAATACGTAAGGATTCCATACCATCTTACACAGGGAATATTAATGAGTTATTAGATGCGCCGATAACGAAAGCGGAAGTTAGGCACGCTCTCGCAACACTCCGTACCACGTCGGCTTCAGGCCCAGACCGCGTTAACAACAAATTACTTAGAAATCTTGAACCTCTTAATATTAAAGCTTTGAGTACTTTAACGACTGTTTTGACACGGGAACCCTTCCACCTTCATGGAAAGCTGCCAGAGTCTTATTTATACCTACACCGAATTAAGCGCCCTTGGTAGAAAATCTGAGGCCCATTTCGTTAACATGGTGTCTCGGAAAGATTAAGGAGTATGATGTGCTTGCACGCCTCCAGAGACACGTGGAGGGTAATGGACTACTGCCTCCAGAACTGAATGGCTTTAGGGCCTCACTTTCAGCGCAAGATGCGATGCTTCGCCTTCAACACGACATCATAACTCCTAACATGAGCGAGGATACTCAGGCAATCCTTGGTCAGGACATACATGGAGCATTTATAACGTAGCCCACTCAGCTATATATGCTGGCCTCAACTGCATTTCTTGTGACGCTAAAGTGTACTCTTACATCAAAAGCTTCATCACAGACCGCAAAGCTACATTAACATTAAGAGCAAAACATTCCTTACCCTACACTAGGCAGCTTAGGAACACCTCAAGGGTCAGTGCTCTCTCCAATCCTTTTTAACCTGGCTATGCTACCTATACCCAACGCTCTTCAACGTATCCCTGACTTCAACTTCTCCATCTATGCCGATGATATCACCTTATGATTGAAAGGAGGCTCAGATAGACACGTTCAAGACACCCTACAAACAGCTGTAGATATAATAACAGCACTAACATCTCAGATGAATCTCTATTGTACCCCAAGTAAATCAGAGTAACTCCTTCTACCAACTCATCGTCGGAACAAACACGTTACCAAGATCGAAGTTCAAATAACAGGGTGCCTCATTCCTAGAGTATCACGCATTCGTGTGCTAGGTTTATTTATTCAAAACAACCGACTTGATTAGCACACACTCGAAGCTTTATGCAACACCGTTGACAACACCCTAAGAATGATAGGTAGAATCTCAAGCAAAAATGGAGGGCTCCGAGAGTCAGAGCTACTTCTTGTAATACAAGCTTTTGTGATTTGTAAAATCACATATAACTTCCCTTATCTACACCTTAAATTAGCAGAGAAGGAATCGGTCAACACCCTTCTCCGCAGAGTTTACACATACGCACTAGGCATTGCAATAAATACCTCTAACACACGACTCCATCAGGCAGGAGTCATAAATACCCTATGAGAAATCTGTGAAGCCCATTTAACAGCTCAATACGCGAGGCTCTTGGCCACTAGAGAAGGCCGCCACATTTTATCGTCTACCCGAATTAACTTCACTTCACTCACCAATTCTAATTACAACATTTACCAAAACATACACAAACAATTACTCATACCGCCGCTTTCTAAAAAAATGCATCCAACATATCACACTAAGCGTAGAATCCAAACAGCAAAAGCTCTTCAAAAAAATTGCAAGGAGCCATGACGTGCTCTATGTCGATTGTTACGCCTGCGAGCCAACCCAGAACGTCGATGCCTCTGAAAAAGGCAATCTGTGTCAAGGCCAGCACACGAGCTCGTCTCACGCGAAACACTCAACGGTGTCATCACGAGGCGGCTCCGGTCTGTCGCGCAACGCACAGCGCGCCCCTTCAACCCACGAGCCCGTCGAAGCAATCGGCGCCTTCTAGTCTGGCGAGTCTTACGCAATGCGTGGCGACATCACTCGTCCTTGGCGGCAAACACGCGTAGCGGCTCCGGATTTAATGAGAATGACGTGGTCCAGCAGCGCCAGCGGCGCTTTTTGTTCGACATTTGGTTGCTCAAGGGATGCACCCAGTGCCTTAAAATCAGCCCTGTGACGCGTCGCCAGCAGTAAACCTATGTGTCAGAGAAGAGAGCTCGGCTCTTCGAGTCTCTAAACTGTCGGTCCCAGTGCCGAATTTGTAATGCCTCTCTTTCTATGCTGTACATAAACTTTACTTTAACTCACCGTCGTCTCGTCCGCTCGTCTATCAGCTCTGTGCAGAAGCAGTCGCGGGCTGAGACACCTACACTACCAAACGGCTGGTGACTGTGTCGGCGGAGATCGGAACAGTGGCGCCTTCGGGACTGTGTTGGCGTCGTTGTCTTCCGTAACAGTGGTGGCAGTGGTAGGATCGGCTGGCGTCAGCGACATCGATGCAGTGAGTTCCTGAAGTTTTCCCCTCAGTTCACCAAACTACTCTAGCTCAGGTTATAGTAGTTTAGAGAATGGCTGTGTGAAGCATTGGTGAGTGAGCTTTGATCGTTTCAAGCCAAGTCAAAGCACTTTGAAACCAAAGTTAATGCGGAGGGTGTAAACGCAGGAATGTTTAAAATTGATTGCGCGTCTTGCTAGTAGACTTATAGTGAGTACGGCAAGTAGATTCTTAACAGGGGCAAACAGCAAGAGGCTAGTGTGAACGATGGAGAACCTTAAAGTGAAGGAACCCATCGAAATTTGTTAGGAAGTCGGCATTACTTTGAGCCGTGCGAAACGAAAGCAAGCGATGCTTGAGATAATGAACAATGAAGAAGTGTCGGCTGAGGAAGTCGATGAGGCCTGGGTGGATATCAAAGCACGCCACGAGAAGATGAAAGGCGAGAAGTTCGCTAACGTGAAGAAGCTGAAGGGCGTTAACGACGTGAGAGTGAGGACGCCGAGGGACAGAAGCGCCTAGATTTGAAACGAATAAAATTGGTAATCCTACAGTGTTCGCAGGCACCTAGCGTAGCTTTCCGGCAGTACAGGTCAGTGGTTATATAATTCGGGACCAACTGCCACCGTCCGTAGTAGGCGAGGACATGGCGCAGTATCTCGTCATGTTTGAACACGTCTGTGAGCGAAATGCAAAGAACCTGCTGGCTCTTCTTTCCAGCAGAGTGTCCGACGCGATAACGTGCTTGTAGAGGGAAGCGTTTGAGAGCTATGATGATGTTAAAGAAGTGCTCTTGAGATGTTATAAGTTGTCACCCGAGGCTTTCAGGAAAAGAGTCCGGTATTCTAAAAAGGAGAATGAGTCATACGTTGACTTCGCGTTTCGTCCTAAAGCCGATTTTTTTGAATGGTTCAAGGACGAAGGTGTTTATGACGGTTGCGATAAAGTGGTGGAATGCATAGCATTGGAGCAATTCTACCGCTGCGTCGAGCAGGATGTCAAGGTTTGGCTGCAGGACAAACTGGGTTAAGTACAGCTAAACAAGGCAGCAGAGTTAGCTGTGGAGTATTACACCCGCCGAAAGTTGCATAGCAGGGCAGTGCACGTTCAAATGGATGAAAGGAAAGAGGGCTTTTCAAAGAAACCTGATCAACGGAAACCCACTCCGCACCGAAATTTCAAGAAGGACCCGTCTCTTACAAAGGACACAGTACGGGAAGGGCAAATGGAAGCGGAGAAATTGAGTGCGGTTCCTAAACAACCCACAGATACCACATGGGTGTTTGAATCATCGAAGCAGCTAATCTGCTACAACTGCAAAAAGGAAGGGCACATTGCGATAAACTGTAAGCAATAGTTTGCTTTCGCAACAATCCGAGAATAGGAAAATAACATGTGGTTGTTGGAGCCGTATCTCCAAGATCTCCAAGAAATTAGTGTGATAGGCAAAACGTGTCGACCACTTCGAGACTCAGCGGCAACCAAGGACGTTGTCCATCCTTCGTTGGTGTCGCCGGATGGCCTTACACGAGAATGCGCGTGGATTAGGCAAGTCGGCGAGGAGCAGAGTGCTTGCTTACCAATCGGTACAGTTGTCTTTGAAGGCCCGTTTGGTAAGCTTCGCACCGAAGCAGCCGTGTTTCCCATGCTTTCCGATCGTTTTCCTTATCTATTTTCTAATAACTCAGAGCAGCTTCTCAAAGACCAGGGTAAATCGTTCTTCTTCAACTTAGCGTCCATGTCCCTCACGCAATCCGAAGCGCGGAAGCTTTCGCAGGAACTTTTCGCAGGAACTTGATCTTGTTTATTCTGGCGATGCACCAAGTGAAAAAGCTGCTGGTCTGTGTGACCTTGGCGGCGAGTCAACGGAACCTAAGAGCGGGAA
The DNA here is from genome assembly GCF_043290135.1 of Rhipicephalus microplus. Classification (NCBI taxonomy): domain Eukaryota; kingdom Metazoa; phylum Arthropoda; class Arachnida; order Ixodida; family Ixodidae; genus Rhipicephalus; species Rhipicephalus microplus. Next base: position 161,124,928 of record NC_134703.1, read on the forward strand.
TTCTCCGTGTGAATCATTTGTGCAGTCACTCGAGTGGCCCGTCACCGAAGCGACTGGTGTGGTCTCCGTAGGTGGAGGAGACGACATGGCGCCATTGAGTCAGAGCGAGAGGGGTGCAACGCTCTCGCCTGTAGCGGAAAGTTGGAGCGAACTGTCGAAGGTTGATCGAGAAACGCTCATTAGAGAGCAGCGTGAGGACCTCTCGTATAAAGCGCTAATGGAAAGCGTAAACAAGGGAAAAAAGAAAAGAATGTTTCCTTTTTTTTGAGAAAGCAGGGCTCCTGTATCAGCGCTTAACATAAGCGCAAGGTTGCAAATATGAGCAGCTCTTGGTGCCACAAAAGTATCGTCGCCAACTATTGGAACTGGCGCATAAAAACGCGTAGGCCGGGCTTCTCCGCATAAAAAAGACCAAGGCTAGAGTTTTCTTTGAGTTTTATTGGCCGAAATGCTGGAAGGATATCCAAGACTCTGTACGCTCATGCGACACTTGTCAGAGTGCGGGGAAATTCCACGGACAAGTGGAAGGCACCCACGAAGCTTGTGCCAATTATCACAGAACCTTTTCGGCGCCTAGTAATTGATATTGTAGGGCCATTGCCAAAGTCAAGGAATGGTTTTCGGTACATCCTGACGGCCCTCTGTGTAGCCACAAAATTTCCGGAAGCGATACCACTTAAAGAGCTCAATGCCCCTCATGTCGTGGATGCACTGCTATCTATATTTGCACGCATCGAATTTCTTTCTGAGATCTAATGCGACAATGGTAGTGCCTTTACCAGCTGCCTTACCTCTGCCTTTATGGATAAATGTTGAATTAAAGTAGTGCACAGCTCGATTCATCACCCGCAATATAATCCGGTAGAGCGTATGCATACAGTTCTGAAACGGATACTAAGAGCTCTTTGCTACGAGCAAAAATGCAACTGGGAAGCGTGTATTCCTCCCACTATGTTCGCTTTGAGATCAGCAACTCATGAGAGCACTGGCTTTAGCCCTGCCGAGCTTGTGTATGGCAGGAGTTTGAGAACACCATTGTGAACGCTACGCGAGTCCTGGGAGGGATTCGATGAGGACCTTAATGTAGTTGCGTATAGTTGCGATGAGGACCTTAATGTAGTTGCGACCTTAATGTAGTTGCGATACCAAAGCTAGAGGAGAGGGTAGAAACTGTGTCACAGTCAAGCTATATTTCCACGTTAGACCGTGTGAGGGTATTAGCAAGTCCTCCTTGCGGAGCGTACAAGCTGCTTTGCCGCGTTCGTTTCTCCGTTTGGGACGTATCGTCCACTTGAGCTGAGCTTTGGATTGAAAATGCGCCATTTTGTTTTTCAGGCCTAATGGACCGCGTTCCTAAAGGTCTCTCTGAGTTCGCTATGCCGTATATTGACGATGTCGCCATCTTCTCAAACAACTGGGAAGAACATGTCGAGCATTTGTGCGTCGAGCTGAATAGGTTGAAAGAAGCTGCTCTTACCGTGAAACCTACTCCAGCCCAGAAGCTGGAGTATTGGACGAAGAGCCTAATCCAGAACCAGACCCCATTCACGATGTTGGCACCACTCTGTCAAAGGACGAGCGACAGAGACTTCTTCAGCTGCTAGCCGAATTCCGCGACTGCTTTTCAACGACATCACGAGTTGGTCGAACACCTTTGACAAAGCACCGAATAATCACCGAGGACTCGGTGAGACCTATCCACCAGAACCCGTATCGTGTAGCTTCAAAGGAACGCGAAGCCATACAACAACAAGTCGCGAAAAGGCTTGCAGATGACGTCATACAACCGTCACAGAGCCCCTAAGCATCGCCTGTAGTGCTAGTAAAGAAAAAGGACGGCACCCTGCGTTTTTGCGTGGACTACAGGAAGCTGAATCGGGTGACCAAGAAAGATGAGTACCCGCTCCCACGTATTGATGAATCCCTTGACAAACTTCGGCACGCTCGCTACTTTTCTTCCATGGACTTGAGGAGTGGTTACTGGCAGATCGAGGTAGAGTCAAGAGACCGAGAGAAAACCGCTTTTGTGACCCCAGATGGTTTATACGAATTTAAAGTCTTGCCTTTCGGTTTGTGCTCTGCGCCCGCAACTTTTCAAAGGCTTATGGACACGGTACTTTCGGGATTGAAGTGGAAGACGTGCCTAGTCTATCTGGATGACGTTATAGTGTTTTCGACCACTTTTGACGAGCATCTCAAAAGGCTGGAAGTTGTTTTACGTGCCATACGGTTCGCAGACCTAACAATGAAACCAGAAAAGTGCCATTTCTGTTTTCACGAACTTCAGTTTTTCGGTCACGTCGTCAGCAACGCAGGCGTCCGGCCCGATCCTGGAAAAATTGCCGCCGTCGCACAGTTCCCAGTGCCCTCCAATAAGAAGGCTGTCAGACGCTTCCTAGGCCTTTGTGCCTATTATCGCCGGTTAATCGCAGACTTCGCTTGCATCGCGTCGCCCCTAACTCGTCTCACAAGAGATGATGTTGCCATTGAGTGGAAAGAAGAACAGGAGGCTGCCTTTAATGACCTGCGTCAACGTCTCCAAACGCCCCCTGTGCTCGCCCACTTCGACGAAGAAGCCCCGGCGATGCTTCACACAGACGCTAGCAATGTAGGTCTTGGGGCTGTACTTGTGCAACGGCAAGAGGACACAGAAAGAGTGATCGCCTACGCAAGTCGAACGCTAACACGCGCAGAGGCTAACTATTCAACAACAGAGAAAGAATGCCTCGCCGTAGTATGGGCAGTAATGAAATTTCGCCCGTACTTGTATGGCCGACACTTCAAAGTTATTAGTGACCATCACTCCCTTTGCTGGTTAACTAATCTAAAAGATCCCACCGGCCGATTAGCGCGTTGGAGCCTAAAACTGCAAGAGTTTGACATGACGGTCCTGCACAAGTCAGGCAAGCGACATATGGACGCTGACTGTCTGTCCCGTTCACCCATTGAGTCGGCAACCCTACCCGAGGAGGAGGAAATGGCATTTCGAGGTGTCCTCGACACAACCGCCATTGCGCAGCAACAACCGGACGACACTGAGTTGCTTGGCTTAATTAACTACTTGGAAGGCAGATCTTAGAAGGCGCCAAGGGTGTTCGCAAGAGTATTGTCATCGTTTTGTTTAAGGGGCGGAGTACTTTACAAAAGAAACTTTTCGTCGACAGGATCCGCCTATCTGCTCGTCATACCAGCAGCCCTTCGTACCGAAATACTCAAAGCATGCCACAACGAGGTGACCTCTGGCCATTTGGGTTACATGAGAACGTTGGCCAGAGTACAGCAAAGGTATTACTGGCCGAGACTAACCACAGCCGTGAAGCACCACGTTCGTACCTGTCTCGACTACCAGCGACGCAAGTCACCACCGACTAAACCAGCTGGCCTACTGCAACCCGTGCAGGTCCCAACAGCTCCATTCTACCAGATAGGCATGGACATTTCGGGCCCACTTCCTATGTCCACTGCAGGAAACCGCTGGGTTATCGTCGCGACGGATTATCTGACCCGTTATGCCGAGACAAAAGCTATTCAGAGAGGTACAGCAGCGGAGGTGGCCAGGTTTTTCATCGAAAATATTTTACTGAGGCATGGTGCACCAACCGTCGTGATCACAGACAAAGGAACCGCATTTACGGCAGCTCTTTTGGATCACGTCCTGATGCTGAGTGGAACAACGCATCGTAAGACCACTGCCTACCACCCACAAACAAACGGGCTGACGGAGCGTCTGAATAAAACCATTGAAGACATGCTTTCGATGTACGTAGACATAGAACACAAAAACTGGGATGAAATCTTACCATACATAACGTTTGCGTACAACACGGCCAAGCAAGAAACGACCCGCATGACCCCGTTCAGCCTCGTTCATGGAGGAGAAGTACGAACTATGTTAGATGCGATGCTGCTGCACGAAAGTGACGACATCGACCCAGACGCCAACACGTTTACGGAACGCGCGGAAGAAGCTAGACAACTGGCACGTTTACGGATCCGCCAGCAGCAGGAGTACGATGCAGGCCGCTACAATGCTCACCGCAGAACAGTTGTCTATCAAACTGGCGACAAAGTATGGATTTGGACACCCGTACGGAAACGAGGACTATCAGAAAAGCTCTTAAGAAGATACTTTGGGCCATACCGAGTGCTGCGACAACTGAGTGACGTCACTTACGAAGTTGTTCCCGACAATTCGTGTAGTACCAATCGTCGCCAGCACCATCTTGAACTCGTTCACGTAGTGCGCATGAAGCCTTACGTGAGCGAGTGATTGCGTGAGACTTATACTTTAACAAAAACTGCATTATTGACTTCGCATCGGGTCGATGCTCTTTGAGAGGGAGGCAAATGACCCGTGTCTACATGTGGACAAAAACGATGATGGGGGGAATTAGCGGACACCAGGTAGTGGGCCTCTGGCTTGACGCGAGAACGAAGAAGATCTTGTGGCACAGCTGTTGAGAACACGCTGCTTTTGCTGCCTCAAGGCGTACTTGTGCTTTGTTCGCGTTGTACTGCGACAATATTTCACCTATCTCCATCGGTTCAGAGGTAGCGGTCCCAGAGGGTTGCCAGAAACACAGTATTGGTTAGTGAATAAGAGCGAAGTAGAAGAGAGACAACCTTGCGCTGAGATGCTTTGGTATGGGTGCGGTCAAGCAGTACCTTGAGAAGCGACCACGTTTCGCGGATGCCAAGGTTGCCGGCCATGTGGTCGCACGTTTGACCCCACTGTTGTCGTAGAAGATATGAGCAGTGTTTCTCCATGTCCAACGTGAGCCGGCCAAACGGAGGCGCAGGCGGCGATTATATTTCTGGATCTGCCACTGGCGGTGCCATCAGACAGCGTCATAGGCTTCCCAAAGGTGCTGCAGACGACTGTCTGCCGCAGTGGAGTGAGGTGCTGCCTTTACTGTGGCATGTAGTCATGTTCTCACATGACATGATTACCATGTTTGCACCATTCACATACCTTAGTCATTCATTGGCGTCACACAATACTAAATTGGCATATGTGAAGCTAGCGAAACGGCCGTGAGCACATCATCAGTGTGGCATGTAGTCATGTTGTTACATGACACGCATGTCACGATTATCCTGTCTGCATGTGCAATTTACCTATGTCATCATTCGCGTCGTTTAATACCGAGTTTATTACATGTGAAGCTAGAAAAACCGCCGCGAGCGCATCATGAGCGTAGCATGTAGTCATGTTATTACACGACACTCATCTGACGTTTATCATGTTTGCACCAGTATCATACCTTCGTCATCCATTCACATCCCGTAATGCTCAATTTGTTATAATGACGCTAGCGAAACAGCCACCAGTGAATCATGAGCGTGGCTGTAGTAATATTGTTACATGACGCGCATCTCATGGTTATCAAAATTGCTCAAGTCACATACGTTTGTCATCCATTCACGTACTGTAATACCAAACTACAGTACGTGAGAGATAAAAGAGCTTAATGTCTTCGGTGGCTAAAGCCAAGAGAGCTAAAAGTATTAGGTGGCTAAATAGATAGATAAATAGATAGAGAGATTGATAGATAGATAGATAGATAGATAGATAGATAGATAGATAGATAGATAGATAGATAGATACGCTCAAAGTTGCGAATGTTGGCCAAGAAGTGCTTTGAATATAATAAATGACGACGGGACGCTCAGCCCGCGCCTTAAGGAGCATCGCTCTTAAAATATGCCCCCCCCCCTTTCCGAAGGGAATCTAGAAGAAATTTTTAATGCATTGCATAGCGTCCATAACGACGTTTCGCATGTTAGAACTAAGCGTTAGAAGAATAATGTTTTTTTCTTAGAACGTGCACTAAATAGCACCGTTCCCTGGGCATTGTCGTTTCTTAGCATAGTCTCGAGTAAACATTTCCGGATATTTTTAGATACGCCCAGCCAGTGAACGGCCGAGAGTGAGGCAAGAGCGGATGGCAAAGTGGGGAGCAGCGAGGAAGGCGAGTGAATGGAAAGAGTAGGAGCGACGAAGCACTGCACCTAACCTCTCCTGCACTCTCGAACGCCAAATGCTCGGGTTGCTAGCGGCGAGGATAAGCACGCTTACTCGTAGCTGCTGCTATGGCAGAGGCTACTGGACGGATTCCGACGGATGCCTTACATAGTTGATACACGCGACATGCTATATCGCACAAGAAAAAAGACACGCGGAGGCACCGGTAGGAATCACTCAAACGGGAAGTAACAACTGTTTATTCGATGAAATTTCGATGGAGATTTTGTTTTTGAAGACGTTGTATCGTACTAGAAGATATCTTATTAGGAAGTTGTTCTTTAGCGTAACGTGTTTTTTCAGAGGCGAAGCTCCTCTTAGTCTAACCTTGTCACTCGTCACGCGTAACCGAGAGAAGAAGAGACTAGAAAGAGGAGAAGGCTCAAGAAATGAATGGCAATTTCTCGTCTTATTTTCTAAATGGCGTTACTCTGCCGCTAATCTCCGAAGTGCCTCTCTGTCTCCTGTATAGTTGCCGTACGTGGCGGAGCGTTGGCGGGGCATGGACGAACCAGAACGGTGGGCTTGTTGAAGTCGCTTGCACTGGATTGGCCGCTAGGGGTCCTGAAGCGTGGCTGCATTTTGCTTCGGCTCCGTACCGCTACAGCGAAGATCACCAATCGCCGGTTTCTCAAGTGCCCTCAACGACACGAACACCTTCGTAGAAAAGGTTAGTGGTTTCTGCTGACCTCTCTTGAGGGTTAGATGAGCCCCATAAAGGCCGTAAGGCCGATACACCAAGGCACGTCATGCCAACGCTGTGCTAGGCCTTTCGACACGCCGCGCTGCAGCCTAAACACATGAGGCCAGCATGGAGGTTCAAGTACGGTGATTAACCAAGACCAGTATGACCGTCGAGACTGGACCCCAGTCCTCAGAGGCCAGGCACGCTGATCCTTCTGTGCGAGAGACGCCGAGTCAGTCACGAGAGACGCCGTAGTCCACCCGAGCTTCGGCGCTGCGGAGCTCATCGCCGCAGTGGTGCGTTTGCCATACAACTGAACAAAATATCAAGCAACTACCACCGTTCCCATCCTGCTATTCTCTACACACCCGACGAATATAAAGTGGTATTCCGCTCTCAGGGAGGCCTTCACTTTACGACGGTGCAGCCACGCTACCTTCTCGCCGCTCTCTGTAGGGCGCTGAGCTGAGAGACCCACCTATGTTGACCCTTTAGATTCACCCAGTCAGCAACACTTGCACAGTGTCCGCAGTTATTCAAGAGGACGTGCTCAAGCTTGTGCAGCTCCACCAAATAACATACGTACAGCATGAGCATACCATGACTGCATACATCGCACCCCCCAATGGCTCTATCCCGGGAGTTATTATAAACCCCTACTGGAAAGAGCCGCCAGAAGAACTACTCGATCGCCCACAACCTTCGCGAAACCATACTAGATGTTCGACTAATGGGACTCACACGTTCAATTCTCATTACCTTTGGTCAAGCCACACTCCTCCGAAGATTTGTTTATGGTGAAGGGCTGCATCTGTGCACGCCCTATACACCAAGGGTCGAGACGTGTGGTAACTGCGAGATCATAGGCCATCGCACAGAAGTATGTATCCAACCTAGGTGCCACAAATGTCCTAGATGTGGCCAGTTACACCCAAAGGAAGCAAACCTCTCTCAGTCCAGTCTGTGTTATCTGCGAAGGTCCACATCTGTTGGGAAGCTGGTTGTGCAAGCATCAGCACCTGTATAAAATCAACAGGCCTACATTAGAGCGTGAAGCATGATACCGGCAACGAGTGGACCACACAAAAAATGTAATTCAAGTGCAACACCCTGAGCAAACTGCTTGCCTACGAGACGGGCACTCCAGGAACTCCAACCGACATACATGAGCCGACAAGCTGGAGACGCCCAAGGGGACCAGCATACCAGTGACAAACACACCGCCAGCCCCGGACGCTTGTGACCAGGAGCTCCGGGCCCTGCGTGTGGAGGTAAGCCGTCTCATGACCCTCACAACCCAAAACTCGGCTCCCTCCTCATCTCCTCCGGTACAGTCGCCCCTACACCCACACACCCAGACCCAGCTCACCACGAAGTTATCAAACAGCTCAGCCACACTCTCCTCTTCTCCTCATAAAAAGGGCACTGTTCGGACTCAGACGAAGATTATCAGGCTTACCACAGAAACTTCGAAGCCAAATTTGATGTCAAATTAGTGGGTCCAGGGGCGTGCATTGACGAAAAATTCTCCACACTTGCCGATGGTCTGTCTAATTGTTTTGAGCAAAAGATGAATGCACTATTCACACGCCTAACCTGAACCCTTGAAAGTAAGTTCGCGCAGTTTGAGACCCACCTGCAGAGGCTCGAGACCTCTAGCAGCTCTTTACATGAGGGGACTTCTACCTAGATCACAAACACACACACACCCTCCACCTACCTCAATTTGACTACAGCCCCAGCAGCCAATCCTTGCTCAGCCCACACTTCAATATCGCGGGTCGCGATAATTTTAACCATCTATCACTACTCCACTGGATCTGCCGCGGCTCTCGAGGTAACATAGCGCTGCTTCAGCTCTTCGTATCTAGCCTTCCTGCCGTACCTAAACTTCTTTTGTTACAGGACATGCAACAACAAGCTAGACTTCCCAGTTACAATGCAGTACACTGAGACGCCACCGAAGCTCCTCGAGTGTCCACACTTTTTCACCGCACCATTACTTACCAAGAACACACGATCACCTCCCCCACTCCATGCGTCCTCATAGAGATCATCCCCCCAAAACTAGGCGCACACAGTATTTATAGCCAATATCTACCACACCCCACGACACGCCATTGCCACATTCGCTGCTCTAATGCAAAAACTTCACTGTATCGCAGGCTGAAACGCTCTACTAATATGCTGTGACTTTAACTCTACACATATCGATTGGGGTTATTGGTACATCACAGCAAAGGGTCGCTGCTTTAGACTACCATCCAAGACCTTCGCCTAACTACACATAACAACTTTCACACACCAACCCGAACCGACAATAGCGTAACCATTGACACTAATCCAGACTTTACACTAAGCCACTCAATTGAAGATATCTCGTGGTCCCGTACGCAACGCACACTTGGAAGCGACCATCACGTTACCGCCATATAATACATTACACACCCCACAGACCTCGACGACTCACCCACAATCTTATTCAATGAGACGCTATACGATCCGCTCCTCGGGAGCTCCCCAATACACCAATACAAGACAATAATCAATGGGTCACATCTCTTCTGATTGACGTTACCGCCCACACACAACACATTACCACACCAACCAACACCCCTACATTGGACACACGCCTAGCCCACCTCGGGGCGGTGCACCATGGCATTCAGGAGAAATGGAAATGGCAGAAACATAACAAAATGCTAAAACGCCGACTGGCCATGCTACCTACTCAAATAAATGCTCACGCCGAGGAGGTGTGCCGTTCCCACTGGAGCCAGGCGTCCAACAGCATAGCTTGCAACCTTTTCACAAAATATGCATGCCACCTCCTACAACACCTTATCAATCACACACACTCACACCCAATATCACAACATCACAACATCACATAACACGCATACTTCACAACTCGATGCTTTCCCCTGACAGTCTTCTGGACCACCTCCACACAACACACACTTTACCCGGCACATCCTCCCTCTTCCAGCCTACACACAAGCCCGAAATGAGACTCTGGACATAAAAATTTCGATGGAAAAGGTTCGAATAGTGCTTCAAAACATCCACAGAATCTCTGTGCAGGGGAAAGGCATGATTACTAATTCTATGCTCCGTAACCTGGATGATCAATCGATTGACCAGATTACAGAATACTTTATTAAATGCTGGAAGGAAGGCACCCTGCCACAATCTTGGCGCCATGCCGAGATTACCTTTGTCCATAAACCTAAACCTAACCCTTACCATATCAAACATTTGGCCTATTTCACTCACATCGTGTCTCGGAAAACTTCTCGAACACATTGAACTAAACAGACTACCTCAACACATGCACGACCACAATCTATACCCGCACACTGTGGTGGACTTCTCCCCACATAGAATCCTTCCTCTTGAAACGCACAGTACCTGTTTATGTGGGCCCCCATGCGTCCCATTCATACACCCTCGGCGGAGTAGGCACTTCACAAAGTTCAGTAGTTTCTTGTTTTCCCTTCAATGCCAAACTCATTCTCTTAGTCCGTGCTCTTGAAAATATCTCTCACCTTTACTACACCCTCTATGCCGGTGACATGACTTTGTGGACTACCCACGGTAGTCATGGAGACTAAGAGGAGGCATTACATACCGCTGCCAACGACACAGCGCAACATGCACAAAGCACTGCTCTCTCCATCTCCCCAGAAAAATCTGAGCTCCTTCTCATACAACATTCACCGCGTACTCTTCCCACTATCCTTTCCCCATTACCCTCACCAGCTGTGCTATCCTGGAGGTCGACACACTACGAATCTTAGGCCTTCACATCTAAAACAACGGCCGTAACACTTTCCGTAACGTAACAGTTTTTGTAACGTCCAGAAAGTGAAGCGGTTGACAGAGGCACTCTTCACCTCGTCCGCCAAGTTTCTCGCAAACATTATGGCATGAAAGAACACGATTTGTGTCGACTTATTTACGCACTTATACTTAGCCACTTCCTTTATACAGTCCCGTATCTCCGACTTCGACAAGAAGAAAATGCCACCATGGATGCCATGCTTCGAAAAGCTTACAAGGTGGCTAAGGTGGCTTTACATCTCCCTACTTACAACCAAATCACAAAACTTCTTGAACTTGGGCGTCATAACACTACACACGGATTCATAGAGGCCCACAGACAAGCCCAATACGCTCGACGTTCACCGGATGCCACATACTTGACATCCTCAACATTCACATACTAGCAGCCGACCCCTTACTCAAAAACGCTACACAAACGAAAACGCTACACAAACTCTGGCCGCACAGGACGCGCCATAGACGCAACCGGGAGCGGCCGCGTTTCGCAAGGTGGTGGTGGTGGAAAACATTTATTAAGAAAAGCACAGAGAGTTGCACTACAAATGCACTTGGGTGGTCTCCTTATTCCAGAAGTTCACTGGAGGTCATCGCTGCTCGGGTGCGGGCCAGCAGGGAGCGCTCAGCGTCCCGGGTGGAGCAGCTGAGCAGTAACTACTTCTAAGCCTCTCTTGTAGGTAGGGGGAAGGGGGATGAAAAAAATGCCGCCATATCCACGAAGTGAATGATGATGAGTGGGCGAAGCTCCGGAGGTAAACCTGGTAAACCATGAATCCTCTGTACATTTCGCCCACTTGATTTTATTGCAACGCTCCCCCTAGCATACGTCGCCGCACTATATCGAACGATGACACGCGCCATATGTGGCATCATTCCTATTTTATAACACCTCGCATCTTTCATAATCAACTACCCGTACCGCCGTCTAGTTTATAACATCTTGCATCTTTTGGACGGACGGACGGACGGATGGACGGATGGATGGACGGACGGACGGACGGACGGACGGACGGACGGATGGATGGATGGATGGACGGACAGATGAACGGACGGACGGACAGATGGACGGATGGATGGATGGATGGATGGATGGATGGATGGATGGATGGACGGACGGACGGATGGACGGATGGACGGATGGATATGGCTGTACCCTTTAGATCGGGCGGTGGCTAGCGTAATACTTAATGCCGTCAGCTACAAGTACCGCCATCTAGTGAACACTGCAAGAACTGAACGAGAGGTGGCTACATACAGGGGGCGCACAGCCCACGCCTTCAGGAGCTTCGCTCCTAAAAGGAAGAGGTATAGCTGGGCATACTGCAAATATGTGGTACGTGTCGGCCAGCACCCCACATTGCGCACAGTAGCCGTGTATACCTGGCATCAACTGTTGGCCGGCTGCAGGACACAAGAAGGTGTTCATCTGCAAGCGTCTCAGAAGTCGTTTGTCCGCTTTAGAGAGATCCCGTGCAGGTTCCTGGTAAAGACGGCGTGAGTTTCGATAGTAATCAAGGATTTCGCGGTACTGCGTAAGAGCTGAGGTGCCTAGGAGAAACGCAGGGTCGAACGAAGTAACAGCCCGGGAGAGAGAAACAGGTAGCAGCATCAGCCGCTTCGTTACCGGGGAAGCCCGCGTGGCCAGGAGGCCATACTATGCGGATGGAGTGAGGTTCAAAGCGCCATGAGGCAGTCTGGAGAAGGTCGATGGCCAGAGAAGCTATGGTACCTTGCAGGTACTGGGAACAGGCGATGCGTGAGTCCCTGATGATCACTATTGCTGAGCGGTGAGAGGCTGCCTCTTCAATCCGAGTGTAATCCGGTGAGCTGAAAGAGATGCCGTCAACGTGGTGGCCCTCGGATATCATTGTGGCCGTAAAGTATCCCGAGGAGGTTGGGCCTGAGACACCTACGTAGAAGACACCAGGAGTGTTGGAGTATCGAGTATGGAGAAGTTGTGTTCGGGCTAAGCGTCTGTATGTATTTTGACTGGGATCCATGTTGCGAGGAAGAGGCTCGACCCAAAGTTTTGTTACCACAGCTCCGGAACGGAAGAATCTGGTGGTGGAGTAGAGATCGGGTTCAGTGACAGCCTGTCCAGAAGGCGGCGTCCATGAGCTGTATGGGACAGGCGGTTAATTTGATTGGTGCGATGAGCCTCCCGCAACTCGGCATACGAGTTGTGCACACCCAAGGCCACAAAGCGGCGATTGGAGGTAGCAATGGGGAGGTCTTGTGCTCGCTTATAAACCGATCGGAGCAGTGCGTTCAACTGGTTCTCGTGGTGGCGACGCAAGCGAAGGTATGGGGTAGCATAGTGGACTCGGCTGGTTACAAACGCGTCAGTCAAGTGAAGGGAGTGCCGACCGCGAAGGCTGCCAGGTTTTGTGGAGACCCGCCGAATCATACGGCTAACCAGCTCACTAGTGCACCAAAGACGCACAATACTGGATCCAGGGTTCATAGTAGAAGAGATGTTGAGGCCCAATATGCGGATTTCTGCGACAACCGGTGTGGGGCCAGATGGCAGAGATATTTGAGGTGGCGGTAGAGATGATTTGGTAGGGTGATACTCCAGGCTGCATAATGAGGCGTAAGTGTCCACAATAAGTGCCGCGCGCTGCATTCGGTCTTCAATTTCTGCAGGAGAGGCCGAATTGGTCTAGATAGTGATGTCATCCGCGAGTTAGAGCGTACTGTATGCCTTCGGCCTTAGCGAGGAGCGCAGGAAGTTTGAGCATGGCTAAATTGAAAAGGATGGGCGATAGAACTGGTCCCTATGGTGTACCACGGGTGCCTAATGTATACGAACCATGTTCTGCAGAGTCAATGTGGATGAAAGCGGTGAGATGTCAAAGGAATGATCTAATCTACCGGAAAGCTTTCGAGCCACAGTTAGTGCTCTTAGGAATGGTAAGAATGATGCTATGCTTTACATTGTCGATGGCACCCCGGAGATCGAGGGCTACGATGGCTTTGTCATTGTGGCACGTCATAGAAGGTACAATAATGTCGTGCTGGAGTTAAAGAAGGACGTCCTGCGCAGACAGATGGGGGCGAAACCCGAACATCGAGTCACCAAAGACGCCCTTCTTTTCCAGATATGCGGACAGGCGGTCACAGACCGTGGTCTCTATAAGTTTGGCCGTGCAAGAGGTAAGCGAGATGGGTCGCAACGCCTGAATGCTGACGGGCTTGCCAGGTTTGGGAATGAATGTGATCACCGATGTAGCCCATTCTGGGGGTAAGGGTTCACCGTCCCATACTGCGTTCATCAAATGTAAAAGCGAGAGTTGTGCGGGATTGGGAAGGTTGGCAAATAGAGCGACTGTCATGCCATCCGTACCTGGTGGAGTACCTCGCTTCATTTTAGGTAACGCCGCCCGAAGATCGGGGAGTGTGAAAGAGGCATCAATTCTGAGTTGGGGAGCCTCGAGTAGACGTACACGGAGCCCATGGGGTCAATCGTACGGCAGAAAAAGCGGTCGCAGAGGGCGTTTGCGAGTTGGCTCGTCGGGCCCTGGTAGGCATAGTAAGCGCGGCGAAGCTGTTATCGTGTTTGCCCACGGGTGGTAGAGGGATCCAAGAGGCTCCGAAATATTCACCATGTATTCTTTAGCTCATCTTACCTGCAGCCTTAACGCAGGCATCGACCCAACTTGCATACGCAAGCTGGGCAGAGTATACTGCAGCCTCCGAGGTAAGCATTTCATTGCAGGAGCGAAGCTCGCAATTCAGCTTAGGTTGTCAACACCGGCGGGTAAGGTTGTGGCATGCATCCCAAAGATGGAGGAGGTGGAAATCCACTGCAGGTGCTGATGTGGGAGTGCGAATGTGTTTGTTGTATGATTGCTGTGTATGGAGGGCGTATGATGCCCACGCCTGGTAGTCCTCTGGGGAGGAGAGCAAGAGGAAAGGCCTAGTGTGAACAGCTGACCAGTCCGTGATACGGGCTCGGCCCCAGATTTGACGCATTTTCCGCGTCGGGAAGGCAATCTTTAGCAAAAAACTATCACTGCCAAAAGTGTCGTCGAGGTTTTTCCACGTAGCCTGCTGAATATACGCGTGAGAGAGAAGTCTGGACATGTATAGCATGTCACCGAATTTCCCATACGCATGGGATGTGCTGGGTCAGTGAGCAGTGTGAAACCAAGAGTTGATATAAGTTCTTTAGGCTTCTGGCCACGAGGATTTTCAAAGTGGTATCCCCAGTGCAAGCTAGGAGTATTGAAGTCTCCGACCACCATTAAGAGTTGCCGAGCCGCTGCTTGGAGAGCCCTGTAAAAGAGTTCCGCGATGTGGGGGACAGTACACATCAAGAATATGAATTAATGAAGTACCTCGTTTCTGGGGAAGAACGGAGATCATGCAGTAATTGTAGGGGTGGTTTAGGCCTAGATCGACCTGAACAGCCGTATATGTTTTGTGAACAAGTATACTAGTGGTAGTGCCGTCTGTGTAGGAGCAGTAGCTGGTGAAGGTTAGCTTTGATGGCAGGACGGCAAGAAGAGAGCCCTGAGATTGAAGGAAGAGCAGAAGATGTACACGCTTTCGCCTGTTCCCGAATCCCCTGCAGTTCCATTGAATGATTTCGAATTGAGATGATAGTGAAGATCTAAATGACGGAGTTTTATGGCCCGTCCTCCATGTCCTTACCCTGACTTTGCAGAGTTGGAAGGGGTACGGAAGCTGGATTGAAAGGCGCTGAAGAGAAACCGGCAACTTTGCATCCACGGGGGCAGAATCGCTATCCGTAGAGACCAAGCGTTAGCGAGAATTGGTGCAAAACTTGGTGACAGCCCAGGGCTGAACTGCCTGGACCACCTCAGCTACAATGTGTTGAACATTATTGGTAGACATGTGGCACAGAACGGCATTTTCGAGGCGACTAATGCAGTCCTCCAAGGGTAAGGTTTGGTCTATAGGAGGAATGTTCTCAATTGCCCCCTGAGCTGGAAGGGCAGCTGACACCGTCGTTGGGGGAGTGGTATCACTAAGCTGGGCGTAGCAGGATAGTGAAGTTTAGGGGTGTTGGGTTACACCAATGCGGTAGCAGTGGGAGGTCCTGCCAATTTCTGCTGTTGCAGTTCAAGAGCTGCGATCTATTTAGTGAGAGCTGCGATTTGCCACTGAAGAAGCGCGTTCTCTTTTCGTAGAGTGGAGAGCTCTGCGAAAGAAGGGAGAGGAGAGGAAGGGAGAGGCTGAGGAGCATTCATCCCTGCCCAGCTGCTTACCTCAGGTGATCCCGTGATAAGTGGCTGGTAGTGAATTGAGGTGGCCAGCGGTTGTGTCGGCGGGTCAGTGAGAGGTGAGTCACGCTTGGCTTGCGTATCCGCTGGTGGGCCTGTTGATCGGGGTGCAGTGCGCTTTGGGGTCGATGGTAGCTTTGGTTTCCGATACTTTACTGGGCATCCCCGAGCACTGGTTTCATGTGGTCTGGAGCAGATGAGGCATGTCGGGTTGCAATCATATTGAGCTAGGCCTTCAGGCGTCACTTGGACTTGAGTGCCACAGTGGGTACAGCGACCGAGAGCAGGTCGCGGAGAAGCCGAGGGTCGATGACCAATGGTGCCGCAGAGAGAACAGGCTGGGTTGGTTTTCATATACGGGCGCGCGTAGGCCACGACACTGTGGTAGAAGATGAAGCGTGGGAGCTTAGTGCCCTCGAAGGTCACCACCACTGCACTAGAGTCACCAAGTTTGCGGACTGCCAGGATAGTGCCTCGTGGCCATTCAAGTTCAGATTTGATGCGCTGCGGGGTTTCAGACGGGTTGATGGTGATCACACCCCGACAGATTTCCCCTGACGCCTTGGCGTGGCCCCAAAAATGGAGCTGCTGGTCTCCCACTAGCAACTGAATATCCCCAAGCAGGTGCTGCGCTATGGATAGTGAGGTGATACTGCACACGAAGACGTTTTGGTCCCACACTGGCCACACGTGGAGCGTACTGGACGTGTGTTCTCCCAAGTATGCACGAATCTCATTACCGACACAATCGGACGAGAGGATGGATTTGAGCTCTAAAAGAGCACCCGGCTTCAACATGACGTTGTAATCGTCCCGAGAGAGACGAGGGGTATGGCGTGGTCGCCACTTGACGCATTAGCGAGACAAGAGCTGTGGTGCGCGCACCATTCGTAGAGGGGTGCGAGGACGAGCTGGAGGTAGCCGCCTTTTGCTGGGCCACAGTACGCGACCCATTTCCATTGGGCGCAGACGCGGCCTGGGATAGCTTCCATTCCCAGAGTTTCACCATGTCAGCTAAATACTCGTTTTCAGGCGGCATGGCTTGGTCAGAGGAAGTGGTCTCCATCGTCACAACTTGAAGTGTTGTCGGGTCATAACCGTGGTAGTGGCCGCCATCGCGCCAGGAAAACTCAGACGTTGCAGAGCTAGGCCTAACGAGACGCGGCCTAGCTCGGCGTCGCGTCAGCGTCGAGATAAAACATAAAGAAGTTGTTGAAGGTTTGGCCCACCTGGACACGGGTGGTATCCACTGGGAGAAAAGAACTTGGCGGTGACAATGAGGCCAAGATTTTTCGCTACTGGCGTGAAGAGCCGCAATAAACCTAGATAATTGATGGGCCAATACGGGAGCGTCCGTCACCGTCGAGCGCTCCCCGCGTCTCCCAGTTTTGCAAGCGCTCTGGCAAAACTCCTGTTTCTGACTGCTTAAGTCATTCAATAGCAACTTGAACAAATGTGAAGCTTTCTACGAAATCAACCACATCATCTGAACTGATTACGAGTGAGTGCTTTGTAGTTTGCATCCACGAAGATAGACTTTTTGGCAGCGTTCGACTATCTCGGTAGGCCTACTGGCTAGGCCTACCAACATGGTTATTTACGAAGCAGGGAGAGAGGAGCTTCCTCCGCCGAAGCTCTCGACGAAGATTAAGGCAGCTGGGGTCAAGTGTATACTAGGGCCAGAAACCCCGCTTCATCCCCGAAGAAATCGACGCTTGCCATCAACACTTCACAAAAAGTGTCACAGAAAGCTCCCCCACCGACTCGTAGCAGTGCCCCCAGACCCCCTCCTATTCCAGCGGACGACTACAAATAGTCCTGCGAATACGTGGAGGCCTCAGCTGTGCTGACACTCCCCTTCCGAAGCTCATACATTCTGTCCTAAAAGCGGCAGCGCTCACAAGCTCCCTACAGGACCAATACCGCATAAACTCTGTAAGCAACATTCTGCTCATAAGCACAATGGACTCGGCAAGCACCGAAGCATACCACCATATCAAATTCATGAAGATGGACGAGCGCACCTGTGACGTTGTCCCCCACTTTACCGATCCACCAAATACCTGACGAGGGGACATTCGTAATATTCCTATGGAACACAGATCTGAAACCATCTTGTCAAGTCTATTGGACTATGACAGACTAGGCCTCATCCTGACCGCTTGTCGCATGGGTTCTGCAATGTCAATTTTGGTCACCTTCAGAGGTACGCAAGTGCCTTTCTACATAAGTTATTAGGGTGGCATCAAGAGAAGCGTACCCTATCGTCATAAGATGGAAGCCTGTAATCTCTGCCGTAAACTTGGCCACAGACCAGACGTATGCCCAGGCGCCCTTCAGCCTTTATGTCCAATGTGTGGCCTTCCGAACCCACTCCTTGATCACTAATGTGAAACTAATGTGTGGTTTGCAACAGTAACCACCCCACCAGCTCGCCCCAGTGCCCACAGCTCTACAAGCTCAAACCAAAGCACGCACCCGCAACTTTGCAGCAAGATGCGGCTTCATTCCACGACCCAAGCACACCTTTCAAGAATGCCCCGAGAGGACACTCACACAGTATCACAAGACAGCAAAGCCGAAAAAGCCGCAGCTGCTGTCGAAGCCGCAAAAACAGCATTCATCAAGACCACAGCCCTTGGACTGTCCCTGGACACGAGGTGAGCTGGGCTGATGTAAATGATTGATTGATATTTGGGGTTAAACGTCGCAAAGCCACCATATGATTATGAGAGACGCCGTAGTGGAGGCCTCCGGAAATATATACCACCTGGGGTTCTATAACTTTCACACAAATCTGAGCACACGAACCTACAACATTCCCGCCTCCATCGGAAATGCAGCCGTCGCAGCCGGAATTCAATCCCGCGACCGGCGGGTCAGCAGCCGGGTACCTTAGCCACTACACCACTGCGGCGAGGCAGTTGGGCTGATGTAGCCTTCCCTAAAAGCTCCATTCAAAAGCAGCTCGAACTATTGCAGAATGAGATGGCTAAATTGAGGGCAGAAAATGCAAAACTACGCCTAGAGCTTCAGTCCTTAAAACAACCATCTATTTCCCCACACCTCCGCGCCTTATCTTTTGCCCTACACCTATCTACCCCGAACCAGCTCCTCACTCAACCACCCCTATCGCTAGGCACCCCGCTCATCCACCTGCGCGAAAACGAAAATTCTCAACTCTCACATTGGCATTCGTTTAGGGAGTAGACCAAGTCGAAGCGAAACAAGAGAAGGTAGACAAAGAGAAAGAAAAAGTACCCAAACTCGAAGAAAAACTACATAATTTTATTACCTTCTCCACAGCTTCCTTGCAGAAGCTACATGAATCCGTGGCCTCGATTCAAGCCATTTTACCGATGCAAGAAACCCTAGATAGAGTCATGCAGTTGATCGACACGGTCCACGCTAACCACCCAGAGCTTGCCCAATCTAAGCCAATTCAACCTAGCGAAAATAGCTCCTCGTAACCGCACTGAACTTTGCGTATGGCAGTGGAACTGCAGGGGGTTTCGCCGAAAAAAGACAAACCTCCTGCAGTACATCATATCACTCCTCCCCCAATCCTCCTCCCCCAATCTACTACTCCTCCCCCAATCATTGCGTTACAAGAAACGATTGGTGTGGTGCAGCTGCCAGATTATACAACGCATCAAAACCCGGCTGATACCACACCAAACAAAGCTGTCTTAACTCAGAAGCACCTTACAGTTACCTATTCAAAATTTGCCGACATCAACATTGAGGACGACTTTTTACAAATACTACCTGATAAACCTAACTCACCATTCCTATACATTCTCAACGTTTTCTAGTAGACCACAAGAGCAAAGGCAGTGCTTCAATTCCCTATTTGCCCCGAGCTACATCCTCGGCAGGCAAACACACCCTCCTCATTGTGGTGGATTTCACCGCCTCCCACCAGCGTCGGGCTACACCGCATCCACACCGAGAGATATAGCCCTCTGGTCCCATAATCAGGCACAGCGTTTTACATTGCACAACGACCCGGAGGAGCCTATTCGTTTGGAGAACAGTGTGAACAGAGATATATCCCCGTTATTACCCTCACTCACAATGCCCCCGCAATGGTTTGGACTAACACCCAAACTAAGCTTGGCAGTGATCTTCACAATATTAGCATTACTTTACAACTAAAACACCGAACCATTGCACTTAAACCACTGATGCTCACACAATGAAACAAATTTACAGAGACCCACAAAAGCACTGCTTCCTCATGTATTGCAGACCTTGCCGAGTCGACTCAACAGCTTCAAAAAGATGTTGAAATTCACACGAAAACTCTACCACCCGACACCCCCATAACTACTCTGGACTCCTAGCTTCTTTATATGGGGGAAGCACAATAATCACTTTTGCGACGGTGGAAACACCAGCGCCACAACAGGAAACTTCGCATTAGGATAGCGAAGCTAGACCAACAAATCGAGTGACACGTGACTCAATGGAGGCACAACAATGGGGTCAGCTTTGCGAAAGAATGCATGACTACCTCAGTAATAAAATAACGTGGCAACTTCTTAGACATCTGCTAGGCCCCAGCACTTCTCGCGAACGACACTGTCACGCTATCACTAAACTGTTACACGAGCACAGTGACCATCTAGGACAACTCTTCAAGAACCTCCGCACGTTGCGTTTACCTCCAATACGTAAGGATTCTATACCATCTTACACAGGGAATAATAATGATTTATTAGATGGGCCGATAACGAAAGCCGAAGTTAGGCACGCCCTCGCAACACTCCGTACCACGTCGGCTTCAGGCCCAGACCG
The DNA here is from genome assembly GCF_043290135.1 of Rhipicephalus microplus. Lineage (NCBI taxonomy): Eukaryota > Metazoa > Arthropoda > Arachnida > Ixodida > Ixodidae > Rhipicephalus > Rhipicephalus microplus. Next base: position 161,145,530 of record NC_134703.1, read on the forward strand.
CGTTAACAAAAAATTACTTAGAAATGTTGAACCTCTTAATATTAAAGCTTTGAGTACTTTAACGACTGTTTTGACACGGGAACCCTTCCACCTTCATGGAAAGATGCCAGAGTCTTATTTATACCTACACCGAACAAAGCGCCCTTGGTAGAAAATCCGAGGCCCATTTCATTAACATGGTGTCTCGGAAAGATTAAGGAGTATGATGTGCTTCCACGCCTCCAGAGACACGTGGAGAGTAATGGACTACTGCCTCCAGAACTGAATGGCTTTAGGGCCTCACTTTCAGCGCAAGATGCGATGCTTCACCTTCAACACGACATCATAACTCCTAACCAGAGCGAGGATACTCAGGCAATCCTTGATCAGGACATACATGGAGCATTTATAACGAGCCCACTCAGCTATATATGCTGGCCTCAACTGCATTTCTTGTGACGCTAAAGTGTACTCTTACATCAAAAGCTTCCTCACAGACCGCAAAGCTACAATAACATTAAGAGCAAAACATTCCTTACCCTACACTAGGCAGCTTAGGAAAACCTCAAGGGTCAGTGCTCTCTCCAATCCTTTTTAACCTGCCTATGCTACCTGTACCCAACGCTCTTCAACGTATCCCTGACTTCCACTTCTCCATCTATGCCGGTGATATCACCTTATGATTGAAAGGAGGCTCAGATAGACACGTTCAAGACACCCTACAAAGAGCTGTAGATATAATACCAGCACTAACATCTCAGATGAATCTCTATTGTACCCCAAGTAAATCAGAGTAACTCCTTCTACCAACTCATCGTCGGAACAAACACGTTACCAAGATCGAAGTTCAAATAACAGGGTGCCTCATTCCTAGAGTATCACGCATTCGTGTGCTAGGTTTATTTATTCAAAACAACCGACTTAATACGCACACACTCGAAGCTTTATGCAACACCGTTGACAACACCCTAAGAATGATAGGTAGAATCTCAAGCAAAAATGGAGGGCTCCGTGAGTCAGAGCTACTTCTTGTAATACAAGCTTTTGTGATTTGTAAAATCACATATAACTTCCCTTATCTACACCTTAAATTAGTAGAGAAGAAATCGGTCAACACCCTTCTCCGCAGAGCTTACACATACGCACTAGGCATTGCATTAAATACCTCTAACACACGACTCCATCAGGCATGAGTCATAAATACCCTATGAGAAATCCGTGAAGCCCATTTAACAGCTCAATACGCGAGGCTCGTGGCCACTAGCGCAGGCCGCCACATTTTATCGTCTACCCGAATTAACTTCACTTCACTCACCAATTCTGATCACAACATTCCCCAAAACATACACAAACAATTACTCATACCGCCCCTTTCTAAAAAAATGCATCCAACATATCACACTAAGCGTAGAATCCAAACAGCAAAAGCTCTTCAAAAAAATTGCAAGGAGCCATGACGTGCTCTATGTCGATTGTTACGCCTGCGAGCCAACCCAGAACGTCGATGCCTCTGAAAAAGGCAATGTGTGTCAAGACCAGCACACGAGCTCGCCTCACGCGAACAACTCAACGGTGTCATCACGAGGCGGCGCCGGTCTGTCGCGCAACGCACAGCGCGCCCCTTCAACCCACGAGCCCGTCGAAGCAATCGGCGCCTTCTAGTCTGGCGAGTCTTACGCAATGCGTGGCGACATCACTCGTCCTTGACTGCAAACACGCGCAGCGGCTCCAGATTTAATGAGAATGACGTGGCCCAGCTGCGCCAGCGGCGCTTCTTGTTCGACATTTGCTTGCTCAAGGGATGCACCCAGTGCCTTAAAATCAGCCCTGTGACGCGTCGCCAGCAGTAAACCTATGTGTCAGAGAAGAGAGCTCGGCTCTTCGAGTCTCTAAACTGTCGGTCCCAGTGCCGAATTTGTAATGCCTCTCTTTCTATGCTGTACATAAACTTTGCTTTAACTCACCGTCGTCTCGTCCGCTCGTCTATCAGCTGTGCGCTGAAGCAGTCGCGAGCTTAGACACCTACGCTACCAAACGGCTGGCGACTGTGTCGGCGGAGGTCGGAACAGTGGCGCCTTCGGGACTGTGTTAGCGTCGTTGTCTTCCGTAACAGTGGTCGCAGTGGTGGGATCGGCTGGCATCAGCGACATCGATGCAGTGAGTGCCTGAAGTTTTCCCCTCAGTTCACCAAACTACTCTAGCTCAGGTTATAGTAGTTTAGAGAACGACTGTGTGAAGCATTGGTGAGTGAGCTTTGATCGTTTCAAGCCAAGTCAAAGCACTTTGAAACCAAAGTTAATGCGGAGGGTGTAACACGGGAATGTTTAAAATTGATTGCGCGTCTTGCTAGTAGACATATAGTGAGTACGGCAAGTAGATTCTTAACAGGGGCAAACAGCAAGAGGCTAGTGTGAACGATGGAGAACCTTAAAGTGAAGGAACTCATCGAAATTTGTTAGGAAGTCGGCATTACTTTGAGCCGTGCGAAACGAAAGCAAGCGATGCTTGAGGTAATGAAGAATGAAGAAGTGTCGGCTGAGGAAGTCGATGAGGCCTGGGTGGATATCAAAGCACGCCACGAGAAGCTGAAAGGCGAGAAGTTCGCGAACGTGAAGAAGCTGAAGGGCGCTAACGTCGTGAGAGTGAGGACGCCGAGGGACAGAAGCGCCTAGATTTGAAACGAATAAAATTGGCAATCCTACACTGTTCGCAGGCACCTAGCGTAGCTTTCCAGCAGTACAGGTCAGTGGTTATATAATTCGGGACCAACTGCCACCGTCCGTGGTAGGCGAGGACATGGCGCAGTATCTCGTCATGTTTGAACACGTCTGTGAGCGAAATGCAAAGAACCTGCTGGCTCTTCTTTCCGGCAGAGTGTCCGACGCGATAACGTGCTTGTAGAGGGAAGCGTTTGAGAGCTATGACGATGTTAAGGAAGTGCTCTTGAGATGTTATAAGTTGTCACCCGAGGCTTTCAGGAAAAGATTCCGGTATGCTAAAAAGGGGAATGAGTCATACGTTGACTTCGCGTTTCGTCCTAAAGCCGATTTAATTGAATGGTTCAAGGACGAAGGTGTTTATGACGGTTGCGATAAAGTGGTGGAATGCATAGCATTGGAGCAATTCTACCGCTGCGTCGAGGAGGATGTCAAGCTTTGGCTGCAGGACAAACTGGGTTAAGTACAGCTAAACAAGGCAGCAGAGTTAGCTGAGGAGTATTATACCCGCCGAAAGTTGCATAGCAGGGCAGTGCACGTTCAAATGGATGAAAGAAAAGAGGGCTTTTCAAAGAAACCTGATCAACGGAAACCCACTCCGCACCAAAATTTCAAGAAGGACCCGTCTCTTACAAAGGACACATTACGGGAAGGGCAAATGGAAGCGGAGAAATTGAGTGCGGTTCCTAAACAACCCACAAATACCACATGGGTGTTTGAATCATGGAAGCAGCTAATCTGCTACAACTGCAAAAAGGAAGGGCACATCGCGATAAACTGTAAGCAATAGTTTGCTTTCGCAACAATCCGAGAATAGGAAAATAACATGCGGTTGTTTGAGCCGTATCTCCAAGATCTTCAAGAAATTAGTGTGATAGGCAAAACGTGTCGAGCACTTCGAGACTCAGCGGCAACCAAGGACGTTGTCCATCCTTCGTTGGTGTCGCCGGATGACCTTACACGAGAATGCGCGTGGATTAGGCAAGTCGGCGAGGAGCAGAGTGCTTGCTTACCAATCGCTACAGTTGTCTTTGAAGGCCCGTTTGGTAAGCTTCGCACCGAAGCAGCCGTGTCTTCCATGCTTTCTGATCGTTTTCCTTATCTATTTTCTATTAACTCAGAGCAGCTTCTCAAAGAGCAGGGTAAATCGTTCTTCTTCAACTTAGCGTCCATGTCCCTCACGCGATCCGAAGCGCGGAAGCTTTCGCAGGAACTTTTCGCAGGAACTTGATCTTGTTTATTCTGGCGATGCACCAAGTGAAAAAGCTGCTGGTCTGTGTGACCTTGGCGGCGAGTCGACGGAACCTAAGAGCGGGAATTCTCCGTGTGAATCATTTGTGCAGTCACTCGAGCGGCCCGTCACCGAAGCGACTGGTGTGGTCTCCGTAGGTGGAGGAGACGACATGGCGCCATTGAGTCAGAGCGAGAGGGGTGCAACGCTCTCGCCTGTAGCGGAAAGTTGGAGCGAACTGTCGAAGGTTGATCGAGAAACGCTCATTCGAGAGCAGCGTGAGGACCTCTCGTATAAAGCGCTAATGGAAAGCGTAAACAAGGGAAAAAAGAAAAAGAATGTTTCTCTTTTTTTTTTGAGAAAGCAGGGCTCCTGTATCAGCGCTAAACATAAGCGCAAGGTTGCAAATATGAGCAGCTCTTGGTGCCACAAAAGTATCATCGCCAACTATTGGAACTGGCGCATAAAAACGCGTAGGCCGGGCATCTCCGCATGAAAAAGACCAAGGCTAGAGTTTTCCTTGAGTTTTATTGGCCGAAATGCTGGAAGGATATCTAAGACTCTTTACGCTCATGCGACACTTGTCAGAGAGCGGGGAAATTCCACGGACAAGTGGAAGGCACCCACGAAGCTTGTGCCAATTATCACAGAACCTTTTCGGCGCCTAGTAATTGATATCGTAGGGCCATTGCCAAAGTCAAGGAATGGTTTTCGGTACATCCTGACGGCCCTCTGTGTAGCCACAAAATTTCCGGAAGCGATACCACTTAAAGAGCTCAATGCCCCTCATGTCGTGGATGCGCTGCTATCTATACTTGCACGCATCGAATTTCTTTCTGAGATCTAATGCGACAATGGTAGTGCCTTTACCAGCTGCCTTACCTCTACCTTTATGGATAAATGTTGAATTAAAGTAGTGCACAGCTCGATTCATCACCCGCAATATAATCCGGTAGAGCGTATGCATACCGTTCTGAAACGGATACTAAGAGCTCTTTGCTACGAGCACCAATGCGACTGGGAAGCGTGTATTCCTCCCACTATGTTCGCTTTGAGATCAGCAACTCATGAGAGCACTGGCTTTAGCCCTGCAGAGCTTGTGTATGGCAGGAGTTTGAGAACACCATTGTGAACGCTACGCGAGTCCTGGGAGGGATTCGATGAGGACCTTAATGTAGTTGCGTATGTTCTAAATCTCTTTCAAAGGCTTGGAATAACGAAACATCTTGTGGAAAGCCTAATGAAGGCTGCACAACTGTTGTCGAAGGAGTACTATGACAAATCGGCGAAGAAGCGCGCTTTTGAAGTAGGTAGTCAAGTAATGCTGCGGCCGTCCAAAAAGAACAAGCTTAAGGTTCATTGGGAAGCGCCTGCCAAAGTAATACCGAAGCTGTGTGATACCGATTTTGAAGTAAAATTAGGAAGACGGCCGAACAAAATTCATCACAGTAACTTGATGAAACCATACGTTCAACGCCAAGTGGTCGTTAATCTGCTTTTGAATGCTTCAGAGGAAGAGGGAGCAGAAATTTTGACCACAAGTGATGTAATCGAAAGGGGATCGGAGGTAATCGTGGAGCAGTTGACCCTAGAGCCTAGGTTAAGTGAAGTCCAGCAAGAGGACCTGAGAAGGATTGCTTGTGAGTTTGGAGACGTGTTTTCGGACCGTCACAGAAACACGACGGTGATTGAACACGATATCGAGCTAACTTTTGAGGAGCCAATCCGTAGCAAGCCGTATTGTTGTTCCCCTGCGGAAAAGCAGATCATGAAAGAGGAGATCGATAAGATGCTGGAGTTGGGAGTCATAGTACTGAGCGGAGAGTGACTATACTTCCCCCCTAATATTGGTTCAAGTCCCAGGAAAAGATCTGAGACCATGCATCAATTATCGGCGTCTTAACGCCATTACTCAAGACCAAACTTACCCGATACCAAAGCTAGAGGAGAGGGTAGAAACTGTGTCACAGTCAAGCTATATTTCCACGTTAGACCGTGTGAGGGTATTAGCAAGTCCTCCTTGCGGAGCGTACAAGCTGCTTTGCCGCGTTCGTTTCTCCGTTTGGGACGTATCGTCCACTTGTGCTGAGCTTTGGATTGAAAATGCGCCATTTTGTTTTTCAGGCCTAATGGACCGCGTTCCTAAAGGTCTCTCTGAGTTCGCTATGCCGTATATTGACGATGTCGACATCTTCCAAACAACTGGGAAGAACATGCCGAGCATTTGTGCGTCGTGCTGAACAGGTTGAAAGAAGCGGCTCTTACCGTGAAACCTACTAAATGTCATCTAGGGGGTGGCGAGGTGTCTTATCTGGGACACGTTGTTGGGCGTGGCCGGCGTAGACCTTCAGAAATTAAGGAAGCTGTCGTCATGCACTATCCACGACCAACTGCAAAATCTGAGATAAGGGCATTCTTGGGCCTAGCTGGATACTATCAGCATTACGTACAAAACTACTCTAGCATTGCCAGCCATCATCTAACTGACGCAGTTCAAATGTCTGAGCCGGTCGAAGTAGTATGGGACTCAAAAAAGGAGAATGCGTTTTGCCAGAAAAAACAGGGCCTAAGCGAAAAGCCCGTTCTCATGGCACCCGATTTCTCTAAGAGATTTGTGATTCAATGCCACGTGAGTGATCGCGGCATGAGAGCTATACTGTGCCAGGAAGACGGTGCTGGTAACGAAAAGCCAGTTTTGTATTTAAGTAGAAAACTCAGCGGCAGGGAAAAGGCATACAGTACCTCTGAAAAGCAATACGCTTGCCTCGTGTGGGCCGTTCAAAAGCCAGCTTTTTACGTCTCCGGTTCTACGTTTGTAGTCAAAATGGGCCACTGTCCTCTAACCTGGTTAAATAATATGTCGCCTGAAAGTGGACGGTTACTGAGGTGGAGTATGATACTCCAACAGCACAACTTCGACGTTCGCTACAAAAAAAAGGAAAGCTAAACGCTAATGGAGACGCATTGAGCCGTGCGTTTAGTTAGTTTTGGTGCGGTATGGTCGAGTTTAGCGTGACAGCACGTTTTCAGAAAACCCTACACGCCGAGTGGGGGACCAGAGGAGGACAAGAGAACCCGGTGAAGAGTGCACGTTTCAATAATGGGAATCGTAGAGCTGTCTTTTGTGCTCATGTGAGGTCTGCAGGTGGCTGCGGGCGAGTTCGCGTGCGTGGTCGGCTCGCGCGATGGCTTCGCCGGATTACTCAGTGACCGAGGGCAGCAAGGTGTCAAATGGTAGGGTGGGTTCTCGGCCGTACAGAAGATAGATTGGTGAATAGCCGGCAGTGTCGTGACGTGAGGAATTATATGCGATCGTCACAAATGGCAAATGAACGTCTCAGTCCTGGTGGTCGGCTGCTACGTATTTAGAAAGCATGTCGGTTATGGTGCGGCTGAGACACTTAGTAAAACTGTTCGTTTGCTGATGGTACCAAGTGGCAAAATTGTGCTTGGCAGAGTAAGAGCGAAGGATTTTATCAACAACAGCTGATAGGAAGGTCCGGCCCCGGTCAGTGAGAAGTTGGCGTGGAGCTTCGTGTACTAAAAATATTATCATATACCAGAAAGTCCGCCACATTGGTTGCGCAACTCGTCAGAAGTGCTCGTGTGATAGCGCACCGTGTCGCATAGTCGGTGGTGACAGCGATCTATTTGTTGCCTGAGCTGGAGATCGGGAATGGGCCAAGCAGGTCGAGGCCAACTTGAAAAAAAAGGTTCAATGGGAATGTCAATCAGCTGAAGGAATCCAGCTGGTAGGGACGATGGCATTTTGCGGTGCTGGCAGGGCTCACAAGCGGCGACATAGCGTCGAACAGAGCGGGCAAGACCAGGCCAAAAGAAACGACGACGTACACTGTCGTATGTGCGAGAGACGCGCAAGTGGCCCGCCAAAGGAGCGTCATGAAGTTGGTTGAGAACAGTCACACGAAGATGTGCTGGTACGACGGGGAGCAAGTCATGGCCATATCGATCCAGGTTACGGCGATTCAGGATCTCGTCTTTTACCAGGAACATTTGTAGGGATGCGTCGCGAGGCATTGACTGAAGCTTGTCAATGATGGTTCCCAGAGAAGCATCCCAGCGTTGTTCGTGGCCTAGGTTGAGTAGCTGCGTCACAGACGGAAGGTCTAGAAAGGTGTCAGGATGGGCAGCCCCTTCCACAGGGTAGCGTGATAAACAATCCGCATCTTGATGTGACCGCCCTGTTTTGTACGATACGGTGAACGTGTACTCGTAATCGTAGGGACCAAGTAGCGAGGCGTCCTGTGGGATCCTTGAGTGAAGCCAGCCGGTAGAGCGCGTGTTGGTCGGTGACTACCCGGAATGGGCTCCCGTGTATGTATGGGCGAAACTTGGCGATTGCCCACACAAGAGCGAGACACTCACGCTCCGTGTTCGAATAGTTGCGCTCGTCGGTGGATAGCAGTCGGCTTGCATATGCTATAACACGGTCATGTCCACGTTGGTGTTGCAATAGCATTGCCCCAATGTCATGCCCACTAGCGTCAGTTCGAACCTCGGATGGAGGTGATGGATTGAAATGAGCTAAAATTGGTGGTGTTGTAAGGCGCGTCGTGAGCTGGGAAAAAAATGAGGCTTCATCAGCGCCCCAAAAAACGGGGTGTCCTTCTTCAGGAGGTTTGTGAGTGGGCGTGCAATGATGGCGAAGTCCTTAACAAACCGTCGAAAGTATGAGCACTAGCCTACAAAACTGCGACAATCCTTTGTTGACTTTAGAACAGGAAAGTCCGTGACGGCGCGAATTTTCTTGGGATCCTGACGGACTTCTGCGGCATCGACGATGAAGCCAAGTACGGTTATTTGACGGCGAGCAAAGTGGCATTTCGACGAGTATAGTTGAAGTCCAACTCGAAGAAAAACTTCAAGAATCGTCGATAAATGCTTGAGATGGGAGTCGAATGTGGGCGAGAAAACGATAACGTCGTCTAAATAACTCAAGCAGGTTGACCATTTAAACCCTTGGAGCAATGGGTCCGTCATTCTTTTGAATGTGGCCGGCGCATTACAGAGACCAAAGGGCATAACCTTGCAGTGATAAAGATCGTAAGGAGTGACGAATGCAGTCTGCTCACGGTCCATCTCGTCCACAGCGATTTGCCAATAGCCAGATCGAAGGTCGATAGTGGAAAAATACGTAGCACCGTAAAGGCAGTCTAAGGCATCGTCGCTTCTAGGCAACGGGTAAACATCTTTCTTCGTAATTTTGTTGAGATGCTGATAATCTACACAAAAGCGCCATGTTCCATCCTTCTTTCTGATCAGGATGACAGGAGACCCCGAGGGGCTACAAGAGGGCTCGATTATGTCTTTTGCAAGCATTTTTTCGACTTCCTGTTGTATGACTGTACGCTCTGACGCGGAAACACGGTGTGGACGTCGGTCAATGGGAATCGCGTCACCAGTATTTATGCGATGAGTATCAACACTCCTTCGGCTTAAAGCCGTGCTGGCGAAGTCAAAAATGCCACTATAGGACTTCAGGACGTGACGAAGGGCTTCCGCTTGATCAGGAGCGAGGTCTGATGATACCAAGTGATCAACGTCGACGCCTGAAGAACGTGATAGAGCTGGTTCATGGTCTGAGGTGCAGCAATCATCCACTCTAATGTTCAACCGAATGGTCTTGTAGAGCAGTAATTTTGGCCAGGGAGATGAATTGGGGCAGTGGGGGCAAAATTTACAATAGGAAGGCATGTGCGGTTTAGAACGATTGTCAAAACAGTGTGCGGAACAGCGACGGAATGCGTAAGCATCAGGGCATGAATTGGTGCCACCATTTAATCGCCGTAAGGTACAGGTGGTGTAGAAAAGAGGTCAATATGTGTGACACAGTTAAGCGGAAAGCTTGCGAAATCAATGCAGCAAAGGCGACTTTGGGGTGGGTTGGTCAGATCAGAAAGTAGGGGCATTTCAAGGTCAAGACAGCCGGCTGAAAAATCTATAAACGCCGAGTGAGCGGTTAGTAAATCCTGCCTAGAATTACTCTGTGAGGGCAATTTTCTATAATGGTGAAAAGAACAGCAGTGCTTCCGTCGGCGATAGTCACACGGAGAGAGCACATGCCCATAATTGCAGCAGTTCCCCCGTCGGCGACTCGAACGGCTCGGTTCAAGGCGGGTGTGATAACCTTCTTTAGGCGGCGACGAAGAGCAGCACTCAATATGGACACATGCGTGCCGGTATCGATCAACGCGCGCACAGGTACGATGTCTAAAGTAACGTTCAGCAGATTCCGGGTGGTCGGTAATGTTACACGAGGATTTCTTGCACAGGTCGTCGTCAATGCAGCTTCACCTCCAGAAGCTGCACTCCCTAGTGTTACGGTAGGGGGCGCTGCGAATAGGTCGGAGAGGCAGGACGGTGTTGTAGGGGCGAACGATATTGACGGCGAGCAGGGGATGGTGAGCGGGCGTAGCGAGGTCTCATCAGAGGTGAGGCAGAATGACAGGATGTGGTCGGCATAGGGGAATCAAAATCAAATGCTGAGGACGACTGGTGGACAGAAGTGGCCTGGGTAGGAGGCCCATAGTGTGCCGGTGGAGCCCTGTGATTGCGGCAGTGGCGAGCAATATGACCGACACGTCGGCAGTTGAAGCATATGGGCTTGTCGTCCAGTGTACGCCATTCGGACAAATTGCGCTGTCGAGAGTAGTTAGAAGCAAAGCGAGCAGCGGAGTGACGACAATAAAAAGGCTCGGCAGAGTAGACTGGTTGAATGGGGTGTATGCCGACGTTCGATAATTCTTGAACGACGGCTTGTATGAGTGAGATAGTGGTCGGAGAAGGACCAGGCGTTGGAAACTGAGTAGCTACTGGTTGGGCTGCCTCGACCTCGCGATGAATGATGCGGGTGAGCTTGTCACATTGGGGAACTGGTCAGACGGTGTCAAAACAAGAGGAAGTAGCAGCTGTGTTCGGCAGGCGCGTGCTGCCGTGGGTGACGCGGCGGGCTTTAGCCTGTTCTAGACGGCGGCATTCTGTCAGGATCGTGTCGATGCTCGTGACATTGATAAAACCAGCAGGTTGAAGGCATCTTCAGCAATCCCTTTGTGGACGTGATTAGCTTTTTCTTCTGACATGCGCTGGTCGACCTTGCTATAAAGCGCCAAGACGTCAAGAATGCATGAGACGTACGATTCAGTAGACGTCTGGGCGCGAGTGGCAAGAGTCTTCTTGGCAGCTAGCTGACGACCAGATGAATCACCGAAAAGATCACGGATCTTCGATTTGAAAAGGTCCCAGCTTGTGATGTCGGCTTCGTTGGTTTCGAACCATGTCCAAGGCGTGCCGTCGAGGTAGAACACAACATTGGCAAGCATTAGCGTGGAATCCCAGCGGTGGGTAGTACTGACCCGCTCGTACCGGTGCAGCCAGGAGTCAACGTCGATGGTACCGTCAGCGGGAAAAGTTGCAGGATCCCGCAGGGGTGGCAGGGTGACGTAGGTTGTCGATTCGGCTCGAGAGACCGGTGCTTATGAGGCACTGGTAGTTGAAGTAGCCAAAGAGTCCCTGGTGTTGCGATTGCTGCGCGTCTCCATCAAGGTACGGGAGTCGTCCACCTCCACCAATAATGTTACGGGTAACTTATTTATTAAATTAAATACGATGCACCGTGCTCGGCGAACAGGATGGCGACAGTTAAACAACCAGCCACCAACGTCGTCTTTCTCTTTCTTGCAGCAAGGCTGTGCCGGCTGTTGTGTACCATAATCTTCTCCACCTTTCGGTCTCTCGCTGGCGATTCGGGTCAAAATTTTGTCCTCATCACGGACTTAGCTGAGCGCTCCCGTCCAGAGTGATTTCAAGGAGCTAACTTTATGTTGTATTCTATTTAGTGACGCTGGTGTACGTGAAAAAAAAAACTTGGGTGCTCATTTTCAGTCTTGTGTCCCACATGTGCCTCTTGATGTAGAAGGAACGAGATTCTGATAGACACGTAGCTAGATATAAGTTCTAATATACTTTGTCAGGTGTTCTGTCGGGTGACCGAAGCCACTTGTTTGTATCGTATGTTGTCTGTTGTCGAACCGTTCTTGACAAGCTGCAGAACCATCGACAAGTGCTTATACCAAAGATCGTCAGAAGAGACGAGCGAAGCTGGCTTGCAAGTTGTGGTGACAAGCCAGTGAAGCTGGGATCCGTGCTCAAGATTGGGATTATCTCACGGAACGGAGTCTGGAGCTGCATTCTCCACATTGCCCTGGAGGCGAACCTTGAGGGACCTGGCGAATGAGCGCGCCTGACATCCGAGCCACGTGCAAGCAGCTCGTCTTTCCGGCGCATTGTCTGGCGGCGGGGTTGCTGTTATGCCTGCGAGTCCACCCCGAAATCTATGCCTCTGAAAAAGGCAATCTGTGTCAAGGCCAGCACGCGAGCTCGCCTGACGTGAACAACTCTACGGCGTCATCACGTGGCGGCGCCAGTCTGTCGTGCAACGCACAGCGTGTCTCATCAACTCACAAGCCCGTCGAAGAAATCAGCGCCTTGCAGTCCTCAATGGCGAGTCTTACGCAATGCGTGGTGACGTCATTCGTCCTTTGCTGCAACCACGCGCAGCGGCTTCGAATTTGATGAGGAAGACGCGGCCCAGCGGCGAGCCCCATTGAAGTATTCTAACCTCACGATCAGCGGCGCTTCTAGTTGAACATTTGTTTACTCGTAGGATCCACCCGGTGCCTTAAAACAGCCCTGCGGCGCGTCACTAGCAGTAGACTTATGTGTCCCAGAAGAGAGCTCGGCTCTTCGAGTCTTTAAACTGTCGGCCCCAGTGCCGAATTGGTAACGCCTCTCTTTCTGTGCTGTACACAAACTTTGCTTTAACTCACCGTCGTCTCGTCCACTCGTCTATCAGCTCTGCGCAGAAGCAGTCACGAGCTGAGAAACCTACGCTCTCAAATGGCTGGTTACCGTGTCGGTGGAGATCGGAGCAGTGGCACCTTCGGGACCGCGTTGTCGTCGACGTCTTTCGTAACACGATGCGGCAGAATACCCATCCTCATAATCCTATGCCCTCTCTGCTGTGGATTTTAATGGCAAGGCACTCACAACGGCATCTGTCACTGTCAACTCTTCAGAGGAAGCAGAGGAGGCTTCCATCGCTTTAGGTCTATCCATCCCCAATATAACTATGATTGTAAGTGACTCCAAAACTACCATACGCAACTTCAGCGCAGGTCGCATCTCACCAACTGCCCTTTCAATTCTTAAGAAACATCCCCCCACGCAAGACGTTGCTCTCATATGGACGCCCGCGCATGCGGGGTTGAGTGGCAATGAGGTGGCTCATACCTGTGCTCGAGGAATGACTGGCCGAGCGCATGCAGGCCTCTGATGGCGGCTTAGCCTACCCGGCCTTTTTTAGCGCGAGAGATCGTTTTTTTACTTTCCAGGATATTACAAATCACTACCGCCAACAGCGCACTATATACCCCCCCCCCCAATATCATGGCGCTTCGCGCTACCATGAAATACTATGGCGCCAGGTACAGACGCCTACATTTCCTACCCCATCTTTTCGCCATCTTATAGACCCTTTGATATACCCCTCCCCTTTGTGAAATTTCTGTCAACAAAGAGCTAACGTTCACCATATCATGTGGGGGTTCACTCAAACCCACCTCCTGATTCTCTACACATATAATAGTAAAGAGCAGTGGGAGGCTGTTATGTGCAGCTCGTTGCCCTAGGGGCTGCACCAGATCTTGGATTGGGCTAAGAGGGTAGCGGAGACCTACGCTGGGTATACGCTTCTCGACACTCCACCACCGCATCTTTCCCTCTTAGGATGAATAAAGTTTTTCTCCTCCTCCTCCTTTTACTCCTACCAGTCCTTCCACACACACACACACACACACACACACACACACACACACAGCTCACCATAAAGCCTCTCCCTGAAAACACTCAAGTTGCATACCACTCGACCCGCCACCAGGTCCATGAAAAAACTCCCCACAAATACTACGGTTCCGACAAAAGTGCTGTAACGAGGTTGCTCGGGTAATGACGCGGCAGTCGCAGTCGTTGATCGCAAACTCCAGCCCATCGCGATTCTCCACCTAACTCCTGCATCCAATCCGGAATCCTCAGAAGAAGCGGCGATCGCACTTGCCCTCACTCGTGCTGATGCCAGGTACGTCGTTTCCTACTCACAAACCGCAATGATGAATTCTGCGCGGGGACGAGTTCATTAGACTGCTATTGGCATACTCAGCTCACCCCTCACCCCTCCCCCCCCCAACATCCGGCCCGCCATGCGTAACTGATCTTGGTGCTGCTCACTCTGGAAATCCCAGCAACGAAGCAGCCGATGACCATGCCCGAGGTCTTATGAAACGGGAGGTGGTGTACTCGCAAGTCGGGCTCATCCAGGGAACACATGCATTCCCTGAGCGAGATGACTGAAGCGTACCGCGCGGAACGCGAGCTATACCGTCCACCCCACCGATCCCTGGATAATTTTCATCAGATATTATGGCGTCCCCTAAACACCCGCACACTTCCCTCTTCCTATTTTCTTTCCCGCATCTACCGTGGAGCATACTTCCCGTCCTTTGCTCAATGCGCTCAGCCCCACACTTCCCTTACCCACATCCTTTTCGAAAGCTCCGCGGACCCTTCTCTGTGGGCCTGCAGACACTAACCATGTGGGACGAATGGGAGACCCTGCTACGCCACAGACCCGGCCAAGCAGAAGACCGCCGCTGACCGGGCTGTGCACGTCGTGCAACTACATGAACCCATTAACACGTAGCGCGATGGGGGTCGTGCGGGGACGCTTGGCCGTGCGTGCCCAAATTCCTTGGTCAAATAAAGTATTCAAATAAAGTACCCTCGTATTCACAAACGCTTCTCAACTCGAATTTCACCCTTCACTCGACAGAGTTGAGCAGTGCGTCACCACTCGTCTGAAAATGACGCTGCGCTTCTCACGAACCGTAGCAGAACAACTCAGAAACAACCAGGCATCACCAAGCCAAAGCTAAACAAGGACTTCAAAGCGTCCTACAAAGAACCTGCATCACCTAGATAAGGCCTAGACACAGCTTTGATTGAGCCAGATTAGCCTTTTGAATTCGCTATTTGGTGCCTTTTAACGACATTGGCTGCAACACCAGTTTCGTCATTTTGTTTCGCTAATGCAAAGTCAGTGCAAAGAGAATTTCAAGCTTATTCATAACCAAGATGGTCACGTAGTGGACAAGCTGCCGCTGGAAAAAGGCAAGTTCTACAAGCACAGTGGCACATTCACCGATGACGACGCATGGAAAAGCTCAATGAATATGCCAAATGATCACCCCACCCGTTTCCTAAAATAGGCGCTAAGCTTTTGCCACCCACTAATTTGTTGTGGGCTCGTTGAAGACATCAAGGATTAGTGAGAGATTACATTCGCTCGAGCAAACTTAATTTCGTTATTTTTTTCTATATTATTTGCTTCCATAACCATTATTCCTTTTGTTGGGAGCCAAAGTTCACTTACGTGGTTTAGAAATTTTCAGGTATCTGCGATTGCAGAACGTTTCTTCAGAAGCCGCTAACATCTTGCACGATGCCAGCCGCGTTCACCACTTTAACGTCATCTTCTCATCAAGTTTAATGGTGTTTTTTATTGGGCTTAGAGTTCATGCTTGTTTGCTAGTGAGTGGAGGTCATGATTTTGCCCAATGAAAACACCCTGCCTGCTATTCGTTCATCTTCTAGCACGCACGTGAGTAACTCATGGATATTACTGATATCAATGCATGAATGCAGACACGCGCAAGGGTGTGTTTTGAAAAAAAGAACGCAGGAAGTATAATAACACGGAGTTTTGTTACTCTGCATGCTCATTGTTAAAAGCGCGCGCGCGCGCGCGCGCGCGCGCGCGTGTGTGTGTGTGTGTGTGTGTGTGTGTGTGTGTGTGTGTGACTGTAGGCGTGCTACAGTCGTACATTGTGATTGTATGAGACTGAAGTGCTTGATTGTGAAGCGACATGTCGATCGTATCAATTAAAAACGTTAGTTCAGGGGTGTTTGCTCTATCTCTCGGCGTAAATCGCGCGCAGTGAAATCAACTACCAATACAAAAAAAATGTGGATCAAATTTAAATGCAGCCATTGCGTGTCAGAAGCCGAAGGCTTTCGTAATCATGCTTGAAATCGCCGTCCGTAACGGCTTCTGGTCAGAGAGACTTGCACTTTCATGTGTATACTACCATTATTCTTCGTAATAGACGCCGTCAGCACTGCGTGAGGAGATAAGAAAGCACGACGCAACGACCTAATGTTCGTCGTATGAGATAAAGAGTACCCAACAAAAAAAAATCTTACCGAATGCGTGCTTTGAACGTGGAGTTCCACTTCAAGTATAGCACGCGCCCAAAGCTATGAAACCTCTGTTGTTCATGTGCTCCGTGTGATTTAGGTCAATTATTCGCGACCCCACTGAGCTTCTCGTCTCGTGTAGATGACTCCGCGAGGACGCACGCAATACGACCATACGTGCCGCGTTATTTGCCGGAAATACTGGCCCCTTCCTCTCTTTCCATCCTTGTCATCTCGCAAATGTGTGTGTGCACTAACAGACTGGCACGCAGAAAGTACACGCACACTTAGCCTACACTCACACAACAACCCACGCACACAGAAAACTACCCTTCAGTTGCGTGGAGTTGCACACTGCCCGTGGATCGATGCGAAAGCGTGGACTGAATCTCAAGCGCGGATCCGGTCTCATATTGATGATGGCGGGCATTCATCGACGCGAGCCCTTTTCCGATTTTGCCCGCGCTTGTTCCGCCGCTGGACTCCCACTGTGTTCACAAGATGTCGAGAAGCTCCTGAAAGTCGTTTGCAGCGAGCGCCTGGAAAAAGACCTGAGGTGCAAAATCATGTACCCGTTTTCGTGCGTCTGTAGGTTCTATACGTATAGCTACAGATTGTAAGTAGACGTTAAGAAAGCGTAAATAATGCAAGGCGTGAGATTCTCAAGCACATGTTTAGTTACGGAGAAACGAACTGTGTAGTCGATGCACGTCTTCGATAACTTCCTTAGTACGCCGTTTCTGTGCCGTAATTCCGAGAGAAGACGCGAAGGTTCTATATTGGGTTCATGGACGCAGACTAGCTGGACAATTACTTGAAAGAATTTGCCAATGTTTTTTGTTGTGATGCGTGTTTACAACGGTCACTGAACTCCTAGTTTAGATACATGCAACAATTTTGACGCTTCATAAACCACTGCTACCACACAGCGCATTTGGTTGTTACGAATACAAAATACGCGCAACGACCACCATACAAGGCAGCATCTTTCTTGCTGTGTAAACATTACATATATTATTAAAAGATCAAACGCAAACAAATGGACAACGCTTTCGACGAAAAAACCAACAAAAGGAAGTGATAACAACTATGCTTCCGTCCTTAATATGACTACCTAATATCTTTCTATAACTTTGCTTACACATCGCTACTTTTAGATCGCAGCCAGGAAGCAAATGACTCCTTGGCTGCGGACGAGTGTCCGGTAAGAATGCAGGAAGTGTATTATAATGTTAAGTGCTCTTTGGTTAACTGATAGCACTGTCACAGAAGCAAAGATCCGAACAGCGGGAACGCAGACAGTGGCAGTCGAGAAAAACGACCGCTTAAAACGTAAGACTGTTCTCGCAGTCTTACGTTTTCGTTTCACTGACAACGGCTTTAGGAATTGAGTATTCCCGCGCGTCTGAGTATATTTAAGTGGGTGAGAGCATTCGTGGTTCATCGCCTTGCTTGAAAGCACTCCATGCGAAAAGTTAGCCTAAAACAACCCTCCTCGTTAATGGGCATTTTGTACTTGCGCCTTTATTTCTCCGCTTTTTTTGTAAATACTGTCACGAATACTTACGCGGAGCGACATAGGGGTATACTTGAATGGTGTGCAAAATACATTTCCTGAAACTGTGATTTAAAACAATGGAGAAAGCGAGGCATCTTCCTTTTTTCGTATTTTCTATTTTGAACCAGAGAGAGAAAAAAAATTAAGAGGAACTCTTTGATCGAAAAGGAGACTTTTCCAGCGTTTCTATAAATTCTGGCATGCTATTTAGCAATGCAAAACGTGGTGACAAGAATCTTGTAGACAGAGTTAACATACAAAAAAAAGGAAACGAAATGACATCTGAAACGGGCAAGTGACCCTGATACAAATGTTTACAACTAAGATGTCAGGTAACTAAGATGTCAGGTAACTTTAGGCTATCATTTTGAAAACAGATAATCATAGGAACTCTACGACCACGCCAATTTCAGACTGGTAATCTAATACGACTGTAAAAAGCGCTGCATATACGATGTGTTAGAAATCAGACCAAATAAGCTATGCAATGTTAACGAATCGTGAAAAATCAGCTGTTCTACTGTTTTCTTTTGTGGTTTTAACGAACACCCCTAGTGCCCACTAGCCCATACAAACGTTTTTTTTATATGGAGCGTCGTGTTTATCACTGTCACGACGTGTACTTTGTCAAGCGCGTTTTGCTTGAGTCTGCGGAATAGACAGACAAGGCTTCCAGGTGTGACATAAAAACAAAACTTTCATTGCACACACACAAAGACATAAATAATTTCACATAAAAGAATAAAGCTACCGATAAACAGTTTCCCGAATGACAATAGATAACACGTCTTATTTTTGTCCTAAAACGACCACGACTTACGCGCGTCTCTAATCTATCCTCGTCCGCTCAACTACCAGCTCAACTCGACTCCCAGTGTCGGCTGCTTATGGTGAGCATCGGTAGCACTTACACTACCGTCGCTCATCACGTCCGTCGGTTTTGGCACGGCCGCTAGTACTGGCGTCCTCACTGGTGTAAAGCGGCGCTCTGATGTGACGAATACGGGCGTCGTACCGCGGTTTTGGGCTTGTGCCGGCAGGTGCTCCAGGCATGTTCCACGTCCTTCATCCGTGTGCCGTGGACGTGGCAAGCGGCTGTCTGGGAGCCCGGGCTTGTTGAAGGTCGGCGGCTTGTCGCTGACCGGTCCCGACCGCTCACTACACCACCTGGACGATCGGAGCCAAAACAATTGGCAGCATATCCACGGAGTGAATGATGGAGAGTGGGGTGAAGCATTCGTCCGTGCAATTGTTCTTGCTTTCGTCCGTCCATGCGTCCGTCTGTGTGACCGTCCAAGCGTCCATCCGCCCATCCATGCGAGCGTCTGTTCGTGCGTTCGTCGCTGCGTTCGTTAAGCATACGCCCCTGCGTTCGTTCATGCGTCCATCCATGCATCTGTCTTTGTGTCCGTATGTCCATCTATTCAACACTCTAAGTACCACCATCTCACATCTTTTCATGATATATTCCCCATATAGAAGCACCACCATATAGCGGACATTCCAAGGGCTAAACAAAAGGTGGCACACGCACACTTTCTTACGGTTTGCGCTTCGGGTCTACTTCTCACCTTTAACCACCTCAAGTTCATGGTATATACTATTCATGGAATTCATGGCACTGCGCTTCAACGCTCGCTAAACCTTTCTAAAACCAAGGATGTTACCCCCAGCGAGTATAACGTAGCAACCGCTTCCTGTCAGATAGTGCTCAATGTACATGCCAATGGCTGCTAATGGGAAATGAGAGACAGGAGAATTCGGCTTTTACTTTCTTACGGCTTGTGCTTCCTATCTACTTCCCACCTTTAACCACCTCGAGTTCATGTTATATACTAGTTCATTGCGTTCATGGGACTGCGGCTCAATGCTCGCTAAACCTTTCTATAACTAAGTAGGTTACACGCAGCGGGTATAACGTAGCAACTCTTTCTTGTCGATAATGCTCATTGTACATGCCAATGGCTGCTAATGATGAATGAGGGACAGCAGCATTCGGCTTTAAGTTAACGCGTACGCCGCCAGCTTTTTATTGTTCAACAAAACACAGGAAAAATCTCCCGCCGGCACCATCTTGAAGGTCAAAATGTAACGCTTCTTACACACTACGACTACGACTACGAGGGACGAACGGGTGCCGCTTTAAGGAGCTTCGCCCCTTAAACTGGCAGCTCACCGAGGTAGAAACTCTGACAGGTCGCGACGTGTAGCAGTCCTGGGGTGAGACTCAGGCTGCCTCGACCATCGACCGTCTTCTTCGTCGTCCTCCCCAATGCTCTCTTTCCGCACGCACCCGCCTTTCAATCTCGCGTGCACGCGCGCACCGCTCTTTTTTACTTCTCTTCCGAATAGCTCCTCCTGCACCTGTTCCACGAATTTAGTTTTTACTTCTTTCCTCAAATGCCACTGTTCTTGTCATCCTTCACAATCGCCTATTTAGTGCAATTATCTCAGTTTACGAGACGCGAGGTGGCGCCGAGGAGTGCAGACCTGTCTGTGTCAGCTCCCACTTCTTTTTGTGATTTCAGCCATCTTTTCGACAATTAGTGTCAAGTTTTTGGACTTACATTAATGGCCCTTCAGCGCTCTTTACGAGGATATCGCCGTTTTCACAGTGAGTGAAGGTTTCAAGACTTTATCAGGTTTTAACCAGACGATGCGGTGCATCGGCTGCTGAGCCTGACTACGCCTTGGCTTAGCGCAAGTAGGACATTAGAGCTGGCCACGACTACGGCTTACACGCGGCTGAGCCGGGTCCAGTGAGGTCTTCTTTCGACGAAACCAGACGCAATGCCCCAGATAATTGCAGTTGAATGAATGGACGCTACGCAAGATTATCTTTCCGACGCGGGCTGGATTACTGCCTATCGTATACGAAGACGACTAGACCAGGCGAAGAAGGCAATGCCTGCGTCTGGCGCGAAAAGTGAAGATGCGACTAAGAAAAAAGGACCTTACAATCGTACCCCATCGACATTTCAGAGGGTTGTAGTCAGCTCCCGACTCCCCATAATTCCGGAAGAACACGTCAGTGTTATTGTCTGTCCCAAGGGAAGGCATGAACGTTTGCAGATTGGACCACATCGCGCTCTCGAAGTCTCTGATTATGGCAACTTTCACGGAAAACAGGCAGAACAAGACATCGTTTACTTGAACAAGGTACACAACATTATCGTCATTTCTACTCCCGTGACAACAAATGCCAAGGCTTATGCCACCATACGAAGAACACACGCAATTTTGGAGCCTTCGAGGTATCTGCCTACGTAGCGCACCGGAGAATACCTGCAAAGGGGTACTTAGAAACATAGACCCGTCGATCACTGAGCCCCAGCTCAACGAGGCAATTGTGAACAGCCGTAACCCAACAGTGATTGGCGTGAAGAGAATCAATAACACGCGATCCGTGGTCGTTCTGTTTGAAGGTTCACGCGTACCGAGGCACGTTGCGTGCGGGTCGGCATACATAAAATACTCGCTGTACAAATGACAGGTGGATATCAGCTACGCTTGCGGCCATGTGGGGCATCGAACCAACGTATGTCACAAGAGCAACGAGGAAAAAGAAAAGTGCCACAACCTCGAGATGAACATTTCATAATCTACCCGCGAGACGCACAGTTGCACCCCGAAATGAAAACTTTGCGGAGGAGAACACATCACGGGTAAGCGTTCATGCAAGAGGAGGTACCACGTTCCGTACATAGCGAGAAAACGCCGTAGGGACAGACGCTCCAAATTACTGGATGACCAAGAGGAGGGTGCTGGGATTGTCATGAAGCAATGGACATCTGATCAGTGCTGCTGCGTGGCAAAACTCTCTTTCCAAGGCGAACTCCAGCTCCAGGGTCCGTTCCTGCTCTACAGAGGCTTCTCGCTCCCGAGAGCGAGAGTGCTCTCGAGGGCATTTGCGTCACCGACGCGGTCCCCGGGGATCTGCCAGTAGCCGGTCCAGGAGCCGCTCTCAGTCCAAGGCCAAGCTGACCTGGGCTGACAAGGTGCGGAGTGGTAGCAGCAGCAGCGACGATAAAACCAACGGAGCGAGACCTGAACCCCTGCCCTCCACCCCGTTTAGAGGTAAGACACAACCAGAGCATAATGAATATGAAAAGCGCATCGTTGCCCTAGAGCGCGAAAACAGAGAAATAAAGCATAAACTAGAAGAACTCATGACACTAATGACAAAGAGAGTTCGCGACCCTCAAGACAGCACTGCACAAACACTCACACCTTATCAGCAACCTCCCACGTAGTAAGCACACAAAGAAGCACACACAAGCGCAGAGCAGTGGCACTTATGTCGGACGAACGTGAGGATGTGTTTAGTGACTGCATAGCAGACATCAGTGAGACTCTTCAAACGTCTTAGCTGTTGAGGGTAACTCCACAAGTCGACGCCGTAAGACCTGTACTAACACGTTGAGCCCCATCAGCACCGTGCAGCTACCAGAGGCGATCTCACAGATCAACTGTGGGCTGGATTTCTTAAAGACCAGTGGCACACCCGAAAACCGCCAAACAAGCATCAGCTTCTGCAGCAGCAGCACTTATGTCTTCTCCGAGACCAGTGATACCGCCGCATAAACCCACTCAACCGCACAAAGCTGATGCGGATGGTGCCAGTGGGGTCGTAACACTCGCACAACCACATCATTGATAGTTCACCGCAGCTTTTTGAAGTGTGGCAGTGGAACTGTAATTCATTTTCTAAGAGAAAAAACAGTCTAGCACAACTCATTATATCATGCGAGGAAAAGCCACAAGTTATTCTTCTGCACGAAAGTGGAGTCACTGAATCCCCACGAAACCTAACTTTCCCAGAGTACAGGGTAACCAGGCCGAACCTGTGCCCCGACTTCAAGCTTGCTAGGGGTATAGCTACCCTTGTCTGCTAAGACAACAGCTTTGTGGAGAAGACCACCCTCGCATACAAGCAAGGCTCTGAATTACAGTTGGCGATCATCCCCGGTCGTGCTACCAAAGCAAACATTTTCATTTTAAACTACTACTGTCCACCGAAGAACAGACTTCAAAACTTCAACAGCCTCTTCTTGGTGGCTACAGAACAGGCCAAAAATAAGCCTCTCATGTTTGCTGGAGACTACCGCGCATAATAAATCATGGCGTGACTACAAAAATGATGCCAAAGGAACCAAACTTGTTGCGTGCGCGGATACGCTTAGTCTAAAACTCATCACGGACCTTCAATTTCCGACACGCAAGAATAAATCTGTCCAACGTGATACCACTCCTGACTTAGCCATCCTGCGCAACGTAGAAGGGTCGTGAAACAACCTACAGGGGGATCTGGGTAGGGATCACTTCATCGCGGAAATCAACGTACACATTACTCCACCCCCGCTAAGAAAATACACGTACGTTGATTGGGATACGTTTCGCCAAATCAGAAACAATGAAGGCAAGCCCCGAGAAGCATTCGACAACCTCGTGACTAATCTGAAAGAGGTGGTTAACAAGGCAACCAAAGAAATCTCCGTGGAGTTGGAGGTACCTGCAATGGACTCTAGGCTAGCACGTCTCCTGGAGGCCAAGAACACACTTCGTGAAAGATGGAAGAAACAAAAGTTGAACCGGCGGCTCAGAGCCAAGATATCCCAACTCAACAAGGACATGGAACAACATTCCAAGAAACTCGCTGCACAGCAATGGGATGAGGTGTGCAACGAAACCGACGGCAAAATGCGCAAAGGAAGCAAGGGCCCTACTCAAGCATCTGTTTACTGACAGCACCAAATCATCCAAAAGCAGTGCCCGGTTGGAAATTGAGAGACTCGTCTAAATGAACACCTCGGAAGGCAGCGATCTACAAACCTTTGCTGACAAATTGGCGGACATGTACTTACCACTTGAAGGAAAATCTATACCGTGGGACAACCCCACATCTAAATATTAGGGAACCCCACAGTCAGCCTTCGATAGACCTTTTGAAGTTGCGGAGATCGTTCATGCCTTGCGGGATCTCAACGGACGGTCGGCGCCCTGCCTAGACGGAATCTCAAACAAGCTTCTTAGAAAGCTTGACAGCGCAGCTATTGAAGTCCTTAGAAAAGATCAGCCATGTATGGTCCGATGGCAATGTCCCGGAGGGGTGAAAAACGGCTAAAACCGTGTTCATACCCACGCAGGGAAAGCCCCTGGGACCAGAAAACTTGCGCCCGATATCACTTACATCATGCCTTGGGAAATTGGCGGAACATGTTATTCATAATCGAATTAGTGGACACATTGAGGAGAAAGGTCTGTCTCTTTCGCCACATTATGGTGGGCTTCCGGAAGTCCCTGTCTACACAAGACGCTATGCTTGTCATCAAGAGGGCCATACTCAATAACACGTCTCTAGACATCAAAGGGATATTGGCGCTCGATCTGAGGAAGGCTTTTGACACGCTGAAGCATGAGCACAATCTTAATGAAGTTTCCAAGTTGAGCCTCGGTGAAAAATTTTACAACTATGTCAAGCCTTTCTTTGCAGATCGGAAAGCTACAATGAGCATCGTCCCAATCAAGAGCAAAGAGTAGACACTGGGTAACGTTGGTACACCACGAGAATCAGTGTTGTCCCCACTGTTATTCAACATTGCAATGCACAACCTGTCTCTGCGGCTCGCCGAAGTTCCGTGCATCGGCCATGCAAAATACGTGGACGACATCACCATATGGTCCGCGGAGGGCCCTCTTGGGAAGCTGGAGAGCAATCTACAACGAGCACTCGGTGTCACGGAGGATTTTTTGACGAGCACGGGGACGGAGTTATCTAGAACTCCTCCTGCACAAGAGTTTTCCGAGACGGGGGCCGGAGATGTATGGGCAGCCTATTTGTCTGCGATCGAGAAGTGGAAAAATAATTCACATCTGTGATTCAGTTAAGGTTCTAGGCATGACAATCAGAAAGTACACCAACAACAACACCAAGGCACTCAGACGTCTCGAGAAGAGCACTCACAGCTTTAGTAGGGTTATCTCCAGAGTTGCCAACAAGAGAGAGGGGCTGAAAGAGAATAATCTCATGAAAGCCTTCCATGCGTTCCTCCTCAGCCACACTATTTACGCCGCACCTTTCCTAAAACTGACAAAGAAGGAACTTAATACGATTGACGCCTTTATCAGGACGGTGCTAAAGCGGTTCTTAAATCTTACGAAAAGCACCAGCATGGAGCAGCTCTTACATTTCGGACTACATAATACAGTAACACAGCTCTTTGAAGCTGAACTAACAGCGCAGCTATGCCGATTGTCACGTACCAAAACAGGCACCAGGATCCTCTCAGAGGCCGGGCTACAACCCCTCTTTATGCCTCCAGAAAAACAGAGTATATCTGCTGAGATAAGAGGGGCCCTATGTGTCGACCCGGTCACCAGGAACATCTATCCGTTGCACAACGAAGGGCGCCGATGAGCGAGAGCCGAGGACATCATGAGGACGATCGGGCACTCAAGCTCAGCTGCCCTCTTTGCCGTTGCAGCCCAATACTGGAAGAAGGATGCGTTATCGTCACTGTTGTCAATTAGAAAAGATGCCTAGTAAACGCTGCCACGGTGATCACCAAATTCACTCACGAAGCCGAGGAACTCGCAATCGTGGTTGCTCTTCATGGTTAAAGGAGGGATGTCACCATCTTTTCGAACTCAAGAACAGCCACCCGGTCATTCTCATCCGGCTTCGTCTCTACTACTGCTCACATCACGAATACTGTACCTACTCAGGAAAGTGAAGTGGAAGTTCCCCTGACACATATTGAATGGTTCCCTGCCTATATGGGTAATCTCTCGTCTTGCTCAACCTGCTATCCGAACGAGAGAGCTCACCAGCTAGCACGCGAACTAGCTACCCGCGGCGGTGAGCGATCCTCTCAGAGGGGTAGCGGACGGGGATGTATGAACTTCAAAGATCCATTGATTACATTTCACAAGATCACCACAGCTTATAAACTAGGGTGCAGAGTTTTCCCTCTTCCGCAGCCTAAATTGAATAAACGACAAGAAGTTACACTTCGGCAACTACAGATGCAAACGTGCATCACACCAACCATACTGCACAGACTCGACCCAGATTTCTCATCCCGCTGTCCGCACTGTCATCACGAGTAGTGTAATTTCGAACACATGCTCTGCTTGTGCCCCTTTAATGCGGGGTCACAACTACCATACCAAACCTCCTTGGAGGCTGCCACACGCAGCACGGAACTCGACGACCAACTCCTGGCCGTCCAGAGGGCCCAGGACATCACCGAGAGACTCCACCTCCCGGCACCATCCTGGGCGGAGCCACCTGGCTGAGCTAGTGAGACCTCCGGTCTCGTCCAGTCTCTGCCGCCTTTGGACCAAAATAATGTTCTCACTGACTCACTCACTCACTCACTCTTAGTTTACAGTGTTACATCATGAACAAGGAATGTAACATAGGCATGGAAATATGCAAAAAATATGGTTGAAAGACATAGACTAGTATAAGTTCTGCAGTCAGTGACGAAGCTTTTTTTTTTAAGCGAACGAGTACAGGAATAAAAAAGCCCAATTTTCCGTTTCGGAAATTCTTGAGACCAAACATAATGGGCTATCTCGCTTATAGATATACGTTTATATTTCCTCTTTTTATTCGAACAGTGAATTAAACCAAGTGCAATGCCACTGTTGCAAGCCTTTCAAGCAAACGTGAAACTAATATTGTGTACGTAATTATAAAATTATTACTGACAAATAACAAACTCAAATAAAGGAAGTTGAAGGCAACATTAGCTCCACAGTATGCTTGCAGGACTAGACCGATTTCTATCAATTGCGTTGGAAGAACAAATGGCAGAGTGGTGTGAGTGCACCTTTGTGTGCGATTCCTTTCTTCACTCGAAAACGCACAACGCACTTCTGAGATGGTGGTATTTTAAGCGAAAGTTGTAAAGCAAATGTTAAATTTATCTCTTTTTGGCTCAGCTGTAGCCAAAAACTTCCGTCTGTTGTTTCGCTTACCTTGTTTTGCTTTTTCTTTTTCTTTTAAACTGTTTTACATTGTAACATACTTCAAAAATAAATGAACTTTTTACCTGCTTGTCAACCTGTATTGACGTCACTTGCGCGAAAGCGCAGGGCTTGACTGCTGATGTAACAGAAGTAATAAAAAATGTGAATAAAAGTAGACGGACGTAGTGATTGTTCAGGCAGCATTTCCGATGGAGGCGTAAATTTTGTAGGCCTTTGTGGTCAGATTTGGCGCAAGTTGAAGAACCCCAGGTGGTAGAAATTTTCGGAACCTTCCTATACGGCGTCGCTCATAATTATATGGTGGTTTTTGGCCGTTAAATCACACATACAAGTCATGAAATCATAGTGTTCAGGTATCTATATGGAAAATCTAGGACCCGACGTCACAGGGGAAAAAAACGGGAGGAGAGGATGGTGTGCTTGCTATTAGGTACATGACCCCATAGTGTAACGTCACACGGCTATTTTCGAGGCCTTCGAACCGACGTGTTCTTTACACAACGGTCAAGCACAATCTACTAAGTGGTTGGTTTTGAACGCTGTTTAGTGAGTAGTCTATCGAGTCAACGGAGCAGCGTGCAACTCTCTCGTAACATCAATAGCCAATGACTGGCGGAAGCGGAAACAGCGTGAATGTGCCCCATCGTCCGCAGTGTTGTCGTATAACAGATACAAAAAGAAAAAAATATTTTGTTTGGAAAGCAGCAGCTTGTGTGCGTTTTAAATTATTGTATAAAATGTGTTTACCACTTGATATGAGCGAACTGCGAATACACTCGGCAGCGAACACATGCTTTCCTCCATTGCATTGTCTTGCCGTATATCAATCACCATAGATTCGCTGCTCAACAACTCAAAAACTACATATTTATTCCTAACTACGAATAAACTATTAATCGAAATGTTCGACAAAAAACCAGCACATTTGACTTATAAGTAGCCCCTGAACCACACCGAGTTCAAAGAATTGACAGTGTTTTTCTTTTTCGCGCATGCTTTCCTCGTAAACACGCTAATTCCTATAGCTCACCACTTATTTTATTATAAAACACGTTCACATTGTCAGCAATAAAAGATGAGCCTACCAGAGCTTCCCGCTTTTTGGTTACTCCTTTTTATCTTGCCCTGCGTAAACGAAAACGCACAAAACGAAATGAAATCAGTTCATCGCGCACAGTCGTCATGTGAGACAACACCGGACAGACGTGCGACTGCATGGCAAATTCAAGTAAAAAAAAGATTAGCAACTGATATCCGTCCTACATGAACCAATCGCAGGGTTATTTATTCATGACGTCACGAGTGCTGCAAAAATACGGGAAACGCGGGGAGAGATTCACACTCTTTTTCTTTTATTTTGAAAATTTGTTTAGGCGTCCTTTAGGTTTACATATGTGACATTTGTTTACATATGTGAAATTTCGGTGACAATAATACGAAAAGGAAGAGCCACAGCACCACACAGTTTTCGTGATAAACGCCTAAACCATTCAACAGCCGTTCAAAACTGCCATGTAGCAGTGCGACAACTCCATCCAATCGATAAAGCTCTCACGTGGTGATAACCAACGAACAAACGGACCTTTAAAAGTGCCTTTGTGACACTGGTAGGAGGTTTGCACGATAAGCTAACAGAGAGCCTTAGGCGTACTGCCAGAGAGGTGGGCCGATTTATTTCATTTATCATCACCACGTTTCTGCCAAAGCATTTGGCACGTCAAACCATTTTCGATTGCAGCTTTGAAGGGGCAGTGACATTAACTTCACGCATGTCCTGTTATTGCGTCCACGCGTAGTTTGGTTCCTGTTGTAGCGATTGGATACTAATATTGCGATAGAATGATGAACAATATGTGTAATGCCGATTAGTATGAGCTCTACCATGGTGGTCTAATGACTAAGGTACCCGGTGGCTAACTCGCAGGTCGCGGGATCGAATTCCGGCTGTGCGGGCAGCATTTTAGATGGAAGAGAAAATGCTGTAGGCCCGTGTGCTAAAATTTGGGTTCACGTAGGGAACCCCAGGTGGTCGAAATTTCCGAAGCCCTCTGCTACGGCGTCGCCCATAATCATATGGTGGTTTTGGGACGTTAAACCCCACATATTAATCAAGCAGTTTGAAAGTATCGCACCGAATTCAAAACGAGTTCAAAGTCGCCAATTTTATTGCTGCCAGCACTGCCAAGTGGTCACTTCTCGAGGTTTCTCCCCATCTGATCACGCGGTCACACGAAATGGTGACATGATCATCGTTTGACATTACGTCTGCTCGGCACCCCACCGCGGTGGTCTAGTGGCTAAGGTACTCGGCTGCTGACCCGCAGGTCGCGAGTTCGAATCCCGGCTGCGGCGGCTGCATTTCCGATGGAGGCGGAATGTTGTAGGCCCGTGTACTCAGATTTGGGCGCACGTTAAAGAACGCCAGGTGGTCGAAATTTCCGGAGTCCTTCACTACGGCGTCTCTCATATTCATATGGTGGTTTTGGGACTCCAAACCCCACATAACAATCAATTTCGTCTGCTCGGTGCGTACGTGTATAGGGCATGTCTTTGCCGCCCCCCCCCCCCTGTCGTCACCACCGTCATTAGTTTTCATGTGCACAAGCGGCGATGAAAAATAGTGACGAGTGTGGAATCGCCCTGAGCCATGGCGAGTCGAATTACTTTCGGTTCGATGCTCCTCTGAGTAGTGATTCGGAAATCGACGCTGGACCGAGCAGCGACGAGGCAGCTGGAGACGCATGCTTAGGTCACACTGGTCGGTATATAAGACATACGAGTGCTCCGTGCGTTCTACTTGTTCACAATGTCCATAGCTTCAAACAGTCACACTCGCACTAACGACTCTATGACAAATTAACCGAAGCAGCACAACGAAAACGCAGGATTGATACGAACGCGCTGCACAAAGAAAATAAAACAATACATTTGACGCTTTTGCTAGGCAGCTAGACGTCGCCGCCACACGGTACCACATGTAGGCACCGCAAACACAACACAAAATTTGTCGACGCTGTCGCAGCTCACACAACATGAATCGGCACCTGAGGCGAGGCCTAGAAGCTTGCTGAAGTCGTCAAAATACTGTCGATGTCTGATGGCCGGAAACGCGCTGATGCGCTTTGGACGCTCTTTGTGCTCTAAATAGAGTAGCTTCTACGTAACGGAAGCAATACATCATTCGCGAAACAACTCATGCGTACATAGCCATTGAATTAAGAGCTGGGGCGGAAACTCTCTATACCTCCCAACCCATGCATTCGCTCTCGCATGCTGATACGCAGCGACTGCGCTGCTTTTACCACTGGCGGTTCCCGGGCGTCCTACTGTAAATAATTCAAGAACAGACAATGCCTTTCATGACGTCACCGGTGACATCTTGATAATGAGAAAAAACGAAAAATTGAGAGCAGTAAAGTTGCCGCAAAAGCCCTACTTTGCCACTTCACATGCAAGCAAAATGCGCTCGTGCCTTCTTTTATGCCCGCTAGCTGCCTGAGCTATGCAGCCACTTGTAAAATTTTGTTACACGTTTTTTCGGAGCAAACATCTTTAAAGCGGCACCCGTTCGTCCCCTGTAGTAGTGCGCAACATGTCTAACGCTTTGACCTTCAAGGTGGTGCCAGTGGGAGATTTCTCCTGTGCGTTGTTGAACAATAAAAAATTTGTAGCGTACGCGTTAACTAAAAACCGGATTCTCCTGTCTCTCATTCCCCATCAGGAGCCATTTGCATGTAAATTGAGCACTATCTCACAAGAAAGGGCTGCTACGTTATACTCGCTTGGCGTAACCTCCTTGGTTTTAGAAAGGTTTAGTGAGCGTTGGGCCACAGTGCCGTGAATAAAGTAAACTATTAAATAACACAACTCTAGGGGGTTAAAGGTGGAAGTAAACACGAAGCGCAAGCCGTAAGAAAGTGTGCTCGTTTATTCCGTGGAATGTCCGCTGGATGGCGGTGCTTCTATATGCGGAATATATGATGAAAAGATGTGAGATGGTGATAGCGCTTGTTTGTGTCTCTTTTCTTTGACCCGTGAGTTTGTGCACTGGTACTGCCCATAATAAGATGGTGGTACTTCGAGTGTTTACTAGATGGATGAACGGACACACAGACAGATGCATGGACGGACACACGGATGGCTGCATGGACGGATAGACGCATTAACGGACGCAGGCGTGGATGCATGAATGAACGCAGGAATGGGCGCACGGATGGACGTGCGGACGTGCGAACAGACGCAGGCACGGACGGGCGGATGAACGCACGGACGGTCACACAGACGGGCGAATGGATGGACGGAAGCAAGAACGAATGGACGGATGGATGCTTCGCCCCACTCTCCATCATTCACCCCGTGGATATGCTGACATTTTTTTCTAATTTCGTTTCTGTGTTCTGAAAAGACGAGAGCTAAGCTGACTGATGTCTCAGTATAAGACGAAACTCAATCGTCACAAATAAAATGAACTTTTTCATTACATGCACTTTTCGTATAAAAACGCATACACGTAGAGGGATAGAGTCATTTTTTTTAAAATTCTGCTTTAACTTACAACTGACATACGAACATAATGAGCAAACATTGAAGCCAGAATATCCGGACCAATGCAAAAATCATTAAGAATCACGAGTTAGACACGTCGTATTTGACTCAATAATGTATGTGATGATTGTGCCCACTGTTTTCCTGCAAGAATTGACTATCAAACCAGACAGAAGTGCAGAGGCACTGAGAAGCTTGCAGTGATCCTTAGATTTTTTAGAAAGCCCCGCCGTGGTGGTCTAGTAGCTAAGGTACTCGGCTGCTGACCCGCAGGTCACGGGATCAAATCCCGGCTGCGATGACTTCATTTCCGATGGAGGTGGAAATGTTGTAGTCCTGCGTGCTCAGATTTAAGTGCACGTTAAAGAACCCCAGGTGGTCGAAACTACCGGAGCCCTCCACTACAGCATCTCTCATAATCATATGGCGGTTTTTGAACGTTAGACCCTACATATCAATCATTAGTTTTTTTGAGAAATAACGTCGCTGACACAGTGTTTTGGCAAGTTGACTTGTCCTTGTCAGGCCAATGGCGTTGCTGTGACGAAAAAAGTAAACTTGTCAAAACGCTGGGCTCACCGACATTTTCTGTGAAATATTTGGAAGAATTTAGTCCTTCACGTGTATTTGAGTGGCAGTATTGTGAGTAAAGACTCACAAACTATCAAAGAGTAGTCACAAAAATTTAATAAGCAGGAGGGAGCCTATAGTTACTTGACTATATTTCAACTGCACATCGAAGGTGAAAGAAGCTAAAACTGTGTAACGAAGCTGCTTCGATTTCGAGCCTTTCAATAAACGCAATTTCCCCACAGGAGCTTGGCTGCCGTCTTCACCAAATAAACAAGTGACACCGCACTTCCGTCAGTCCAGTCAGGTTTGCAGAGAACTGGGTTTACTCATGTACTCTTGCAAAATCAATACCTGTTCAAGTAACGGGTCCAAGTACTTATGTCACCCATTGCCTTTAGGAAACGCTGAGAAATATTCGCGGAACTAGAAATCACTGGGTTAGCACACCGCATAGCTGTGCAAAACACGTTTTGCCCAAGTAAGCCGTGTTCTAGGAATGTGGGGTTCGTTTGTTCGGCGTAGCTCACTGCGGCTTTCGTTCTCGGCCCGCTGCCACTTGCTGTCATCTTTCTCGTTGTTGGCATGCACGCCAACCAAGCGAGATAACTGAGCGAGATCAAACTCCTAATGTCGCTGAGCGAGGGGCGAGAAGGAGAGAAGGCAGTCGTTACGAACTCAAGTCAATCACTTCCCGCGCTTCGCCTGATTTAAAATTAACAAAATAAAGAATAAGAAAACACATTTAAACAAAAATAAAAATTCTTTGCAGGGGTATAAAACTTTTCTACTTGTTAAAAATTGTGAAATTCAATAAATGTGAACATTCACATGGCGAAAATAAGAACGAAATAGACTTTATAATGAGTGCACACCCTGGAATCGTTAAGGATGTGGAAGTGATTGGCAAGGTACGATGCAGTGACCATAGAATGGTACGGTCTCGAATTCGCCTAGACTTGAAGAAGGAACGACAGAAACGGATACGCAAGAAGCCAATCAATCAGCTAGCACTGAGAGGGAAAGTACAGGAATTCAGAGTGTCGCTGCAGAACAGGTATTCGGCTCTTAGTGAGGAAACCAACCTTAGCGTAGATACAATGAATGATAATCTGACGAGTATCATTACGGAGTGTGCAGTGGAAGTTGGAGGCCGGGTAGTTAGACAGGACACTGGCAAGCTTTCCCAAGAAACGAAGAACCTAATTAAGAAGCGTCAAATCATGAAAGTGTCAAGTACAACAGACAAAATAGAACTGGCAGAGCTTTCGAAGTTGATTAATAGACGTAAGGTATGCGATGTAAGAAGGTATAACATGGAGAGAATTGAACACGCTCTGAAAAACGGAGGAAGTGTCAAAGCATTGAAGAGGAAACTTGGGATAGGCAAAAGTCGGATGTATGCACTAAGGGACAAAAAGGCAAAATAACTACCAATATGGATAGGATAGTTAAAATATCGGAGGAGTTTTACAGAGATCTGTACAGTAGCCGAGACAACCACGACCTTAATACTATAAGAACTAGCAGTAACCCAGATTACACCCCACCAGTAATAATAGAAGGAGTCAGAAAAGCTTTGGAGAGCATGCAAAGAGGCGAAGCTGCTGGTGAGGATCAGGTAACATCAGATCTGCTAAAAGATGGAGGACATATTGTGTTGGAAAAACTAGCCACCCTGTTTACGAGGTGTCTCCTGACGGGAAGAGTACCAGAGTCTTGGAAGAACGCTAACATCATCTTAATACATAAGAAAGGAGATGACAAGGACTTGAAGAATTACAGGCCGATCAGCTTGCTCTCTGTAGTATACAAGCTATTTACAAAGGTAATTGCTAACAGAGTAAAGAAAACATGAGAATTCAATCAATAGAAGGAACAAGCAGGATTTCGAACAGGCTACTCAACAATTGACCTTATTCATACTATCAATCAGGTAATAGAGAAATGCTCAGAGTATAACCAACCACTATACATAGCCTTCATAGATTACGAGAAGGCATTTGATTCAGTAGAAATATCAGCCGTCAAGCAAACACTGCGGAATCAGGGCGTAGATGAAGTATATATAAACATTCTGGAAGAAATCTACAGGGGATCAACTGCTACCATAGTGCTTCATAAAGAAAGCAACAGAATACCAATTAAGAAGGGTGTAAGGCAGGGGGACACAATTTCCCCAATGCTATTTACCGCGTGCTTACACGAGGTTTTCAGAAGCCTAGAATGGGAGCAGTTAGGGATAAGAGTCAATGGAGAATACCTTAGTAACCTGCGTTTCGCCGATGACATTGCATTGCTGAGTAACTCGGGGGACGAATTGCAACTAATGATTACGGAGTTAGTCAAGGAGAGCAGAAAGGTGGGTCTTAAAATTAATCTGCAGAAAACGAAAGTAATGTACAACAACCTCGGCAAGGAGCAGCGCTTCGAGATAGGTAATAGTGCACTTGAAGTTGTAAAAGACTATGTCTACTTAGGGCAGGTAATAACCGCAGAGCCGAACCACGAGATTGAAGTAACTAGAAAAATAAGAATGGGGTGGAGCACATTCGGCAAGCACTCTCAAATTATGACAGGTAGATTGCCACTATCCCTCAAGAGGAAGGTATATAACAGCTGTATCTTGCCGGTACTTAGCTACGGAGCAGAAACCTGGAGACTTACAAAGAGGGTTCAGCTTAAATTGAGGACGACGCAGCGAGCAATGGAAAGAAAAATGGTAGGTGTAACCTTAAGAG
Organism: Rhipicephalus microplus; assembly: GCF_043290135.1. Classification (NCBI taxonomy): domain Eukaryota; kingdom Metazoa; phylum Arthropoda; class Arachnida; order Ixodida; family Ixodidae; genus Rhipicephalus; species Rhipicephalus microplus. The sequence goes on from NC_134703.1 coordinate 161,180,195, forward strand.
ACAAGAAGAGAGCAGAGTGCATTAGGGAACAAACGGGGGTTAAGGATATCATAGCTGAATTCAAGATGAAGAAATGGACATGGGCAGGGCATGTAGCGCGTAGACAGGATAACCGCTGGTCATTAAGGGTAACTGACTGGATTCCCAGAGAAGGGAAGCGGGTTAGGGGGAGACAGAAGGTTAGGTGGGCAAATGAGATTAAGAAGTTTGCGGGTATAAATTGGCAGCAGCAAGCACAGGACTGGGTTAACTGGCGGAACATGGGAGAGGCCTTTGTCCTGCAGTTGACGTAGTCAGGCTGATGATGATGATGATGATGATGATGATGATGAACATACACATCAACCTCACTATGTTCAAACGAATCTTAGGATGCCCGGCAACCGCTGCGAGCTGCACTTTCCTTGAAACCAGAACTGTGTCAGTGGCATGCGTACTTATCTGGTAGAACTTGCCGCAACGACACGAGTGCTATGAAATAATGAAAAGGCGTTTTTGATGTTTAATTGTGTTGAATGTCTCAGAGCAACACAAACTATAGGAGCAACGCCGTAATAGAAACGCAGCTGCCTTGTTACACTGTTAACCACTTATTACCTCATGGGCTCATAAGCTCAGACCACATTGACATTTTCGCGCAACAATCTATAAATAGATGCATTAGTGAAGCATTTATGACAATACAAAAAACATGCACGTATACACACACTGAGTTATATTTCTACTTCGAACAATCCCTTCGCTTATCTCACCAAGATGATGCCAAGGCTTTCACGTGAGACATGATTCAAATGTAAATTGAAGGCTCTATACTGATGTGATAGCGTAAAAGAGCTCATTTTGCAAGAATTCCGTTGTAGCCATTGGTGTCTGTGCCATTTGTAGAGCGTGAATATTGACCATCTTGTGCGTGACAGAAAAATCGAGAAAGACGCAAATAAAAGAAATAACAAAATTTTTCGTTCGCAGTGAGAATCGAACTCAAGCCGGCAAGCGCGGCAAGCATCTGTTCTTCCACAGAACCACGTCGTTGCTTGAAGCTGCCTTGAAAAAAAAAAAGCACTGTATCAATGTCAAGTTGTCAACAACAGTCTTTACGGCGTGTGATGTTTTGTGGCAGAATCCTAGAATCCCACCAAGCGTCAAAACAAGTGACTCGCGCTTCGAGTGTGGTTTCAAGTGACCCTCCCAATTACAAAATGTGCAGCTGCACAAGTGCACGTGGCATCTTACGGACTTTTAACGGTGACTTCGCCCGTTAATAAATGAAGAATTACGGCTTCACCACAACTCAGCAACTGTACATTCTGTAGACAATATCACATAGTTTAAAACGCTTACTTTAACGCCAAAAATGCTCCTTTCCTTGTGACATGGTCAAAGGTGATAGATAGATAGATTTGTGGGGTTTAACGTCCCAAAACTACCATATGATTATGAGAGACACAGTAGTGGAGGGCTCCGGAGATTTCGACCACCTGGGGTTCTTTAACGTGCACCCAAGTCTGAGCACACGGGCCTACAACATTTCCGCCTCCATCGTAAATGCAGCCGCCGCAGCCGGGATTCGAACCCGCAACCTGCGGGTCAGCAGCCGAGTACCTTAGCCACTAGACCACCACGGCGGGGCTTTTCAAAAGTGACACGCATGGGGTGCAGTCATGCTATCGCGTTCTACACTTGAAGGTGAAAGTCAAGTGTTCTCCAAGGTTTTTCCCTACTTTGATCAGCGCACGTTCCACCACTGCGCAGTGATGCAATTATGCATATAACACAGGTTTTTCACTATTACACCCACATTTCTCTACCTGGCTACAAGCACATAAATGTGCCTTGATGAAGCGAACAGATGTTATTCAAGCGTAATCAGCTCAATTAGAGCTTGCTCATATTTCCTAAATGTTTGTAATTATTCTAGCACACCATACTACAACCAATCGAACTAGTACCAGTAGTACGGTTTATTACCCATTTAAGTTGCGCTAGTAAGATGAACACTGAACTTTATTGTGTAATGATAATATTGATTGTCCTTCATGTTTTTGCACAGCGGTAAAAAGTTAGGTGGGTGTAATCAACGTTGCAGTTACTAAGTCTTGAGAACCGTTTCCTTAAGAACACCCCTCCACAATTGTCTTGCCCATGAGCAAGCGGCGATCTAAGTACGTACGTTATTAGATGGTGTGGTGATCACGTGATCACACGACAGCTTCAGATCACGACACCGCTTTGTGACGAGGCTGTTATCTTGGAAGTTTGTGTTCATGTTGACGTCAGTTGGCACCGTGGACGCCAGATCAATTAAATAGTGGCATATGCGGTTCTTTCCGCAAGAAAACGCCTGCAGACAACTTACTCAATAGACATATAATGGTGGTCTAGTTGGTGAGTAAAGGTTATTTCAGTACGCCTAAGGAATAACGATAGACGCAAGCGCTTTGCTTCACTGTTTTGTCTGTTTGTACGTTCCTGTGTTCTCCTGCTACTCGATGTGTTCTGCCGTAGCTTACCACGCCACAAATAACAACCGAACGTGCAAGGACATCAACAGGAAGTTATTTTACCATAGTTTGAAAAGAAGATCTTCACCACTTTGTGTTATATGTTGGGTTGACTTAGGCAGTGTTTTTATATCGGAAGAATCAATTATTAATGATACATATTCACTATTTGTGCCGATGTTCGGGATTTGACATAACATGTTTTATTAAAAGGTGAAAGCATGCCAGTAGGAATATCTTCAGCAACTAGGATATATAAAGATTAGAGGCGTTGGAATCGAAATGAAAAGATTGAAATTCGGGGGGAGAGCTCAGTGATTGTCACTGCAGTAGGACCAAAAAGCACGATGAGCGTACTCGATACTACAGAAGTCTTATATACTGTGTCGGAAAGCGTATAGGGTAATGACCTATCATCCCAATCTTTTCTAAAAAAAAGTCTAATGCCCATCAACTGTGCATTTATTGCTACGAGAAATCGCATTTTATGGATCACAAGCTATATGTCAGCCTGTCTAACCTTAGCATCCTGATTTCCTTACACAATCTTAGCTTGTGATATAGTGGCTTGAGACTCCACTTCAATTCTCGTAATTCGTTGCTGACAGCTTTACGAGATTCCAATTTTCTTGTCGTACATTAGAGTGTTTTTTTATGTTTTCAGCCTGCCTACATAATAACGTTGCTCCCGGTAAATACGGAGCAAAGAAAATGAAGAAATACTATAAACTGGTGTGGACTTTTTTTATTTCTTGGAAAAAACGTTAGAAAAGGATTGCACATTCAAACTAAACGCAGCTCCCGAAGCCAGGAATTGAACTGGTGCATTCATACCGAATTGTGGGGCATGTGAGCGAATGATAAAAAAGCGGAGAAATTGCTTCTTGCAGGAACGCTCTGTCAACAGTATTTTATTTTGGGTATATCTATGTATTTGGGCAATGTAAAACTCAGACTCAGACCCAGACACGCTCAACAGGAAGCGTGCCACATAGAGGTATTGTTGATGAACTATATGGGAGCGTGCACCAGCTATAGGTAGCTCCCATTATTTATTGCGACAGTAAGGATAATGAGTGACTCGATGACGTTGCTCAAATAGCTCTTCTAGAAGTCATTTTGCTGTAGATCACTTTACGCCACCAGCAGGCTTAGATGTTGCTAGGTATTGCGCCCATTTTTTATCTCCTCCTAACCACCGACATCAGTTGTCGAGACGTTAGTATTATGTTGAACCCAGACTAGGCTTGGTAGCGTGGCGAGGATTCGTGTCCAGAAAATTCTGCTAGCAGCTTGTAAAAGTGAGAAACAAACCGATTGACTCTCACTTTTGCTACAAAAATTTACATGATAAAATTGTAAGAGGCAATGAGCAAACAAAATGAGCCTTTAATCCAGGTACTAGATTCATGGGCGTGGTGAATTAACCATTAACGCAAGGCTAACAGCATCTTCTTTTGTTTATCAACGTTGTTTTAACCCCTGTGGTTGGCTCCTCTTTTTCGATTGAAATCAATCACGTACAGCAAAGTAAAGTAGCAAATCGGGCTAATTATCACATGCATTCTAAGCCACGACGAAGTGAATTGGGGGTAAGCGCTGTATTTCGTACCAATAACAAACAGTCCACGGAGGGATCAACTACAATACGAGGGTCCCGTGCGCAAACTGAGGGAGGCATTGTTAGACCATACGGAGCAACGTTTACTCCAATGGAACGTTCCGGAGCAGTGGCGGCCTCAAAGGAATGGTCAGCATGCGCTTAAGTAATTAGCCCCTCAAACAAATCAACTGTTAACCATTTATTTTATAGTGTTAATGGTTCCTCGCGTTCAAGTTCTATCAATGTACCATGTGGTGTTCTCGGCAAGCTAACCCTCAATGGTGTAGTGGTGTGTTGTGGATGTAATCTCGTTACATGGTTGCGGTTGCTGCCGCTTCTGGTGAGCTGAATCATCTTCGCACTGTGGCGAATGTGAACCGTTATTTGAATCAAGTGCCACGCTACTGAAATGCTACGCCCCGACTGGGACATCGCCGGAGAGGTTAGTGCAAACAAGGCTGCTATCACTAGCTCCATGTGATTTCACCTGTGTGCTATTGATATGTGAGGGTTACCGCGTCTGTAACATTCACGTTCTTCACAAAAAAACCCGCATTGTTGATAAGCTCGCGCTATACAGCCTTGCAGAAAACAAATTCAACGTATTATGCATTCTCACAAACATCCTAACCGAATGGCTGCTTGTGAAAAACTGAAGGTTGAAGTCAAATAAAAGGAATCTTGCTATTTTGACTAACATGGCAAAGCGCGCCGCGTCCAGAAGGTGCCTACATATATAAACGCCGGCAATTTTCTGCCGTCTATGTACTGGCGTGGTATAGTGGTTATTGTACGCGACTGTTGATTTATAATATTCACGCGTTCTAATCACGTCTTTTTGTCGTAAATTTCCTTAAGTTTACAAATAAATTTGCTTCTCGTATATTGCTTGTCACCGTCTTCAAATTCATATCTCAACCTCCAGATTCTTGGTAATTCCACCAGCACTTGTGATAAATTGATCTTTTTATTGATAAAGAGCAACTGTAAGTTTCGTTAGGGTTAACACTTCGTCCCTACAAAGTTATCCTGCAGAACGAGGGATAAATTGGTTCCCGTCATAAAATCGTAACTTTTACCCACCCCCCCCCGCGCTTCCTCCCTTAAGACGATTGCGGGCTAGCAGTTCGTCCTCTTTTAGTTGCTTCCTAATGGACCAATGGTTGCTATTTTGGCGAGTAACAGTGTTGGCAATGCAGTTACTTCCGAAAACGATGCACCAGAAACGTGTTTTCGCTCTTTGTAGCTTAGACTGTACACTTCACGATCAGCGCACAACAAAGCACGAAAACTAAAGAGAGTGCATGAGACAAGCGCTGTCTAACAACTAAAAGTTTAGCGGAAACAAAGTGGCGTATGTAAGCATGAAGGAAAGCAATAAAAATCTTATCAATCCCCACCAAATATTTTTTTACCTATACTGTAGATATTGCCTCGAGGTCAGGACGCGGACAAAGGGAGAAGGCTGCATGTCCATATTAAACTTCTTATTTGTCCGAACTTGCAGCCACGTAAAAGGGAAGCCAGATTGCAGCAAGACACTGGTACTGATAGCGGCGAACGGAGCGTCGGCCGTCGATGAACTCAAAAGCAGTGTCACGCGTCGGCATTTGAACACGTTCCATCGAATATCCTAGCGTTATCGCTTGCGGCCACGTAGGTTCCAGAATAATCTGTAATGTTCGCGAAGTGGACGTAATCTTAACAAAACGATCTACTACAGTCCTGAAACTTCTCGAACACTGCAGGCGTGGTTTGTGCTCAGTATTCCTGACGGGCTGAGGAAGCGAACGTTCCTGTGATCGAGCATGGCTGCATCAGCGTGGCGGAAGGGCTTTATCACTTCCTCGGTCAACAGTGCCACGTTTTCTTTTGGCAACTCAACGCGAATTTTGAGCATAACTTCGGCCCTTTCTTTGTGGACGACGTTAGTGAATGTTACCAGGAACATCTCGCGAAAAACATGCCAAGTTGTGACAGCTCGGCCTTGGTTTTCAAACCATCTCCTAACTGCGTCTTGCAGGGCAAAGTAGACATGCCGTAGCTTGTCTTCACTGCTCCAGGCGTTGAGAACGGTCACGCGGTCGTACACCTCCAGTCACCTTTCCGTATCTAGAAGTTATGAACGGCGAAAAGTTGGCGGTGCTTTGGGTTGCCTGAACAGGATCGGTGCAGGCGGCCCAGGGTCGTTCATTGTCGCTGCGGCCATAATCCGGTTCTTTGTCTGACGGGTCTTCTCAGTTAGAGGCCCGAACAATGGTGGTAGACTTTGTTGCCTGCGGCTTGTTCGCGGCTCTGGTAAAGTCGATGTCTTCACGACTAGTGCTGGGTTCACGGCTTGGCAGGGGCGTATGATACATGAAAACAGCAGCACTTCCACCTGATGTCACGGGGTCATCACGCGGACGAAGGGAGAAGACTAGATGTCCAGGTTAAACTTTTTATTTGGCTAAGCTTGTGGCCACGAAAAAGAAGTCAGATTAGAAACAGGCACTGGCACTGATAGCGGTGAAGAGAGCGTCGGCCGTCGATCAACTAACAAGCGGTGGAGCGCGTCAGCTTTTATTCGCGTGCTGTCGAAAGTTCCAGAATTATCGGTAGCACCAATGGTTTCCAAACATTCTGTAATGTTCGCGAAGTGGGCATATACATAACAGAACAATATACTGCAGTCCTGCAGCTTCTCGAACCCTGCAAGCTTGACACGTTTGCTGCGTGTCACACTGGCAGGCTTTGAGGACAAGAATACTGACAGGCTTTGTGGACAAGAACTGAATTAAACAAAAGGGCAAATATGAAACGTGTGTGGCAATATAATATCTCGGCATCCGTTAAATTATTCATGGTTTGTTCACGCACCTGTCTTTTGATTTTATGATTTCTAACTCATCAGTGGTTTCCCGCGTGTGCTGGTTTCTGTGCCTCATCACCACAGCGGTTTTGTTTAGCTGCAGGGCTGTGCAGCGGCACTGCTTGCAATGAAACGAAAGATCCGCAGACGGTGTATACCTTTCAGATAGCTATCGTGCTACCTTCGACAAAAGTTGAGACAACGTCCCGTCTGCCCAATGTACGTACCACCACATGACCAAGGAATGGAGTACACCATTCTGCTCGCACTGTTAGTGAAACGCTTAGAGTGCTTTATAAAGGAACGTTTAGCGGTCAAGGTAATCTGGACTTTCCGCACTTTTTTTTTGCAGATAGACCTCTTCCTGTTTGTAAACAAGGTGACGTCACTGCGGGCACCCCGCCCGCCATACCCTCTCTCGGAGCAGGTGCTGGTTGGCAAGAAAGATTCGCCGGTGGCATTTTTCTGCATAGCAGAGCTGGGTGTCTGCATTCATTCGACAGAAATTTTTACATTGCTGTGTTCTAAAGTCACAGTTTTTGAAAGAAGGTGGTCACGAAAAGGTCACTGCTCATAATGTGAAAATTTGCTCGTCGTAGATGGATGGATGGAGATAGAGACGCGACTAGCACGCAGTGTGCTTCACCCACGTAGATTGCAGCAATAAAAAAATCTGATCTTTTTCGAAAGCGAACGTTTTGAACGCACACGCTAACTGGAAGTTTGAGAAATATTTGCATGGCTAGAATGTAAACTTATTCAATATCTATCGTGGAATGTGCCACGCAGTTTTAAACGAGGTACAGCATTGGCGGCGGCACCGTTTTTAGCTTCTGTGCGCGACGTCACGAATAAGATTCTAAGTCATTGCGCAAAAGTGTAAGCAGAGTTGAATGAAAAAAAAAGAAACGCTTCTTGCTGTGCGTTAGGGTGAGGTTAACATATCCTAATAAGTGAAAAAAAAGCGAAATTCTGCAGCTGACTTTCTCAGTAAAAATTGTGCGATGTAAAACCCGACAAACCGTAGCTGTGGCATTGCACGTACGCGTCCGCTTCAGCTACGGGAGGTGCAGGGTTCGATCCCCAGTGCCGGCCGGCCACCCACCGGTAGCTAAACAGGGTACAGGCGGGCTTCGAGGGGCTGTGACGCGTCGCCCAAGTGGTGAAGCTTACTCTGCCTGGATACCCCCAACACGCTGCGCGGGGACCCCGGTAAAACCCGACAACTCAATAATACACATCATCTGACACAGTCACCTTGCTGCATTTGACACCTATAACCTGTTTTCCTTTTAAGGCTTGATACACAAACTTCTAATGCGCATTATCACTTCATAAGGATAGAGCCGTAAAAGTACAAAGCAGATAAGCAACGAAAATCTCCGCTGTTCCCATTAACACGTATCAGGTATCCGATAATACGAGTTATAGCCATGGTGAAGCGTATATGCAGATTCGGCAACGCTACAACATGCTTATAGCTCATGCGTAGTCTTATATATCACCCAGAGATCATGCACTTTTATTTTTCGCACCCCGCGCATACGCTGAGATGTACCCACTCGCAGATGATTTCTTCGAATGCATTTTCACCCCGACTAAAATGTCAGATTGTAAAGTTCCATCGACCACCGGTTCCTGCAACCAGCCCACAACGAATACTAGTGTTTTCGCAAACATGACGCACCGCGTTATTCGCAGCGCGCACACAATGCACAATATTCTCAGTTTCACCGTCCGCAAAGGTAAACCGATATTGTCGACACCTTTCAACGCACGCTACACGCCAAGGTCAACACTGCACATTTTCGAAGATGCCGCGGTTCCTCGCACAGGCCACCACGTGTGTTCACTTTTCTGAGATAAACAGCCAGCAAGCGTGGCGAATATTTGATCACGCACTTCAACACACTTATATGTTCTCTGACACATAACACAGCTAATTTTTACACCGTGTGATCAAGAATATTGTTGCGAAAAGGAGACTGACTCAGAGGGGTAGTCACCGATGTATTTACAGCCGGTTAGGCGAGCAGCGCCAGCTACACAGATTAGCTCGTGCCAGTCTATCTGCTTTGTTTTCTTCAGCTCCATGCACTGTCACGTAGCATGACCCCCGGCAGCGGAGGCACCGTCCCGGTGCTTTAAAGGTCGTTATCTGACGCATTATTGTTGCGCTTGATCCGCGAGACGTGTACGATACCACTGGACCGCATAGTAGATGATGATGGACAGATGGGGCTGATCTCGTAAGTGACAGGTGTTACTTGACGCAATATATGGTAGGGTACCGTGTAATGAGACAGAAGTTTTTCGGATAGGCCCAGCCGACGATGAGGGAACCAGAGTAAAACGAGGGTACCGGGAGCGAAATGTACGTCTCTTTGTTCTGCATCATACCGATGGCATTGGTTGGTTTGCGACACCATTAGCCGAGCGCGAGCAAGCTGACAGGCATGATCGGCTCGCGCAATTGCGTCGCGGGCATACTCGCTGGTGGACAAGGTGTGAGCTGAGATGACTGTGTTCAGTGATAAAGTCGGCTCTCTTCCGTACAATAAGTAGAACGGCGAAAAGCCCGCTGTGTCGTGACGGGATGAATTATACGCGAAAGTTGCGTAGGGTAAGGCAAGGTCCCAGTTTCGGTGGTCGGGCGACATATACATAGCGGGCATATTTGTTAAAGAGCGGTGAAAGCGTCCCATGAGACCGTTTGTTTAAGGGTTGTAAGTGGTTGTCAGTGTATGTTACGTGGAACAAGAACGCAGAATGTCGGCGATGACTTGGGATAGAAATGTACGGCCACGGTCTGTGAGAAGCTGTCTCGGAGCACCGTGAATCAATATAACGTTCCGTAACAAGAAGTCAGCGACGTCGTTTGCACAGCCGGTCGGTAGAGCTCGCGTAATAGCATAGCGTGTAGCGTAGTCTGTAATAACGGCTATTCATTTGTTTCCCAATGTTGATGTGGGAAAAAGGACCAAGCAGGTCTAACCCAACACGGTAAAATGGTTCCGTGGGTATGTTAATTGCTTGAAGATGGCCAGCGGGTTGCAGCGACGGTGTTTTACGACGTTGGCATAGGTAACACGTGCCAACGTATCGGTGTACCGAACGAGCAAGATCTGGCCAGAAAAAACGGCGTCGGACGCGCTCGTACGTGCGGCATACACCAAGATGTCCAGCCGTTTGAGCGTCGTAAAGTTCGGTGAGAACACAGCGGCGCAAATGCTTAGGCACAACAATGAGAAGGTCGGGCCCGTCTAGTCGGAAATCGCGACGGTATAGCACACCCTTTTGAATGACAAAGTAGCGGACGGAAGCATCATTTGTGGAGGATTCCATACGGCTGATAATGTCAAGCAGCTCTAGATCACGCTTCTGTTCTTCTACAATATTAAGGAAGTCGGACACTGACAAGCTAGAGTTCTCCGTGGGCTCGTCAGTGTCCTCAGGATCGTCGACAGGGTATCGGGAGAGGCAATCGGCATCACGGTGTAGATGGCCAGATTTGTAGACTACCGAATAGAAAAACTCTTGCAGGCGCAAAGCCCAGCGACCAAGGTGGCCTGATGGATCTTTCAGAGAGTTCAGCCAGCAGAGTGCGTGGTGGTCGATAACTACCGAAAATGGGCGTCCGTATAGATAAGGTTGAAATTTCGCCACCGACCATACAAGATCCAAGCACTCACGCTCCGTTATCGAATAGTTACGTTCAGGAGCGGATAGGAGGCGGCTGGCATATGCAATAACGCAATCATGGCCATGTTGTTTCTGAGCCAGCACTGCACCAATGCCATGCCCACTTGCATCTGTACGGATTTCCGTAGGGGAGCAGGGTTGAAGTGTGCCAGAATCGGAGGGGTAGTCAGAAGAGCGACGAGAGTCGAGAACGCAGAAGCTTCTCCGGAGCCCCATGAAAACGGGACTTCTTTCTTGAGGAGCTGCGTAAGCGGCCTCGCTTTGGGCGCAAAATTTTTCACGAAGCGTTGGAAGTAGGAGCATAGTCCGATAAAGCTGCGTGCATCCTTCGCAGATCGTGGCACAGGAAAGTTTTTGACGGCGCTGATTTTTGCCGGGTCTGGTTGTACACCGTTGGCGTCTACTAAATGGCCAAGCACTGTGATTTGATGGCGTCCAAAGTGATATTTGGACAAGTTGAGCTGCAGGCCAGCGTGACAGAAGATTCCCAGGATGGCTAAAAGGCGCTCTATGTGAGTTTCAAATGTTGGTGAAAAGACGGTGACGTCGTCCAAGTAGCACAAACAGGTGGACCATTTGAATCCTCTGAGCAGGGAGTCCATCATTCATTCGAAGGTGGCTGGAGCGTTACACAGGCCGAAGGACATGACCTTGAACTGATATAGGCCATCGGGGGTGATGAATACCGTCTTTTCACGCTCCATTTCATCTACCTCTATCTGCCAGTAGCCGGAACGAAGGTCTATGGAGGAAAAATAGTGGGACCCATAGAGGAAATCAAGCACATCATCTATTCGTGGCCTTTTTTGGAAATTTTGTTTAGGTGTCGATAATCCACACAGAAACGCCATGCACCGTCTTTCTTGCGGACTAGCACTACAGGAGAAGCTCAAGGACTGCAGGATGGCTCAATGATGTCCTTGGCGAGCACTTTGTCGACCTCACTTTGGATTATGTGACGCTCGGCCGCCAACACCCGATATGGACGCCTATGAATAGGATGCTCACTACCAGCGTTTATGCGATGGCTCATACCGGTAGTTTTCCCCAACGAACGGCCACTGATGCCAAAAACATCGATGTAGGACAGCAGAACGCGACGGAGCTCATCAGTATGCTGCGGCGTTAAGTTGGAAGCGATCATCGAAGTAATAGCACTGTCGGAGCAAGTGGCACATTGATGTTGAGCGTGGGGGTCAGAAGGGGCAGCCATTGCGAAAACATCTACCGCATTGTCTTCTAAGGTGCAGAGCAACGCCAAAGAGATCCCTTGTGGCAAAACTTGAGGTGTCATGCTAAAGTTGACAACTAGAAGGCACGTTGAATTTCTTGCTACGGACAGAATGGTGTGCGGTATTGTAATGCCACGGCTTATGCGAACATCGGTGATAGGGGTCTGAACATAGTCACCTTCGGTATATGGTGGTATTGAGACAAGCTCTATGTAGGTCAGTGTCTCTGAAGGGAGGCGCGCGTGTCCCGTTGTGCAGAGGCGACTCGGCCGTTGTGTAAGAGGTTCTGTTGCGGGCAAGTGTAGACGGAGCGTACTGGTCGAAGAGTCTATGAGGGCAGAATGCGCGGACAGGAAGTCGAGGCCTAAGATTACGTCGTGGGAGAATTTATCCAGGACGGTGAAGAGAACAACTGTGTGTCGATCCACAATGCTTACACGAGTGGAGCCCATTCAAACGATAGATGCTATTGAACCATCCGCAACACGAACGAACTGAGTGGTCGCAGGTGTGAGAACCTTGTTGAGCTTGCGGCGAAATGCACTCGTCATCACGGAAAGTTCGGCGCCGGTGTCGACAAAAGCAGTGACATGTACGCCGTCTACTTGTACGTCTATGAGGTTCTGTTTTGTCGGTATTGTCAGAAGATGATTTTCGGTCAGTTCGAGCGATGCAGCGCCACCTGCGGGGGCTGCAAGGCTTAGTTTTCCGTCGGGGAACCTCTTGGGAAGGCGGGGGAAGATGGTCGGCGGGGCTGTGGAGAACGAGACTGGCGACGTTGGGGGGATGGAGGGCGGCAGTAGCGGTGTTCAGAAGCAGGTTCCTGGGCAAAATGGTCGCGGCTGGTCTCATGGCGATAGGCAGGACGTGCATAGAAGGGACGAGAGGACGGTTGTGCAGGAGGATCCCAGCGACTTCTGCAATGGCAAGAAATGTGCCCGATTCTGTGACACGAGAAGCATATCGGCTTGTCTTCGTGTGTTCGCCATGCGGACGGATTACGGAACGTTGAGGGAGAGCCGGTCGGGAAGGGGCGTGCAGGCGTGTATTGGGGCTGGTAGTCGGTGCGGGGAGGCGGAGAGATAGAGTGAATTCCCAAGCTGGCGATTTCCTGCCGGGCGACTGCTTGAATGAGAGACAACGTAATTGGAGGAGAGGGGTCAGGGGACGTTGGTCCCACCTTAGCTGGAGCAGCCGCTTCAAGTTCCCGCCTAGCGAGTCGCGTCGAGTTGTCACAGGTGTCTGGTGGAAGTTATGTGTCGAGACACGAGGACGTCGCAGTGGTGTTCGGGAGGCGCTGGAACTGATGGGAGATGCGTCTGCTTTTAGCTTGTTGAAACCGGCGGCCTTCTTGAATGATCGCATGAACAGGTGACACATTGTTGAATACCAACAAGTTAACGCATCGTCGGCGATACCCTTTAGGATATGCGCAACTTTTTCAGGTTCAGACATATTTTCGTCAGCTGGGCGGCATAGTGAAAGGACAGCCTGAATATAACCGATGTAGGGCTCCGTGGAAGATTGTGCGTGAGTCGACAACTCATTTTTCGCAGCTTCACGACGACCAGAGATGTTGCCGAAACGCTCACGGATCTTTGCCTTGAAGCTTTCCCAGCTTGTTATGTCATGCTCGTGGTTATCAAACCAAACACGAGGGGTTCCGTCGAGATAAAAGATGACGTTTACGAGCATAAGAGTAAGAGGTGGCGTCAGCGCCACCTGTAAGTGGCGCTGACGCGTTCGTAGAGGCGTAGCCACTGGTCGACGTTGGAACCCTCGCTGCCCGAAAACACGCCGGGGTCTTTGAGCGTGGGAAGCGTCACGAAAGTTGTTGCGAGTGCTGGGATGACAGGTCGGGCAGAAGGGGGAGCGACCGGAGCGGATGTAGCCGAGTCTTGAGTGGTCATGCTGTAAGCGGCGAGGGAGCGTCCGCTTCGGAGTTCCGTGGCGAGGACGGGGATCGCACAACTCCACCAAATATGTTACGGGAAGGAAACTGACTCAGAGGGGTAGTCACCGATGTATTTACAGACGGTTAGGCGAGCAGCGCCAGCCACACAGATTAGCTCGTGCCAGTCTATCTGCTTTGTTTTCTTCAGCTCCATGCACTGGCACGTAGCAATATTTTTTCAAAAAGATAAAGAAAATTTTGCCCCAAGCACCGAGCGACTGCTCTACTCAGCCACCGGCTGGAGTGTTTTGCTAACCACAACCTTGCACGTGCATCGGTGACATCACGCTGTGATGTGCCCCGTTAGAGGTCTATTCTCACGCACACACTTCCTAGCTGGCCCCGCCGCGGCGGCCTAAAGGCAAAAAGCTCATTCACACCGAAGGCGACACGGCAAAGCGGCGAAGTGGGATTTCCGAAGCGACGAGGCGGTGAGAGCGTGAACCTCTTCAATGGTGTAAATATGTACAAATTCCAAATCCGGACGGAGGCGGTCTGTTCTACTGAGTCGCACGCGATTGGCCCATTCAAGCCGTGCCGAATGCTGTGACGTTCTATGCGAGATGGGATGAGGTGTCACGTGACTGCTTTTCTCCGGTGGTCGGACGAGGGCGAAGGAAAGGTCGAAGAGACCGTGCGAAACATGGAGGAAGGAAAAACTAAGGAGAAGCCATATTCTATCCCAATGCATTGCGAGAAGTGTGGCGGAAGTCACGTCAAACTTATGGGGCAAACAAACCGGCCGGTATGGGGCGAACAAAACAGCAGAAGCTCTGCGGCGTTCTATTAGCGCTGTTTCGCTTATATAGTCCCGGCGTTATCTTAACGCGTATTGTATGGTTTGCGTGCAGTAATATGCTGCGAGCACACCTTTCCCAGGCTGTTCATGCGTGGCAGGCGCGAGCGCAGCATGCTGAAATACTTCGTGGAGTGTTTTTGTGCAACGGCACAGAAAGCACCGATACGCGTCGGAATGAAAATCATTCAGCACCTGCATCATCATATTCGAACTCACCCGGCAGTGACTTACGCGTGTTTCTCGCCGCAATGTCTTTTTTCTCTTTCTCTTAGCCATATTTTCATATCTACGGGCCGATTAGCAGTTTTTCGCTCGTATATAGTGTCAGTGTGGCAATGCACGGTTTTGAGAACTTGCTTCGTAGCTATTCCGCGCAACTCCAGCCTGGTTCTTGACGTACTTCACGTCGGTAAGAAGGCACAGCTGTATTGTATACGTGATCGGGCACGTAAAGTGTGTATTTCCAGTGTGCACACAACTAACACGCAGCGAGCGCACACCGTACAATGCATACACACTTAGTCAGGTAACAAGAAAAGCTTATTGGCTTTCTGTATGAACGACACAACTTCTAAAAACGCGAAACGATGCCTACAACAGTAAAAATGAAAGTTCGCGTATGTTCTCAGTTGACACAATGAGTAAGAACCAACGGAGCGTACAGCTGAGAGCTCCACGTGCATATGCCATCAACAGTGAAGCGAACATACGTGAAAAATTCCATCAAGTACATCCGGCGGTGCACGCAGTTCGCACCGAGTATACACTACAGATGATCGCCAGCTTTAAAAAACACGTAAAAGAAGCAGCACTCGTGGATTGACTCGCTGCTGGCAGAGAACACCGCTTCCAAGGCCGCTGCGGCTGCTGGTAGCCGGAAATCGCGAAGTGTTTATCCGCTTTTTCGCTAGGAGGTAGTGCGGGTGTTTGCGATGTGGCGACTTCACGAATATGACGTCAACGCCTCTCCTATAATTTTTCTTACTCCATGATCCGAAAGGAACCGGGTGGATTGACATGGCTGCAAGGTGGCATGGATTGGATTGAAATGTGAGGGCTTCGCGAATTTTCAGCATCTGGGCAGTTAAACAACATGGCGTTTCCCACTACCACGGTTTTTCGTCTCAGCCGTGTGGCAGCTGCAGCCGAGCAGAGACGACGAAGCGAGGTTAAAGATGCATTTGAAAAGTTCACTGAAGAAGAGTCCCGGCAATGTTCGCGTCTGTCCGGACGAACAGTGCGCAGCTTGCGCGACGAACTTGCCCCTATAATCGGATGCCAGCGAGCCAGTGGCCTTTTCATAGAGAAGAAAGTGTTGTGTGCGCTGCGATTTTTCGCCTTCGGTTGCTTCTAGGGGAGCGTTGGTCGCGAGGAGCACATCAGCAAGTCTCAGCCGGCTGTGACCAACACTATCCAAGAGGTGACGCAGGCCATGATCACCGCGGCTGCTAGGAAAAATATGGCGGACTTCCCGCTGACAACAGCTGCTATGGATGAGGCAAAGGCGGAGTTTGTGCTCCACGGTTGTAGCCTAGGCATGCTGGCGTGTGTCGATGGCACGTTGGTCACCATTCGCAAGTCAGAGTGACTCAGACTGGCCGACACGGCAAGCTTCATGTCCAGAAAGGGCTATTATGACCTGAACGTCTTGATTGTAAGTACCGTTAGGATCCTTCCTTACTCGCCCATCGGAGCAATTTTTCGGTTGTGACGCACAAGCTGGAGAAAGTAATAATGCAAGGAATAAAGGAGAATCTGCAGGGAACTGGGTGCGAGCTAGATGGTGGCTCGCAAGGCCTCAGTAATAATAAGTGGCAAGTGCTTTGTGCGTGAGCCAATTGCCGTTTCTGTACTGGCGTGCATGCACAATTGAGTTGTGCATTTATGGAGGTAATCAGTAATATGGAACGCAGACGAAGCAGAAATATATAGACGACAGGGAAGTATCTCAAACACGAAAGTGCTTACAATCACGAGTGCATGAGCTAGCTTTGGCATTTACGAGTGTTCTTTCCTAAGAGTAAGGCGTAGGTTTTCACTTATCGATCATTCAGTGGAACTCGTAGTTATGTGTACAGCAGAGGAGGGGTCATTCCCCCGTCTCCCCTCCACAGCTACACCCTGTGTTTCCTTCTAAGTGAAGCTTCTTGTACCAATTACTGCACCAGTACGCATTGTTTTCTGCATATGCGTAGAAAAAAGGGATTTAGTTGGACCATAAATGCAGTAGTATTTTATATCACTCCTCATAACAGGTGTGCAACGCGTGGCTGTGCATCCTTGTCATGGACCCATGATTCCCAGGTTCGTGCCACGACTCCTGGGTGTGGGAACAGAACCAACTGCGTGCCTGTCTAGCTGCACATCTGCGGCCTGGCGAATATCTGCTCGGTAAGTATTAATGTGTACTAACTGGGGCAGAGCTTTCAGCTTTTATGTTTCTATTGCAGGAGACGCAGGGTATCCCCTCAGGCCATGGTTACTAATTCCAGTCCCTAGCAGTCAACCGTGCAACACCTCCGAAGGCCGTACAACAAGGAGCACGCATCCATGCGCAATGTTGTGGAAAGATGTATTGGAATGTTGAAGAGCAAGTTCCGCTGCTCGCGGCACTTTCGAATGATGCTCTACAACTCCGATCGGGCAGCGCAAATCATCTATGCTTGCGTCGCTCCCCACAACAATGCGTTGCATGCGGGCGACTGAACCTTAGACCAGTATGTGGTGGACATATGCCACCAGCTGAGGATAAGGAGCCAGAAGAGAACCACAACCTCACACTGCGCATCGTACTGCTCAGAGGACAGCAGCAGCGCAGGGCTGTCTTAGGCCTTTTTTGAAGTATACAGGAACGGTGACGTTTCATGTTTTCATATCACACGTAATTTATTTATACTGATTCCACTGCATCTAGGAATGACAGGGCTGTGTTTGCCACATTTAAATACACAAAGTACTTACTCGTGCTTTGATATGAAGCAAGGTGGCAATGTGAAAAAGCTGCATTTTCTTCAAGTGTCAGATGAAATATGCAACAGGAACACCCTTTTCTAAATCAGTGATCACAGTCACAACAGACTAGATTGGCGCGAGCATATATGAGCGGCACTCTGTGCTGAATGTTGGCATAAAAAATTTTGCGAACGATTCAGCAACGTCGCGCAATTTCTTTCAACAGAACGCATAAAAATTGCGATTCCATTAGTAACATGTTGCATGAACACATGATACATAAGTCCGTCTTTTCTCATAGTCACTGACTACAAGCATTCAATTGTGCACGCCAGGCTTGACGAGCAATTGTGCTCGTCAAGTTGTGCTGGTTTTTCGTTCATCGTCCTAACCATTGTATAAATGTAGAAACCACAATTGATTTGAAATCTCGTTTGCAGTAATGGTATAATGCTAAAAAATACGTAAATCAAGACAGCAAACAGGCGAGTTGTTTCGATAACATACGGCATGAATAATTGACTCAGCGAACTTGCGGCTCCCAATTCATACCACGATAAAATTTATTACCGCAACGAGTCGTTTACAATGAAAGCTAGATGAAATTAATGACTGGCATGTTGCTGTGATGATGACCATTTTCCTTTGTGAAACTGTGCGACATGACCACTTACTAGCTTAGTGCTCTCAAAAAAGACAGACTCAGAATGTAGCTGCTGTACCTTAGCCTCATTGTGCTGAAATGAAAATATCACAGTGAGCTGCAAAACAGCGAGGCAAAAAGATATCACGTACCTACAATAAGCGGTAATGCTGCATGAACAGCGCAGTGAGCTAAAAAACACAGTGGGGCAATACAAATATCATAGTGCCGTAAACCTTTACAGAAAATGTGAACTATACGTTCGTGGTCTCCGTGTGAGTGACTAGACACCTTTGAAATGTGGGGAAAACACTGCCACTGGAGCAGCTCGAACATAAATTGCGAAACGCATATATCGAACATAAAAAAATGCTGTACTCTTTGTACAAAGTAAATGCTCACCTAAATCTAGTAATATCTACTGAATGCAAACAAAGAACGTATAAAATAGAACATTACCAGCAACATATAAACATATTAAAACCCATAAACAATTGTGAATGACAAAAAGTTAAAACGTTGGAGACATGGCATAAAACAAACTATGTGTATGTCTCCCGAAGCGTATAAAATTGAACATGAACAGCAACACCTAAACATAATGAAACCGACAAATTGTTAATGATTGATGACAAGTAAAAACAATAAACAATAACTAACGTATCCCTTTCTCGCAGAAGGCCCTCAGCCATGGTCCGTGCCAAGGAACTTACTGCCTGCAGGACGCCCTCCTGCGCCTCTGCCGCCTTCGCCTGTGCTGCTGTCATACTCCGTGCTGGAGAAGCCATGTGGGTGGTTGATGTTTTCATCCCTCACAGCACCTGCGATAAAGCATCATGGTGGAAATATTTGAGTGAGCTGCCGGTAAACCCTTAACCATCTCGTGACTGGAAGCTTCTGCGGCCAAGAATTGCAACGGGCACAACAATTTCCCCTCAATTGAAGATAACCTGGCCAGATGGCATTCTTCGAAAGTGTGAAGCTTCGTGTACAAGCTATGCCCTCCTCGTGTGGACCAACAAACATTTGCTGGAACAACTCTTTATTCATCTCTTCAAAAGCATCTCTCACCATGAAACAGCCCTTTTCAAGGCTAACAAACCTTTTGCCCAGCAGTTTATCAATGCAAATATCCACCACAGTGCCCTCAATACAATGCATGCTTCCTATTTACAGCCCAAGTTGATTTCAGTCATCATAATAGAGCATGGAGAATATTTACGCTCCTTATGTAAAATGTAAACCAAGGGTCTACTCACCTTGAGCACCTTGTCGCCCTGCTCAAGGCTCTGGTCCTGCGCTGAACAAAGCACTTAGTTGTCAGATACTTGCGTGTTATTGTGTCACTGCCGTCTGCATTCGCTTCAGTGGCCCCAACCTCCCTTTCCACCACAGCAGTGGGAACGTCCCCCAGCTGGAAAGTGTCGTAAGCATGATCCTTAAGAGAGTTGGTATTTGTTACTCTGAAAATTTTACAACCTTACGTACGAAACTTCTGTGAAAATGTTCTGCAGCTATTCAGTGGTCAATGATACCATGTATTACCATTTTAGTGCATGCACTTGTCCGCAGGTATTGCGTGTTTGTTATGATAAATATCATTGATTTCACTGAGATTAGAAGGCGGTCACGAGAAATTTTAGATCTGGTCATCTGTGAACCATTCTAACTTACAAAAAGTGTGGGAAAAGCTGCCTGAAAATTGTAGCCACCTCATCAGAGTGATTGCATAGGGCTTAAAAATACGTAAAAGTACTGTGCGTAATATGTATGAGCAAGATTCACAGAAAAAGAACAATTCTTCTAGGTTCATGTCACACGCTCTTAGACGAGAGCAGTAGAATACGTGGTGTCGTCCTGCAATGAATTTGTGCAACCAACAGGAGATAACCTACAGTGTTTTAAATGTTTACAACTGGTTATGAATGAGACTTTCACGCAAATGTACTCACGCGAACATAAATTCACCAGTATGAACGGAAACCATTTTTACTAAATTCGGACTATCGAAAAATCTAAGAAAGAGAAACTCAACAATGTCGGACAAGATGATTTCTGGAAACAATGAAGCCACGCAATAGTTAGTATACACCAGGAAAGTCCCAATTATAAGAATACACGATGATCTGAGTAACTATGTTTCGGATGCGTTTCTGACCATGACAGATTTCGAACTAAGTAGACACGCTGTGGTAATAATATTATATCTGTGTTTGGGATCTTGTTAGGTAGTATCAGGTTGGTTAAAGGTGCATTGCAAGTGCGTTGATTTTATATTGCATCTGTGAGAAAGTTTCATTAAGACTTGGAAAGATCGTGTGCGTCAAGGTCCAATTATATGGCATCAACAAAAGAAATTCGACTCGACAAGTTTTGTTGTCTATTCTTCAGATCAAAAATCACAGCTTTGCCTCAAACGCGAATCAATTAAACACGATAGCGACAAATAGAAAATTCACGTGAAGAATAGCATGCAGATCAAAACGTGCCCTGCGTTTCTCACGCACAATGGCGCATGAAACGTTCTCAGAGGTACAGATGAATGCGAATAGTCTCAGTTGTTACTTCGCTGTGCCTGAAAAGCGTGCCCTTTTCGCAAACGGACACTGTGCACTGAGTGCAGTGACCTTTGTGCGCCCGGTGAGTACAAGCTAATCATTTCGGTGAAAGCTCAAGGTGTCCGATTCTCACCATTCAAGCTGAGCACGTGCAAGCGTGAGCTCTCCCCACTTCCGGCTTCTCTCGGGGGATAAAATGCGCGGGAGGCGAAAGCGTGCCGCCACTACGTCGGGAAAATCTGGCGACGCGCGCTTATAGTGCCACCCCTCTGTTAATGCTAAAAACAACATAGTTCTCCCAAGGTGGCCATCGCCAGTGGTATGTGTTCGATATGAAAAATTTGCCGTTTCGACGTTGAAGGAGGTGCTCCTTCGTAGCTCAATGGCTAACCTCTCGCACTCACTAGCAAGAGGTCGGACGTTAGATTCCGCGTGCTGGAGTGTTTTTCGGGATTATTTCAGGGGCGAAGCTTCTGGAGCAGTGCGTCGTGTGTCCTCTATGTCTGTAGTTAGCAGACACCTTTTGTAGAGTTTTTGGAATGTCTGCTAGATAGCGCGTACTTGTCTATGGTAACTATATGATGCAAAGATGCGAGACGCCGGTACTTGGAGTGTTCACTAGACAGACAGACAGACAGACAGACAGACAGACAGACAGAGAGACAGACAGACAGACAGACAGACAGATAGATAGATAGATAGATAGATAGATAGATAGATAGATAGATAGATAGATAGATAGATAGATGCTTAGGTAGATAGATAATTAGATAGATAGATAGATAGATAGATAGATAGATAGATAGATAGATAGATAGATAGATAGATAGATAGATAGATAGATAGATAGATAGATAGATAGATAGATAGTGTCACGTGCTACAAAAGGTCTTCAACTAGAAAGAACTGAGCCGGCGGGGAGACGCACCGAACGCTGACAAGATGGCTGCTTCAATAATAAACAACTGGCCAGAGCACGCGCTGCCCCAGAACATCGTCTTCCATTCTCGCGGGCAGCCATGGCTTGCGCTCGCCATAACTAGCGGCCAAGTGGCATTATTCCTCCTCTGAGAAAAAAAGGCATCACTCTGATGCTCGGAAAATACAAAGGCAAAGTCGGGGCGAACCAACAGAAAATACGGGCATACACAAAACAGTGATATGGTTCATGCGCAGTCGCACTAGCGCGTGAAGTACGGCTTCAGGCGCACCATGTGGACAATCTCTGAGGAGTGCCTTCGCCGTCATGGTTAGAAGGCGCCGTCAGGGACTACCTCGTAGTTCACATCGCTCACGCGTCGCAAGACTTTGTATGGTCCGAAGTAGCGACTTGGCATTTTTTCAGACAATCCCTTGCATCGAACTGGAGTCCACACCCGAACTTGATCGCCTGGATGGTATTCAACTTGTCGATGGCGAGCGTTGTAGCGGCATGCGTCTGTACTCTGCTGGTGCGCAATGTGTAGGCGTGCTAACTGGCGTGCTTCTTCGGCGTACTGGGTAAGCTGCACAGCATCAGGAGTGATCAAAGCATCGCAATTGTGTGGAAGCAACGCATCCAGCATGGTCTGGACCTCACGTCCATAGACAAGACGGAAAGGCGTGAATCGAGTAGTTTCCTGGACGGCAGTATTGTACGCAAATGTGACTTACGGTAGCACCTGGTCCCAGGTCTTATGCTGGACATCTACGTACATGGATAACATGTCAGCGATGGTCTTGTTGAGCCGCTCTGTCAAGCCGCTGCTCTGTGGATGATATGCCGTGGTCTTGCGATGGCTCGTGTAGCTGAGCTTGAATGCGTCATGAATGAGCTGGGCCGTGAATGCTGTTCCTCTGTCTGTGATTACGCACGACGGGGCGCCATGGCGAAGAACTATCTGCTCCATAAAGAATTGGGCGACGTCAGAAGCAGTAGCGCCTTTGTTTCGGCGTACTTCGTCAAATAGTCGGTGGCTACTACGATCCACTTGATGCCAGCAGATGATAGTGGAAAGGGCCCCAGTAAATCCATTCCTATTTGATCAAATGGCGCTCTGGGTGGTTCTATTGGTTGAAAAATCCCTGCGGGCTTTAGTGGCGGGGATTTGCGGCGTTGACATTCTCGGCAGCTTTTCACGTATCGCTTAACTGATGCAGAAAGCTTAGGCCAGTAGTATGCTTGTCGAACTCGAGCGAGAGTTCGAGAGGAACCTAAGTGACCAGATGTGGGCTCATCGAGGCAGGCAAGAAGAATGTCGTCACGCATGTCTGTTGGCACGACTAGCAAATAGGTTCTCTCATTGCCGTTGGAGTTTTTCTTATACAGGACCCCATCTCGCAGACAGAACGATGACAGACTTCGAGAAATACATCGAGGTATGGACGAGTTGCGTCCTTCAAGGTTTTCGATAACTGCGCGAATTTCATCGTCCGCACGCTGTCGCGTAATCAGATCTGTTGTAGTAAGGGCCCCAAGGAAGCCATCGTCATCCTCGGTGTCGTGGCCACAAACTTCGACAGGTGCACGGGATAATGAATCAGCATCTTCGTGCTTGCGGCCCGATTTGTAAGCGATCGTGAAATCGTGTTCCTGCAGACGAAGACTCCATCGTGCCAGTCGCACACACGGGTCCCGTAGGTTGGCTAACCAGCACAACGAATGATGGTCGGTCACTACCTTGAAGTGGCGTCTGTAAAGGTAAGGCCTAAATTTCATAGTGGCCCATACAACAGTGAGGCACTCTTTCTTTTTTCTCTGACGTGGAGTAGTTGACCTCGGCACGGAAAAGAATGCGGCTAGCGTAGGCTATCACTCGCTCTGTGCCCTCTTGTTGTTGTACGAAGACAGCACCAAGACCCACGTTGCTGGCGTCAGTATGAGTTTCAGTATCAGCGTCTTTGTCAAAGTAAACGAGGACTGGTGGTGTCTGCAAACGCTCCTGTAGTTCAGAGAAAGCTGCGTCCTGTTCTTCCTCTCAGACGAATGGAATATCTTCACGAGTGAGTCGAGTGAGTGGTTGAGCAATCCTAGAAAAATTGGCTATAAAGCGGTGGTAGTACGCGCAGAGCCCCAGAAAGCGACGCACTGCCTTCTTATCACGTGGAACCGGAAACGAGGCCACGGCGGTACTTTTGTCAGGGTCTGGTCGAATACCATCCACACTGACAACAAGGCCGGGAAACTTAAGTTCCTTGTAACCGAAATGGGATTTTTTTGGCTTCAGTGTCAGGTTAGCAGAGCGGAGCGCTTCCAGCACAGTCTGCAGACGCTTCAGGTGCTCCTCAAAGGTGGAAGAAAACACCACAACATCATCGAGGTAAACTAAGCACGTGTGCCACTTCAGACCGGTAAGAACAGTGTCCATCATTCTCTGGAATGTCCCAGGTGCAGAACAGAGGCCGAAGGGAAGCACTTTGAATTCATATAGGCCATCCGGTGTAACGAAGATGGTTTTTTCATGATTTCGTTCATCAACTTCGATCTGCCAGTAGCCACTTTTCAAGTCTATCGATGAAAAATACTTGGCTCACCGCAGTCTGTCGAGGGAATCGTCGACGAGGCAACGGATAGATGTCTTTTTTAGTCACGCTGTTAAGTTTCCTGTAGTCCAGGCAGAAGCGCAGTGATCCATCTTTTTTCTTCACGAGCACGACCGGAGATGACCAGGCACTTTTCGAAAGTTGGATAATGTCATATTGCAACATCTCTTCGACTTGAGTATTTATAACGTCACGTTCCTTGGCCCAAACGCGGTAAGGGTGTTGTTTTATGGGCGAGGCGTTGGTATACGTAATTATTCGATGTTTGGCGATCGGTGTCTGAGGAACCTTCATGGTGGACGCGAAGCACTCTTTAAATTGACATAGCAGTTCACGTAGCTCGGTCTGTTGTTGTTCAGAGAGGGTCGAGTTGACATCGACTTTTCCAAGTAGTGAAGTCACGTCGCCTGGTCTCGGTCGAAGCCCATCGTTGGCTGATGTAGATGCGAAGCATTCAGAAACGTCTGCGATTGGGTAGGCGAAAGCGATGGTGGTGTCACGAAACAGGTGCCGGTACTCGTTACTGAAATTAGTCACAAATAGGGCAGAGTGTCCGTCATAAAGCGTGACGAGGCTGCGTGCAGCGCAGATACCTAGCGCGAACAAAAGCGTCAAGTTGCCTTCGGCGACAACCTCACCATCCCGTAACTTGCCAGACACCACATCAACTAGGACGCTTGAACGCGGAGGCAACGTGATGCTGTCGGCAGAAATGCGAAGCGTGCTGTCACGGATGTCATGAGGTATGTCGGGGGATCCAGCTGTCGAAAACGTCACGGTACGCTCTCGAAGATTGATAATAGCACCGTGCTCCCGCAAAAAGTCGACTCCGAGGATTAGGTCTCGGGAACAGTCACGAAGTACGAGGCAGCTGGCGAGAAACGTACGTCCCCGAATGCTCACTCTGATAGTGCACATGCCGATTGGGGTGACTACGTGCCCGCTGGCAGTACGAATTTGTGCTTCGTACCAAGGCGTTACAACTTTCTTTATGTGCGCTGCTAGTTTCTTTCCCGCTTATGATCGAGTAGTCCGCACCTGTGTCCAATAACGCACTAACGTCTTGGTGACCGTCGACTACCACATGTATATCCAAAGAAAATCTGCTTCTGGCTTTCGTCGCTGTCATCGGGGAATCGCTCCGTGTCCGTGCTTGCGTCGGTGGGAGGCCTTGCTTGCGTCGAGTGTCAGCGGTCTCGCTCCCGAAGGTCGCTGTCGTTAGTTTTCCCGCCTAGGGCGCGCTGCTCCTGGGAGGCTTCGAAAATTCGGAGAAGATCGCCTTGCGGATGGGGACCGTGACTGCCGCCGCAGTGGCATGCGCTGCTGTGAGAGGTAATCTTGAATAGCTCTCGGTCTTTCGCCAAATCTCAGGCGTGGTGCGTCGACGGCAAAACCCTGTAGTCCGAGGCGACGGTAGGGACATTCCCAGTACACATGTCCAGCTTCACCACAGTGGTAACACAGTGGCCGTCTGTCTGGTGTGCGCCATACGTCGGATTTTCTGGGAAGTGGCTGCCGATTTTCTAAGTGCTGAATTGGCTGCAGCGAAGGAAGTGCGTCCTGATGCATAGGATTAACGAAGCGCGGTGAAGCAGGAATATATCGGCTTACAGCTTCTGCGTATGATGCACAATGTGGCTCCGCCGGGAGAGGCGGGACTTGGAGAGCCTGTCGTACTTCGTTTCTGGCAAGGCTGCAAATAGACCCTGCAGTAGGTTGAGACTGGAACTGAATCTTTTGTAGTTCGTCGCGCACCAGCGATCGAATCAGATCGCAAAGAGACTCGATGTTGATGTTGCCTGCCGCACCTCCGATCTGACCTATTGACGAAGCGGCACTCACTTGCCGGTCGTACACAGTAGAGTACTGCTGCAGCACTTGCTCCATCGTTGTGGCTTCGGTCGAAAATTCCGCCACGGTCTTTGGGGGACAGCAAACGAGGCCAGCGAAAAGCTGCTCCTTACTCCTCGCATTAAATGACGGACCTTCTTTTCTTCTGCCATGTCGGGGTTAGCTCGACGAAAGAGGCTCGTCATGTCCTCGACGTACATCATGACGCTTTCATTCGGCATTTGGAGGCGCGACTGAATCTCTCGCTCGGCTCGTTCGCGGCGATCAGGATTGGCCCAACTTGCCAGCAGGTATCGACGAAAGACGCTCCACGAGGGAAAAGGCTCACGGTTTTTGTAAAGTACGAGCACCGTCCTCCAAGCTGAAATACACGTTCCTCATTTTGTCGAAGTCGGTCCAACTATTGTAATCCGAAACCCGTTCGAACTGGGCCAGCCAGTCTTCGCCATCCTCCAAGACAGAACCGTGGAACACATTCGGCACACGTGGCTTCCACAGCGTATGATGCGTGGTCGCACCGCTTTCCTGTGCGTTGGAGGCTGCAGCGCCTTCCATAGCGTTCGGGCGTGTGACATACGTCACCTCAGGAAGAGGTCCACGCTCAGGAGGTAGTGCTCGGAGTCTTCGGCTTGAGCGGTGGACAGGTGTTGTCACTGCAGGTACAGGGCTACCTGGATGCGCTTTGAACATCGGCTGGCGATTACCCAGCAGCTCCACCAGTTGTCACGTGCTACAAAAGGTCTTAAACTAGGAAGAACTGAGCCGGCGGGGAGACGCACCGAAAACTGGCAAGATGGCTGCTTCAATAATAAACGACTGGCCAGAGTACGCGCTGCCCCAGAACACCGTCTTCCATTCTCGCGGGCAGCCATGGCTTGCGCTCGCCGTAACTAGCGGCCAAACGGCAATAGATAGATAGATAGTCAGACAGACAGGCAGACAGACAGACAGACAGACAGGTTTCATTTCATTTATTGCATCCCTAAAGGCCCGAAGGCATTACATAAGGATGGGGGGGCAACAATATACGATGAGGGTGTACAATTCAATGTGAACAAATTATTGTAAAGAATACAGTTCCAAATACACATATGGCAGTTTGCTCAAGAATGGCAATAAAAACTCATCAAGCAATAAACAAAGTAAACGTTTGACTGAAAATTAGAGTACAAACAACAGGGCAAAAAAGATTATACATACATTACGCTGGTAGGATATATATATAGATACGTATACATATACACTGAATGACGTCGACACTGATGTTAGCGGCATAATCCGGCCGAGAGTGTCCTTATAATTGCTGTCGCAACAATAAGGACGTAGCCACATTAGCGGCGTCAGCGGGGTGAAAATCTGACACTTCTGCGGAGGATACTTTCTCAGCGCCGCGAATGGAGTGGGTCGCGAGGACACACATGGGGCCTCGAAAATCATACTCGTCGCTCTAAGACTGGAGGTGATGCAAATTGCCTTCTCCTTATGCATACCGGAGCGTGAAAGCGGCACACCCGGAGGGTGCCGCATATGCTTCCTTTAAAGGGGCAAGCAAGGTTGCCTGGACCATACGGTAACCAATGAATACTGCAGTGGAGGGCGTGAGCTGCTTCACGCAGTCATCTGCACTTTGCGCCACTATGTTAGGTCTTCGGGGCTGCGCTAGTCACTGTCTGCTCATAACTCACATGGGAGCACGGTCAAGAAAAATGCACCTTCACCCTTGTCGCACGCGCATAAGGCGTCGATCCTTGAAGCCCTCGTAGTAGTCTCCACTGGCGGCGCCTGGTTGTTTCTGCGTGAATGGAGCACCACAAAACATAAGCAAGCTGCTCTCTTTTACGCGATAAAGCGATAAAATTTCTATATGCGTTCGATTCCACCAAGCGGGCGTTTTGCGCGTATCTGTCAGTTCATTAGGTTGTTTGTGGGCATGCTTTCGGCACCCAATGCAGAGCCCAGGGAAAGTGCTAAGGACCTCGACAGAGAAGTCGAACACTCAAGAGAGCCAGGGAGATGCGACGCCAGTTGCCTCTTTTCCCACAGGAGGCCTCCTTCGGAGCGTTCATCCGTGTACCTCTGATTCTCATTGGCTTCTTGTTTTTACTTGCGCTTTTCTGCAACAACGCCGAAACGACCGCCTTTGCAGTTCTCCTCACGGCTCCACCTTTAAACTGACTAGGCTCCCTTGCGGCGTTCCGCAACGAAACGTGACGCCTTCAAAGCCATTCGTTCTGCTTTCTTGCACAGCACACAACTTTCCAGTCCGCCTTTTTTGCGTTGTTTCTTTGCATTCGCTCAAGCATGGTCATAAAGTGACCAGACTCGCTTCAACCTTTTCACTCGCTTTTGTCTGTACTTCTTACTCGAAGTTGTTTCCTGCGATACACGGTGAAGAACGTTCTTTAGAAAACGGGCTCACATCGGGGCTTCTGAAGCAGGGATGTCATTATACAGCGCTGGTGCTTTTTTCGTCACTGCGTTAATGAAACTCAGTCCAGCGTATCGGACAGTGACCATTCTGAAACTCTGTGTTTCGTTTTTTTTTCAATTTGCGCAAATCCCAATCTAGCACCTCATCTGTCAGCAATATGTTTGCATAAAACTTCTAAAATCTTTTGAAAATACAAACACACGCATGATAGCAGCATAGTCATGAAACAAAACCAGAATTTTTCTCCCATGATGAAATTATGGTATTAGTTGAGCTTATACAAAGAAGAGAATACCGAGCTTTGAATTTCACGTTAGTATGTTGCTTGTGTAGGCTACAGTTCGTTTGAAGAGGGAGAGATCAAAAGGTTGATAATACGACGCTTTCACAATCGTCATGCGGGATTCCCAAAGAAATAAACAAGAAACTTTTGAATATTTATTCGAAATCTCAAGCTAGGCCCCCCTTCATTTTTCTATCGAAATGTTCAGTTGGAACTAATGACAAAACAAGCGCCCCGTACTCTCCGGTTCCTCCGATGGCACTTTTTGATTTAGTATATTGAAAACAATGAATGCATGCGTATTTAAAAAATTTATCGCCATAGGTGAAGCAGTATTTGTTACTCTTAGTTGCTCCTCTTCAGCTGCCTTAATTTTTTCTTCATGTCACAGCAAGGGACCTCCCTACGAAAGTTGTGAGGTTGCTATTCACCTGTAGGGGGGAAGAAGGCATTTGTTTTTAATGTGAAGGTAGATCAATCAATAAAAATACACTGTGTCTCTTACTACTTGTAGCCTAAATAAGCAAAATATATACATATGACAAGGCCTAGAGCTAAGACAGTGTTGCGCTGTCATAACACGTGCCTACGCTTTTGTTGTTTCTATATGTATATAAATAAGGCTTATATGCAGAACAATAACTTCGGTTGCCGCAAGATTATAAATATGAAAATAGATGTGCTCTCACATAACAACTGTTTCATTAGCCGACGTTTTCTTAAAGGCATAATAATATTTACACATTTTTCGTGTCTTTTTATAACTTGTTGAGACAGCATGCAGGGAAGGGGCAGAAGGAAAAGGTGAACGAAAAAGAGAAAAAGAAAAATATAAAAAAACACGCCGGGGTAAGGAAGCAATGGCATCACAAGAATATGAGGCGAGCATAAACGAGCCATGCCATCATGGACAATACCACCCACGCACCCAACCTTTCCCCAAGTGAATAGTGGGACGTCCGTTTAGTATTGCACATAAATGGACGCCACACTGCCCACTGTGATTGCGGTGCCGTCTGCTGCGGGTTTGTCTACCATTGAAGTTAAAGACGAGTCAGTGGGGAGAAACTTGAGTGCTCTGAGTGCATGTTGGTGGCGCCAGAAGATATAAAAAAAGCCGGTAATGTGGTGCCGCCATCAATATTCATTACATGCATGCATTTGGCTCCTGTCAGTGAAGGAAAAAAATAGGCACGTTTACAAAAATTGAGAGAGAGAGAAAAAAAAAAGAAAAAAAAAGAAAAAAGAGAAAAGACTGTCTTCCGGTACCACTTATCTGTGCGTTCCGACTGTGCTTGAAGCGGCAAATCAATTCTATATTGTCAGATGCATATGCGCTTACTGCTTTGCTAGAGGGTAATAATATTGTTGCAGTTTGAGGCTAACGGCATAGTACTGATAAAAGAGAGGCGTTTGCGTGTATTCGTTATAGTACCGCTGACAGAGTGCACGGGTGTTCATTTATTGCGTTTTTATTGTACTTAATTTGTAAGTAAAGTAAGATTCCCGTTGTTCTCGTTTTCTGATTGTTCGAAAATTATTTTCCAGTGGTGTAACTCTGATGTCATCCAAGCTGTGGTCTTTCTATGTAAAGTGTTTTGAAAGTAGAAGGCCTGGTAGGGAATGTACATGTGCCGGATGGTTGTTAAATCTAATTCAAAACGGCGTGCGGAGCATATTCCGATGAATCTGCCCCGCTCCAAGTACTTCCGAAATAAAACAGCACATGTATGTGCGAAGTACTCCTTCATCAAGAATACCCGCCAGCTATCATTTATCACGCCATCAATAAGCGGGAAATCTGGACCGCCAGACTATTCTAAGCCACCATAAAGATGCCGACAAGCACCGACACAAAAATTTGCTATTAACCTTTACGAACAGCCCGCCAAACATAAACAAGGACCTAACAAAACTATTTAACATATTGGAACAGAGTGGGCAGCTATCCAGAGTTTTCACTTCTCCTCCTTGTGTGGTATGCAGGTGGCCGAAAAGTATAAAGGATCGTTTAATGAGTTACAAGACATGCATAATACCTTAAACAGGATGTCACCCTTACGAAAAAAGCAGATGCAAAGCATGAAAACACATACAGGCAATAGCAGTGACGGAATAAACCCACTAGTATTTTAAGCGCAGGACAAGTGGGGCACTAGACTGTGACTCAGACAACGTGACACACCTTGTGGAATATGGGATATGTATCATGCAATACGTGGGTCAGACAGACACGCCGTATAGAATCAGGTTTAACAATCATCGGGCACATGTACGTTCCCTGCAAGGCCTTCCGCTTTCAAAACACAGTACACTGAAAGACCACAGCTTTGATTACATCAGGGTTACACTACAGGAAAATATTTTTCGAACAATCGAAGCGCGGGAAATACTTGAATCTTACTTTATCTACAAACTCAAAATGATAAATACGGAATAAATGAACACCCAGGCACTCTG
The DNA here is from genome assembly GCF_043290135.1 of Rhipicephalus microplus. Classification (NCBI taxonomy): domain Eukaryota; kingdom Metazoa; phylum Arthropoda; class Arachnida; order Ixodida; family Ixodidae; genus Rhipicephalus; species Rhipicephalus microplus. The sequence goes on from NC_134703.1 coordinate 161,211,537, forward strand.
TCACCGTTACGATTCCTAAGCGCGAGACAGACATGCGATGTTTTCTAAGATTCGGCGTGCGGTGCGACGATGCGACTGCTGGAGTGGTGACGTTTCGTGACGTTTTCGTGACGTATCATCACGTCGCACCACCGCATATGCGGTGCGGCGAGCATCAAACCGGCCAGATGTTTTTGTCGCAGCGTCGCACCACCGTATTGCAGCAGCCAATCACAGCGCGAGCATACGACTGGCGTCACGATGCTAGTGGTGCCATCTCCCTGTCGGCGCTCCCATCACCCGTGTTCCAAGGCTCCAGGCGAGTCGATGGAGCGGTGCGAGCATGCATTGCTGACATCGCCGACTGTGGCGGCGTGACAAACATCGAGTACGTTTGTTTCCCTGGTGACGTGATATTATTCCGCATTGAATAAAGTGGTACTTGAAGTGTGCCTTTTCTGCACGACAACGCCCGTTTTGAAACCGCCAGGGAGATCGGAGATCGTGAGCAGTGATGTAAGGTCATTTCTCAGGTAAACACAGCTACCGGCGTCTCTGCGCTGGCTCGCTTCGCTTCCACTTTTGCTCTTCACATCGATGGCGTCGATAAAGTAATATTGTATGCTAACGCATTACATACGAGCGCCATGCTTGATAGTGTTGTCAAAAACAAGCGCTCGACGATGAGCTCGCGTGTGAACGGCGTAGGCGTCGGCCGGCGCCCACCATGCTAGGCCTACCTGTCGGATTCGTGCATAATGAGCTGTTGCCGTGGTTACGACGTGCTTGTCGTTCACGAATACGATTTATTATTTTTGCGAGGAACAACACGTGGCTGTGTAATGTTGTTTGTTTTGAGCCTCATTACGAGGATACTAGGTCGTTCGACCCTGCATGCCGAGGCGCCGCAGGTGGGTGGAGCCTGCCGCTGATAGCTTGATCGCCCCCGTGTGTCCCAAAACGTCGCATGCGGCACGCCGCACCATGCGACGCCGCACGTCGCATCGCACGGAAGGTCGCACGTCTGTCTCGCGCTTAAAGCGCGAGGCAGACGTGCAATTTTTTCTGCGATTCGGCGTGCGGTGCGACGATGCGACTGCCGGAGTGGTGACGTTTCGTCACGTATTATCGCGTCGCACCACTGCAGAGCTGGTGCGGCGAGCATCAAACCGGCCAGATATTTTCGTCCCAGCGTCGCACCACCGCATGGCAGCAGCCAATCACAGCGCGAGAATACGAGTGGCGTCACGATGCTAGTGGCGCCTAACGTTACTAGTTGAGTGGCGCCATCTCCCTTTCGCCGCTCCCAACACCCGTGGTCCAAGGCTCCAGGCGGGTCGATGGAGCGGGGCGAGCGTGGATTTGCTGACATCGTCGACTGCGGCGGCGTGACAAACAACGAGTACATTTACCTGGTGACATGATATTACTCCGGATTGAAGAAAGTGATCCTTGAAGTGTGCCTTTTCTGCACGACAACGCCCGTTTTGAAACCGCTAGTGAGATCGGAGATCGTGAGCAGCGATGCAAGGTCATTTTGCAAGTAAACACAGCTACCGGCGTCCCTGCGCTGGCTCGATTTGCTTCCACTTTGCTCTTCACATTGATGGCATCCATAAAGTAATAATATAATGCATTGCATACGACCGCAATCCTCTATAGTGTTGTTAAATACAAGCGCTTGATGACGAGCTCGCATGTGAGCGGTGTAGGCGAAGGCCGGCGCATGCGATGCTAAGCCTACATGTCGGAGTCGTGAATAACAAGCTGGTGCCGTGGTTACGGCGGGTTTGAGGTTCACGAATGCGATTTATTAATTATTTTTATAGAAAGAAGCGTGGCTGTGCAATATTGTTTGTTTTGAGCCTCATTACGAGGATACCAAGTCGTTCGACCCTGCATGCCGAGGCACCGCATGGGGGCGGAGCCTGCCGCTGATAGCTCTTTTGCCCTCGTGTGTCCCAAAATGTCGCATGCGGCACGCCGCACCATACGACGCCGCACGCCACATCGCACAGAATATCGCGCGTCTGTCTCACGCTTAAGAGATGCAAACGCCTCTCTCTGATGAGTCCTCGGCCCTTAGCCTCCCATTGAGACAATAATATTATTCCCTAGCAAAGCAGTAAGCGTATATTCATCTGACAATATAGAATTGGTTTGCCGCTACAAGCATAGCCGGAGCGCACAGATAAGTGGTCCAGGATGTTGTACAGTATTTTCTTTTTTTTCTTTTTCTTTTTTTCTCTTTCGCTTTTTAACGCACCTTTGTTTTTCGTTCACTGACAGGAGCCAATGCATATAATGAATATTAATGGCGGTGCCACAGTACCGGCTTTTTCATATCTTCTGGCGCCACCCACATGCTTCCGAAACGGTTAAAGGGGTGGTGACATCAAATTTGTGAAATGCGTGTTCTTTGCTGCAAGCGTTTCCTTCAGCTCCAGGAAGCATGTTACACGCACCAAGATTCATATATTTTTCCTAAATAGTTTATTATTGCTCTGATTATGTGGACCATTTTCTGTTTCGGTTTCGCGGCGCTGAGTTGGACAGGGACGTCAATGCATAGGTGGCTTGACCACGTGACCACAGAAAGCTTTGACGCACATCGTGCTGAGTTTCGACTGCTCTCACACGTACGTCCTACACAAGCGCCAGCAAAACAAACGCGCTGATAGTCGCCATGGCCAGCTTCAGTAGCATCCAGGCAGTGGCAAGGCAAAAGGCAACCAGAACGAAACAAAGCGCTTATCCCGCGAGGTGGCTTATGAGCTCGGCATCTCAGTCCCCACGTGGGAGCGGCCCGCAACACAGTGATCTGCGTTTTCAAAGACCCAAAAAGTCGGCAGATTCCACGTTCAGCGGGAATCGATGATAGGTGAAGCACGATTGAGAAAGGTTGATATGTCACTTTAAAATCAGCACAAGGTTACGAGGTGGAGGTAAATGATGCCATACATGATTTCGCTGTCCCGATTATAATGTTTGAATGTGTCGTTTACCTTCGTCACCAATTACGGTCCCGAGATACCAAATTTAGTATATGTAGAGCTAGTGAAACGCCCGCCGGCCTGTTAATGTCTTGTTATTGTTAATGTCAAGTTATTACATGACACGCGTGCGCTCATTATCATGTTTGCACGTGTCATATATTTCGTGATCCATTGACGTCCCGTAACACCAAATTTGGTATATGTGGAGCTAGCAAAACGGCCACGAGCGCATCATGAAGGGCCCAATATACTACAATGTTGCGTTGTCGCGCGCGCACGCTGGGCACAGCGACGCTATACGTTAGCAAGACGCGAACACTCTATAGTCTGACGCCAGGCGCGACCAGCGTGACCAGTGTATGTCGGCGCGGCCCGACCGCAACCAGCGCGACTTGCGACATGCTCAACACTACGTCTCCCTCTTTTCGTGACGAAGGGACGCTAGACGCGCTGAAACGTGCATGCGTCAAAGAAACGCAGCGCGGCGTGCGCCTGCGGGTATATGGCAGGACCGGCTCCTGGCGTGGCAACACGCGTGACGCAACGAAATGAACGCCGGCTAGCACTCTCACCGCATCACGTCGAAATGTATTGACGCCTTCACAGTGGAATGTAGTCATGTTCTCTCATGACACGCATCTCATGATTATCATGTTTGCACCAATCACATACCTTCGTCATCTATTGACGTCACGTAATACGAAATTGGGCATTTGTGAAGCTAGCGAAACGGCCGCGAGCGCATCATGAGTGCAGCATGTAGTCATGTTGTTACATGACACGCATCTCATGTTTATCATGTTTGCACCAGTATCATACCTTCGTTATTCATTCAGGTCCCGTAATATCAAATTTGCTATAAGAGAAGATAGCGAAACGATCGCCAGTGCATCATGAGCGTGGCATGTAGACGTGTTGGTACATGACACGGCATCTCATGATTATCATGTTTGCACCACTCATGTAGCTTTGTCATTCATTCATGTCCCATAATACCAAATTTGGTATATGTGACACTAGTGAAATGGCCACGAGCGTATCATGAGCGTGGCATGTAGTGATGTTGTTACATGACCCACATGTCATGAATTTCACGTTGGGGTCTGTCGCTTGTGTTCGCCATGCAATCATGTCATATCATACCAGTTTTGCAACAAGCCATATGAACAAAACCACTGCAAGTGCAGCAGGACAATAAAATGTAAATCATGACGTTCATGACATACATGTAATGATTTTCATGTTATGACTAGGAATATCTGTTCTTCATACACTCATGTTATGCCATACAAAATTTGGTATCGATACTATCATTTAAACGGCTTGGAGAGCTAAAAGACGTATGCGGCTAGATAGATAGATAGATAGATAGATAGATAGATAGATAGATAGATAGATAGATAGATACGCTCAAAGTCGCAGAAGTTTGCGAAGAAATGCTTTGTATTTAATCAAAGTTTATCCAATCCAATTTACAACGCATGTAGAGCACGTGAACGAGGAAGCCGCCTGACGCTAGAGGCGCCGGCCTTTTATAGGCGCCTATACGCTGAAGGAGCACGCGGAAGCCCTGCTGTTGGACGCGCGCGGCGTCTCTGACGTACTAGGACGTGTAGAGTCTCTCTTCGAAAACACCTAGTGTCCTCGACGGACGCACAGTTTCTCTGCAAGGAATGCCAACACAGTCGTCACTACAGATCTAGAGTGACGTCACAACTGCCGTTGCGTCTCCGATTCTGAAACGTCAGCGTTGTTGCGCAAGCAATGGGTCTAGATCGGGAGAGTGGGCATTCAGCTACACTTTTAAAAGTGAATTAAAATATATCACACGCGTTTGTTTTGTCCGACCCTTCGTGTGAAGAGTCCTTGCATACAGAGGAAATTCACAACAGGCTTGGTGTAGCCTCGACATTTGGTGATATACCCCTTTAGGTTCTCCCCAACAATTCGTCCTAAGCCTAAAAGGTGGAGAAAGCACCAGTGGGTTGCACCGCAAGGTACAACACTGAACAGACGTTACACTGTCCTTTTGGGGGAAGGCTGGTTGTGTGTTTGTGTGTGTGTGTGGGGAGGGGGGGTCGCTCTTGTCAATGATTATATGGCTCGTTTACGTTCGCCTTACTCTTGAGATGCTGTTCCTTCCCAACCCTGGCTTGTTTTTTTTTTACTTTTTCCTCTTTCTCTTTCTCGTTCACCTTTTCCTTCTGTCTCCTTCCCTGCTGTGTCATTAAGCTATAGGAAGACATGGAAAATGTGTAAATATTATTATGCCTTGTAAAAGATGGAAGTCCCGTCAGAACGTCGGCTAAGGAAACAGTTGTTAGCGCCTCCACTCATATCATACATATATATATGTATATATATATATATATATATATATATATATATATATATATATATATATATATATATATATATATATATATATATATATATATATATATATATATATATATATATATATATATATATATATATATATATGCAGGCATGGTGGTTGAGTGGCCGTGGCGTTGCATATAGTCAAGTATATCCTCCGTGAGCGGTCGCAACGTGGTTTATTTCGACGTTTCGGCCTAGAGTCTGGCCTTCATCAGTATGTTGGTGCTCAGGTTCATGCAATCTCAAATGAGAGGAAAAAGGAAAAAAGAGAAAGAAAAAAAGACAAGAAAAAAAGGAGAGAAAGAAAAGAAAGGAAAAAGAAAAAAGAAAGAAAGAAAAAAAGGAGAAAAAGAATACAGGGTGGCCTCTCCCGGGCGCCCCCCCTCCACTCTTCCTTCCACATGCCTCTTCATCGCCCTCCCCTTTCTCACTATCACCTTTCTGATGTCAGTGGTCTCTGTGTGGTTCCTTTCACTAACGCATTCTTCCCGACCAGACGGCACCTCCTGGCTCTTGCGGTTCGGTGTGGGGCAAAAAGAGTTTTTTAAGAAGTTTAAGCCTTTGAGTACTCAGTGCCCCGTCGATATTTTGTTGTAGAAAGAGGGGTGCCGCGTAGTGCGGCAGACGCTGGTAAGCGGGCACAATGCGAATTCTTTGCCCGCTTCTGGATTACACGTGCAGTAGGGGCCTCCCGACTGTGCTGCTGTTACAAAGCGCACCTCCGACGACGTTACAAAGGGCGCCACGAATCCCACCGCTGCCACCACTGTTACGAAGCGAGCCTCCGACGATGTTATGAAGGGCGCCACGAAATCTCACCGCTTCTCTTACTGTTACGAAAGACACGACGCCAACACGGTCCCGAAGGCGCCACTGCTTCGAACTCCGCCGGGAAGGTCGCCAGCCGTTTGGTAGCGTAGGTTTCACAGCTAGCGACTGCTACTGCGCACAGCTGATAGACAAGCGGACGAGACGACGGTGAGTTAAACAAAGTTTATGTACAGCATATGTACAGAGGCGTTACAAATTTGGCACTGGAGCCGACGGCTTAGAGACTCGAAGAACCGAGCTTTCTTCTCTGACACGTAGGTCTACTGCTCGCGACGCGCCGCAGGGGTTTTTTTATATGCACCGGGTGGATGCTTTGAGTAACCAAATGTCCAACCGAAACCGCCGGTGGCCGTGAGGTCAGAATCCTCCAATGGGGTCGCTGCTGGGCCACGTCATTCTCATCGAATCTGGAGCCACTGCACGTGGTTGCAGCCAAGGACGAGTGACGTCACCACGCATTGCGTCAGACTCGCCAAACAGAAAGGCGCCGATTGCTTCGACGGGCTCATGGGCTGGCGGAGCTCGATGTGCGTTGTGGGACAGATCGGCGCCGCTGCGTGATGACGCCGTTCAGTTGTTCGCGTCAGGTGGGCTCGCGTGCTGGCTTTGACACAGATTGCCTTTTCAGAGGTATGGACGTTCGGTGTGGACTCGAAGGCATAACAGCACCTCGCCGCCAGACAATGCGCCGGAAAGACGAGCTGCTTCCGCGTGGCTCGGATGTCAGGCGCGCTCGTTCGCCAGGTCCCTCCAGGTTCGCCTCCAGGGCCATGGGGAGAATGCAGCTCCAGACTCTGTTCCGGGAACACATCGCATTTTGGAGGACAGATCCCAGTTCCACTGGCTTGTCACCACAACTTGTCGGCCAGGTTCACTCGTCTCGTCTGACGATCTTTGGTCTCAGCACTTGTTGATGGTTCTGCAACTTGTCAAGAACGGTTCGACAGCAGACAACACACAACACAAGGAAATGCCCTCGGTCACCCGACAAAACACCAGACACAGTATAGTACAACATATACCTAGCTACGTGTCTATCGGAGTTTTGTTCCCTCTACATCAAGAGGCACATGTGGGACACAAGACTTTTAAAATGACAACTGAAATTTTTACTCATACAATAACTTAACAAATTAGAATAGTACATAAAGTTTGCTCCTTGAGCTCACTCTGGACGAGAGCGCTCAGCTAAGGCCATGATGAGGACAAAATTTTGCCCCGAATCGCCAGCGAGAAACCGAAAGGTGGAGGAGGTAATAACACGCATGGCTCAATGCGTCTGTATTAGCGTTTAGCTTTCCTTTGTTTGTTGCGAACGTCAAAGTTGTGCTACTGGAGTATCACGCTCCACCTCAGTAACCGGCCACTTTAAGGCGACGATACCTATGCGGTACTAAGGTCTGCTCGTACGTGCGACGTTGCACATCTGTGTGACCACAATAAGGGAGTCCAGATTTCTGATAAAAAGAAACATTCCTTCTCAGGTCCTCCTTCTAGACTTCACTTAACCTAGGCCTTAAGTTCAATTGCTCCAAGATTACCTCCGATCCCCTTTTGATTACATCAATAGAATTCAAAACTTCTGCTCCCTGTTCCTCTGAAGCATTCAACAGCATATTTACGACCGCTTGACGTTGAACGTATGGTTTCATCAAGTTACTGAGGTGAATTTTGTTCGGCCGCCTTTCTAATTTCAATTCATAATTGGTATCAGGAAGCTTCATGGGTGCCTCCCACTTGTCCGCGGATTTCCCCACTCTCTGTCAAGTGTCGCATGAGCATTCAAAATCTTCGATATCCTTCCAGCATTTTGGCCAATAAAACTCAAGGGAAACTCTAGCCATGGTCTTTTTTATGCTGAGATTCCCTGTCCATGCGTCTTCATGAGCCAGTTCCAATAGTTGGCGACGATACTTTTGTCGCACCAAGAGCTGCTCATACTTGCAACATTGCGGATTTGTGGAGCTCCGATACAGGAGCCCTGCTTTCTCAAAAGAAGAAACATTCTTTTTCTTTTATCTCAAGTTTACGCTTTACATTAGCGCTTTAATCGAGAGGTCCTCACGCTGCTCTCGAATGAGCGTTTCTCGATCAACCCTTGACAGCTTGCTCCAACTTTCCGCTACAGGCGAGAGCGTTGCACCCCTCTCGCTCTGACTCAATGGCGCCATGTCGTCTCCCCCGGCTACGGAAACCGCGCCAGTCACTTCGGCGACGGGCCGCTCGAGGGACTGCTCACACGACTTACATGGAGAATTTCCTCTCTGAGGTTCCTTCGACTCGCCGCCAAAGTCACTTGATGGTTCACCACATTAAACAAGATCAAGGAGCTGCGAAAGCTTCCGCGCTTGCAATCCCGTGAAGGCCATGTACGCTAAGTTGAGGAAGAACGATTTACCCTGCTCTTTGAGAAGCTGCTCTGAATTGTTAGAGAAAAGATAAGGGGAACGATTGGGAAGCGTGACAGACACAGCCGCTTCGGTGTGAAGCTTACCGATTAGGCCTTCAATGACAATCGTAGCAATTGGTAAGCAAGCACTCTGCTCCTCGGTGACTTGCCTGATCCACGCGCATTCTCCTGTAAAGTCATCTGGAGACACCAATTAAGGATGGACAACGTCCATGGTTGCCGCTGAGTCTCGAAGTGCTCGACACGTTTTCCTATTCACACTAAATTTTTGAAGATACGGCTCAAACAACCGCGTGTTCTTTTCTGATTCTCGGATTGTTGCAAAAGCAAACTTTTGCTTACAGTATATCGCGATGTGTCCTTCCTTTTCGCAGTGTTCGCAGATTAACGGCTTCCATGATTCAAACGCCCGTGTGGTATCAGTGCATTGTTTAGCAACCTCACTCAATTTCTCCGCTTTCATTTGCCCCTCCCCAACAGTGTCCTTCGTAAGAGACGGGTCCTTCTTGAAAGTAGGGTGCGGAGCGGGTTTCCGTTAATCAGGTCTCTTTTAAAAGCCCTTTTTTCTTTCATCTTTTTTAACGCGCACTGCCCTGCTATGCAACTTTCGGCGAGTATAATACTCCTCAGCTAACTCTGCTGCCTTGTTCACTTGTACTTCGCCAAGTTTGTCCTGCAGACGAAGCTTGAATTCCTCCTCGATGCAGCGGTAGAATTGCTCCGAGGCAATGTATTCTACCACTTTATCGCGATCGTCATAAACACCTTCGCACTTGAACCATTCAAATAAATCAGCTTTAGGACGAAACGCAAAGTCAACGTGTGACTTATTCCCCTTTTTAGCATACCGGAACCTTTGCCTGAAATCCACGGGTGACAAACTATAACGTCTCAAGAGCACTTCCTTAACCTCGTCATAGCTCTCAAACGCTTCCCTCAACAAGCAAGTTATCGTGTCGGACAATTCACCGGGAAGAAGAGCTAACAGGTTCTGCGCCCAAAGAGACCGCCCCAAAGCATTTCGCTCACAGACGTGTTCAAACTTGACGAGATACTTCGCCATGTCTTCGCCTACTACGAACGGTGACAGTTGGTCGCGAATTCTCTGACCGCTGACCTGAACTGTCACAGAAGCTAAGCTAGGCACCTGCGAACACTGTAAGACTGCTAATTCTATTTGTTTCAACTGAATGCGCTCCTGGCTCTCGGCCTGCTCACGGCGTTAACGCCTTTCAGCTTTTTCACGTTCGCGAACTTCTCGCCTTTCAGCTTCTTCGTGCTCTCGAACTTTCACTTTTCGCCTTTCAGCCTCGTCGCGGCATGCTTTGATATCCGCTTAGGCCTTATCGACTTCCTCAGCCGACACTCCTTCATGCCTCATGATCTCAAGGATCGCTTGCTTTTGTTTCGCGCGGCCCAAAGTAATGCCGAGTTCCTCACAAATTTCGATGAGTCCCTTCACTTTTGGTTATCCATTGTTCTGACTAGGCTCTTGCTGTTTGCCCTTGTTAGGAATCCGCTTGCCGTACCCACTATAAGTCTACTAGCAAGAGGCATAAGCAATTTTTAACACTCCCGTGTTTACACCCTCTGCATTAGCTTTGGATATAAAGCGCTCTTATTTGGCTTGAAACGATCAAAGCTCACTCACCGATGCTTCACGCAGCCCTTCTCTAAACAACTATAACCTGAGCTAGAGTAGTCTGGTATACTGAGGGGAAAACATCAGGCACTCACTGCATCTAAGTCGCTGATGTCAGCCGATCCCGCAGCTGCCAACCACTGTTACGAAGCGCACCTCCGACGACGTTACGAAGGGCGCCACGAAATCTCACCGCTGTTCTCTCTGTTAGGAAAGACAGCGACGCCAACACGGTCCTGAAGGCACCACTACTTCGAACTCCGCCGGGAAAGTCAGCAGCCGCTTGGTAGTGTAGATTTCTCAACTCGCGACTGCTTCTGCGCAGAGCTCATAGACGAGCGGACGAGATGACGGTGAGTTAAACAAGGTTTATATACAGCATATATACAGAGGCGTCAAAAATTTCGCACTGGGGCCGACAGCTCAGAGACTCGAAGAGCCGAGCTCTCTTCTCTGACACAGAGGTCTACTGCTCGCGACGCGCCGCAGGGCTTTTTTATATGCACCGGGTGGATTCTTTGAGTGAACAAATGTCCAAGAAGAAGCGCCGGTGGCCGTGAGGTCAGAATCCTCCAATGGGGTCGCCGCTGAGCCACGTGATTCTCATCGAATCCAGAGCGGCTGTGCATGGTTGCAGCCAAGGACGAGTGACGTCGCCACGCATTGCGTCAGACAGGAAGGCGCTGATTGCTTCGACGGGCTCAAGGGCTGACGGAGCTCGATGTGCGTTGCGGGACAGATCGGCACCGCCGGGTGATGACGCCGTTGAGTTGTTCGCGTCAGGCGTGCACGCACGCGTAATCCATAAGCGGGCAAGGAATTCGCATTGCACCAGCCTGTGCCGCAATACGCGGCACCCCTCTTTCTACGACGAAATGTCGACGGGGCGCTGAAAAGCTTAAACTTCTTAAGAAAGCTCTTTTTGCCCCACACCACACCACCAAAGCCACGAGGCACCGTCTGGTCGGGAAGAATGCGTTAGTGAAAGGAAGCATACACAGACCACTGACATCAGACAGGTGAAAGGGAGAAAGAGGAGGTAGATTAAGGGGGATGTGGAAGAAAGAGTTGAAGGGGGGCGCCCGGGGGAGTCCACCTTACATTCTTTTCCTCTCTTTTTCTTTCTTTCTTTTCTATTTTTCCTTTTCTTTTCCTTCTCTTGTTTTTTCTTGTTTTTCTTTTTTTCTGTCTTTTTTTCTTCTTTTCCTATTATTTGAGATTGTATAAAGCTGAGCACCACCATACTGTACCTTCAATCTTGATGAAGGCCAGACTGTAGGCCAAAACGTCGAAATTAACCACGTTGTGACCGCTCACGGAGGATCTACTTGACTATATATATATATATATATATATATATATATATATATATATATATATATATATATATATATATATTAGTGAGATATAACAGACAGTAATGCCAAGGAATGTACAGGGGAAGTTATTAGAACCAATGGAATGTAAATAAGAAGAAAGAAGAAAGAAAAGTGCATCGAACGCGTAATTCGAAGGTCGTAGGTTCGATTCCTGCTCACAGTTGGTAATTTTTTCATCCACTTTTCTTTCTTCTTTCTTCTTATTTACATTCCATTGGTTCTAATAACTTCCCCTGTACATTCCTTGGCATTACTGTCTGTTATATCTCATTAATATTGTGTTAAAACACGGAAAAACGAGCCCTTAGGTATACACTTCTTTCCCTTATATATATATATATATATATATATATATATATATATATATATATATATATATATATATATATATATATATATATATATATATATATATATATATTATAGTGTCAAGACGAAGAAAGACGCTGGGGCTCGGGCGCGTGGGCAGCTAAGGGAAGGTAGAGGAAGAAGAAGAAGTCAGAATAAGAACAGCTGGCCCAGGATCGGGTGTTCTCTCTTGTTATCTGTCTGGCTCATTACAATGTGGCAGTCGACAAACAAGAAGTCTTACGTCCCGGCTTCGTCATCCAGGACAGCCGCGATAAGCGCCGCTTGAGGACGGCGTCAAGGCCTCCTCGGTAGCTGTTGACCTGCCGCCCTGCCACCACTATTCGGGGACGGCGTCAAGGCCTCCTCGGTGGCTGCAGTACACGTTACCAATACCATTTCAAAAGAGACGCCGTCCACGTGTCCTTGGCTATAGGTTCTGCCATCAGCACAAGCCGACAAGTGAACCCTCTGCGGGAAGCCACCGGTACGTGTCTTCGTGGTTCATCGGCAGTGCGGGCTTCTCCATCCAGGAACGCCGTTCTCGCTTCTATGGCGATGAAGTCAACAACCCGGGCACAGCTTCAGCTGCCCATCGGACCATCAGTGGACAGTGCCCATGTCTCCTCTCTATTACCAGGGCATCACCCAATGGACACTATGATACCACTTCGCGGCCGTAATACGCACGGGATCCTGTCCTTTGGGAATGCTGTTCAAGCTTCCCACGGCCTGCATTCCTTGTCCGGTACTCTTCCAACATACGAGCCACCAAGAAACGCTGTTCATGCTTCCTTGGGCGTGCGTGTCACCACCGGGAGTGCTACTAGAACCACGTACTTCACGGACGCAAACCAAAGCGGTTCAGAAGCCCCGTGCGACCGTGCCGTGGAGCTGCGGCGTACCTTCGCGCTGCTTCGAGCCGAGACTAACGAACTGACAGCGTTTATCGCCGAACGAGCTCCTACAATCTTGCCAGCATTGCGTGACATTAACGCAGTGTTGGATGTAGCTGCCTCATACGACCTTGAGGCAAGCACACCGGAGCACCACAGGGAGCTTCGGTCTTCTTTGATCGAGCTCTCACACCAGCTCGACTGCTTCGTGTCGGTGATTTCTGCGTTGCCACCTGCCACCTCACAATCACCAGCCGTCTCCGAACTACCGGAATTCCACGGGGTCCGGAACGACGCCGACAGCTGGGTGGCAACAGTCAACGCGATGGCAATGCGCGAGGCCTGGACAGAAAATCAGAAATGGTGTGTGGCTATAGACCGTCTTCGGGAAGGTGCAGCGGCGTGGCACCGGTATGAAGGTTGGAAGCAGCAGTCATGGGCGGAGTGGAGCTTCAAGCTCATAGCTGCTTTCGGTCCGATTCCCTGTGCCACCTGTCCATGCAACTCGATCTTCTCTCAAGGCGGAACTCGGGAAAAGCCCGAACTAGAGGATGTGGTTCGAGCCCCTACCATCCTGTCATCTCTCGGTGACGTAGATGTAGGGAACAATCACGAACGTGTAGCTTTGCCTTGCACAGGCATTTCTGCTGTCATGGAGCAGCGGCCCGATGGTGCGCCTGTGTCCGCTAGGTCTCTCACGGCAAGTTTTGCAAAACGCCCTGCGACAGGCCTCAACGAATGCCATCCCGAGTCGTTCAACCATTCGGTAGACGCTGAGGCGGAAGCCTCCGTCTCACTGGACATTCTACCGCGTCATCAAACGCAGGTGCCTGTGGATTTAACCATGCTCATCCTTGACGAGACGGAAGCGGGTCTGCACGCTTTAAATGATTCAGTAACTGAACATGAGAGCATTTTCGCCTTGCAAAAAGACGCTTCTCGAGAAATGAAGTATATCGAGAAGTTTCCTGCTGCTGACCCTGACCAAAGTGACCACAGTCCCCCTTTGCAGTTTGTGACCTCTGCATAGGTATTAGACCCGGGAATACCACCACCAGACCTTCCTCACGAGACACTGTCGTCGCGCTCGTTTTCGTTTGAGGACATGGAGGCGCTCACATCTATCGTACCAGACATAACTCAACCCCACCAGACCATGATCGTCGTAAACAAAATGCACTCCTTACCGCTTCACAAAGCAGGCCTTTCCGAGGACGCGAACAAGATCAGCCGTAACCTGACAAAGCCATGTTTGCAGACGACTCATACATTCCTTTTCGAAGACGCACATACGCTCAGCCGTGCAGACACTTGGCTCCCAAGGGATGTTTCCTTTGAGAAAACAAGACACCTAGCCAAGCTGAGGCCACTGCCATTGAGAACTTGACGAGGACCAGACCTCGTGCTGTTCCCTACCAGGACACCAAGTCTGCATGCGACAGTTCGCCAGAAGCCACCAGCTGGACAACTTTAGAGAGTTTTGCTGTGGTATTGATGCCAACCATGAGCTGCGTCACAACTCATTTCAAGAAACGACACAAACGTCCACACGGCTGCCTCACAGAGCGTCCCGCTGCAGTTCAGTCCACCAACGGCGGTGGAACAAACACGAGCATTTCCAGGTTACTCTGCGACCTTGCTGGAACACTCAGGGCCGCCCGCCTGAGCGGTATTCTACGAGTTGTCAGGAAACGTTGTACCATGGACGTGTTAAACCACAGCGACAAAGCCATTTCCGCCCACCTGAGTACACACTGACAGATCTTCAAGCAGAGGCGCACCGTGGCTTTGACCGACCGGCTCGAGGCAGCCAGTGTCGTCCACCAGAGACGCTTCCCCCTGACCGTAACTCCATGTTGCATTGTGGTTCGGAACAACCACCACGATGCAGCCAAGACCACCCAGCAGAAACTTTGCCGCCAGCAACGCGCGCGCGCAGTCATGGCCGAGTGTCAGGACGAAGAAAGACGCTGGGGCTCGGGCGCGTGGGCAGCTAAGGGAAGGTAGAGGAAGAAGAAGTCAGAATAAGAACAGATGGCCCCAGATCGGGTGTTGTCTCTTGTTCTCTGTCTCGCTCTTTACAATATATATATATATATTTAAATATATATATATATATATATATATATATATATATATATATATATATATATATATATATATATATATATATATATATATAAGATCTAACAGACAGTAATGCCAAGGAATGTACAGGGGAAGTTATTAGAACCAATGGAAAGTAAATAGGAAGAAAGAAAAGTGGATGAAAAAATAACCAACCGTGGGCAGGAGTCGAACCTACGACCTTCGAATAACACGTTCGATGCTCGAACCACTGAGCTACCACAGCGGCCTTCCCTCCATCCACTTTTATGAGCTTATATGTGAATTTAGAAGTAGGAGTGACAGTCAGCGCCATCTCTCAAAAAAGTGGATGGAGGGAAGGCCGCTGCGGTAGCTCAGTGGTTAAAGCATCGAACGCATTATTCGAAGGTCATAGGTTCGATTCCTTCCCACGGTTGGTTATTTTTTTCATCCACTTTTCTTTCTTCTTATTTACTTTCCATTTCGGCTGCTGACCCGCAGGTTGCGGGTTCGAATCCCGGCTGCGGCGGCTGCATTTCCGATGGAGGCGGACATGTTGTAGGCCCGTGTGCTCAGATTTGGGTGCACGTTAAAGAACCCCAGGTGGTCGAAATTTCCGGAGCCCTCCACTACGGCGTCTCTCATAATCATATCGTGGTTTTGGGACGTTGAACCCCACATATCAATCAATATTTACTTTCCATTGGTTCTAATAACTTCCCCTGTACATTCCTTGGCATTACTGTCTGTTAGATCTCATTAATATTGTGTTAAAACACGGAAAAACGAGCCCTTAGGTATACACTTCTTTCCCTTATAAATATATATATAATATATAATATAATATATATAATATATTATATTTAAAATATATATATATATATATATATATATATATATATATATATATACATACATAAGGTCTGAGGTTCGGCTCCTGCTAACCGCAAGTAATCTTTTTTTAACCGCTTTTCTTTCTTCACACTTACATTACAATTTGGTCTAATAATTTTTTCAATACCTTTCTCGGCTATATTGTTTGTTATATCTCATTATTATTGTGTCAAAAAACACAGAAAAACGAGCCCTCTAGTATACACTTCTTTTTCTTACTGATTAACGACGGTCTCCTACTGGTAGACTTGGTGCCTTAGGTGTTATACCAGGGACTATTGGTCAGATGCCAGCTCGTAATGAGTTCACGTGATACGTGACGCCACACAGGCTCATACAGACTGTGCCACACTCGCGGGCATGGCTACTGAGGGTGGTGACTGACACTCCCACGTTTAATCTCACATATATACCCAATAAAGTGGCTGGGAGGATAGTCGCAGTGGTAGCTCAGTGGTAAAGCATCGAACGCTTTATTCGAAGGTCGCAGGTTCGGTCCCTGCCCACGACCAGTTATCTTTTCACCCACTTCACACTTGCATTACGATTCGGGCTAATAACTTCCTCTATACTTTACATGGCGTTTTTGTCTGTTAGATCTGAATAATACTGTGAGAAGGTGATTCTAAAGCGATTCAGGAAAAATAAAGTGAGCCCCGTAACTGTCTGCTTCAGTGAGCGACACCTCAACAGTAGCTCACAAGGGATGGGGGTAAGGAGAGATAAAAGGGGTAGGAGTAAAGGTGTAGAAAAGAGGAAAAGACGTGAGGTAGTAAGCCAGAAGGAGCGACAACAAACTGAGGGGATAGAAGAGATAGGAAAGACGGAAACACGGTCACAGGAGTCCGAGCACGGGGCACCATTTGCGAGAGCTCTTGTCGGCGTCAGTAGATGGCGTAGAGCAAGTCCAGTCGGTCAGAGCTACACTGTCGTCGAAGGTCGTCGGCGTCAGGAGGTGACGTAGGGCGAGCCCAGTCGGCCAGAGCTACGCTGACGCCGACATCGCGAGGGCACAACCGGTCTGCACATAGTCCAGCAAGGCGAATCGAGCCCTCAAGTATATATTTCTTTCCCTAACACATACACACACACACACACACACACACACACACATATATATATATATATATATATATATATATATATATATATATATATATATATATATATACTACCACCAGTGAGGCCAGCGAGTCCCACCAGTGAGTCAGAGATTTGCGGCAACTGCTTGCACCGCAAACTCCAGTGCAAAACCCACTCAACAACAGGGAGCCGAGGGACACAAAGAGCCATCCAGGGTCTCAGCAGTGACGACGTCGCCACTCCCACCAGCGAGGCTTTACAACACCAGGCGAACGAATGCGGCGAAGACCAAGGTGGCGGCTTCCAAATGACACGGGGCAACAAAAGGTACGGGCAGTCTTAAACATGCATGGTCCCATTCATTTCAATCGATTAGGAAAATCATTTGAAAACAGGTGCAATACGAAAAACACTCGGAACAACTAACCAAATATCTATCTCATGAAATTGCACCTAAGGGCCTCCGCCTAGCCTGGAACCCCTCAATGTCTACACTAAGTGAAGCAGAAAGGGGGAAGTGGAAAAATTATTACTTGAAGCGTCCTTGCAATTGAGTCGGGTCAATTAGGGACCCTAGTGAGCGTAAGGCTACCGAATACAGTGTCACGGAGGCCACGCAGAAATTGGTATCCAACTTCGGAGAGCATGAGGCAAGAGAACTGGAAAGATATGATCTAAAAAAGAGAGGCGAAATTTCAGTAGTAAAAGATAGAAAATTCAATCGGGACTGCAGAAGCTCCACTGCTCTGCAACAGAAAAATAGAAATGAGGCCGTACAAGAACGCCAGGGACCACCCGCACCACAACCTAACTTTGAGGAGAAAAATGGGAACTCGAAACTACAGTGCAATCCTAATCAAAACACCCTTACTCTCGAATATGACGCTGACACTCCCGTGCCACGTGAGAATCAAGAGCAGCCAAAAACTTATGACAAAAATGTCCTCAATCTGTCCAACACAACGCTCACACCCGCTCAGCTTCAACTTTTGTCGAGAGGCTTAACCTTTTGTTCATCATCCGGTAGATTCAATTAATTTGAACTGTACCAAGACCTCGATAACTTTGCGCGTAATCTCCGCCTCCATGAATACTTTCAGGATCGCAAGGACTGTACGGACGAGAATAGATTGATTGGTGGTGACAAATCATGGTGTCCAGGTGAGCAGAGGCACAAACACCTTGATATGTATATATCAGCAGTTCAAAAAGATATCACCAGAGCGTATGGAAAAAATCGGCCATCTCGAAACAACATATCAAAGTCAGAACGAAGGGCACTCGATGAACTACGAAAAAACACTGAAATTACCGTCAAACCGGCTGATAAAAGGGGCTGCATAGTAATTCTAAACACGTCGGACTACTTAAAGGAAGGGGAACGACAACTATCAGACACAAAATTCTACAAAGAACTTCGAATGGACCCGACTCCAAAATTTGAGAGGGAGATAAAAGTAACCCTAAAACATCTCCGCCGGGACGAGAAAATTACCGGCAAAATGTTAAAAGCAATGTTACCGGCCAATTCTGTTCCAGGTCGATTCTATTTGCTCCCCAAAATACACAAGGCAGGCAATCCCGGACGTCCGATAGTATCCAGTAACAGCACATCAACAGAAAATATATCAGAATTCATCAATTACCTAATAAATAACATCCCCCCAAAACTTTCCCTATTACCTAAAGGACAAAAATCACTTCATCTGCGAAACTTCAAGTCTCGACATTCCAGGCGGTATTTTTCTGGTGACCATGGACGTCTGCTCACTGTACACCAACATACCCCACCATGACTTAGTGGCGGCTATGGTTTCTGAATATGTAAAATCTGACTCATCAACGAGTGTAAGGGGCGAGGTACTGTTTACACTTCTTGAACTTGTACTAAATTGAACCATTTTGAGTTCAATGGCAAGCATTTCCTTCAGGTCAGTGGCAATGCAATGAGCACGAAAATGGCCCCAAACTTCGCAAGCACCTTTATGGCTTCACTTGAAATCCCATTCATTGAGCGACGTACCTTGAAACCTTTCTACTACAAAAGATACTTAGACGATATTTTTATGATATGGAACCACGATGAGGGAAGCCTTTTCCGCTTCATAAAGGATTTCAACAAGTGCCACCCGTCAATTAAATTCACGCACAAAATTTCCAAAACTAGCATTAACTTCTTAGACGTCACTGTCACAGTCAAAAATGACTGCTTGTCAACAAACCTTTAGAAAAAGACCTTCAAATGTACCTACATTTCAACAGCAGCCACCCAAAGCATTGCAAAACGGGTATTCCATATTCTGAGGCCCAGCGGTACCGAAGAATATGCACCGATATGCGGGAATTTGACAGACACGCAGAACACCTTAAGCATTCCTTATTGAAACAAAATTATTCGGAAGACATTGTTGACGACGCCATACTATGTGCTCGCAACGTGAACAGGAATGATATAATTAAGAGACCAAACAAAGTATCTAAATCGACTTCCCAAACGAACCTTGTACTAACTTACTCCTCATGAGTGCCACGAATCAACAACATACTTTCCCGCCATTTCAACATAATCAGGCAAATCAAACGAGTAACTTCTATTTTCGCGAAGCCACCTCACGTGGTGTACTGCAGGGATAAAAATCTGAAGGACATTCTTGTAAGCAAAAACAAACACCCCCAAAATTCAGTCAGGGTGCCATCCTTGCGGGAAAGCTCGATGCAAGGTATGCCCACAGATGGTCACAACACGTGAATCCAAAGTGAACTTCTCGGATTTCAAATTCTGCATAACTGAAAGCCTTAATTGTGACTCCAGTAACGTAGTATATATGCTGCATTGCAACATCTGCGGTCAAGAATATATCGGCCAAACAGACACGCCATTTCGGCTGCGGTTCAATAATCACCGGTGCCACGCCACTTCACTGCCGAAGCTACCTTTATCTAGACATCTGCGCCTGCCAAACCACAGTTTTGAAAATATCAGCGTAACTATTTTGCAGTCCGGTTTCTCAAACTGACGCGATCGCGAACAGCGTGAGGCATATTTTATTTTCAAATTTCGAACATTAGTAGCCGGCATCAACGAGGAACACGGAAAACTTTCCTGCCTCCGAGAAGTAAGCCAGGAGGAAACTGGGGACAAAGATTGATAGCTGGAGACCATGCTTGTTTTTTCTGACTGACTCGTACGTGTACACTGTCCTTTCTAGTTTTTTTCTCTTCTTTTTTTCTCCTTTTTTTCTTTTTTTCACATGCACATACAAAGTGGTTCTGTTCGCCTACCACTTGATGACCATTGAGGGGAAACGGGCGAAGATGAGAGAGAGCCGACCGATCCAATAAGGGGAAACCCTTTCCTTACGCCCGCCGTCACGGACCTCTCCCGCCACCACGGCGACAATCTTGGGTGGCCCGTCACACGCCGAGAACTGACCGGCACGGGATTAGAACCGGATGTGGACGTGCACGGACATGTGGTTTTGAACTCAGTGTTGACCGTGGTTCTTTTTTTATATTTTTTCACTTTTTACTTTCTTTTTTTCTTTTTTCCTCTTTTATTCTTTTCGTCCTTTTCTTCTCTTTTTTTCTTTTCTTTTTTCTTTAGTTCTCTCTCACTCTCGCAAACATCTTCCAAGGGGAGAGGGACGCGGCAGCAACGAAGTTTGGAAGTTCATGTTAGTATAACTCATCCCCTGATGAAGGGAGGACTCCTCCCGAAACCGAAACTGTTGGGAAATAAATATAAGACTAACTGGCCCATTGAATTATCACTCCCACTATATATATATATATATATATATATATATATATATATATATATATATATATATATATATATATATATATATGTGTGTGTGTGTGTGTGTGTGTGTGTGTGTGTGTGTGTGTGTGTGTGTGTGTGTGTGTGTGTGTGTGTGTGTTTGTGCGTGTGCGTGTGTGTGTGCGTGTGTGTGTGAAAGTGGTGATGAGCCAGCGATGCGCTACGGTATACACTTTTTTACACCTTTTATATTCTATGCTTTGGAGTGTCGACCTTTCTCTTTGTAATGCAGAGTTGGCAGCATTGCAATGATCATTACCAAAATTGAGGCACGCGGTGCGAGTCATATTGCTAAAAAACCACAGCATTTCAACGATAAGTGGAGGGAAGTGTCCATCCATGTGTACGTCCATGCATCCGTCCGTTCGTGCGCCTGTCTATGCGTTCGTCCATCCGTCCGTCCTTGCTTCCGTGTCTCTCTGTTTGTCTGACTCTCTGTCTGTCTGTCTCTGGCTTCCTGGCAACGAGCATGAGCCGCCGTGACCAGCCGCGCTCGCCGATCCGCTTTGTCCATGCCTCACCAGCGATCTGACACACATGGCGACAATCCAGGAGACTGAGAGAGGCACTGGTTGCCCACGCACCCAGGCAGAGCCTGCGCAGGCGCCAATCGGAGAGTAGCGGTGCAGCGCCATCTAGAATATCCTCACTCAACTGTAGTTTGTATGTGCGTCTGAGAAACAGCGCGATCTTCGCATTTTCGGGAGATACTGCTGGTTACGCCTGACGCGAGACAAGGTTAGACTAAGAGGAGCTTCGCTCTCAAAACTGTCACCACGTTATTGTCGCATTTAGAGCACAAGTTTCGAAAAGGCCCAATCAGATCAGAACACTAAAGCTCTTAATTTTATGTGCCTTTTTTGAGCACTCATCTAACGTCTATAAGGCCAAAGTCATCTATAAGGCCAAAGAAGCCGTTATACACGCATTAGATGAAATCGGTAAACAGCGAGCATGCATAGGCACCCGCCAGCACTAAAATTTTTGACTGCTATTGATGTTGAAACAAATTAAACATCAGTAGCAGTCAGTACTTGATAGCACGACAAGGTAGAGCATTGAGAAGAATCAAAGATGGTACTTTTGAGATACCTCAGATGCACAATAACAGTTACGCGTTTTATTTCTTCCCAAGAACCATTAAAAAACGGAATTAATTGCCACTACAAACGCGAGAAAGTAATAGTGTAGAACAGTTTGAAAATAACCTAGTAGGTTATTAAAGACGCACGCCTTTACGCATGCTGTCTATTTTGTGGTTTTCTGAGTTCAGTTGTTGCGTTGTGTTGTTATTGTTTGACTTGTATTGTTTGATCGGTGTATGTACAGATTATTTCGCATGTACTGCTGTGTGTTTTTGTACGGTAATGGTCGGTTATATTTTCCAACATCGCTTTTTAACTATGCACTTATGATGTCGTATATTTGATCGTATATACAAGAACTATTTCGCTTATGTACGCTTATGTTTTCTTGTGTGTGGTATCTTATATACGGTTTCTTATGTAGTATGGTTTCTTTCTTTTATATGTACGCTTGTGCTTTTTCTTATGTAATATGGATTCTTATTTTTTCTATTCTCAAGTCACACAATGTTGACCATGCAAATGTCCCGCTTTGACTCACCCTGTAACGACCGAGAGTATAACATTATAAGTAAATAAAAAATAAAAAAAATCAGCGGAAGTAGAATGTGCCAGTTTCAGTTTTTATGGGAAGACAGCGATCATCATGTAGTTTTGATTTTCGTTTATTTCTTATTTTTTACAGAGAAGGTTGCAGATGCATTTCTCGATCGATACTGAATACGCGCTCACCTATATATTTGCAAGCTTTCAACCATAAAATGACACAAGCCAATTTGTCCCCGTTATGTACATCAAACACTTTGAAACAGAAAGCGCAACTTTGTGGAATGTTTGCGAAGCAAATATGGTGTTTCCAGCATTGCCAAAAAATGTGGGAGATTAGTTTTAGCTAGCCCCTACGTACAGGCTCCATCGACTGTGTGAACAACGAGTCGTCGGTCCTGTCGCCTGTGTTGCTGATGATTGATGACCATATTGAAAGATGTACGAACAGCTGTGAAATAATAACGAGAGAAATGCGATCTCGAACTTCATTAGGGTCCAGCGTTGCGACATGTAATGCAAAATATCTCCTCTGAGCACGTTTCGCGGAAGTTATAGATTAGTCACCCTTATGAACAAATATACCATAAAAATGAGGCATTGTTTCGGGCTTTTACTACAACTGGGGGGGGGGGAGTCGCTTCGTTAATGCGTGTTTATTTTAGTTCAATTGTTTAGCAGTAATTGTTGACAAGGTGTTTCAGAGTTAGAGGTGTTCACTACTCTCTTTTTTTAAAAGGTAGTTTTTTTGTTTTCTTTACACATGCATACGTTCATTGTGGACATGTTGTGACTGACTGACAAGTGAAATATGAGAGATTGTTCACAAGATGCGATGACCGTGAATCGTACCTCTTTTCATTGCACTGTACAATGCTCACAGACTTAAACAGGGTAATTTTGCGGCTAGGAGTAACGATAATAATTTTTTGTCGCTGTCTTTAGTTTTGGTTATATTGACGTAGTATCAACCCTAACGCGTAGAGTATAACCAAGGTTATCTTCAGCGATCAGATTCGTGACTTGATTATTTAGAGCATGAAGTAATGTAAAGCATGGCATAACATGGCATGATGTTATCTAGAGCAGTTGCCCCTTCTAGTCGGGATGTGCAAAAGTTGATGCCTGGACTGAATCCGCGAGTACACTGTACACTACTATGTGTGTGGCACACACTATACCGCTTGATTGATGGAGCATAACAACGCTTGTATAGCACTCAAGCACCTGCAGTCGCTGACAACTTGTCATGTACTGTACCTGGTGGAAAGCATGTTTTGCTGCATTGATGCGATAGCAAAAAGAAAAGAAAAGAACGCATGTGTAACAACGGAATCGCCGTCAGAATGCTGGGTACGAAAACTTAGGACGCGCATAAAGCTAAAAAAATGCATGAGCTAGATCATAGTGTTCATCAAACTCCACCAGGGGGAAGTTAATGGACCAACCTTGCACAATAGTCTGCGCAGGCTACGAGTAGTACAGGTGGAATGATGCTTTCATGTTACTTCAAAAGTGCATCTTTCTTTTCTGCATCTCTCGCTCTCGCGATCTTGTCTTTCTCTTCATCTTATTGTGTGGGTGTATGCAGACGCACATGCAAGCGTGCATGAGATGAACATTGTGCATTCAAGACTGACACGCCTGCCTTTGTGCATTTATACATCTCGATATCTTGCCTCTGCATGATATCTCCTCTTTGTAAAGTGACGCATGACGCCATGTTTTCAGCTTAGCTATATATAGGCGGCCTAGTAACCGGTTCACTTTCAACAAGAAAGAAATTCTGACCTCGGCTGTGTTCCAATACTCACCGTACACGGCTATATAGACAGCTAAATGAGCGGCGGCCATCTTAAGTCCCATTCCCATTCTCACGTAGCCGGCAAAGTAGGCAGCTCCGAAAAGGCCGCATCGTAGGCAAATACGGTGCAGGCTACTTTGCAGCCTTAACAAGATGGCGGCTTAGCGAATCGCTCAGATAGATTAAATCTCGCCAGAATAGCCATCTGCACACAATCAGACGCTTTCTCAGACGGTCAATGTGAGTAACGTTTATTTTTTTTTATTTTAACACAAAATAAGCCAGAAACTACAACTATTACGTTTGTTTCTTCTAGCTTTTTTGTCTCGATGTGAGGTGGCGCATCGTCGTGTAAAAGCTGTCTAAACGTGTTCCGATTCTCGGACAACATGGGCTCCGTATCGCCTCCTAAGCAGTCTGCGTAGACTGTGCACGTGCTTTCTTAGAATTGGAACACAGCCCTCGTTGTCCACAGTTTTACATTGCTCCCACTTTTTTTTCGGATCATGTCATTTAATACAGCGCAAGACTCAACTGGTAAACTTGCACTGTAAAAAAGATACACTGGTACTTCATATGCCTAAAACTGACGTTATACGGAAAGAATAACTAGTACAATTGTTTTTGACAAACATACGTCCTTTACACTGACTGCTACACAAAATTTAGCTTTTATTGTCTAAAATATGCGCAACCCACTTTAACTGAAGAGCCGTTTTTCTCGTGATAAAGAATCAAAAGAAAGTTCGCCCCATTCTTGAGCCGCAAAGAAAAATCGGAAAAAAATTCTATAGGTCGTTAATCAGCAGGAGTGAAAAGAAAGGGTTCTTTGGAGCCCACGCGCCGTCTGTTTTCCTATTTCGTCCGGGAGAAAAGTTCAATACCACGTATCTATTATGTATCATTAGAGTCTCGACGTGATTAAGCGATCAGCAAACTAAAAAGAAGCGGGCATTCGAAATTTCGCAATTCGATAGCTAGTGTAGGAGAAGACACGGCCACCGCATACTCGCCTCTACGCAGCCCCATTGAACATACGAACAGTGTCATATGTAAGGAGGTGGATGGCAAAGAAACGAAGACAGACGCAAGCTAGTAACAGCTGTCGTGGTTCCCACCGCTGCGTAACGTTGAGATATATGTGCCAATTGAGTAAAAAGGAGACGTCGTTCTATTTGCGCTTCTGAC
This sequence comes from Rhipicephalus microplus, assembly GCF_043290135.1. Taxonomy (NCBI): domain Eukaryota; kingdom Metazoa; phylum Arthropoda; class Arachnida; order Ixodida; family Ixodidae; genus Rhipicephalus; species Rhipicephalus microplus. Next base: position 161,236,908 of record NC_134703.1, read on the forward strand.
TGACTTAAATTGAAGCTCACAGAAAAAAAAGGCGGTGGACGGGGAATCGTAGAGACGGTAGCTTTTCTGCGAAGCCAGAAAATAAACAACTATCAAATCAGGCAGGCTTACGTGCTTGGAAGCAGGACAGCGAGAAAGCGCTTCGGAGAAGGAGGTGGCACTGGGTTGCGGAAAATTGTCGATGGGAAACGTCAGTGAGCGCTACCGGCGTGCCTCAGCGGTGACAGCACCTGTACAAAATGCGTAGCACGTGTATCAGAAGGCTCCCGCTCGACCGGAACAGCTCAGCGCCGCTATCTCCACGCCACCAAAGCTCGACAACGCGTGTGCAGACCGCGAGGCATCGATGTGCGCGGTGCATTTAGTATGTTAATATGACTGGTGGGAACGGGCTGGAGCGTCGTCAGCGTATTGAGAAGAAAATAAAAGGAACGAAGCTTTTTGCTGAAACAAGCGGTAGAAAGGAAGTGTGCCGAGGCAGTGTGTGTGGAAACAGCAACTGTGCCGAAGAGATCATTATGATGATGAGGCGAAATGGTGGCAGGCCCAAATGCAAGAAGTTCATGCTGGGTCATTGGTGGTAAGCGCAGATAGGCAGCTGGATAAAGCAACAGTGGCAGAGAGTGCTCCTTTTTCTTCACTGGTTGGCATCCGGTCTTGCGGCGCGAATGCTGACCCGATAATGCGTGAGGAGGAGACACGTGGATGAGAAAGCAATCGAGTAAGATGCCATGAATGAGAGGAAGACGTCTCTATGCGTACCATCTTAGTGACGCCAGTGCGTTAGTATGTCCCTACATCGCGAAAATCCGAATTGCTGTCTCAAGAAAAAAAAGTGGCAGCATATCCACGGAGTGAATGATGAATAGTGGGGCGAAGCATCCGTCCGTCAATTCGTTCTTGCTTCCGTCCATCCATGCGTGCGTCTGTGTGGCCACCCGTGCGTCCATACGCCCGTCCGTGCGTGCGTCTGTTCGTACGTCCGCACGTTCATCTCTGCATCCGTCCTTGCTTTCTTCGATGCATCCGCACCTGCGTCCGTCCATCCATCCAGCCATCCGTGCATCCATCCATGCATCTGTGTGTCCGTTCGTCCACCGATTCAACACTCCAAATACCATCCTCTCGCATATTTTCATCATATATTCCTCATATAGAAGCACCGCCATCCAGCAGACATTCCAAGGACTGAAGGAGAGGAGGCACAAGCACACTTTCTTACGGCTTGCGCTTCGTGTCTACTTCCCACCTTTAACCACCTCGAGTTCATGGTGTACACTAGTTCACTGTTGTCATGGCACTGCGGCCCAGCGCTCACTAAACCTTACTAAAACCTAGGAGGTTACGCCCAGCGAGTATAACATACCACCTCTTTCTTGTCTTCTGTGCGTTGTTGAACACTAAAAAATTCACAGCGAGTACGTTAACTAAAAGCGAATTCTCCTGTCTCTCATTCTCCCTTAGCAGCCTTTGGCATGTACATTGAGCACTATCTTTTATTGTTCAACAACGCACAGAAGAAATCTCTCACCGGCACCATCTTAGAGGTCAAAATGTTATACTACTTACACACTACTAAAACGGCTAACGGCTACACTCTAAAAAAAAGGGAGCTAGAATGGAGAAACGGGCTCCGTTCCTCCTTCGGCGCAGCGAATTTTCTCCCTTTCGGGCACTTTACCCATCGCGCCCTCTCGCGGCAAGGACCAAAGGAGCAACGTTCCTCCTTCAGGGTTTAAGTGTCTCCTCAATCACGGGATCCTGTACGCACTTATGCGCACGCCAAGCCTAGCCGGCCGCGGCCAGTCACAAATGATTGCTTTTATCTAAGATTGATGTAAGAAATGCAGGAGTAACGTTTTTTGGTTTTATTGGTGTAGAGTAAAAGCTTCTATTTTTCTTATCGCCAGGCACTCGCACGATGCTCCGCACACTTCTATGTGTGTCTGGTGTTGTTTCATACTACCAATTTGTCACGAATCTAAGAAGCTCTGCTTCCCAAGCAGTCTTGCTTTAGCGATTACCTTAAACTGTACACGAATAATGAATTTTTTCAATGTCGGCATACTTGATAAGCCCACGCATTTTTAGTTTCACACGGCACCAACGGCACTCATGAATTCAACGAGGCGCATAAAAAGCATCACACGTAATTTTTCAACATTCTAGGAGACCTGATACCACTCTGCAGTTAACGCGTGAAAGCACGATCATATAAAATTGATAGAGTTATACGTGCCACTACCGCCATATGATGTTCTTTGCAGTTTACCTCATTCGTATACGGCTGCCGTGGCCGGAATTCGAACCTGCGTCCTCCAGCATAGCCACACGACACCCAATAAGTCTGTGCTATCACGGCAGGTGAAAGGACAATAGGAAGCAGGCTGCGAAGTTTCCCCGAGCGTTTATTCGCCGGACTTGGTTACAACCAACAGAAACGTTTTAAACATAATCATAACGACACTTTTGTGAAAAGTAAAAAAAACGACTTCGGTCAGTTAAACCAAATTCTCAATCGCATGCGTTTTCGATTGCCTATGCCAGCACTGAGAGGTAAGACGGAATTATGCACGCGTCCTCTATGCCTTTCTTGTCCATGATTCTCCTTTGTCGTGAGAAATTCCACACAAATTGCACTTCTAGTAACAGCTGTGCACAGCAGGTAAGTACTAACACTCACTCACCTTTGTGAAAAGAGTATTCCAAATTCAGAGTAATAACCAACACAGCCACAGTGCTAACAACAAAATTGTGGCACGCACTATAATTGCAAGTTGACACGCGAGGTGAATCGCGAGAGGCATCTGAAGCAGGAAAGTGTGTAGGCACATGCTATATCTTTATAGGGAACTCGCGCACTGCAGCGATAGTTCCTCCACAAGTAATGGAGCTGCCGCGACACCAACAGCCACTGCCGTAGCTCACGAAAAATACCGTCGGATGCGAGTTCATCGCTTATTTCTCTCGCAAGACCCGCGTTTTAACGTACGTATACACTGCTAGGACAGTCATTACCGCATCACAAACATTGTCAGTGAAGGGCTAGTGGTATACTGTATCCATGGCTAACAGTCACACTTGTGGTAAGCACGTAAAAAGAATAAAAACAAACGTTAACACGAAACAACTAAACAAGCTCGACGTGACCCCAGAACACCTACCACGACAGAGACTAAGTCTGGTCTGCATGCTGCGCCCTCTCCGAGTAACAAGAAGACAAGAAGAAGAATAAAAAAAGACGTGACCTCCGAAATGGCTAGCGCACGGCAAGCGTTTGCATTCTCGGAGGCTTCAAAAAACTTAACTGTGGCAGTGGTCGAGAGATGGCGCAGAGTTTGATTGATTGATTGATTGATATGTGGGGTTTAACGTCCCAAAACCACCATATGATTATGAGAGACGCCGTAGTGGAGGGCTCCGGAAATTTCGTCCACCTGGGGTTCTTTAACGTGCACCCGAATCTGAGCACACGGGCCTACAACATTTCCGCCTCCATCGGAAATGCAGCCGCCGCAGCCGGGATTTCAACCCGCGACCTGCGGGTCAGCAGCCGAGTACCTTAGCCACTAGACCACCGAGGCGGGGCCTGGCGTAGAGTTTGGAATGCCGTGGGCATTCAAAGCATGGCTTGGGAGTATTCACTTTCGGGAAAACCAGATAAGCTCTAGTAATTATTTCGTTCATTATTGTGCAACGTTTGATGAACTTCCGTTTGTCTAAGCATCAGATACATTATATTTACGTGTTTGCATGTTGTGGTATAGCCACAAAACGTAACAAAGTGTTAAAAACTTACTTGTAACTTGTGCCACTATTGTCAGTCGAATTTCATCGCTATATAAGCTTGTGCGCTTTCGTAGTAAGGTGTGAGTAAACACGTCGAAGCATTCGTTCGCCGGCACTAGCACGCGTCAGACGCAGGAATCATGGGCTCCCGAGGAGCGGCAAAGGCGGTCCTTGGTGGCCGCGGAAACAGGATTACAGACGAAAGTGACAAGGTTTTGAGATCATCTTGCCGAATCTGCCAACAGGACGTATTGTTTTGAACACAGTGTTTTTGCACGGTGATATTCGAGTGAGGCCTTTCAAGGTCGAAGATTTCCGGGATGCCCTGGACAACGAACGACTCCTTCCCGACGTAATTGCATTGCGCGCCTGCCAGATCAACCATGTGTGGGCCGTCACCTTTAACAGACAGGAGGTGACGAAGAGGTTGACTGAACTGAAAGAACTCCAGGTCAAGGGACGCCGCTGCCTCGTTATCGACCTTCAGGAGCAGAAGGTGAGGCTGCGGCTTCACTGGCTGTTACACGGCGTTTCGGACGAAGATGTCCGCACGGCGTTGGCAGCGTTCGGGAAAGCTACAGAAGTGACCCGGGAACGCTGACGTGTGGAAGCAGTAAATGAGAAGAATTCGACTACCCGCACTGTTTTCATTAAGCTGGAAAGCGGTATGAAAGTTGAGGGCCTGCCTCATAAGATACTAGTCGCCGGTGAATTAGCCTTAGTGGTAGCTCCAGGTTGGCCTATGCAATGCCTGCGTTGATGCGGAACAGGACATGTGCGTCGCGAGTGTAAGGTGCCATGGTGCTCTCGCTGCTGGCGTTCCGGGCACGGGGATGCTGACTGCGTCCGTTCGTACGCCGCAGTGACCGCGTCAGCCGAGGCCGAGGATGCGTCAGAACACAATAGAGAGTTTTAGTACTGCGGAATGGTGCTACGTACGCATCACGCAAGCGCCTTGCGTTACGTGGCGTCGTTTGCCCCTAATCGGCTTTTAGTACGCCGTAGTACCCGCGTACGTAACGAGCGTGAAGCGTGTTGCGCCATCTGATAGATCAAAATAGAAGCACGTGTTGTTGACAGCCAATGTGAGCCAATCCAAGTGTTATAGCCAGATTATGGCCATATTTTAAGCCACAGAGCCGGCCGGTGCTTGCCTTCGATGCCGCCATTTTGCAAAACGATGTCTCGCGATGTCGCGAACTTGTTCGAGAGCGGCGCGATCACCTCATACGTACGCACGCACGCATCTCATGCGTGCGTACGTAGCGGCTGCGTACGTAATGCGATACGTGTGCGTTGCGGTCTGCGCATGCGCACTACGCAGAACGTGGCGTCCTTACGTACGCAACGCCGCCACGTACGCAGCGTACGCTGTACTAAAACTCTCTATTATGGACGTGACAGAAGCACAGGACGCGGCTGAAGGTTGTGGAGATCAAGTCGCAGAAAATTTGAACTGCACATCTGCAACATTAGTAGACGAATCTACACCGGCACCAGTGGGCACTCGACCAGGTTCTGCAGCTGTATCGACCGGTACAGCTGAGAATGCAGTGACAGACGCAGGCTGTGAAGTAACCAGAGCGTCTGTCCATGCATCGGAACAAGGCCAGGTAGTCGATGGTGCCTCTGGTAGCGTTGGTTTCGAGATGAAAAAAATTGCCCGCAGCTTCCCTCGGGAGAACACTGAGGAGGATGCGGAGCATATAATTGGTTAACGGGGTGTTAAAGTGCGACTTACTTGGGTCGATGGCTAAATTGGTTAACGTGGTTGTGGAATGGGGTGTTAAATTTTGACTTACTTGGGTCGCTGGCTAAATTGGTTAACGTGGTTGTAGGAGGGGTGTTAAATGAGTGAACACGTACGACACGTATGCGAAAGGGCGGTGTTTATTTATTGCGACAAACTTTGAGCCTCTCGTCGCCGACGCTTGCTCTCGGCTTCCCGTTTTCGAAAGTCCGGGTCCTCTAATCGACACTTACGTTTCAAAGCGGCCGAATCCGGTGCTACTGCTCGACGCTGACGTCTCTCAACGGCTTCACGTTCTCTAAGTTGAGCATCTTCCGCTCGACGCCGACGTTTACGTTCGGCGTCGCGAGCTCTTTTCCGCGCTGCTTTGTCTTCGGACGACGACTTGGTTGCGGTTCCGCCAACAATTTGGCCGGCGCTGGTCGAAGGGACGTCGATCATTGCGACCTCGGACGTCGACGCGCCGTACAAACCAACCGACGAGCGGCAACAGAGCGAGCGAGCGCCGACCTTGAGTATATATACAGCGCGACGGCGCATGCACTGTCAGCTGTCCAATGTTCGAGAAGGGCGAGAAGCGCAACGGCGCATGCGCGCGCGTCAGCTGCCGATGTTCTCGAAGCGCGACGGCGCATGCGCGCGCGTCAGCTGCCGATGTTCTCGAAGCGTGACGGCGCATGCGCGCTACATGATACAGCTAGCGAATGTTCGTGAAGAGGAGAAGCGCACGCGGTGTGTAGAGGAGGAAGGGTGCACAGAAGGTGGAGGAGTGAAGCGCGCGCGGTGTGTAAAGGAGGAAGGGATGCACAGATGGTGGAAGAAGGAGGAGGAAGCTTGCGGACGGCGCCGCACTACAAGCCTCGAGTATTAGATGCTCCGCATCTAATAGACGGAAACACGTGCAATGCCAGCTGCGTCTCTAGGCCTAGCGGTGCCGTTCCAGCCATTAAAAGACCATTGGAGGAACCTGTAAAGACGGGAGACAAGAACAGTGCAAGTAGCTAGGAAGAACCACCGACAAAGACGCCGACTGGCAGACACACCCGCATGAGAGCAAGAGCTGGTGGCACCTCGGACAAGAAAGCTGTGAACAATTCAATTTTTATTTATTTTTATTTAATTATTTACATTACTGCTATTCTCCTTCGAGAGCGTGGTAGTTGGGCAATACAGTAAGTTTTTACACACACAAAAACGATGTAGACGTAAAAACATGCAAGCATAATAACAGCACATGAGGATCATATAACCATTGAGCAGTGCAGAAGTTAAACGTTAATTGTGTTATTAATACACAATGTATGCAATAATCACAAGATACAAAGCAAGTTATAGCCATTATACAGAGCTGAAACCATGCCGAAAGGTGATAGAATTAAAATACATGAATGAAGAAAGGAACTGATGTTAGCATTGGTATCGTGAGGGAAAACATAAATGGAACAGTTGTGACAGGAATAGCAAGCACTGAAAGCATACTTCAAAAATAGCTATACTACTTTGAAAGGAACATTGAAAAATGTGTTGCTTTAACTAACGAACAGCAGATCAGGACCGGTGCGCATGCATGCGTATAAACTGTTTTGCGCACCCAGTTTTTTCTATCTGTGCAATAAATTCTGACAGCTATTGGGAGTTTGTGATAGTGGCATCAAGTTGGTTCCATTCTGCTATTGCGCCGGGAAGATTGAGTACTTAAACTTGTCGTTCCTACATGCGTATTCTGACAACGTGTGGGCATGTTTATTGCGAGTTTGCCGAGCCTGCTAAAATGAGAGGTATTTGGATGAATCTATCTTGTAGTTATTTTTTACTAGCTGGAAAAAGAAATTTAAGCGAGCGTGTTTCGCTCTTGTGGACAGCGTTTGTAAACCTGACTGAACTAAAAGATGTGTTGGGGAATCTGTGCGTCTATATTTGTTGTAAATAAATCTTACAGCTTTATTGCTTATAATTTGGTTATATTAGTCAGCGAATACGGAAACCAGACAGTGTTTGCATATTCTAAATCTGGTCTTACGAATGATGTGTAAGCTAGCAGCTTCGTTGGCGTTGTTCAGAGCGCTAGAGTTCGTTTTAAAAAGAATAGTTTGCGTAGCGCCTTCAAAGTTATATTAGCGATGTGTTTGTCCCATTTGAGATCAGAAGTCAGTGTAACTCCTAGATATTTATATTCCTCAACTTTATTAAGAAGTGTGTTATTAATGGTGTATGGAAAGTTGGATGGTTTTGTTTTTCTGCTTACGGCCATTATTCCTGATTTTTGTGTGTTTATTTTCATCTGCCATTTAGAGCACCAATTAGCCACGACAGCTAGAAAATCATTGAGCATCATGTGAGCGTTGTAATGATTAATTTCTCTATAGATCACACAGTCGTCCGCAAATAGCTTGATGTTGCAAGTGATTTTAGCAGTTATATCATTAATATAGAGCAAGAAAAGCAATGGCCCAAGTACCGAGCCTTGGGGAACGCCGGATGTTAGTGCTACTGTGTTAGAAGACATCTGTTCATAGAGTACAAATTGTGATCTGTTAAATAAGAAAGCTTTTATCCAAGCGGAAAGTTCTATTCCGAAAACATTTTCTACTTTAGCAATTAGTTTGCTGTGGCATACACAGTCAAAAGAGTTAGATAGGTCAAGTAGAATTAGGTCAGTTTGACCACGGTTATTAACTGTAATGGCAAGGTCGTGATCTGAATCAGTAAGCAGTTACCGTCGATAAACCACTTCGAAAACCATGTTGGTTAAGGGAGAAAAAGTTTATGTGCTCTAGAAATACTGTCATGTGTTTAAGATAATGTGTACGAGTAGTTTACATGAAGTGCTGGCCAATGAAATAGGTCTGAAATTTGAAACTTGTGCTGCGTCTCCTCCTTTATGGTTCGGTATCACCTTTGCGATCTTCCAATCGTTAGGTAGTTGTGAAGTCGTGAGTGATTTTCGGAAAATGAGACCAAGATATTTGCTACACCATTCTGCATATCTTTTCAGGAAACTGTTTGGTATATCGTCTGGTCCACTACTTTTTTTGGTGTCGAGCTTAAGTAGCAGGTTGAAAATCCTAGCATCAGCGATGTCTAATTGGTCGACTTTCGTACGATGTTGCTCTTCTATTGGCGGAATAACGTTATCATCAACGGTAAATACCGATCGAAAAAAATCGTTATATGCGTTGGCCTTCACAGTTTTTTTCTTCTGGAATGAGATGCGTTGCTGCTGTTTCAGTGGCGCAAAAGTGATTCTAGAACCTGCAGGGATTATTTAGAAGGAACGTAGGTAGTGTCTCGTCAAAATAGCGTTGTTTAGCAAGTTTAGCTTTGTGCTTAAATTCCGCGATGGCTTCCGGTAGCTTTCAAATTCTGGATTCTCCCCCGCATTTTGTTTTTATTGCTCTACGTAACATTTTCAAACGTCGCTTTGCCTGAATAACTTCACGCGTGATCCATGGATTATTTTTTGGCGGGCGTTTTACTTTTGTAGGTATGTGGTGAGCGATACAAAACGTACGACAGATTTGAAGTGAGCCCAAAGGGAATCGACATCTACTGATGTATTCAACCCCATTTTTGAGAAATACAGGAATTCATGAGTGAGATGAGTTAGTATGCTATCGTCATCAGCGTTTTCGACGTTTGTTACAACGGATACAGAAGAATGAGTGGTCATGGTGCCACCAATAGAAACTACGCACACTGGTACGTCGTGGTCAGATATTGCGCGGGTTACATCAATTCTTATGCGGTTTATGTCGAAATGGTCGCTGAAAAACATTAGATCAAGTATGTTCTCAGTTACTCTCTGCGAGCGAGTAGGCTGCCAAATGACCTAATGAAGACTGAAGGTTAGCATGAGGTCAAATAACACATCTGAAGCTGATGATGTATAGCACATACTATCCCAGTTAATGTCTGGAAGATTAAAATCACCCATGAGTACAACACGTGAACCGTAAGCATGACGTTGCATGTAATTATGAATTGCACTGATAGAATCGTCACCCGAGTTTGGGCTTCGATAAACACAACCTAACAATATGCTGGTACCGTCACAAAGTAGTTTACAAAAAACCGCTTCAGCATTTTGTACCTCTGGAAAGGCCACGAAAGAGAGGCCTTTTCTTGTCAATATTGCCACCCCACCACCACGTGTGGGGCAATCTTTTCGGATCGCGGAATAGTTTGGTGGTGTATATTCGTGATCTAAAACATCAGGCGTGAGCCACGTTAATGTGACGGCTGAAAAGTGAGGCTGATAATCGTTGATCAAAGTTTCAAGAGGTTCAGGCTTTAAAATTACACTTCTAGCATTCACTGTGATAAGTGTTAGTTCACCTATTTTGCAGCACGACGAGTAGTGGCTCCCTTTTTTGTTTGGTCGCCGAGTGCGTTCGTCGTTCTCGTTACACGGGCTGTTTCTGAGGCAGCTTCCGCGTGTTTTTTCTTAAGCGGAACCTTGTCATTCTTTTCATTGCTCCAGACATAGGCATGATTATTATTATACAGCTTGTCAAAAACTAAGGAAACCTTTTCGTTAATTTCTCGATTTGCCTTCGCACTGTTCCAAAGTTTTCTCCGCATTTCACGTACTCGTTCCGAAAAGTCTTCTCCGATAGATAGGCTTGTGCCACGAAGATTATGTCCCCGTTTTAATACTGAAAATTTCTCTCTTAAGTCTAGCAGCTTCAGAATTACGGGCCTAGTTTTATTTGGTTGGGCTCTACCGATGCGACGTATGCGTTCAATTGCTGCAGGTTTTTATTCTAGGGTGTCTTCAATTATGTTTTTGTTCACTGCACATTCAAGTGTCAAGGGAGTCTCACCTTCTACCTCGGGAAAGCCATATATTATCAGGTTAGCTCGCCTGCTGCGATTCTCTAGATCGTCAATTATTTCTTGCATAGATTGTACTACCATTTTCATATTTGCTATTTGTTCTTGACATGAATCAACTTTTTCTTCTAGCCTCGCGAGCGAGTCTAGTTTCTTGTCGATTTTAGGTAGGCGGCTTTCCTTTATCTCTTTGATATCTGCCGCGATTTCTTTTAATTGCTGGCTGATGTCAGTGCCTGGGTTCATCTCAATGTCTCCGCCTAGCAGTAAAAGTAAGAGTCGACACAGCATGGTCAATCACAACAGCACATAGCCATGGGCACCGCAGCACCAGTAAGAAAGAGTCGTTTGAACGGATACACTTTCCATATCGCCTTCTCACCTGTAGGATGAAGGCGAGCGGATTGTTAGGTGGTTGCATTCTATGAGTGCCGCCGTGCCCAATGGTGCCGTCCCTGTGAGATGGGCTTTTATAGCTGGGTTCAGTGGTGGCGCTGCGCGCAGGCAATGCGCATATGTTTTGCACCCAGTATCCACGCAGGTAGACGACGAGCAACACAGCACGGAATCCCGTAGCTTGACCGGCAAGGAATCTTGTGCGCGGACACTGGTGGCGTTGACGCCAATGGTAGCTCTGATCTTTACTGGTGGCCCAGGACTCGGACCGACGTGGAGCAGCAGTCCGAGAACGAGCTGTAGGATGAAGATGAGCGGATTGTTAGGTGGTTGCATTCCGCGAGAGCCGCCGTGCCCAATTCTACTGTGCAGTAAAACCGGGTGGTCAGCCGGTCCTGGAGGCCTCTAGCGTAGCGCTAGACGTGCAAGGTAAGCGCCTTGCTCCGGGCCTAACTCCTCCACATGGTTGTAATGGCGCCTCAAGTATCATTTAGCTTCGCCACGCTGAATGTTAGAGGCTTGAATTAAAAAAAGAAGCAAAGCTAAGTCTATCAGTTGTTATTGAAAGAAAGTCTGGATGTGCTTGCAGTGCAGGAGACGAAAGTTGAAGGCGAGGAGGAGACTGAGAGCATGGTGCTTAAGTTTACATCACGGTATTTTGCCACTGTGAGCCAGGCCATAGGCACATCAGGGCGATGTGTTCTTTTTGTTAGAAAACTGCCAGGATTAGTCATAGAAAATGTCCTTCCTTGCTCTTCAGGCCGAGTAGTATGGTGTGATATTGTTTATTGTCACAGTGAATGGTGCATTATATGTGTTTATGCTCCAACTATTGGCCAGAAAAGATCAGGCTTTTTTCCAATTTACGACAACATATGTGTACTGGTAGGAAACTCTTATTGGTGGGTGATTTCAACTCTGTCTTGAATGAAAGTGATAGATCAAGCAGGCGCAACGTTAAAGACAGAAGCAGTGATGTCCTGGCACAGGTGATTATTGAACACGAATTAGTAGATGTAGCGGAGTGTTTTCATAGCTCCCGAGATGTGAAGTATACCCACTTTCAAGGCACAAGTAATGCCTGATTGGATCGACTCTACCTCACTTCAGATGCGATAGCCCAGTGTAGCAGTTATAATGTTGTCCCTGTTTCCTTTTGTGATCACTGTCTTGTAAACTGCAATATCGGGTCAAAAAAAGAAAGGAACGCCTTTTCTTGGGAACAGTGAAAAATGAGCTCTAACCTCTTAAGGGATGAGTCGTTCAGCGCATAAGTTATTAAAGAAATAAGTAATATTAACATAGAGTGTATGGACAAAATAGGAGAAGAATGGGAGCTATTCAAGCAGCAGCGACAGCGGGATGGTCACGTACTGAAGTGAATTCTGTCTTTCGTGCAGATACCGTATCGTGCCCTTCCAGCGCGATTACCGGCACGTGTAGGGCATTCTGCCGCCGTGAGGAGGAGCTACCATAGGCCTTGACTGATCAAATTCATCGTTTGTGCCGATCTGTCAACCCATTGAGGGCAGCCTGACGACGCCGGAAGGAGCTTCCTGCAGCCCTACTGTGTGACGCTCCTGCTCTAAATTGCCACTCATAAAGCTACCGTCCCCACCAAGGCTCAATTACAGCGGCGACAGCGGGATGGTCACGTACTGAAGTGAATTCTGTCTTTCATGCAGGTTAGTAGTTAAGTATTCTAAGGTAACCCTTCTGTTCAATTCGCTGTTGCTGCTGCTACCGAAGTACTGTAGTTTTTTTTTCTTTTGCAATTTATGGTGTGACTGAAACTTGTTAAGCGATGCCGACGTGTGTCGAACTTGCGAAGCGCGTTGATGCAATTGAAGCGAACTTTAACAATGAGACTGACCGTCTGGCTCATGATGTCTTCGGTAAAGTCTTCTTGAGAATGCAATCTTCAGGAATTGATGTTAAGGAGTTCAAAAGCGAAATTGACGATTTAAAACAGAGCATGGAAATCCTGAATGGCGTTGTTGAGACACTGCGCTCTGAAAAAGAGGTACTCGCTGCCGATAATAAAAGACTGTTGAACGAAAACAACTTGCTCTCAAAAAAAGTTCAATAACTTGAACAATACTCCAGAAGCAACAATGTAGAAATCAAGGGCATTCCCTGCACGCAAGGGGAAGACTGTGTAGCAATTTTGCAAAAAGTTGGCGATACTGTAGGTTGCCCTCTTGTGCCCTCTGACCTTGGCATTGTGCACCGTGTCCCGACGAAGGTCAAGGAAAAAAAGAATGTTGTTGCTAGGTTTTGCTCGCGTTCGAAGAAGAATTAATTCATTTCTAAGGCACGTAAAGCTAAGTTGTCTTGGGGATCTTGGTATCTCTTCTGCAATCAACAGCCCTGTGTACGTAAATGATCACCTAACGCCATCAAATAAATCACTATTCACCAAGGCTCTAACTCTAAAGAAGCCCCGCCGCGGTGGTCTAGTGGCTAAGGTACTCGGCTGCTGACCCGCAGTTCGCGGGTTCAAATCCCGGCTGCGGCGGCTGCATTTCCGATGGAGGCGGAAATGTCGAGGCCCGTGTGCTCAGATTTGGGTGCACGTTAAAGAACCCCAGGTGGTCAAAATTTCCGGAGCCCTCCACTACGGCGTCTCTCATAATCATATGGTGGTTTTGGGACGTTAAACCCCACGAATCAATCATTAACTCTAAAGAAAGCCAATAACTGGAAATTATTATGGACAGAGAATTGTGCAATTAAGGCAAGGAAAACTACCGACAGTCAGGTTTACTGCATTGCTAAGGAATCTGATCTCTCTTTTATAATCTAGATATCTCTGTTTTTTTTACGCATACGCTGTTGTTTTTTTTCACCATCGCTGTATCTGATTCACTATGTCAGTTTACCTAAACACTTCGGAGGTGGATCATTTTCTTTTTAACATCTCATGTTCGCTCATTCATTTCAATGCTCGTAGTATGCGGAAACATTACGACGACTTTCAAAATCTTTTTTCTACAATCACAAAGCCCTTTCCTATCATTTGTATCACCGAAACCTGGCTTTCAGACGCTGATAAAAATCTTTTCGGCTTCCCCAACTACTCATCTGAATACGCACACAGACCATCAAGCAATCATGGTGGAGCAGCCATCTATGTATTATCAAACCCGGCGTTCAAACGACGGCATGACCTTGCACTAAATTTACCTAACTGTGAAGCTGTATGGGTAGAATGTGATCATTTGTTTCTTAACATCGACAACAAAAATTTTATTTTGGGTTGTATTTATCGTTCACCCTCTACCTCCATTACCGATTTTTGCAACGTTTTAGACAATTTGCTTGAATCAATATCGTCAGAAAATAAAAATGTAGTTATCGTTGGTGACATGAATATCAACCTGCTTGATACCGCGTCAGCGAACTTGACATATTCTAGCTGCTATCACAGTTATGGTTTTGAATGCCTAATTACTCAAGCTACACGTCTTTCTCGTGACGGCGGATGCTCACTAATTGATCATGCGCTATCAAACCTTCTGGTCGCTCCCGAAGCAGGCATTCTTACCAGTGATATCACCGACCATTATCTCATTATTATTAAAACTATTTTAACTCCTATTTGTCGTTCCGCATGCTTTCATAAACATGTTTTGGATAAGGAAGCACTTATCGAGAACATTACGAAATCAGACTGGCTTGCTGTAAGGGAAACCAACGACCCTCAAGAAGCATTCTCGCGCTTTTTTTCTTTACTTTTATATTACTTCCATTCTCATTCGCATAGGAAAAAATGCAAGAAGATCATTGCGTCACCTCAAAACCCATGGCTAACTGATAAATTACTTAAAGCAATGCGCAGACGCGAGAATCTTTACAAAAAAACCAAGAAACAGCCTTTCAATATTAAGCTAAGAGCAAGGTACAAGAAATACTGTAACAATCTCTGTGCGTACTTAAAAAGAGCAAAAAAAAAATACCTCGAACAGAAAATATTGGAATGTGGAAGTAACAGCAATAAAACATGGAAATTAGTAAATTCCTTTCTAAATAGAAACGGCGACCGAGGAAGCATTACTTCAATAATTCATAACGGCATTGTGCACTCAAATCCACGTGGCATTGCTGATACATTTAGTGACTTCTTTTTTTCAAACAATCTGCCATCGGACCAAGTTTTAGATTACGAAATCACTCGCTTACCCCAGTCCTTCTATTTGTTCCCCACTTCTGCCGATGAAGTAACCGCGGTAATTCGGAATCTAAAAACCACTAGCGCTGGTCTAGACGACATCAGTTCATCACACATAAAGCTGATTGCTCTATCTATATCTGGCATTCTTGCACATGTCATTAATCTAATATTTAAAAAGGGAACTTTTCCTCGCGAACTTAAGCGTGCTAGAGTTACCCCAGTATTTAAAAAAGGAGACCGATCATTGGTAACAAACTACCGGCCTATATGTGTGCTCCCGTTCCTCAGCAAAGTAATTGAGAAATTATTTGAAAAGCGCCTAACTAATTACCTTCGAAAGTTTAGCATTCTTACTGATTTCAGTTTTGTTTTCGAACAGGATATTCTACTGATCTCGCTTTATTATATCTTACTGAATTTCTTAAGCAGGCGAATGACGATGGCAGTTTAGCTGGATCTGTTTTTGTTGACCTAACAAAAGCCTTTGATACTATTAACCATCAGATACTCTTCATAAAACTGGAAGCAATGGGAATATGTGGTCCTGCTTTGTTATTTATTCGCAGCTATCTCCTCAATCGAAACCAAACGGTCAGTGTTTCCGGTACCTACTCCAAACAAACAACAACGAACATAGGAGTACCACAAGGGTCCATTCTGGGCCCACTTTTGTTTTTAATCTATATCAATGATCTTTCTAATTTTATTATACACTGTAAATATTTGCTCTACGCTGATGATACGACGATTTTTAGTTTCGATAATAGCATAGACTGTTTAATAAATAAGCTGAGCACAGATCTTCGCAATCTACTACACTGGTGTAAGCTAAAGAAATTACAGTTCAATCCTCAAAAAAACCCAATTCATTCTCTTTTCATCACATCAGCGATCGCTAGTAACGGATCCCTCAATTAGTATCCCAAATCATTCGATCCACGCTGGTAATGATTGTGTTTACTTGGGCGTCAAACTAGATAGAAACTTAAAATTCCACTCTCATATTTTAGATGTCAAGAAAAAGCTGTCTTATGGTATACGCATCCTGATTCGGTCTCGCCCTCTTTTTTCCGTTTCATCCTCTTGTCACTATACTACGCATTTATTCATTCTCACATCAACTACTGTATAACTACCTGGGGCACTACCTACAACATTCACCTCACACCGTTACAGACTGTTCAAAACAAAGCAATTAAAATAGTCACTTCTAGTTCACATTACACCGATTCAAAACAACTATTCTACAGCTACAACATCCTTACAGTGCGCGATATGGTCAAGTATAATCTAGTCATATGTTTATCCAAGCATATCAATGAGCTATTTCCTATTTCCATCATCGCATCCTCCTCACTTCTCAATACCAACAACACTAGATTTGCTTACCACAAAAACTTCATCTTACCGAAAGCCCGGACTAACTATGGCAAACAAACCGCTCATTTTAGCTCACTTTCCATATGGAATTCACTTCCATCCATCTTAAAAGTAATGGATCCACACTCGTTTGTAAAAGAATTAAAAAAGCTCTTTTTCAACCATTACAACACGTGGCACTTCATTCTCATAGCCCCTAAAGCATGCTCTCACACATGTATGTATGTGTGTATATATATGTTTGTATATATATATGTGTATATGTATGTGTGTATATATGTATGTCTGTATATATGTGTGTATATATTTATATATATATATTTTCTTTTTTCTCTTTACGTCTCGTGTTTACATGGTTTTTTTGTAATAAGAAATGTGCTTGATCACCCATATCATTATGATTATTGGCATTTTTCCCTTCCTGTCAAAGCTATGTTTTATTTGTTTTTATGTTCATCATGCACAGGAGGTCCCAATTCAGTCTCCGACTACGGGACCTCCTTCTGTATACTGTCTGTAATGACTTTACCTCATAGTAACAGTAAAATTTGATTCTGATTCTGAGCGAATCAAAATAAAAGCAATAGAGAGATCTAGCGTTTTAGCTTTTGAATCTAAGAAGAATGAGAAAGAGCTTAGACGAACACTTGATAGACTAACAGCTCTTGAATGTGAAAAACCTGGAGTATATGGTGACGATTTGCGGAGTATCGAACAGAGGATAGAAGTATATGAGGAGGAACGCTATCGTGGAGCGCTGTGCGAGCCAGAGCAACATCAATGACTGTAGATGATCGCCCGACAAAGCGAGCGCTTGGATTAGAGAAGAGTCATGCCAGACAAAACCATATAAATGCCATTGAAGTCAATGGTATCAAAGTTTTAGACAATGAGAGCATAGGACGAGCGTTTTGCAAACACTACGAAGGACTCTTCGCTGCCACGCCCATTGGCTCAGAGGCATTTAAGCAGGAGTTCCTTAGCAGAATGCCGAAGTTGTCAGATGACACCAAATCGGCTTTACAGCTATCTATAACGCCAGCGGAAGTAGAAAGGGCTATAGATAAATAGAATCCTGGTAAATCTCCGGGGCAGAAAGGGCTTTGTTCTTCGTTTCATAAGGAGTTCGAAAATGAATTATCCCAAGTACTTGCAAACGTCTTCAATCAAACTTATAAACTTAATGGCCTCCCTAGGTCCTTTAGTGAAGCATATACAGTTTTGATATCTAAGACAGAACACTCGGAGAAGTTAAAATTAGTTTCTTCGTATAGACCGATATCACTAACTGTGATTGCAAAATTTTAATGAAAGTACTAGCACGGCAACTTCAAGGGGTAATCAAAAAATTGGTAGGGCCTCACCAAACATACGGGATTATGGGACGCTTCATTGTGACCAATATACACGAGATGCGCTGCGTGCTCGAGTGTAGCGATGTCAATCGTGTAGGGGTAGCCATTCTACACATTGATCTTGAGAAAGCTTTTTATTGTGTTTCCCACAACCAGAATTCTGCTTGCCATTCTTGACCATGTCAACGTTGGTTTTGTAATCAGAGATGGAGTATCTATGGCACACCGGAACTGCACGACCCGGCTGGTAATCAATAAGACGCTAGGAGATACAATTAACATAAAGCGTTCTGTCCGTCAGGGCTGTCCGCTGAGTCCCCTACTTTTCAGTTTATATATAGAATCATTGTGCTTAGCACTAACTCAAAACAGTTGCATTCGTGGCTTTAGATTACAAGAATCCGAAGTTAAAATTTTGGCATATGCCGACAATGTGGCTGTTTGTTGTATCGATCAAGATAGTGTTACCACTACCATCAGTGTGGTTAAAAGGATCGGCAATGCAACTGGCAGTCTAGTAAACTGGGGAAAGTGTCTGGGTTTGTGGCATGGAGAGTGGTCGTCAAAACCAGATTATTTGCCAATATTAAATGGGTGACCACACCGGTCAAGTACCTTGGGGTGCCACTGGAATTTTATAAAGATAATGAGAACTACTGGCAAAAACAAACGAAAGAAATCCAGACGAAAGCTAGTAGATGCAACGGTAATCATCTGTCAGTGTTTGCTAGGGTGACTGTCTGTAATCTTTTCTTTTCCTCAAAACTTTGGTATATGATGCAAGTATTGCATTGTTCAAGGGCAAACATAGAGGAGTTACATCGCGTCTTCGCAGTGTTTGTGTGGGTTTCAAACTGGGAGAGATGCAGTCGAACAAATCTGTTTCGAAAAGTGAAACACGGAGGGCTTGGTTTAACACATCTTTTCATACGCCAAGTCATGAATAGGTTCTTTTTTTTCGCTACACAAGGGACCCTTTTTTACGTACAGTGTGCCAAATGAGACTGATGCAGGCTTTACCTGGATATGTGGTTAGCACGAATGACATGACCGGTGCTGTGCGCGGGTATCTTAAAGAGGTTATTCTAAGTGTACGGTTTTTATCTGTTAGATTTTCCAATGAATATTTGTTTTCAGTGACTCGAAGAAAGTTGTACAAAGATGTATGCGACGTTGTTTTACCTGAACCGCTGTACCGTGCCATGTAGGCTGGAGGTGAAGAGAAAGATGTGCTTAAATGAGTGAAGAGAAGGCAAGTGGCTCCTGCCACGAAGTCTTTCTTTTTCAAGCTGCACACAGGTACATTATCAGTCAGGACATTTCAAGTAGACCGTGGTTTTTACTTACCTTGGGGGACGAATTGCCTTATCTGTAAAAAAACCGGAAACTATTGACCATGTTTTCTTACATTGTTGGGAGGAAGTATATTTTCGGGATGTACTACTAAGGACGTCACAGAAATTATTACCTTTAAATTCATATTGTATAAGATTTCTGCAAATAGTGGACGAAGAGGGAATGCCTTTTCATTTGCTTATGCTATGTAGACTTCACTGTTTATGGTGGGCCCGTATGGCGGGTTTCTATCGCAATCAGGATGCACGGCCTTCACAAATGTATTTCCGTGAATGTATGGCCAAGTTTGTTGAACTGCAGAAAACTCAGGAGATTTTACCTGAGTGGTTGTCGGGGGAAGAGCCTTTGGCAGCACTTAGGCAATTTTAATTTCTGTCGGACTGTTACTGCTTGTTTTTGTTCTGCTTGTGGTTTGATGTACGCGCCTATAAACAGGCAATAAAAAAAGTAAACACGTTGAAGTGTGTGCTGCTGTTGTGGTTGGTTGATTGTGCTCTTGTTCATTAAGTTCACCCGATATGCGTACTATGTGTAGTATGTGTCCTTGTGTGCATGTGTAGCTATAAGCATTCCATCAGCACATAGTAGGCGTCCGGTGTCAGTGAGTAATATTGAATGAGCTGAGGCGTAAACTATCCGCATGGGAGCCGTGATAGTGGGTATGACAACGTACGTCGCTGCAGACGACCTTTTTTCTTTAATATCGTTCAGTTTCTTCAGATGGCGCCAGCTACCACCTCACGGCTATGACGCTCGTACACCTCCAGCTACTTCTAAAACGTTGAACATCTATCTATCAAAGCTGCACTACAGAGTCTGAATGGTTTCGCTGCGATCGAGTCTACGGTTTGGAGGCCCATGTCGTGACCTGTGGCCCCGTAAACGTTTGCATGAATAACGTCGCTACACTATGTGAATCCACGGGAAACAAATACAGCAAGCCTAGCATGCTGTATTAGGAGGATTCTGCAGTACGGATACTGCAGAGTCCTCTTCATGTGAGGACTCTGCAGTATCCGTGTCTTTCGGAGTGAACGTCACCTCGCTGACTGAAAGAAACCTGCTCGCTCCGTCGTTCTCTTTTGCGATGGTTTCATCACCACAGGTTCGTCTGCTGGTTTTTATAACCATTTCGTTCAATATCAAGCTCAGCGGGACCGTTTCTTGTAACTTTCAGTGCCTTCTACTCCTTATCAGTCGAGAATCGTTGCATTTGCTAAGCCTACTGGCTTCGCCTGGGGGCAGCCATGTTGATTTTCATAGGCAGGAGCCTGTTTCTCCGTGGCAAAGGGAGCAATGTTTCTTTATTTAAAGACGAACATTGGGGGCATCGCCGTTGCTCCATAAATGGAGAGAATGTCACTCGATTTTCTCAAGAGTGTACAAGAGACGAACGAGTGCCACTATAAGGAGCTTCACCCCTAAAAAAAGTCAAATCTTTGCCACGAAGGCAAAGCAATCAGTGCGATAGAAGCGAATTGGAAGGTGACGCGCAAAATGGCAAGCAGATAGAAACGTGCCCCATGTTTTTCATGCACAATAATGCACAAAACGTACTCACAGGCACAGATGAACGTGATTAGGCATCTCAGTTGTTAATACACTGTGTCTGAAAAGCATGCTCTTTTCGCAAATGGAGACTGCAACGATTGCAGTGATCTCTGTGTGCCAACTAACTACAACCACATTGTTCTCGTGAAAGCCTTAAATCAGCCAAGACGTATGATATTCCCCACCACAATATAAGGGAGCGCATGTGCGTGTTCACCCACTCCTCTCCGCAGGGAAAAACGCACGTGGGAGATGTGAACCCGCGCCACCATGTCGTGATGATGTGGCGACGCACGGTCATTGCGCTATCTTGGTGGTAATGCTGAAAACACGATAGTTTCCCTTGATATGCCCGCCACAAGGGGTGAGTGTTACAGATAAATGCGTTAGTCATTAATGCCTCGCACTCACCTTCTAGAGGTCTAAATTTTAGTTCTGCGTGCCAGATTTTTTTCTGTTTTTTTTTCTGTCTTGCGTTTCTTATATATAGATACCTGTACACATACGGTGAGTAAAGGCGACGCCCACGCCGATGCTGGCGACAAAATCTAGCCGAGAGTGTCTATATACCTGCTAACGCAATAAATTCAATATTACGGATAGTTGACTTCCATCCACCTGTATATATCAATGGCTCATGAAATGTGAGCATAACTATTTCTGCCGAAACAACGGTGGCAGTATGCAATCATATGCGTGTTCTGTACACCTGGCAATCATTTCGTGTGCGGTAGTCGGACCTCTGCGAATTTTTTTGCGTATTTTTCAGTACACTAAATGTTCTCGCAGCTTAATCCAGCATTACCATGACAGCGGCCCACGTGATGATGGTACCGTATTTACAAGAAACATTATGGCAAATAGAGCGCTGAGCAAAACCTATGAATTGAAAGCAGGCATCTATCGAACGGGTCAGAGAGTTTCTGCACAAAGGCTACCTTTATTATTAGGAATATCATTTTGAATCTAATTGCCGCACAGTGGAGTTAGGGAGACAAACGAGTTATCTTCATTTAGGACTCCTGCTGTAGTTTGCCTATTTAACCGTCGCTGACTTTTGATGAACATTGGTCCTAGGCTCGTACTATTTCCCTACAATGGTTTCAAAGCACAAATTTCACTTTTGCTGAAAGTGCACTTCTAAATATGTTGTGATGATGGTGTCACACATGTCCCGTTTATTAGGGAGGCAATCGCCGGGCTAATTCTAAGGGTCGAAGTATCGGCCCCCCGAACCGCACCACGAAAGCGTGGACAATTTAGAAGTGGTCCTTTTTGGCGCGCCAGCGGACGACGGCTGTGGTCCGAAGAACAAGTCAGAGCCGAGAGTTGATAAACAAACAAAATATATTCTCATTATTGGCAGATCGAAAACAATACACAAGAATGCACACTTCACAATAGTTACATACAATACGTCACCAATCAAACAACGTACTACACAGTACAATTAGCCACACTCGAACAACGCACACAGACAACAGTACACACCACAATGCAGTCGCATGCATTGAACAACCAAGACCCTTAAAGACTAGAGAGATAGAAAACCTATTCAGTCCAAAGTCCTTGGAACCAAAGTCTGAATGATACTCTTCCGAGAATCACTCACTCAAAGTCCAGGGATGTTGTCGTTCCGCTGCCCCCTCGAAGTTTCTCTTCCAGGAAACCTCGCCGAAGTTTCTCTTCCAGGAAACCTCCCGTCTTCAATAGGCCACTCTCCAAGCTTCAAACTTCTTCGCCCGAACACGTCGGCTTCACACACGCAGCTGTTGCCACGCGTCCTCGCTCGATAGCGGTAGACACACGCTCTTGCCTGTAGCTCGAGCCTTCACCCCTCAGGTGGAAATCCTCTTCATCTCCTGCGTTGTCCCTACGGACAAACCTTCGCCGACTACACGGCGGGATCCCTTCGCACTCTGGCGCAACTTCCGTCTTCTCCTGCTCTCTCGTCTCGGCCGCTCGATTAAATACCTTCCGCGCGACATTCCAGAAAGTTCTTGTCATTTCGTCGGCGCGATACGCAGCGAAAGTTAGGGAGAGGTGCGAGACTGGAGGGGGGCCATCCCCGACAGATGACTCATCCCGGCATACCCGCCCCTTTCCTTCTGGAAATTTCTAGCGCTTGCCCGGCCGCCGCTGTGGGGTGAGGAGAAGCGTCGCGCGCCCGGGGAGCCTTGGATGCTTGTTTTCTCTTTTCTTTTTTTTTGTTGACCTCGGCGCGTCTCTCTGGGCGCGTTATCGCAAGAATTTGGCGGCGCGCCCGCTTTTAGCGCTCGTTCTGTGACACTGCCCCCCACTTTAAGAATATTATCTCATAATATTCAAAACCACACAAACGAGCGCGAACAGTCACCACACACTCTGAAAGACTGTAACACAAACCGTCGCTCATGACACTTCACATTCGCAATAGATCGCTCAATACAATCTTACATTGTAGTTCAATTCCACAACACATGAAATATACCCACAGGTACACGACTACGACACTTCATCACTCATTCCAAACACTACAAACGTACAAAGTTCTTTCATTACAACAATTATACAACACTATACATCACACCACAGCACAGACACTTCGACACTTGTGACACAGGATAACACGACATTAACACAACATATGGCACTCAGCACTGCCAAACACATTCTGATTCGACTTCAGCACTTATCCTGTGTATTTCGAGCCGCGCTTGCGTCCTTTCTTCCGGTGCTCGCTCGATTTCTCCTTGTTTTTCCTTGTTCTTTTTCGCTGAGCCTTTTCCAGCGATGATATCTGAGGCGGCGTCTCAGCCATCGTTGTCACTTCCGACACCGTAAACGGGTCATAACGTTCAACGGTTCCTGTCGGTTTATTTACCAGCTTGTTCATGGCTCGGCATTGGGCCTGGCTGGCCGACTCCGTAATTTTTACACTCTCGGTCGGTTGGGGTCGTGCCGACGTACGTCCAGCTGCGCAGCGCGTGAACTCATTCAACACGATCGTCTTCTCATTCGCTGTCTCTTGTGCCGCGGCTTCACCTTGGGCTCTAGTGAGATCCGTCACGGGATGTTCCTCCACTGTATCTCGCGGTCGCTGGGTTGGCGAGGGCTCTATCTTAGGGTCTTTTCCCAAGCATTCCGGATCATTCGGTCCTCGCGCCCCGTCGATGTTTCCGATGACAAGGTCGTAAAGGGGGGTCGTCATACATAGAGCGGTAACTTTCCCGCTGAAGTATGAGGTTTCCACCTCAATCTCTGCTTCGGGAAGCATCCGAACTGTACGGTCAATTAGGCAAACCGGTTTCGTTTTGCCGGTTAACTCGCTTTCCCCGACCAAGTTTCTCCGCACGATAACTGTGGAGCTGCCGGTATCTCTTAGAACTGTAATCTTCTTCCCCGCAACCTTTTCAGGCAGCGTTGGCATTCCCTTCGTAACACCGGTTGGCTGTTTTGACATTACAGCACCCACAATAGGAATTTTCTCCCCATTCTTCAACTCTTCGAATCAATCGGTGACGGCATTATTATCAGATTTCGGTGCCGCTTGCACACAAGATACCTGGTGAGTTTGACTCACTCTGTTCCGACAAGCGTCTGCTTTGTGCCCAGTCTGACCACACTTGAAACATTTTACTGCCGTAGGGCTCGTAAAGATCGTTCGACAGTTTTTCGCATGATGAACCACTCGGTTGCACAGAAAACATCGCGGAATGCTCTCTGGTGCACGCTTCTTTTCTTCGGGAGTCAATTTCTTCGAATCATCGGGACAATCTTTCTTGACCCTGGCCAAATTAGTTCCACCTTGCGCTTCCAAGAATTGATCAGCCAATTCAAGCATTCCTTCAAGTGACTCAGCCTTCCTCTCTTTCAAATACAGCGACAGGCTTGGGTGGCAACTAGTAAGAAATTGTTCTCTAATTAGGAGCTCTCTAAGTTCATCGTACTCCTGCGCTGTCCCTGAAAGTTCAATTCATCTGTCGAAATAATGGCAAAGTCTGGCGGCATACTGCGTAGCCGTCTCACCATCAGCTGGCTTTCCTGTCCGAAATGTGTCCCGTAATCCTTCTACAGTAAACCTAAATCGCTTCAGCAAAGCAGCTTTCACCTTTGTATAGTTGGCTGCATCGGTCGGCGTCAGCCTACCGTACACACTGAGCGCTTCACCACTCAAGCAAGTACTCAAAGCAGTTGCCCATTGATGTTCTGGCCAATTCTGGCTCTTCGAAATCGTCTCGAATTGGTGAGGTACGCGTCAAGGTCGTCCTTCCTTTCATCAAACGCCACGAGCAGCTTGCTTGGGTTCAAGCGGAAGCCATGATCTTCCCGTTCGCTGCTTTCAACTCTAGGTTGGACGGGAGTTTCACTTCGCTGTTGCAACCGGAGCCGCTCGAGTTCCATCTCGTGCGGCCGCTGCCGTTCCCTTTCAGCCATCTCCGCTTCTCTTTCTTCTCTCGCCCTTTCGGCTGCCAATTTTTCTCTCTCCAACTCCAACTTCAATTGCTGCTCTCTTTCTTCTTTCAGCTGTCGCTCCTTTGCCTCTCTTTCTTCTCTCGCCCTCTCAGCGGCCAGCTTTTCTCTCTCCAGCTCCAACTTCAACTGCTGCTCTCTTTCTTCTTTCAGCTGTCGCTCCTTTGCCTCTCTTTCTTCTTTCGCCCTTTCAGCTGCCAACCTCTCTCGCTCAAACTCAGCTGCTTTTTCTTCCTTGGCTCTCTCTTTTTCTTCTTTTTCCTTCTGGGTGACCCACTTCCGTAGTTCGGCGCCAGAAAGACCCATCTTCTCACCAAGAGCAACTAACTTTTCGAGATCCATTGTATCTCGCAAATAAGACCTTGCCGCGTGCAAAAAGTAAATCAGTCTATTGGAACACTCCCCTGCACACGTTAATGAGAACACTGAACAACACACAAAATCGTTCCGCTAGCACTATCAACAACTCGAGGCTCTTTCTCACTACTTTGGACACACTGTGCACCAAAAGGTTCTGAGTCGCGGACGCCAGAATAATTGTCACACATGTCCCGTTTATTAGGGAGGCAATCGCCGGGCTAATTCCAAGGGTCAAAGTATCGGCCCCCCGAACCGCACCACGAAAGCGTGGACAATTTAGAAGTGGTCCTTTTTGGCGCGCCAGCGGACGCCGGCTGTGGTCCGAAGAACAAGTCAGAGCCGAGAGTTGATAAACAAACAAAATTGTATTCTCATTAATGGCAGATCGAAAACAATACACAAGAATGCACACTTCACAATAGTTACATACAATACGTCACCAATCAAACAACGTACTACACAGTACAATTAGCCACACTCGAACAATGGACACAGACAACAGTACACACTACAATGCAGTCGCATGCATTGAACAACCAAGACCCTTAAAGACTAGAGAGATAGAAAACCTATTCAGTCCAAAGTCCTTGGAACCAAAGTCTGAATGATACTCTTCCGAGAATCACTCACTCAAAGTCCAGCGATGTTGTCGTTCCGCTGCCCCCTCGAAGTTTCTCTTCCAGGAAACCTCGCCGAAGTTTCTCTTCCAGGAAACCTCCCGTCTTCAATAGGCCACTCTCCAAGCTTCAAACTTCTTCGCCCGAACACGTCGGCTTCACACACGCAGCTGTTGCGACGCGTCCTCGCTCGATAGCGGTAGACACACGCTCTTGCCTGTAGCTCGAGCCTTCGCCCCTCAGGTGGAAATCCTCTTCATCTCCTGCGTTGTCCCTACGGACAAACCTTCGCCGACTACACGGCGGGATCCCTTCGCACTCTGGCGCAACTTCCGTCTTCTCCTGCTCTCTCGTCTCGGCCGCTCGATTAAATACCTTCCGCGCGACATTCCAGAAAGTTCTTGTCATTTCGTCGGCGCGATACGCAGCGAAGGTTGGGGAGAGGTGCGAGACTATACGGGGGCCGTCCCCGACAGATGACTCATCCCGGCATACCCGCCCCTTTCCTTCTGGAAATTTCTAGCGCTTGCCCGGCCGCCTCTGTGGGGTGAGGAGGTTCATCGGCGAAGCCACGCTTCTGAGAGGAGAAGCGTCGCGCGCCCGGGGAGCCTTGCATGCTTGTTTTCTCTTTTCTTTTTTTTGTTGACCTCGGCGCGTCTCTCTGGGCGCGTTATCGCAAGAATTTGGCGGCGCGCCCGCTTTTAGTGCTCGTTCTGTGACAGATGGAAGCGTTTAATGCCAGTCAGATGCTTATAGACGTACGTAAGGGCTAAGATATTTTAATGTATGCAATGGGAGTAATATAGAAGTACGTGCATTGTCACGCACAGGTTTTTCCATTAGGCATAAGAGAGAAGCTTAACCACCGACTTTCTCCCTTCCTTCCTGACTGGCTGCTTCCTCCGCCGACAACCCGAAAAAAGGAAGTGACAAAATCGCCGAGGCAAAAAAGAGAGCCCCTTTCGTCAGACTTATAACAACGCAAGCAGGAAGGCACATCCTCAAACGAAATAGTACACCGAAACAGCGATAGATAATAACCACAAAGAAATGCCATACGAACTGAAGGACAATATCACAGCTATGCCTGTTCTGAAGAATGTTCACTTCTTTTGTGATAGTAGCAGAAGGCAACCCTGAGGCAAAGCCCTCCTAGAAAAAGCTCAAAATGAGGCCGTGGAATGCTCGTTTGTCGAGGTGGCTTTCGCGTCCAATAAACAAGCCTTCACAACAGTACTTGTAAAGGGTAAAGTTCAAATTATCAACTCGCCTTCAATCTGCACCACAAAGTCGGAAATCGCAGAGCAAGTAGTCATGCATTGACACTTTTGAACCCATATACATCGAGGATTGACGGCGACTCTAAAGCAGCAGTGTGAGCAGCCGTACAAGCATCTCTATACAGGCTCTGACCATGCTCAAGGTAAAAGTGTTCAAGCCACGCACAATTATTTGCTTTCCTGCTCACATAATAGAAACAAACAGTGCTCCCACGAACTTCACCAAATCGGCCCACAGTGCTGCCTGAGGACTGGTCAACCATGCAGCCACAGGGCAAGAAAATTCTCAGGTTTCATGATGTAAGTATCACCTCCATTCGTACGTTGAGCTAACAAAACATTTCTATCTAGGAGAAGTCTTCTCCCTTCACACAGTAAATTAGACAGAGCTCAGGCCATTACACTCAGGCGATTACTAACAAGAACTTATCCGAACCCGCTGTTAATTAACAGGATTTATCAGGAGTTGTCTGTTCCCACAATATGCGATAAATGCCACGACACCATGGATCTTGCTCATATGCTCTCGCGTTGCTTCACGCGACTAAGCGACAAGGAAAACACTGCAGAACAATGGGAAGCAGCTTTGCGCAGTACTTGATTACAGGGACAATTATGGGCCGTTCAACGGGTTCGCGAACTGGCTGGAAGGCTTGGTCTTTTGATCCCGACGTAGGAGCGGCCCACTTCGGGCTAGGAGACTAGCAAGACCTATTGGACCTTAAAGTTTTTCATCTACATCCATCCAACAAAATGTTCGGCCACTTCTCCGCAGCGAAAACTAATCAAACAGCAAACCAGCTAGCTTCCAAAAAGGCTTTAGTTTCACCAGTTGTTGTAGCTGGCAAAATGAAGTCGCATCTAAGTAATTTTGAATTTCGTCGGAATAGCGGCGGCAGTAGTAGTAGGCGTAGCGTGAGTACTGGGAGTGGTGTGAGGAGCAGCACATATCCACATTGGTACTCACCTTTAGCCTGTGCCACAAACTAATATATTATCAATGACATACCCCGGACATGGAAGACACGACCCATAACAAACTACGTTTTTAAATATATGCGTCGCAAGGGAGGAAAAAAATGAACATGAAGCGATGATAAGTTCGTCACAACAGCCTGCTTTTGGTTTCCAGCTTTCAGAGAAGAAAGGTGCCAAGTCGACAGCTCTTCGAAAGCAACACCAGGGTTATAGAATGGATGCGATAGCAGCAAATCGAAAGGTCACATGGGCATGGACAAGCAGCTTCCCGCTGAAGCACTCAGAATGACGATCAAAAAAGGCGCGCCAGCGTACACATGACAAGTGTGAAATAACCACTATCCCATTTCTTGTACACCTTTGTGTTTGAGCAACGCCTTGCCAGTGCCTACAACGTTGAATCTGACGCTAATAGATATTTCTTATTTTAAAATGCGGCCCGTAGAGTGACCTATCTCCGTCTCTTGCCATGCGGTGTGACTGACGCTAGGTGTTAGTAGGGAGCCTTCGAGGGTGCACCTTCTTATCGGCCGGGAGGAGCACATAAAGTATCCCAAGACTTCTGTAGGTGTGTGCCACTTTTTTCTATATCCAGAGTGGCTATAAAACGGGCCCCTTTTTTCCCCGTCTCAAAGGCAAATTTTAATTGGAAAAAATGTAGGAGATTTGCGTAATAGAAAACACGGTCAAGCTTATGTGAGAACAGCATATGCCAGCAGTAAACGGTGTCTGTAAATACTTAGTTTGTAAATAGCCAGAGTGGCGAAAGGTAATTACTGTAGGAGAAATTTAAATGGCACTAGGAGATCTTACCAGGGGCAGATAATAAGGTCTATATGGGATTAATGCAGCATTTTCTAAGTCGCTGATATAACGTATGTCTGCAGCATTTTATGATGCATTTTCAGAGTCTTTTGACCGGGGGACTTTGACTCCATCGCCTGATCATGCGCACGCTGTATTAATATCCTAAGGTAGAGAAAAACATGTCTTACAAAAGGTACGGGTGTGATGCGAAGTGCGCGCGAAAGATCACCAGAGCTCCGTCGTTGGGTTTATTAGATGACGATGTCGGTTGTCCCTACTGAAAAGTTCCGTATGAAATCTTACGGAAAATATATGGACTCCGTAACATTTCCTTATGCTACATACGGAAAACATATGGACTTTTATGGAAATGTACGAAAGGTGTATGGCATTTACGGAAAGCTTCTTATGGAGTATATGGAAGGATAAGGAAATTGTATGGCGTATACGGAAAGCTTTTTATGGAGTATACAGAAAGATAAGGAAAATGTAAGGCATATATGGGAAGCTTTTTATGGAGTATTTGGAAGGATAAGGAAGTTTTATGGCGTGGATGGAGTGAGTTTTATGGAAAATATGGAAAGATAAGGAAACCTATGGAGCATACGGAGAGTTCAATATGGAAGATATGGGAGGATAAGGAAAGTGTATGGAGTGTACAGAAGCTTTCATAAGGAAAATACTGAATGTAAGGTCTTACGGAAATATACAGATTTTGTAAAGTGCTTACGAAAATGTGCAATAGTGTATGAAAGAATTGTGGATTGTTGCAAACATGTGGGAACTCTACAGTTGTTGTCACATTTCCGGCAGGAAATCCGAGCTCTATAAAGTTATAAATGAATGCACAGTGACATATGTAGTACAGAAGAATAACGCAGGCTAGTCTGTGTTGTCAGTCACCACTATTCGCCCTTTTCCAGAATGAATACAACTTCTGCAGATGACCAGGTGCTAAAGTCTGTCACACGGAAAATGTGTCATTCACAAGGAATGACAATAACTGTCATTTTACTTGCATGCTATCACACGTAAAGAAATCAAGCAAGAAAAGCATAACTTCAAGGGCTCGTTTTTTGGTAGAAACAATGATAATGAGAACTAAATTCAATGGGAATGAACTTGTCAATATTAATGAAACTGTTCTCATTAACATTGGCAAAGAGAAATGTCATTTTAAAATATCGACCATGATACTTAGCTCTCCTGAGCACTGACAAAAGAAATGAAAATCTATGAAAACTGATTGCATGTAGCCTAAAAATAATTTTTTATTGATAGTATATGTGCTCCTACAATATAAATACAGCTATACACAACTTGCCACAGCTTCACGACAGAAACGAAGTAGGGGCAGATGGAGTGGTTAGAAAAATAATTAGGTATGAGAGCACAACTGATATGTACGGACACATAATGGTGCTTATCATTGATGCACGAATGGTCGTGTATAGAGCTGGGTCGTTTTGAGATCTTCAAAAGCATTGTTTCAGACCACCATGCAGATTACGCTTCAATTGTAGTGCTAAATAAGACACAACTTATGGGCCAGCTTTAATGAATAAGAAGATTATAGGTTAAACAAATGCTTTAAAATATATCATATCATGGCTGCATGGACGCATACAAGCTATGTAAAGCGCAATAAAGTGAGCACGCATGAGCTTCTCTTGGTGCTTCAGTTCTACATAGATGCTTAAACTGTGCTGCAAAGAAATTTAATCAATGTCTGTGTGTGCAACATTGTCCATTTAAGCTATCTATATGTATATATAAAATTCCTACTGCAGCACTCCATAACTCTTCCTTTCATTAAGGGCAATTTTTCAAACAATCAACATTATTCGTTTTCTTTCTCATGACTTCGTGCCCGCAATTCTTGGTTTGGCTCGATCACAATTGTGCAGCCCTTATTTTGGAGGAATCAAAAAACATCAACCAAAATATATTTTAGAACTGCTTCTCGGTGATATTGCCTTCCCTCAACAGCCACAGCTTGAGATGAGTCAAATAGCAAGTCTCGCGCATACCTAGGGCCTACCCTTGAAAAAACTGGTCCGGCTGTGAAATGCTCAGTTTTTTCTCAAATAAACTTTTTGGTTTGAGTTTTCTCAGTTCTCGAGTCCCTTCACAATCAAGCAGACCCAATGTTCCCCTTAGTCGTTAATTTTGTAATATTATGAAATAAATAAAAAAATTAATAATGAAAATAAAAATACTAATAACTGTTGCGCAAAAACACAGTCCCACATACGTACTCGAACGCAATATTGCTTTTATTTTGTTTTATAACCTAAGGCATTAGAAAAGATAGCAGTACGATAAAAACGTTGAAAAAAACGAAAAAAATTTAAATGCGGCGAGACTCGAACCTGCTCCACTTAGTGGTGCTCGCGCACGTGAACTGAGTGCGTTAACTTGCTAAGCTATTCGCGCTGAACTGTGCCTTGAGTTTAGGTTACGTATATAAATTTGCTTTTCACACGCTATGTGTTGGCATATTTATGTACGATATGCGATCGTATCTATTGTTGTGGGCATATGTTTTGTGATTGTATATACGTCACAAGCTTTTCGCATGTCTTTCAACTATAGATTGCTGCCCCACCGCGGATGAAAACAAGTATTTTTACACCCACACACAAGCTTGAGCAGTTGAAGGTTGTTTCCCAGGGCTCTCTTGCGATTGAGTCGGCCACCACAGGGAATTAGAGTGATACGCTGTTAATCCCTGCATCTAGCTGTATTCCACTTAGTAGCTCTATCGCTTGATGACAAATCGAACGCGGGGCGCGACACTATTGCGCACGACCATGCCTCGCGTAGTGGCGACATCAGCTGATTGCGCCGGCCGGCTTGCTTCGATTTGCTTCAGAGCAAAGAAATGTCATACCTTGAAAGATTGCGTACTGCACTATGTCAAAATGTTACTGCTTTGTAGCCATCCTATGATTCATTGAGAATTGATAACTCTGATATCACTACTGCAGAGCTTTGCGTCGGCGACACGCACCGAACGTGAAACCGCACTACGTCTGTTGTAGAAGCAATAGGAGGCTGTCGTCTGCTAGAACAAAAACAAAACAAAGACCTGTGAAAATATTCATAGGTTGTAACTTGTTTTTTGAATAACCGTTTATCACTTTTAAAGTTATTTTTCCAGATAACATACTTTTTTTGTTTAGTTTATAGCAGCGACAGATGTTTTTTTTTCCCTCACACAGATATCCAAGCCAAATCCATTCACAGCTTAAGCCACATGTTGTTTGTCTTTGTCTCCATGGGCATGCTCTCTCAGGTGTTCGCGCTGCTACACATGAGAGCACGAAATGTTAAATTTACGCAAGGAAGCGCCGTTCCTCGTTCATGTGATGTGCTAAGATTGCGCCCTATTCCCGCGGTTGTTCGAGTGCGGATCAAGTGCGAGTCGTCCAAGGAATCGGCGGGTTGGGCGGGCGCTCGAAGGACTCCGAGGTGACGGCTGACGCCTGTGGTTGCTTCCCTCAGGACAGTGTGAAAGAAACTAAAGGTAAGGGGGACACTTTTTTATGTAGACCAAGTATGCCACTCAGTGCAAGTGTGTGTTGCTGCACTCGAACGAGGCGGCGTGAAACGGCAACATTACGCGCCTTTGCGAGTGCGGTTGCCAATTTGTTTTGACAACGCTAACGCTAGCAGAGCCAAGGCGCATCGGCGTGGCCTTACTGGAGCTAATTTGAGACAACTGCGGCAACATGCATGTGTATGGTGATCGATTTTTTCATATGTGCAATGTAGTGAGGAAGACGCACACGGCGCTTGCCACGTTGTTGATTAAACGAAGCCTGCAGTGCCATTTGATGCAAAGCAGCATTTTGTTTACGTTCGCGGGCGATACGATTTGTAACTTGGCTCGATTCACCTAGCCAACCGCCTAAGTGGGTTGATTAGCATACGTTCACGGTAGAGCGTTATTATGCCCCTAAACAGTGGCGTGTGCTTTATAAAAGATATAATGTGTGTGCCTAGTGTAGAGAAAGAGGTGTTCGTGCAATCTGCATATGTACCTGAATGACGCTTTTGCTTGTAACTAATAATGTACCGGCCAGCGCCTACATTGTACGCCTGACTTTGAAGAAAACTTGCATGCATAATGTGAGACTTTGTAATCTGCCAGAGTTGCTTTTTATAAAATAATACACTGCCAACATGTTCAAAATATGTTTCGCTGATGTGTGGCAGGGGTGCGGTTATCACGCTGTTGTGTAGTTGCTGATGCAAGCACTTATAGTTTTGATGCGTTAATATTTCTCATCTAACTCATCAGGTGTTTGGCTGTTTCAGCAAAAACAAGGCAAAGAGAGAAGGAAGACGGCTAATGACAGGACCAGGGCCAACTTTTGTTTGCAGGAGAATACCCATGTTGGTGTATTTATTGTGACAGCCTTTCTGTGTTGGTTTTTTGCCCAATTTATGCAACAACACAGTTGTCAGCAATATGAGAGAGAACACTGAAATTAGCTTTTAAAGATCATGGAGACTAAATGCCTAGTAATTCACAGCACAAAGTAACAACAAAAGAGATCAGTACGATCAATGTGGACGAGTACAGTCTTGCATCTAAAAAATATATTGTGCAAAATGTTGCTTAAGTAAGAAACCTCTCTATGTTTGCAAATAGTGTGACGTCACTTCGAGCGCCGTGCCAGCCATTCCCTTCCTCTGTGCAAGGGCTGGTTGGCAAGGAAGTTGTTTGTGACGTTCCTGATAGACCACTGAGATGTATGCGATTCTAAACCTGTAGCCTAATATATACGTAATCTTTTGCGTAGTTACATCGCTGCATCTGACATCTACAACTTATTTGCAAATTTACATGGCTCCCTTAGGACCTAACACACAAACTTGTTGTTTGCATTGTCACTTCATGAATATCGAGCGGTAAAGGTACTGAGTATATGTGAAACAAGAATCTCTGCTTATTACATGAAGACATATGAGGCCTTCGATAAAACGAGTTATACCTTTATTGGGCTTGCGTACTCGTCCGGGCGACTTATACATGCAGCTTCAGCAAATGGTATCTTCCAGCCCGGTGACAATGCAATTTTTTTCTCCACACAGCCCAAACACCAAGATGTACCCACTTGCAGATGGTCGCGTCAAGTGCATATTTACCTTGACTAAAATGTCGAATCAAGTTTTTTCATCTACCGGTCCCTGCCATGAGTGCTAACGTCTTCGCAAACAAGACACATTGTTATTGACACTGCACACACCACACACAATATTCTCAGTTTAACCAATATTCTCAATACCTTTCAATGCACACTACATGCCGCAAACAACAGTGCACATTTTTGAAGACTATGCCACTGTTCCTCGCACAGGCCACCAGGTGTGTTCACTTCTTCAAGATAAACAGACAGCGTGGCAAATATTTTACCACACAGCTGGATGTTTGCTGACACATACTACAGCTAATGTCGACATTGTAACGTGAAGTGTAAGCTTTGAAAAATTAAAACTTCCCCCAAACAATGCACGACTGTACCGGGCTGAGCCACCAGCGGGAGTGTTTTTCCAGCCACACCTTTTACATGTGCCAGTGACATCATGCTGTGACGTACCTCGGTAGGGGCCTATCGCTGCATACTTCATGTGAATGAGGGTCCTGTTAGTGATAGCAGGCATTGTTGATTTTGTAACTTGTTCATTCCCAACTGGACATTCATTTGCACGAGTTGTCTGACTGATATTCAGGCGAACTTTTGTGCAATAAACTATACAGTTGGCAGTCTGTGCTTGCTCCATACTGTTGTTACTGGTGTTTCTTGTTGTTACTTCGCACTGCTCATTACTGCTCACCTACAGAAACTAGCCTATCTTGCTGCTGTTTTGGACAAGATGCAGCTGGCAAGTGCGATAGTGTTCATAACTCTAAATTCTCAAGCAAAACTTATCGTTTCATATTCAGTTAGTTGCATTCATAACAGTACATTATAAAAAATCATTGAATAAACATTATTCCGTGTTCCTTCACCTAATGCTCACAACTTTTATATCCAATTGATTGGTGTTTATAAAAAACATGGGTTTTAGCTAAGCTTCATGCTCTTTTCTTGAACAGCTGACAAAACGCTATTGGATGCTTACTTGCCATGAATCGGACTGTGTTTGAAATACATTGCAATTCTTCACCGGACTGCCAGTACACTTCACATTGGGGGAACATTTATTAACCATGGATTGATTAATTAAGAACGGAAAGAAAGAAGCGGCAGGCCGGGATACTTGATATTGGCATCCGTTTTGCTACCCAGCGCATTATCATGCAAACTTCCTATAGAGTGGTTATGCGTCTTGCATGTGTGTCTGTAAACCAAGAACTTTGGGCAGAACTATATTTATCTTACAAATGGTTGCAGCGCTGTGGAGGCTGTAGGGCTGCTTAGGAATGATGGAATCCCTGGACATTTGTTCAACCTTGCTGCATCAGCTCCTTGGTGTTTTCACGGCATCATTACAGATGTGTTGGGTGAGTAAAGCAAGCAGGTTTCAACACAAGGAAAAGTATAATATGGCAGCACCTCTTGTGCGTGCCTTACATCCCAAGTATATCAAATATTTATCTTGCACCTTGTGGCCTGTAATTTTTAAAGAGACACTTCTTCTTGCTTTATATTAGAGTCTTGATGCTTCGACATCATTGTATTTGTGTTTGACAGCAAGTGTTCTTGAACAAATAACTGATCTCAATAATGACAAAACACCCTTCATACTTAGTCCTTAGCATAAGCTAGCACATACCTGTAGCAGATTCAATTATTCATTTTTTGCTGGCATGATAATGGGCAAGTAGCAAAGGCAAGTTCAGATTGGAGTGGTCGGTGACATCTGTTTAGGCTCTGCCATATTGCTTTGCAACCAGAGTTACTTGTGGCCACATATACAATGAAGCCACATGACGTGCATTCTAAATGAGATTACCATATCACAATTCACTACATCTTAGTATGTTGCAAACAAATGCAGATATCATTAGCTTGCCACTACAAAGGGATCCTAAAGCAACACAAGGTTGAAATTTAGTCGTGGTGTTGCAGCTGTGTATGACTCTGCAATGGATACATAGCCGTGATAATTTGTCTATATGTTGTCGCAATAGTAATGTTACACACATTGTACGATACAAAAGAGGTCCTCGCTTATTTCGCTTTTTTTTTCACAATGCTTCTTTCTTGTCTCTTCTTGCCATGTGCTCCTCCTCACTGTACAAGGAGCAAGAGTAGTGGGCACACAAACACGTATTTTAAAAAAATGTTGTAAGGTGAGCACTGAGAAGCTGAACACTTCAGAAAGGCTCGAAGAGGTAAAGGTATTGCTTCTAGCTACTTTTTGGGCACCCACAGCTAGTTTTGCTGCTGCAGTTAAAAAATGAGGTAAATGTTAAAAATTATTGGGAGGTGGTTTGGCACCCATAATTTCAGTTACATACAGAACTAGGTTTCAATTCGTAAGCAAAATCTGTTCTTTCTAAATCAATCCTAATGATATCTGAAATTCAGGAAATATTCACAGAAAAGCTCAGGAAAAGGCTAAGTGGTTGCCCCTTGAACGTGAAGGAGATACCCTTCTTCTAAAAGGTCAATAGACAGTCTAGTAGTCTCGATATTACATGCACTATAAAATATTCTGGTGTGGTGCTTTTTATGCATGTTATAATGAGAGGGGTTTTTAATAGAACTGTTGTCACTTTGCCCTGCGTTGCTGAAATTGTTCACATAGTTATAATACATGAATCACTTTATGCCTTTGATTTTATGCAAATGATTTGCTTACCCAGTCGGTTTAACTTGATTTGGATAAAAACATAAATGCTCTAAATTTTTTTTATTATACAGCAGGTTTATTTTTAAGATACACGACCATTGATGTGAACACAGTTGGTGGCGTGCTTGATTCACTATCACCACTCTAACTACACCTGCTACAGTGCATAGTGTGACAAAAGTAATGGTACTTAACATTACTGGCAGCATACACTTTTATGTCTAAAAATGTGTTAAAAAGTCTGGTAAAAATGTGTGTACGTTTTTTTTTTCGCTCCAACTAAATATTCTCTAAGCAACTCAAAGTAGCTTCCGCTCTTTTAAGGTCCTCAAACTATTAGGTGTTCAAAAGAAGTATCAATGCCATATATGCTTTCTTTGTCAGCCTACTCACCACTCTAATAATGAGAATTACCCGACAACATTACCCAGTAAAATATAGGGATGTTATAAATAGTAATGTCAATTCAATCGTCAAAAAACGTTGCCAAGTTGCGTTTTTGTTCACTTTTCTCTTCACAATTTTGTTAAAGTTACTTTTGATAACATCCCCTATAGTTTGTTTGGCATCAATTTCTGCTAGTTCTCACTATAATGTGTTCAACAAAGACAACAAACCCTTAAATTTATAGTTCTTTCCTTTACTCATGAATCTGAAACAGTGAATCTCAGTAATCTTAGCGGTGTGTGACTTCTTTTTTTTTGATCAGTTGTGCATGTGTTCAAGTACATGCATTTAGGTGGGAGGGTGAACCATTGCTACCTCCTGTGACTAGCAGATTTTCTGAGAACTGACAGATGCATAATGCTGCCAAAGAAGTATAGGAATATTGGAAATAATCGTAACGTAATTGCAATCGTAATATAATTGTCAATAGGCAAAAAAAGCTGTCCCACACTCGCCATAATGGTAACAAGCAGCGCTGACTGACTCTTCCATGTATAACTGCAAATATATACCGTACAAAATGAAAGAGGGACAGCCGCCATGGTAGTTCAGTTGATAGAGCATCGGACATGTTATTCGAAGATCGCAGGCTCGGTCCCTGCACCGGGCAGGTTATCTTTTTTTCCTTCTGCTTTTCTTTCTTCAGAATTACAACACTTCTATTCTTCTTGAAGACTTTCTGGTGTAAAAAAGGTACCTTATAATCTGAAGAGGCAAACAGAATGTGCCAGTGCACTAGTGGTTACAAGTAAGAGATGTTTTGAAGAATAAATCATTCTGCCACTTGCCTAAAGAATGGCTACAGGACATGGCACTGGATGCACTTTGTTATTTTTGAATCAAGCTATCTTGTATTCTATTTTTATAAATTACATGAGATACACATGACGGTATCACATACTTTAATGCCACAAAGATTATGCAGCGAACAATGCTATAAATGCGAAATTGCATAAGGATAAGGTGAAAACTGCACCCTCAACGAGAATGTACAGGGAGCACAGGGTGCAGGCGTCATTCCTTCTACCCGTGCTTTTCAAGTGCGAGCTGTTTTCACCTCGTTCTGACCAACTAACTAAATTGAGATGTGTTGTTATAGTGCAAGAGGATGCTCCACGGGAAACTAGGTTTGTCTCAAACTTTGTGTGTGTCTTTCAATCTATATGGTGTCTGGTTCAAGAGTTCAAGCAGACCAGATCGTGTAAAACAGGACCATGTAAAATGGACCGTGTAAATAAAATAAAATGGACCATGTAAATAAACAGGATCGTGTAAAATGTCGTTTTCGTGTGCAAGTGGTGTTGTGGTTGTGCTGAATGACCTTTCTTTATATACACTACATAACAAACTTGCTCCTTTAGAGTCGAGTGCATCTTCGGATCGATTGTAAATGTTTGCATATGCGAGGCCTTAAGTTTTAAAGAAAATCCTCAGTGTGCCACGAGGAAATGTGTGTTCAGCAAAAACTTGCATATCTATATATACAACTCTTAAAGCCTCGTCTACAACTTTGTGCAGGTTGACCTTGAGCAGAAAACGAGGAGCGGCAGCAGCCCTAGAAAAGAGCAGGCACCCTCCAAGCTCCCGAAGCTCTCTTCGACAGGAACATCATGGTCACTGTGTGGCATTGAAAACCATTGCAAGGAGTGCCTTATCAGTACACTGTGCTGCTCTTTCATCGCAGAAAACGAAGTTGACCACTTCAGAAGAACTTCACGCTGTGTATTGTGAGTGCTTCAGGGGTTTTGTTTTTGTCCAGCCAGCAGTTAAGAAATCATGTGTCAGATTCAGCCAGGATGGCTAGAGGGAGTCGGGCAGGCATGTTTGAACATTTGTCTAGCCAAGTAGTGCCAATTTTTGCACTGGTCCTGTTGGAGTTACTGCCACAATCACAGAAGCTACGTCACCTCTCTAAATGTACAGATGTGTCGGGGAAGATTAGCTGCATTAGGTTTTTCTATAACTGATAGCTGCCAACATTCTTCATTATACAGGAGTTTTGTTTCTCACTTATGGGTGTAAAGCCCTCAACAGAAAAAATGCAACACGTCTACTTCCAGAGGGCTCCAAGGCCCTACTTGTAGGTTTTTTCGGCTTCTATCATAAGCACCTCGTTTGGGTGTACATGAACATTTTATAAACATGTACAGCGAAAAATTTGGGTGGCCGGTCGTTTTGTCGTTATCATGTTCCTCGCAGTATTCTTAAGCATGTGTTGCCTTACGTTATCAATCTGGTTCATGTGCATAAAAGACATTATGAAATTTCAGGCTACAGTATAAAAAGCCTGGAAGCAAGCTCTCAATAATTTTTTAACAGAGTTGCTCAATCTCATACATGATACATCACTAAACTTTCGTGCATATTCATCAATGTAAGCTCGTCTTAGTGTTATCCAAAATTAAGATGTGAGTCGACAGATGGAAACATCTAGTGGGGTAATAAGGGTGAACAGTGGAAGAGCCTCAGGCAGGCTGGCCAACGTTGCGATAGGAGGACTTATTTTTTAGAAGTCACCTTGTCATCCTTGGCGTGTTAGTTTAAATGGGGTCAGTAATGACCTCATCTTTTGGTGTAGGCGTGTGTGCCTGTTGGAAATGTTTGTCTGAAAAAAAAACCTATAACGCAGAAGAGTGCAGCACTCGCTTCTTTTCAAGTTAGGTTGCGCTGATACAAAATGTTCTCCTGTCGGAGGTTGGGGGTAAGGGAAGCAAAACAAAGATAAATGATAGAAAAGAAGAAAAAAGAAGAAAGAAAAAGGCGATGCAAAGTAAAAGTAGTGCTACACTGCTCCTACTTTGCATCCCCCCTTTTCTTCTTTTTTTTTCCCTTGTTTTCTTTTTTCACCTTTTTTGTTACAATTGCATTGTCCCATCTAGTGCATGAATCAATGACACATGGCTTTGCTATAGCAAAGATGCCTATGTGGTGTTGGATTGAACAGTGCATTGTACTTCCTTCAGTTAATTACAGACTGATCAGTCTTGCAATAAGTGCTTCCTGTCTATCACCACACATGTTCAAATGAAAAGTTTGTGCTTGGCTCTTAGTATGCTGGTATATAGCTTGTGTCTTGGACTACTCAAAATGAATGTTATTTTGCTGCTGTTTATGGTAATGAATTTATCCAACATAAAAATATCTTGCCTTGCGAACTTTGTCGGACCTGCCTTTCTTTTTCTTTCCTATGCAGGCATTGTATGTGAGAGAGGCAGTAACAGAGAGGTGATAGCTTGAGCTTCGGAAGAATAAATGCTGGCAGTGAAGCAATTACACATCAAACATGCCAGCCATTTTGTCAACCGTACTAAATGTGTTTTGAAAAAAAAATATTGTGCTCGGTTACAGTACTGAAAAAACAGCAAAAAGCTAAAATATATCGCAGAGAACAAAATATTAGGCCACGTTGGTGCCTTCTGGACTTCCCAGGATGTCGTCTGGGTGTTGTTTGTAAAAAGTAAAAAGTGTTTCAAAAATACTGCCTCTTCTACACCAAATTCGGTCTAGGTATTAAGTAAAGGTGATTGTGTGTAGTGCATGAAGCTCAGTAATATTAGTGCATTTTTTTCGCCACATCAAAAGCAAGGAAGCAGTTCTCTTTATATGGCAGGTTATACGATTACACTTTGTCCTAAAGTAAAAATGAATTTTTGAAGTTTTCTTATGATGGCTGTTTTCTGCATTTGATATACAACAGCTTCCGTTCTGAAGTTCTCCATGGCCTTCAATAGAAGAGTTCAAGAATCATTTTCCTCATTTAAACATAAATTGTAATGATAACACTTGCCATATAACAAGAACTGTTTATTTTCTTTCAACTTACACATAAAAGTAATTTTCAATTAGACAAACACACAGCTCAAGTTGCATCTCAATGTGGACAAAAACGGTTATATAGTGATATTTTTAATCTGGACCTAACATTACTTTTTTTCGTGAAATATAACTTCTGTGCAGTGAGTATTTGTGGCTCAAATACTCATACAAAGTGCAGTATTGCCATACAAGAAATGCAAAGGATAAACAGTTTGGCTGAATTCTTCAAAGCCTTTGTAGCGGAAAAATTGCACTAATGTTATTACTTGGCTTCAAATACTTTAAGAAGCATCTTTACTTATTATGTAGATAAAATTTGATATGGCAAGAAAAAGCGGTACTTTGAAATATTTCTCATAAATAACACCCGCACGACATTCTGCAAAATTATGAAGGTACCCACGTGACCACTACTTTTCTCTCTTCAAAACATTTTTGCAAATAGCAATTTTCAGAAGACTAAATTACCATAATTTTTTAAACTATACATTTGTGATGGTCTCCAGGCAGTATGGTTTGTATGTTGGGTGTAGAATAGCCAATGCGAAAAATAACAAATGTCTGAGCATCCTTTGACGCTCGAGCAATTTTGAAAGCATTTGTTTGTTAGCAGCAATTCAGTTAAGCCCTTGTCTTTATGCTTAGGCCCAGAAAGAAAACACAAGTAACCAAAGTAGTCCTAAGAGTCATGCAATCTCGCTGTTCCAAGGCTTGTGGAGCCTAATTCAGTGCAAGCTTCACCATTTTTTAAAAATTCAGATTCAACCCACAGGTTTTGGAGGCACAGTGCATTTTCAGTTAACTTGTTTCACACCAGTTACTTTGATAAAAAGTGGGAAGTAGAGGTAAAAATACCATTTTAAAGGCATCGTAGGCAATAACAAAAAGGACTGCTTTCTTTTTTTTGTGGTGCTTTGCCTGAACGCTGTGCTTTTTGTGGTATAGTTCATTGTCTAGTGAACATAGGCCTTAAAAACTAACCTTAGCCATGTTGAGGTCGATTTCCTGGTTATAGTCATAGTAGCCATATTAAAAATATATGACTTCAAACTTGATTGTTCTTTTGAAGATGTTTTCTTGCATAATGATATTTCAGAGTCTTAGTCAATTTTGTTATAAGAAAACGTGATGTCATAATAGGGTCACTTTTTGTAGAGTCGTTCAGTTCTACCTTACCTTTTACATTCCTAATAGAGCAGGTATTTTCAATATCGGTATTTAAAATGGAATGAGCATGCTGTATGTAGTAAGGTGTAAGCACTTACAGATAGCACATGCACCCAACTTTTCTGTTGCAGTTTATTTCTGGTATTCTTGATTTATATGTGGGGTGTCACGTCCGAAAACCACGATATGATTATGAGAGATGCCGTAGTGGAGGGCACTGGAAACTTCGATCACTTGAGGTTCTTTAACGTACACCCAAATCTGAGCACACGTGCCTACAGCATTTCTGACTCCATCGGAAATGGAGCCGGGATTTGATACCGCGACCTGCGGGTAAGCAGTCGAATTTCTGGTACTCTTGCTCCCCTATATGTGTGCAGTTCGGTTATAGTTATCTGGCTTGCACAAATTTTCAATGGCACCTGCCTTGTCTTGCTTGCTTTCATGGTGTTTTAACCTTCATAAGTTGCATAAGTTTAACTCTCAAAATTGTTCAGGATGCCAATTTTGTGCACAAACTGTATAGTATAAAGGCAGCAGATGTACATGCACACACTATTAAATGTACATTGAGAGCTTTCACTTGCACTTTCTAAAGCTTTACTGTGCAGGAAGCATTTAAATCATAGTTTCATAAGGACATACTAATCGATTATGTCTACCATTGAAAATCGTGGCAACCTAGTTATTTTCACTGTGATAAGCATGCTGTTTTCTTGATGTGGCAGAACTAATTTTTACACTCATTCCTTCTAATATTCACATATGCATAACATGAAGGATTGGGTGCCTTACATTTTCAGTTTCATTCTGTGTGTTACATTTCTTGTG
This sequence comes from Rhipicephalus microplus, assembly GCF_043290135.1. Classification (NCBI taxonomy): domain Eukaryota; kingdom Metazoa; phylum Arthropoda; class Arachnida; order Ixodida; family Ixodidae; genus Rhipicephalus; species Rhipicephalus microplus. Next base: position 161,280,059 of record NC_134703.1, read on the forward strand.
CATGTGAACTAATGTGCTAACATGTGTCTCTGACATTATTTGTGCCAATTATTTTCATTTCCAGGTGCCTATGAAGGACACATAAGTTCTATGGAAGTGACCTTCCAAATTTACAGTGGTGCCGGAGCCTCAAGCAGCAATTCGCCGATCTCCACAAGGTGTTCATGAGACAAACACCGCGCCACACTTTCACAGTGCTAAGATTATTATTTATGTTTAAACATTTCGTTATAAAATTTCTGTTACATTGTGTTTTGTGCCACCATCCTGTGGCTTAGGTGGAGCTCGTGAAATTACTGTGTAGTCACCTCATTTGTGTACCATCAACACTGCAATGTCACCATTCACAGCTGGAGCATACAGACAAATAAAAAAATATATTAATTGTAGCAGGGCTGGTGTGTATAATAATGCTTCTCTATTGATAATAATAACTTTATAAGTTCCTTAGGTCTTGCATAGAACACTGCATTAATGTGTTGCAATGTAACCACCATTTATGATCGCTAGCATGTTAATTTAGTAGTTTTGTAATGTATTTTATTTGAAAGGTAATTTTGCTCCCGCATCACGACAATTAGAAAGATGCCAATGATTCCATCCCTCATTAAGTAGCTTCTTAACACATTTGTCTCTTTCAAGCCTTTGTGTACTCATCAAGGCTGTTTCAGATAGCAAACATATTTCACCTTCATGCAACATATTAAGAATGAAATATTCATATATATTTCTACACAGTACTTGCTTTTGCAAACAACGTGAATGGCCAATTGCTTTTACTCGAGATCTGGGATGTCCATTTGATCTCTGCAAGATGCAGCAGATAGATGCATGGTTTCTGCATTATGCTGATTTCCGTAAGCTGCTTATCGGGTAATTTAGCATGATATGGCACTTTCCGTGAGCTGCGGATATCCGCATCTTTCCGCACGATGTGGCGCTTTCCGTAAGCTGCGGATGTCCGCATCTTTTCGCATGATATGGCGCTTTCCGTAAGCTGCAGATGTTCGCATCTTTCCGCATGATGCGGCTTTCCGTAGTCCAATAATTGCGTATGTACGGATCCGTATATGCGGAACGTTTCAGTAGGGGTTCTGGTGCAAAACAGCATGAATGCAACGAGTTGAAAAAGGAAGAAAAAAGACAAGGGATACACCTGCAAAGAGAAAAGCACAGCGAATACAACGACGGTAAAAAGATGAACGAGGGCACTACGTCCACAATAAAAGAGTAAAGTGGCCCAATCAGATGCCACCACGAAGGTTTCAGGGGCCAGTCACTTGCTGATGTGGCGACCCGGCAAGCCGCAATGGAAAGCAGCCGAGCCTAGCGAAAGAGTGCCACGGCAGTCGACAAGAGGCTCTTAATTTGGGCGGAAGGGGAGGCAGCTCGCCAGCGTCACGATCATGGTTTGCCCCGAGTGCCTCGCAGAGGTCAAGAGTCGGAGCGGGCTGCTTCGCTTGACCTCAAGCTTCAACAGTCCCCGAAGCCAGCGGGAAGCTACCGCAGTCACCAGGCCCACTGCCGGGCGTGAGCCCGAGTGCTCGGCTCTAGACCTTGGTCTGTGCGTCCGAAAAAGACTGCCTGACTTCGTCGGCCCTGTCTTCGGCACCTACCTGCTCCATCGTGCCCTCATCTGAGCACCGCCCTGCTCTTCGCCGAATTCCTGCGACGACGGGCGTTCCGTGCGTGTATCTGCTCGCCGTAGACGTCTGCCACACCTCAGCATACTAGCACTCGCTAGTGAGACTTTCAGTTGCGATTAGGCTACACTGTTTTTTGCGACCTAGAGCTTTTTTGCAATTTAGAGCTATAGTTTTTCGACTTAGAGCTGGCCACCAAGTGACTAAAGAAGGTCCGGGTGAGTCCGTGGAAGAAAAAGGTACATGAGGCCGTGAAAACTCATTCATCTCGCCCTGGAAAGTTTGTGTTCTGGAACATCTCAGAGGCCGAGCTCATTAAAGGAAGAGGTAGGTCTACCTCTCAAAAGCTCCAATTAAGGAGCGATAAAACGTTACTGGTACGATAGCGACGAGTGCCGAGAAGAAAGTTCTGAGGTTACCCCCGCTGTTAATTATGCATATTTGGACACTGTGACTGGCGCCACAAGCGTGATCGAAGTCGATAGGCAAAACTCACTCATAAATCGAGAGAGTTAGAGTCCTCTGGTTGATTGTGTAAGTGACCTATTTGAGTCAACAAAAAGATGGTACGGAAGCAGTCGTTCAGGCAGACAGTGTAGTATCGAATGGGTTTTTTTTCAAAATGTACGCGTGTAGCCATACATCATGTGTAATCCGAACAGCTGAAAAGATTTAAACCCCGGGATATGTCGATTGAAGCTTAATTAGAAGACAACCAATCGCCAGGCTATGCTTGCTTGAGAAGCAAGAAAAGATACGCGTTTTCCGTGGTGTATTCGGGTGCACAGTGTTGTTGTCCTCATGCTGTCTCTTTGTTAAATAATAGCGAGTGGTAGCAAGACGTTAGCATGCAAACAAACGTTTTTCGAATGCTCCTATATCGGTGCACCCGGGTGCAATGCTTTGTGGCTGGTTTGCATCATTGCAGTGCAGTGGCTGGGAACACCACTGAGCGTCTATGTGAGCTCGTGTGGGGATTGAGAATCGCGTTTAGGCAAACAAGCATGAAACAATGTTTGCCACAGATTTTTTTCCGCGCAAAAAAAGGCAATCTGTCTGGTTTGGGATGCAATAACGTAGCGTTGAGTTCCAAACCGGTAGCTCTTGTGGATTTTGACTTCTGGGTGGCGATGCATGTAGCTCTGTACATGGTTCAGCTTGTGGTCAACGTTAGTTGGATGCGCTGCTGTAATGTCTTTGTTATCTCCAGTTATTTTGTGCTGTCATGCAATAACGTATGTTACATTTACAGCTTAAGAATGGTTTTCGCGCACTGGACTGCAGTTTTTCACAAAAAACGTTTCAAAAAGGGGAATTTTGTGCTGTAAAGTGCGCGCAAAAGGTCGACAGAGCTGCAGCTTCAGGTGTAAGAGATAGTCATGTCGGTTGGGCTGGTTTAAAACATCGTGAATAAGGCGTGTTGCGAAAAGTAAGAAAGAAGACAAGGAGTACTCGTGCAGAGAGAAAAGCCCAGCAAAGACGACGATGGTGGAGAGAGGAATTAGGGCGCTACGTCGACATTAAAAGAGCAAAGTGGCCCAATCAGAAGTAAACCAGAATGTTTCAGGAGCCAATCATTTACATATATGGCAACACAGCAAGCACCAATGGGAAGCCACCGAGTCTATTGGAGGAGTGCCACGGCAGTCGGCGAGGGGCTCTCAATTCGAACAGAAGCATGGTAGAGGCACTTCACCAGGATCACGGTCATGGTTTTCCCCAAGTGCCTGGAAGAATTCAAGAGTCGGAGCAGGCTGCTTCGCTTGACCTCGAGCTTCAACGACCTCCGCAGCCAGCGGGAAGCTACCGCAACCACCGGCCAGTGGGTCTGGTGGCTTGCACTCTACTCGGGCTCGTTAGCTTTATCGCAGCCAAGCACTCGGGATGGTTAGCCCAAGTGCTTGGCTGTGGCCCCTGGCCCGTGCGTCCGAGAAGACTGCCTGCCTTTGTCGGTCCTGTTTTGGCATCAAACCTGCTCCATCGTGCCCTCACCTGAGCGTCGCCCTGCTCTTCACCAAATTCCTCCGTCGACGACCGCTCCGTGCGTTTATCTGTTCGCCGTAGGCGTCTGCCACACCTCAGCATACCAGCACTCCCTGGTAAGACTTTCGGTTACGCTTAGACTGGACTGGTTTTCGCTACTTTGAGCACTGTACGTACGCGTTAAAATATTTTATATATATTAAATCTATATCTGAAATAGAAAGCGTGATTGCATCAGCCTTAACAACGCATATGAAACTTGTGAATGTGTCGCTACAAAGATCACAACTTGACGCACAAAATGAATACCTTCGTGCAATTTGTCGCCGGGCAGAGAGAAAATACAAGAGGACGAAATCACCATCTGACCTATCTACAGCACGCCAAGCACAACGACATGTTTTGCGACACCTCGATAAGCTCGATAGGCAATGGTGCAGGGTATTTGTAGCTCTCTTGATCCCAGAAAACCCCTGTCCCGAATATGAAAACTGTACGAAGCCTTCAGACGCCCACTCAACAGTTGTTCCCTTTCCGATCTTTGGCTCTAAAGCAAGGTCAACCTGAAGTAGAGGTTGCAGAAGATTACTGCCACTTACTCGTAGGTATGCCCTCCTCATCGATATCACCTTCGTGTTAAGCCTCACCGCCATCCAGTGACGATCGCCTCGACCTACCATTCACAATGCACGAACTCGACGCTGCGATTTCTGCATCCCGACGGTCGTCCGCACCAGGGCCTGACTAACTTACTTATTCGGCTCTATATCACCTCAGCCAGAAAGCAAGGGAGGCTCTCTTGTCGTTCTACAACTCTACGTGGGAAACAGCGACAGTCCCAGAGAGTTGGAACAGCAGCCGCGCAGTGACCTTACAGAACCCAGGCAAGTATTCACACGAGTTGTCTTCTCATAGACCCATTGCCCTAGCCAGTTGCATCGGTAAGGTGATGGAACGCATGGTGCTGGCAAAATTGCAATGGCTTCTGGAGAATAATGTCGGCTTACCATATTTTATAAATGGCTTCCGTAGGGGTCGATCATTTATAGACGGTGTTGTAGATCTAGTTTCTTCTGCTGAAAAAGAAAGCCAACGTCGGAGATTGGTAGGGGCCATTTTTTGGATATAAAGAGCGTGTACATTAGCGTCTACCATGAGGCCATTATTAACGCACTTGAAAACTTCGGCGTAGGTGGCCGACTACACGCATGCATAGGGAGCTAACTCAGAGGACGTACCATTTTATGTCGACACCCGATGGTGACACGGCCAGGCACCTCGTAAGCCGTGGAGTTCTGCAAGGTGCCGTCCTGAGCCCCATGCTTTTTAACATAGCACTCAATGGCCTTGAAGCTGAGCTTCCTAACGTTGTCAGAATCAGTGCGTATGCGGACGACATATGCATATGGGCATCTGGAGCAACGCGACCACGACTGCGAGCAAGGCTACTACACATCAATAATATATAAGTACTTACGTCGTCAGGGCCTGGAACTTTCAATAGAGAAATGTGCTGCATTGGCATTTAAGAAGAAATCTATGTCGCGGTACCCAATTTTCGCTCACGGAGCAGTGATTCCCTGGGTCAAGCACCACCGCTCTTTAGGGGTCGTCATTGATCGCAACCTGTCCTGGTCAAAGCACGTGACTGTGCTGCAAAACAAACTAATCAGTTTTCTGCATGTTCTTCGTGTTATAGCAGGACTGAGATGGGGCCCTTTGTTGAAAAGTCTTCTGCAGTTATACAAGGCATTGTTTGTGGGCTATATAACGTACAGGTCACCTGTGTTTTCCAGCATGCAGGCAACGTGCCTTCGTACTTTAGAGCGCCTTCACGCATGAGCACTGAGAATATGCCTTGGCCTGCCACGGTGCACGTCCGCCTTTGGCACTATAGAGGAGTCCCGCACCTACCCTATACAGGTTTACACGTCCTGTGAACCTCTTCCAGTGCACCTTCGTCTGCTGACCCGACATGCACAGCACCCGTTGTCTTCGCTACAAGTGGACCGACCAGGATGTACCTATTCGCGATGCCTCGATACGCATAGGCACATGATGCTTTCAGGCTTCGCACCAGCCGTAATCCCTGCAGTGCCTCCATGGACATTGACTAAACCGCTGGGGTGCCTTCACATACGTGGAATTTCGTATAATTCGCGTGTTTCTTATATTGCTCTCAAGCAACTCACCTTGGCACATTTAGATGACCGATACAGTGAATCTTTGCACATTTACACTGATGGATCCGCAACTTCATCCGCCTCAGCTGCAGCCTTCGTGATCCCTCAACTCAGGATTTCCCGACAGTACAAATTAGATCATAGGTCATCTTCGACAGCTGCAGAACTTGTTGCTATACAAGAAGCCATAAAAATTGTGAACGACCAAGCACCGCGTAATCAGACGATTCTGTCTGATTCAAAATCAGCGCTTCAAGCTATCCATTCTTGCTGAAGAAGAGGCCGATTTTACGAGTTAGCGTTAGCAATCGTCCAAGCATTTGATTTAAGACACAGTAGAGGTCACTTGATTACACTTTAATGGATTCTTGGACACTGCAGCCTCGTTGGCAACGAAACAGCCGATAGCGAAGCATGAGCGGCAATATACAGCGCTCCTATGTACGTCAAAGTACCATACTCGCGAAGTGACGTCAACACATTGTTGAAATCACTCATGCGCGAATGCACTGCCACTTACTGGTCGCTATCAGATCACTGGAACAAGCGCCTGCAGGAAACAGACCCCGGTATGGCTTTTCGTGTTCCAGGCAAAATCAGGTGAAGACATGCTAATATACTGCACCAAATTCGCCTGGGCGTCACCTTTACTCGCCACTACACCCACCTAATGGGCCGTGTGGACAGCCCGAATTGTGAACGCTGCCAAATGCGCGAAACCATAGCTCACATATTTTGTGACTGTGCATTATATGTGGCGCAAAGAAAAATGCTAACTGCAACGTTGGCAAGCATTACACGAACACCATTAAGTGAAAGCCACATATTGCCAGCAATGAACGACCAAACAGTGTCAAAAACTGTTACAAAGGCCGTTCTAGACTTTATAAAAAGCACTGGACTAGGAACTAGACTGTAGGGTACTATGCTAAGTGGCTACTGTACAAACGCACCACCTCTTCTTGTCCCCATCATCACCCTTATTCCTATTTCCTTCCCCTTTCCCTTATCACCTGTGTAGAGTAGCAGGCTAGAGCGAACTAACTCAGGTCGACCTCCCTGCCTTCTAATATATTCTCACTCTCTCACTCTCTCTTTATATATATTAGTGCTAGTTTGTGTTTTATGTTCGTGGGTTGTTTTGATAAAGTTGGAAAAACATAATACAACCACACCTTTTTCATTGAGAGCGTTGCTGTCCTAGACGCAATGCCTACTTATTTCGGAGAACCCCATAACAACGTGATACATGTCAATCACATTGACTCATGCGGATTATAAGGTAAGAATGAGAGCTCTGACAAGGAGGTTCCAGAGAGTCACACACAAGTTTGCTGGATCACATCCTATTGGTGGCATGATAAGCAAGAGTATATTCATAAATATACACGTCGTCAGAACTATCTGGGAGCATTGTGATGACCAAAAAATTGAAGCGTTCATGGTGCAAATAGATAGAGGCAAAGTATTTATATGGTGTCACACCAATTCCCGTTTAGAGAATTGAATACCTTTATTGATTGATATGTGGGGTTTAACGTCCCAAAACCACTATATGATTATGAGAGACGCCGTAGTGGAGGGCTCCGGAAATTTAGACCACCTGGGGTTCTTTAACGTGCACCCAAATCTGAGCACACGGGCCTACATTTCCGCCTCCATCGGAAATGCAGCCGCCGCAGCCGGGATTCGAACCCACGCCCTGCGGGTCAGCAGCCGAGTGCCTTAGCCACTAGACCACCGCGGCGGGGCATTGAATACCTTTATCTTAGTCTTGTGTAAGGGTAATAGAATGGCATATGAAAGCTCAACTACGCATTTTTTTGCGAATAAAGAACTTTCACAACGCTACAAAAACTTTCTTCCGTGGGCCAGACGTGTCTGTTAAGCACTCTTCGCTTCATTTTTTGAACCACTCTGTAGGAAACTTATTAACAGCATTAAAATAAAGTGTTTAGAATACAGAAATGTGAAGTTCGTGTTTCGTCATACGCTGACGATATTGCCTTTTTGATGTTTATACGAAAAGTGTCAGTTTCTTATTAAGAAAAACTGAGAGGTTGGGTGACACAAGCGGCAGTTTGAGGAAAGATGATGATATTGTGGGTTTATTGTCCCATAGGTGGCCTCTTACACTGGCTTATTTTCAAAGCACTCCGTATTTCGTGATAACTAATTATCTCGGGGTACCGCTTGACAGATATCAAGGAAACTGATCTCTTTGACTTGATAAAACAAAGGAACTGCGGGCGACATATGAAACAAGAGTATGGGGGAAATTTGTCGATAATTATCAATTATCAAAACCCTCCTATGTTAATAGATAGCATAGAAGGGCTTTCTATGTGTAATTTTTTTCTCAACCAACTAGTATCTTGTATCATGCTGCTAAGAAACCAGTGCAACTTCTATGTTTGTTTCGAACAATCGTATTCTATCACAAGGCTGACTTTTTGTATCGTTACAGAGAGAGAATCGACTCTCTTTAACGACGTTTTCCACAACTTTGTGCTCTATTACTGATTACTAATGAGAATATTTCCCGGGATTACAATCTAATATAAAAAAACGTCGGAGGAAAGACGTGGTTGACAGCGTATTCCTTGTACCCTTTTATAGGTTAATTTAAAACGCAGTTGGCCAGTATGCTCTCAAGCGAGTTAAAAACATGTGGATAACGCCTAACCTTCAGGCCTTACTTTTGATACTACATACAGGAATCCTGACAATGAAAACAAGGCTTCAAGACAGAGCAGATTGTGTACTATTGGTAAATATGGGTTTTTGTACTAAGCCATCAACTATTGAACATGTATTTATTGATTGTAGGAATATCATACTTTTATGGGACATATTGCAGGTAACCTTAAAGACAGATTTACCTCTTATTCTGCATAGAATACAATTTTCCCATTAGAAACTTCTGCTCAGCATTTATATGTAACATCTATATAGGGTCTACATTTGGTATGATGCGGCATGCTAGCCTATAGACACTGTCATGATATCAGTAACACCACTTTTTGAGTGTTTCATGCATTATTGCATAGTGCTTGCTTCGTATAAGAACACATACTGTGATGGAGACGTGATGTCTTGGTTAAGTGTACTAAGGCGCGTGAAACAGGTTTGGTATATGGTTCCTAAATCATATTGGCCTGTAGTCCAGAAGGCAATACCGAAAAAATGGTGTGGGGCAGAGTGGTCAAACGCATTCTACCGTGGAGTGTCGCAGAACTCGTTCAAATTCCTTAGGCGGCTGCCATAAAACTTTTTTCTGATTCATTTTTCGTTGTGTCAATTGTTCTACATATTTATACATACATATATCTGTGGCATGAAGAAGGTGGTAAAGTTAACCAACTTTTTCCATACAATTGTTATCGCAGTCAACGAGGACGGCAAAGCCTGCAGAGAGTGCTAAAAAATCGCTATCGCAATCATATGCGTAATGTAATTATTTCGCACCAATTTTTATAGGAGGCAGCAAAACATTTTGATGTGGCAATAACTAACTCAGTTTGTTACTTGTGTAGTGATTATAGCTCGACGACATTGTGGAGGACAGCTGTGGTTAGAAATCATTTGATTTACTGCCATGGGGCCTGGTAATTGAATATTTAGCAATAAAGCCACGCCCGGTCTCGGAACTGCTCTTTAACTAATTAATAATGTTAGTGAAATGTCAGTTGTAGTTGCAGTGCTAGCTTTCGAATTTTAAAAACAGCACATTCGGGCTCCTATTATACAGGAGTCACGTCAGGTTGACGACAATTGTGTTGAAGCGCAATCCACTGATGCTTATTTATCTAGCAGGGTCCAGAACCGCCATCTTCGCTGGCACACGCGCTGCATATCAACTTAGCCCTTGAGATGTTTCTCGCACCCATGTTGCGGGTAGCATCGGTGCGCAACAGTAAACATGTGACTGTTTAATGGATGTCTGTACATACAACTTTTGTAAATATCTGGAGCGTCATTTGGTGATGTTTTCTTCAATAAAAAAATTACAGCACAGAACCTCTGCTCCGCATGCTTCACATATCATCAAGTTCCAAGGTTTGTGGGATGCCAAACTTTGCTTTCGACTTGTGCATGACCGTATCACGTCCTTCTTCCTGCCGAAAAAGCTGCAATTGAAATAGATATGTGGTGCTTAACGTCCCGAAACCACCATATGAGTAAGTGAAATAGAAGACAAATGAAACGAAGATATTTGGCACCGATCCACTGCTTCAAGCAGATGCAGGGATCTGAGGCGACAGTGCCTGAAGGGAGTTTAGAAAAAAAGCTTAAGCAATTTTAGAAGCCCTCCAATAGATTGCAGGTAAAGAAACCGCTGCCTATCCTCCAGAATGCTGAGTCATTTGTGTGGGAGGACCACCATATATGTAGGTGTGGTCGTCGCAATTACGAACATAGAATAAAAGAAGCCTCCAACAGAAGCACAAGGATAGTGCAACTTTTGCCGCAAAATATTGCTACAACATTGCTTAGCTGTGATTAAGAGTTCTTTCAAGAAACAATGAAGCCCAAATGAAATATTCTCTCTCATAACACCAAAATATAAATTTCACTCCCGCAAGTTTAGTACAACAGGTGAAATAAATCTGCGCCACAAAATACTTTTCAAGCATGTTGACAACAAGAACACAGTGGCAAAACGTTGTTCGAGAAGGCCCGGCCATAATGTCAATAGCCAAAAAAGACTGCCTTTCATGTTTTATTTTAAATGAACTTGGTTTATTTAAAAACCAAAAGAGGAAAATGATCTTTATACTCATTCTCACCTAAATCTCATGCGAGTTTGTGCGCCTCCTTAAGTAACTCGTCTTGCTGTAGTAAATGTTTTTAAGATAATGCTCCCATGCTTGTGTTCAATCATAAATTTATTAATCAAAAAACACGCAAAACCTTAGTCAATTATGTCCAAAGTAATTTATTCACCACCAAAAAAGTGAGGAGATACTCCATTTCGTGGTTTTATAACTCAAGCTAGAACATGATGATGATGTATGCCACACGCTCATGTATTGGTATTATTAGCATTAGGGTGAGTTACTTCTATTATGGCCGCAATGTTAGGAACAGTATGTGTGATAACTGATTAATGTAAATGGTTAGCAAATTCCAGTTAGACACAGCAACCATGGCCATTCCCAGCATTACATTCGAAGCTTGAGGGATTTTACTAACATGTCTGGTGAATGACCTAAGCGAAACTGTTAATCAATCAAACAAGACTTTTCCATCGCAGCAATGTTTCCACAACAGCGCTAACACCATGTTCCAAAGAAGGGAAAATACAAAATGTGTTCAAAGACACACAATGGATAATTGATAATGTTTCGAACACACTGTGAGTTTCTCTTTCAGAAATCCTTAAACTATCGCGCCCCGTTCTTGCAAATGCTGTGAAGGTATCACATTCAGTGACGAAAAGATTAGCGTTCGATAATATCGCAATCTCAGCCTCAGTTTTCTGTTTTTCGCGAAACACAGCGTACACTATAAAAAGCTCCCATCCCTTTATCAGAATCAAGTTGCTAACCTTGACCTTCCCTGAAAACAGGCTTACCGTGTTCACCGTTGCAGAAGCTATCCATGAAACTGGCTAATCATCAGGTTAAGATCGCCAAACTCAACTAATGTGAACTGTCATTCGATTAACAAAGCAAAAGTGCTGTCGCGGTGTTCTTGGAAGTGCACATATTCAGAATGAAAGGAACACTGAATCTACAATATTTCTCTAACCATGTTATCGGCATGCCTACTTTCTTCTTGGCTCTGACTTAAATTAGAATTTCCCTTTGTCCATTCAAAGCTTCCATTATCAATATAAGAACGTAACTCTGATTTTACTTTCTATACGCTGCGACCACGAGCTCGTCATGTGAAAGAGAATTCCAAAACCATACATGAACTATATAGTCTAGGCGAAATTCTTAAATGCATGCTTGAACTCGGCAGGTTCCTGAAAGATCTATGGGGCATCCATATGAAACGAGGAGTACCAAGGCCGCGCACCAATCTGAATTCATTCGCAATCACCACACCTCTCTAAGAAAAAAGCGTCAGCACATAAATGATTTATATACAGACACAATTAGACATCTGCGGTCTTGCAGCCTTGCATAGCTGGCAGCCTTTATTCAGCAGCTTCGCAAGAAAGATATAAAGAAAGAAGAATTTTTGTATTATAAACACTGGAGAAGCTAAAATGAGTTAAGAAATGTCGGAAACGAATGATGCCGCCGTACAAAATCGGTGGAACGAACTTTTAAATTTGTTTATGCCCTTTTAAGGACGACGTTTTCTGGGGGATGGCTACGTGGAGACAAATCGAACAGCCACGAGCGTGCACCAGTATAGTAAAAAAAAGGTTGCTGAAACTTGCCTGTACCTGGCATTCTTGTAAGAATTACACAGGAAAATTATTTTTCGCACCGAGCGGATGGCACCGATTTCTCAGACGCCAAAGCGGCCTCGTTCGATTCGCTGCTTGAATCAGCCATGGTTCGATACTGCGGCTCGTTCCGAGGCACGCCATTGGTTCGATCTCTTTGGCCACCAGAATGAATGGTAGTGGCAGCGGCTGCGCTAAGGGGATTACACGTGCATCAGTGGCATTCAGCGATTGACCATCTCCCGCCCACTTTGTTTTAGCGTGGCCCCTTTTCCCTCCTGCCGGAAACTTTTCAGTCTTCCGTGCCCGGAACAAACCTCTTGTTGGGCCTGGGGAACACACGCGGCTGCCTCGCAGAAGCGGCGATAGGTTGCCCCTCTCAGACACGGTGTTCCGCAAGGAAAAACTTATCTTTCCGATAATTTTGTTCTTTCCCGCAGTGGGTCGTTGCACACAGCGTTCACGCATTGCATCTCTTATCGGTCATGTTATCCCAGATTACATAAACGAGTGTTGAAGGCAGGGCGCGCCACATGCTGCTTTGTCCATTCCGCTCTTTTCAGATATTTCTTCTTCGATCCATGGATGCACAATTAGAGCACGGGCCAGATCATTCAAGCTCAAGACTTCGCGGCCCTTTCAACAGGTTTTTTTATGTGTGCCTGGACTCAGCCTCGGGGCATGCCTTTCGATTCATTCGGGAAGGGCTTTGTCTCATTTTGTTTGCGGGGCAAGCGGTTTCTTAAATCGAAATTAAAGCGTTTCACTGTGACAAAATAATTTCATTCTTGCAAAGAAAAGCTCCCTACATAGAGTAATCAGGAAGTAATCAGGAAGGAATCTCGACGCAGTAACAGCCACAATGTAATAAATGCCGTCGCCTCCGAGAGGCGTTCTGGTCGAAGAATCTGAGTAGAAGTTGTATACACATTTGCCCGCTTAGTTCAAGTGGAATCAGTTTTTTTTGCAGCGTTTCCTAAATAATGAAAAGTGGAGCACTTAATGCATCTGGTATTAAAACTAGTTGTCAACTGACAGTTACCAACGGACACGGAAGAATTCACTAAGCATCCTTAGAAAGTTCGAAGGCTCGCATTGCTGTACAATGGCCTGCAACAACAGGCAAAGGAACCACGCTACAACACCCGCCATAGAAACGTGGCCTAAAATCCAGGAGACCAAATTTGGTTCAGGACATCTGTTCGTCATCATGACCACTCGGGAAAAGTTGAAAAGTCGTTAATTCGGACCGTATAAGGTGCTGCGCACAGTGAGTGACGTTATCTATGAAGTAGTTCCGGACAATCAAGCTTCAACGCAGTTCATGTTCGCATAATGCTCAGTTTTGCGCGTTAACAGTTGTTTGGTACTTTCATAATTTTCCTGCCATTAATTCCGATTTATTGATACGCGTATACCTTCACCGACTGAATACATCTGGGTGCTTTCGTGATTGCTTTTGACGTTGTCAAAAAGTAGCATGGGAGGGTAAGAGGGTGTCACGCATATGACTGGCTGGTCATGATACCAATAGCACCCAACTTCCGTCATGTACATCGTCAAACTTTTTTTAACACCTTGGCATACGCACGTTTACCATGACCCACGGTACCAGGGTATGCGCCGCACATGATTTGCGTTTCTTACCTACTGAAGAACGACGAAAACAGACAAAATCGATTTAAAAGCGAGAGCGTTAAAAAAAACTGACATCGTCAGCGTCGACCAGATGAACGTAAAGGCCAAATGCCAGGGTCCCAGAAAGAAATAGAACTTAAGCTTATTGCATGGTAATAGCATAGGAATTTTATCACAGAGCCACGCCAGGTTCAGAAAGTGCTTTAAAAAAAGACCCTACGCCCGCGTCATTTCGATAAAACTGTAGTTGAGATGGGATTACCGGCTGACTGATTTGTTAAGTAGAACATGTGTGTTTGCATCCTATGCGTTTGCACCAAGTTGAGTTAACGTCAACTGTATACGGAAGCACCATGCACTGAAGTTGGTTTACGTAGAACTAACGAGGGCTGCCATTCTTGCAAGCACAAGCACTATAGACCAGTTTACCTTTTTAGGAGTAGGTAATACTTATGCTGTTGTTGACATGATTACAAAAATCGTAAACAACTGGTTATAGAAACAGTTATGCGGCCTTTCTCCCGGGCATTCAACAATTGTACATGCATTGGATGTCATTTTGCAACATTTGGTTGAATAAAACTCACACTACAACCACTTTACCCCCGCATTCTTCGCAACACATCGATTCATATGGTACGTGGGATCTGCCGCTTTTTTTCTCTCGTTTGGTTTGCGATGTACCGTTCATGCACATGGCCTTGTTTACACAAGCTGTTGCGACAGGTGTACGAATACATGTGCCTAAAGAAATGAGTAGAGGAATAAAGTATAGTGCTGCACAGGTCGAGCAGAGAGGTGTGGCTTCTGAATCTCACGCGTGTTCATCTAACATATGTTTAAAATTGAACCGAGACCTTCGTTGCACTATGTCATCTATATTGTGTAAATGTGGTAATTACTCTGCCGTGAACAGTTCTCTTGAAAGCTTACGCCAGATCAGAAGCACACGCTGCTAGTGAACAGCAATTCGGCTTTCCAAAACGTTGTGCCTCGTGCAGCTACCATCAGAATCAGTTTTCAAGCTTGTAGAACTTCGATATTGCGCTCTAGTCGATTTGTTGGGTCATATTGATGTTCACTGATCATGCAGCGCTGGAAGATGAAAAAAAGACACCGTTATTTTTGTCCGAAAGCTGCACCTACGACAGTGTCTCAGCCTCCCCTCAGACTCTTCTTATATATACGCTAGCAAATAGCTACGTGGTGGTGCCGAACAAAAAATGCTGAACGCACTCAGATACCTCAGCAGACGAATTTGCCAAAGAAGCAACCGAAGACGAAGTAGAAATGTTCGTTCCCATGAAAAATGATAACAAAAAATAAAAAAAGAATCTAAATGACGGCTAAGATCAAATGGTGGAATAAAGAAAGCAATGATAAGTTTACGTATACTTGTAAATACAAACTTCATTGTGCGTCACTTTCTGACAAACTACTACAAATCCCCGGCATTGAAAGGGCATGGAAGATTTCCGTTTTATTTTGTCGATTTGGAATACTACAACACTTTAAGTGTGTCTGTACATTTATTATAAAGAACTTCGACCACTGCCTTTAGGAATGCCTACTCGTAGCAAGGGAATAATAATAGTTAACAAAAAAATATCACGAAATATACAAAAGAGGAAATCCGAAATACTTGGAGCGAAAGAGACAATAAAAAAGTTTTAAAAGCTGTTGTGCAAAAATTAAAGAGATGGTTCTGCAGCGCTGGAAATAAAAAACAGGCAATTCAGTTTGCAATATTATTATTCAACAAAGCAGTGCCTGCTATGAAATGGGTACACATTTGGTCTAATTTTGAAGCGGAATCTTCGGCTTTCATTACGCACAGGCACTGTATTTAAAATTTAAAAAACAAAAACAAAGAATTAAAAGGTTTCATTTTGAAGGGCGAAAAAACGACAACGGAACAGAATGTAGAAAAATCAAGGTTTTGTCTTTTTCATTTCTCAGCGATGTAGTATCGTGTTCCCCGTTTCATCAAGATCCAATTTTCTTAAGTCGCTTATGTGTCCTTGTGAAGAGTTGTTTCCCCTTTGTGAACAAGTGTGAAGCGTTTCTCTGATCATTTGGCGCACGTGCAGCCACCATATTCTAAAGCATAGCTGTGCAAAAGAATGTACGCCTCATAGTGAGCGCCCATATTTCAGTCTTTGCGGAAATGAGTGTCAACAACTTCCTGAAAACCTGACGTCGGATTTTCTTTAAAAGTGACCCATATAAGAAATGTGGTTTGAAAGGTATGCGTTGAAATGTCAACGTTAGTTGACATATTGCTCAGCACCCCATCTCCTTTTTTTTGACTCAGCGCTGTTCACTCACCCGGCTCTTGCCAGGAAATATATTTCATGACTGTGTCTGGCTAGCTAAGGATAGTTTAAAACGACTTATCTAAACTTACACAACAACTAACAACACCCATATCTTTGCTTATCGAACGTGACAGTGGATATATGGACATGTTGTAGAGATGCAGCATATTTCAACCAGTAAACTTGTGTGTGTCAAGACATCATATTAGAAAACACTACACTTCCGGAATGCCCTTCTACAGACTCCTCAACTCGTTCTGGATCAAAACTACGTCACTCAATATAACGCATGAGAGCATCATGTATTCAAAAAAGCATTACTGCACTACGGCGCACTGTTGTCATTCATACCAACCGAAGCCATCGGTAGCACAAGAAATTCATACCAATCGAAGCCATCGATAACACAACAGTAGCAAATTTTCTTTCCAGCTCAACGTCATAAGGTGTGAAACGATCACACTTGTCAAGTGAGCTTCAATGGTATTCTTACTGGTTAACTCAGTTGTATACGTTCGCAAAAGCATGTAAAAGAGTGAATACAAACGCAAATGTAGCCTATTGTCTAGCAGAAGCCACTTCCGGTGTCATCGCCATATTTCATGAATGCATTTATAGGGAGACAAAAAACTCGGCAGTCGGCCGAAATAATTGCAAGCTGTTACACTGCTTCTACTAGCACATAATTTGTACTCAAGAAACAAACCGTGACGCCTTTAAATAGAACGATGTCATTAGAATAGTCATAATTTTGTAAGCTAGGGATAAAAACAGTTTGTAATACTTTACTTATTCAACACATAGATCATAAAGAGCGTAAAAAGGATAGTGAGCATAATGCTCAACTTGTTTTCTTGAAGTATAATACCAAAAGAACAGTAACCAAAAGGCTCCAAACGCTGTAAAGGAAGGCTGAGGACAGAGTGATGAGCCTAAATTGCTCGGCAGCTATAAAGTCAGCACAGATAGATTTAGGTAAACTGATAAATATTGAGAAAGGTCTTAGTTTTGTAGTGACTAAAACACTTTAAGGATGGTTACGATCAATAAGGTCATAAGAAATTAAGGTTATTTCAGGCTAATGCAGGTTGTATAAAAGCCCCTTGATCTTAAATATCGCCCCGACAAGTGCATTTCTACATGAATGTGCAATAGAGCGTATTCCTAATGTTGCCCTTTATTTACAGTCAACTCGCACGTGTAAGAACGTCGCTTTACGAATAATTGAAAACAAGGAACTTTTGTGAAATGCCTGTCATTTTCGCAATGCAGTCTATGCCAAAATTATTCAGCTGAATGAACTTCTCAATAGTGAATACTTTAGTTTCATGAACATTATCTGTGCACCTAGCCTCAATTTTTCGCATCAGCCAATGCAGTTTTCCACTCTGCAGTACTGGGCTAGCCATTTCGAACCACCTCAGATCACCCATCTATCGGCGGCGCTGCAAAACTGCTTGTCGATACAGCACCACCGAACCGAAGCGGCCATGCGAGAAACTAATAGCGCGACGTGGGATCATTACATTGGCAGAGCTGTAAGATTTGGAAATCGTTTCAAGCATTAGTCTGAAGCCAAACGAAGCGCAGATTGGCAAAGGTATGTGAAAAAGAACCAAAACAGATCACAAAGTTTGAACAGTGCAACAAAAAACCAAAAGAAGCGAGTTGAACGTAGCAACCTGTTCTGGTCTGATAGTGCTCAAAGTGCGCCCTCCTGTTGCTATTTTTTATAGTAAGCATCAAATTCAAGGCAAATTTTATTGGAGATTAGGTTACCAACACTCGTCTTTGTAGGTTAGTTCATCAAAAACAACTATGTTTTAATTTGTGATTGAAGTGAGCATGTTTTCTGCTCAATTCAAAAGAGCATTTCACACGTGCGTCCAGCTGTAGAAGTGGCTACCTACTACTAAGACTACTTGTGCCACTACTACAACTACTTTCATACATTGCGAACGCACGACCCATTTCTTAAGGAGTTTAACTCCTAAAAGTGCCTCTTCTGACTCAGATATCGCAAGCAGTCATATCTACTCCTGTAGCTGGGCACAAAACTCCGAGGCATAATAAATGAGGAGCATCTTAGAGCGAGGTTTATACCGATGTGCGGCGTGACCATGCAGCAATACTGCACATGTGCAAAAGTTGACCTAAGCATTGCCGGAACACACTCACGCGATAGGGCGGGCAGGCGTGTGTAAGGGGCTAGGTAAGATGTTGTGGTCTCTCACTCATTTACACTGCCTCAGCAAACATGTGATGACGTCAGGGAACAAGATTCTGCAGACGCCTCATGAGCGACGCCTTGTATCCTAATCAGAACGCACTGGAACGTGCTAGTGCGTTTGGTCCTGCGTAAGTGTTTGTGTAAGAGACTGTGGCCTCCCCCCTTACTCTCTCTCAGCATTAGATGCCTGGAGAGATCGTGCAGCAGCACGTCTAACTGTGGAAAGCTCGACGCGTCGAAGCGCAACGTAAACGCCTGCAAGTGTACTCCGAGCTCCGGTCTAGAAAAGTGCAAACAGCATCGTCGGCGGTGAACTGCTACCGATGAAACACAAGCCAAAACGCAACGGCAGCGTTAGCATGCAAAACCCGCCATAGCAACGCTGACGTCAAAGCCAAGCGTGTGAATCGAACCTAAAAGTTGGCGAAGGACAGATGACGCGAGTCCAACATCCGTGTGTCACAAACGAGCGCTCAGAAAAGCGCACGCTGCCGAATTCTGGTGACAGTGACAATACCAAGCGCCAAAGAGATGCCTCAAGGTCAATGCTAAAGAAGAAAAACAAGCATCCAAAGACTCCCCGGGCGCTGTCTCTCCCCCTCGAAAGCGTAGTTTCGCCAACCGACGTCCTCACATCGGCCGCCGAGCAAGCCCTGGAAAGATCTCGAAGGAAAGGGGTGTGGTGATGCACAGTTATATCACGTGTCGCAGGCGGCTCTCGAAAAATCTCGCACTTTCTCCAGCCCTGGCTGTGCATCGCGCCGACGAAACTTCTAGAATTTCCGGTAATCTAGCGCGAAATGTATTTAAAGGAGCGGCGGAGAGTGGAGATGAGGGTATGGAGACAGTTTACGCCAGTGTGCGTAGGTAGAAGACGAAGACAGTTGACGTCAGTGTGCGTAGGCAGTAGGTGAAGGAAGCTTTGCGCAAGTGTGCGTAGTGTTCTTCCACCTAGTTTGGGTGACGAATTTTGTCATCAGTCATAAAACAGGTAATGAATACGGTTTCCACCTGAAGGGTGAAGAACATGGTGCTACCAGCAAAAGCATAGTGTAAGTCTACCGCCAGAGGGCGTAAACGCGTCCTGCAATCGCTGCGGGGGGGGGGGGGGGAAGCCGACGTGTTTCGACAAAGAAGTTTGGTTCTTGGAGTGCGGACATTTGAAGACGAGGTTTCCTGGAAGAGAAACTTCGGGGGCAGCGGATCGACAGCAGCGCTGGACTTTGAGTGGGTCTTTCCTAGGAAAGAAACGTTCAATTTTGACCCAAGCACTTTGGACCTAATAAGTTTCTTGGTTGTTTGATGGATGTGATAACATTGTAGCACGTTCTGTGTGTCCGATCTTTCGAGTGTATAAATTGTGCTGTGTAGTCCGTTGTCAGATTGGTGAAAAGTTTACTGATCTATTGCCGATTGTGCAGATTCGTGTAACGTTTGATCTGCCATATTTGATAATATAATTTTGTTTTGTTTTTCAACTCTCGGCTCTGACTCGTTCTTTGGACCACAGCCGACGTCTGCTGGCATGCCAAGTAGACCACTTCCAAATGGTTGGTGCTTTCGTGGTGCAGTTTAGGAGGCCGATACTTCAGTCCTTAGAATTAGCGCGGCGATCACCTCCCTAATTAACGCGACCTATGACAATGATTCTGGTGTCCATGACAAGACCTTTTTGGGGCACAGTGTGTCTAAGGAGTGAGAAAGAGGCTGGGGTCGTTGCTAGGGCTATCGAAACAATTTGTGTGGGTTGCACAGTGTTCTTACCAACGAGTATGCAGAGAGTGTTTTGATGCACTGATTTAGGCGAATAATATCTGCCCATGACAGAATTTTATTTGCGAGGTGCCATAGATTTCGAGAAGTTAGTAGAAGTTGGTGAGAAGATGGGTCTTTGTGGCACCGATTTACGAAAGCTGGTTAGCCAGAAGAAAAAAGAAGAAAAAAAGAGGGCCAAAGAAGAAAAAGCAGCTGAGCTGGAATGAGAAAGGCTGGTGGTTGAAAGAATCGAAGCGGAACAAGCAGCTGAGTTGGAGAGGAAGAGACTGGCCGCCCAGACGTTGAATGAAGAAAGAGAGCAGCAATGGAAGGTGTAGCTTGACAGAGAAAGACGGGCAGCTGAGAGGGCGAAAAAAGAAAGACAAGCGGAGATTGCATAAAGGAACAGCAACGGCAGCACGAAATGGAACTTGAACGGCTCTCTTTGCAACAGCGAAGCGACACTCATGTCAAGGCTAGAGTCAAAAGAAGTGAGCGGGTAGATCATGGCTTCGGCATGAACCCAAGCAGGTTGCTCATAGCGTTTGACGAAAGGAAGGACGAGCTTGACGCGTACCTTCACCGTTTTGAGACAAAAGGAGCCAGAATTGGCCGGAATGCCACACCTCTGAGTACTTGCTTGAGTGGCGAAGCACTAAGTGCGTACGGGAGGCAGATGCCAACCGATGAAGCTAACTATACAAGGGTGAAGGCCGCTTAATAAAGAGATTTATATTTTCTGTGAAAGGTTTCTGGGACAGATTTCGGAGAGGAAAACCAGCTGATGGTGAGATGGCTACGTAGTACACCGCCTGACTTAGGCGTTATTTTGACAGGTGAATCGAACTTTCAGGCGCAGCACAGGAGTACGATGAGCTTAGAGAGCTCATTATTAGAGCACAGTTTTGAACCAGTTGCCACCCGAGCTTTTCGCTGTACTTGAAATAAAGGCGACCTAAGTCGCTTGAATCGATGCTTGAATTGGCCGACCGATTTTAGGAAACGCAAGGTGGCAGAAATTTGACCAATGTTTAGAAGGAATGTCCCGATGATTCGAGGCAATTACCCCCCCCCCTGAAGAAATGAAGCGTGCACCAGAGAGTGCTACGCGATGTTTTTTGTGTAATCGAGTTGGTCATCGTGCTAACAGCTGTTGAACTAACTTTACGAGTCCCCATGTTGTAAATTGTTTTAAAAGTGGTCAGACTGGGCACAAGGCAGACAGATGTCGTAGCAGAGCGAGTAAAACCCACCAAGTAGCCTGTGTGCAGGCGGCACCAAAAGCAGATGATGATGACGTCACCAACAAATTCGTGCACTTAAAAATGGGAAGAAACTACCTATTGTAGGTGATGTAATGATAAACCGGCCAACTAGTGTTACGAAGGGAAAGCCAACGTTGCCTGCGAACACTGCAGGCAAAGAAGTTACGGTGTTGAGAGACACCGGAAGCTCTATTGTTATCGTGGGAAAGAACTTGGGGCGGGAAAGTGAACTAACAGGTAAAACTAAACCAGTTTGCCTAATTGAAAATTATGGTTCGGATGCTTCCCGAAGCAGAGATTGTGGTTGAAACCCCGTACTTCAGCAGGGAAGTTACTGCCCTAAGTATGATGTCCCCCCTGTACGGCTTCATCATCAGAAACATCGACAGTGCGTGAGGGCCTAGCGATGCCGAACGTTTGGGAGAAGACCCGAAGAAGGAGCCCTCGCCGACACAGGGACCACCAGATTCAGTGGAGGAGCATCCCTTGATGGATTTCTCCCGAACTTAAGGTGAAGCCCTGGTACAAAATACAGTGAATCAGGAGATGATCGTGTTGAACGAGAGAACGTGCCATGCAGCTGGACTTGCAGCAGAATGACCTCAACTGACCAAACCGACCAACAGTTAAAAAGTGATAGAGTCGGCCAGCCAGGCTCAATGTTGTGACGTGAACAAGCTGGTTAATAATCAGACAAGGTCGGTTGATTGTTTTGACGAGTTAACGGTGTCAAAAGTGTCAACGATGGTAGAGAGGCCGCCTCAGATACCGTCGTCTTAAAGGGCTCATTGGAACAGAAACAAGAGTGATAAAAACAGATCGTGCGAGCACCGCAAGCAGGGGCGTAAGCGCAGCACTAAGTTCACGGGGCAGGAGATTTGGTTGTATTTCCATGCGTGTGGAAGTGTTGAGTGCAATATCTTGTGTTGTCATTGTTGTTATCCTGTATCACAAGTGTCAAAGTGTTTGTTGCGGTGACGTGATGTTATCGGTATGATGATAAAACTGTTGTAAATACAAATCTTTGTACGTCCGAGTTGTTCGAAATGTGTGATGAAGTGTTGTACTCCACTACCTTAAGTTATATTTCGCGTGTTGTGAAATTAGATAGCAATGGAAACTCTCTTGAGTGTACTGCTGTGATTGTGAGGTGCCATTAGTGATGATATGTGTGAAGCACTTTTTATTGTGTGGTGACTGTTCGCGCTCGTTTGGGTGGTTTTGCATATTATTTGATAATATTTTTAACGTGGAAGGCAGAGTTACAGACGAGCGCTGAGGAAAACGCGCGCCACCGAATTTTTGCGACAGTGACAATACCGAGTGCCAGAGAGACGCCGCAAGGTCAACGCTAAACAAGAAACAAGTATTCAAAGACTCCAAGGTCGCGCCGTCTCTCCCGCTCAGAAGCGTAGCCTCGCTGACTGACCGCCTCACATCGGCCGCCGAGCAAACCCAGGAAAGATCTCGAAGGAAAGAGGCATGGTGATGCAGAGTTTCGTCACGTGTCGCAGACGGCTCTTGAACTGTCTCGCCCTTTCCCCAGCCCTGGCTGTGCACCGTGCTGACGAAACTAGCAAAATTTTCGGGAATCTAGCGTGAAAGGTATTTAGGAGAGCAGCAGAGAGCGGGGATGAGGGGATGGAGACAGTTTACGCCAGTGTGCGTAGGTAGAAGACGAAGACAGTTTACGCCATTTTGTGCGTAGGCAGCAGATGAAGGAAGTTTTGCGTAAGTGTACCTAGTGTTTTCCCACCTAGTTTGGGTAAAGGCTTTTGTCGTGAGTCATATAACAAGTAATAAAGAGGGTTTCCGCCTGAAGGGTGAAGGCTGGTGCTACTAGCAGTCGGTGTCTGCTGGCGCGCCAAATAGGACCACTTCTATATTGTCGGTGCTTTTATGGGTGCAGCTCAGAGGGCCAATAGTTCAGCCCTTGGAATTAGCCTGGCGATCACCTCCGTAATTCACAGGACCTGTCGCACCGAGCAGAACCCCTCACTAGGCAACTTCAGCGCTCGTGTTTCGTCTGTGCCACCGCCACTAAATAACGGTAAACATGACGATAACAGTAAATGCGCAACACTTTGCCAACGCGATGTGCACCCCCTTGCTTTTTCACAATGCCTCACGGTGCTCTTTAGCGGGAAATAATGTAATTTTTGCTCACATGCACGCAGTATTATATTGGCACTGAGCTAACCAACTTGGCATGCTTGGCACGACATCGCGCCAAGCATGCCAAGCTTACGATGGTTGCTCTTACAGGCTGCCATTTCGTGGATGGTGCTTTCCGTACATCTCCTTCCGAATTGTGACTTGCCTGCTGCCCCTCTTCAGCTGCCGCCTGCTTCGGCAAACCGCACGCCAGTTCCGGTGAGAACAAACTACCCTATCTGGCAACCTGGAATCGCGGCACCAGGTGGTGGCACAGACGGCGCGGGATTCATAAGCCAGCCAGGAGCCGTCCACTTCGGCCACGACATCGCGCCAAGCATGCCAAGCTTACGATGGTTGCTCTTACAGGCTGCCATTTCGTGGATGGTGCCTTCCGTACATCTCCTTCCGAATTGTGACTTGCCCGCTGCCCCTCTTCAGCTGCCGCCTTCTTCGGCAAACCGCACGCCAATTCCGGTGGGAACAAACTACCCCATCTGGCAACCTGGAATCGCGGCACCAGGTGGTGGCACAGACGGCGCGGGATTCATAAGCCAGCCAGGAGCCGTCCACTTCGGGCACGACATCGCGCCAAGCATGCAAAGCTTACGATGGTTGCTCTTACAGGTTAGTTACCTGAAAGGTGCCATTTGCTACAGAACTAGTAATTAGGTCCTAGTTGCGGTGTCGTGCCCACCCGAATTCATAGATAAGATACAGCGTATGAAAGATGTTTCCTTTGTGAAGTGCCGCGCTTTCTGCTCTTTATTGTTACTTCTCGCCGGTGACGTGGAATCTAACCCGTGCCCTATGACGAAAACTGAAGCCGACACATTTTCTCAAGCTCTAGACGCCATACGGAAGCTTGAAGAAAGCCAGGATACCTTACTAGCCTAATTGAAAGCTCTGAAAGAGAAGCATATTGAAGCCACCAAGGAAATTCAGCTGCTTATGGCTAGAGTCGCGGCCCTGGAAAGCACTACCACGTCACCACATAACACAGGTGTAACTGAGGCAAGTGCCAATGCACTGCGTACAGTATCAAGCCAAGTGACAGAAATTTCGTCGTGGTGTAATAACTCTGAAAATAGATTACGGCGCTCTAACCTTCTTTTCTTTGGACTGGACGATGAACCTAAGGAATACTGGGCAAAATCTGAGCAGAAAATAATCGACTTCTGCTCAGAGAAATTAGGCATCACTGTGACGGAACGGCAATTTGAACGTGTGCACCGAATAGGCAAATATACAGAAGACAAGCGGAAACCTATAATAGCGAAATTAGCCTTCTTTAAGGATAAAGAACAAATCCTGTCGTCTGCACACAAACTAAAAGGTTCCGCATTTTCCATACGAGAAGATTTTTCACTGGAAATTCGGCTGTCCCGAAAGAAGCTGATTGAATTCGCGAAAACGCAGAAAAGTGCGTATAAGCTCTCTGTGGACAAGCTACGCATCACTTCAAAGACATACATTTATGACTCTGCGACGAACACAGTCATCGAATCTGTCAGATAGCTACAGCGTTGCACGCGCGTGCAGAATCAACGACCGAAACATGCTAATACCTCATTGTCGCTGTCAATCGCTAACACACGCAGCATTATGCCGAAGCAGGATTTGATATCTGCTTTTCTGGATGACAGCAAATCTGATATCATTGCATTCACGGAAACTTGGCTAAATCCTGCTATCAGTGACGACGAAATATTCACCTCAGCCAGCATTTATCAAATCTACAGGTGTGATTGCACTGGTAAAAGAGGAGGCAGTGTTCTGGTCGGCATAAGGAAAACCATTACTTCATTTTTTATCAACACTAATTCTGACCCCGAAATAGTTTGGGTAGCTTGTACAGTCCCTTCCTCCAAAATCCTCGTAGGTTGCTGCTATCGTGCGCCGGACTCAGACTTTTCCTTCATTAATATGCCACGTGACAGTATAAACAACGCTTCTGAAATTTTCCAAGCCGATATCATTTACTTACTAGGCGACTTCAACTTTCCGCTCATTGATTGGGCCACACTGTCATCGCCCTGTCACATGTGAACTGAATTTCTTAACTTAACTCTAGATTTCAACCTCTTTCAAACTGTTCTGAAACCTACACGTGGTACGAACACCCTTGATCTTATCCTCACGACCGCTCCGGAAACAATAAGTAATACAGATTACCTGGACGGATTCAGTGACCATAATTTACTCCAAATAGATATACACATACCCCTTCCCGTAGCCGGTGTACATACAAAACAAATTCGGGACTATAATAAAGGCGATTATCAGGCAATTAACACAAAGCTAAGGTTATTTTTCGAAAACTCTCTCCTGCCGTGTTTCCACAATAGATCCGTAGAAGAGAACTGGCTACTTTTCAAGCAAGTTTTGTGTACGTTAGTTGACAAGCATGTTCCACTGGTTAAAATTAGCAATGGTAAATCAAATCCATGGTTCAATAAAAAGCTTCTGAGAATGCGGAATAAGAAAAAACGGCTTTACAATAATGCTAAGTGCTCGGGTAGTTCTTCTTCTTGGCTTAAATATAAAACCTGCATAAAAGCATATTGCACAGCTTTAAGTAAGGCTAAGGAAAAGTATTATTCTAATGATCTACCCACACTACTGAAAAACAACCCAGCTAAATTTTGGAAAGTCATAAACCCCTCCAGCGAAAACCAACACATCTCATTGCATGACTGCAACAACGTCCCTCTCACAGCTAGCCAGTGTCCAACAGCATTTAATTCCTTTTTCACTTCTGTCTTCACGAAAGAGAACAGTACCAACATACCCAACGTAGCTGAGTTCGATTACCAATTTATGGAACCAATAGATATTCAATTAGAAGGCATAATTACAGCCATAAATAATCTTAAGTTGTCGTCTTCATGCGGCGTGGATGGAATCAACTCAAAGGTGCTAAAGAATACGGTAACGGTCACAAGCAAAATACTACTTCATATATTCCGGCAGTCTCTCGAAACAGACATGATACCGTCTGACTGGAAGCTGGCGAAAATAATTCCAATATTCAAAAGTGGAAATAAAGCCTCATGCGAAAATTACCGTCCTATTTCCCTTAGATGTATTTGTTGTAAAATTCTAGAACACATCATCGCTTCACATATTTACAGGCATCTGGAATTCAATCATTTCTTTTTCAAAAATCAGCATGGTTTCAGAAAGGGCTTTTCTTGTGAGACTCAGTTGTTTGAATTTACCACAGAGCTTCATGCAAATATTAACAATAATTATCAAACTGATTGCGTGTTCCTCGACTATTCGAAGGCGTTTGATAGGGTTGCACACTGTCGCCTGATATCGAAACTTTCCGCCCTGAAATTAGACTACCGTACATTATCATGGCTTCGCAATTTCCTGTCGAATCGTCAGCAATACACAACAGTTAGCAATTTGTCTTCTTCCCTATCTGACGTTTCTTCAGGTGTACCACAGGGCAGTGTACTCGCGCCATTACTTTTCCTCATATTCATCAATGATCTTCCGCAACATGTCTCTTCTTGCATCAGGGTGTTCGCTGACGACTGCATTATTTACCGTCCAATCAAGAACAGTGAAGATCACCGGACACTCCAAAACAACCTCGACGTAATTAATGGTTGGTGTAGTGCATGGCTGATGACACTAAATGTCTCAAAATGCAAAGTAATGTCGTTCACACGTAAACCTTGCATATCCGAATTCTCTTACAGTATTAATCATTCCATTCTATCGACTGCAACACAATATCGGTACTTGGGCGTAATACTGACACCTAATCTATCCTGGTCTGACCACATTACGGCAATCTCTGCCAGCGCGTCGAAATCACTGGGTTTCTTGAGACGTAACTTGAAAGCTGCACCATCAGGCATTCGCAAATTATCTTACTTGACACTGGTTCGCCCTCAACTAGAATATGCCTGTTCGATTTGGTCTCCCTATCAAAAATACCTAATTGACTCATTGGAAAGAATCCAGAATAGAGCAAGCCGCTTAATTGCCAATAACTACAGTCCGCATTCTAGTATATCACAAATCAAACAGAAACTTTCACTCCCACTCTTGAACATTCGTCGCGACATTGCCCTGCTGTCGTTCTTTCATAAAATTACCCATTCTTCCCGAATCATCGTTACTGGTCTGTAAAAACCATATCTCACTTCACGTAGACTACACAATCATCTTAGCTATTCCCGTGTATACGGCTCAACAAACGCGTTCAATCAGTCCGCACTTCCACGTGCTATCCGTCTGTGGAACAGTCTGCCTGACGACATTGCATCCCAGACAAACTTTGACACATTCCGTCATATCTTATCAAGCCACTTCACAAGCCTCAGCAAGTAGATGCCGTATCATAATTCATTGGTCCGTATTGGTTCATTTTTGTGATTGTCACATTCATGTGCGCGAGTATTCTGCCTTGTGGCCGCTGCATGCGCAGGAAATACAGTGTT
This sequence comes from Rhipicephalus microplus, assembly GCF_043290135.1. Taxonomy (NCBI): domain Eukaryota; kingdom Metazoa; phylum Arthropoda; class Arachnida; order Ixodida; family Ixodidae; genus Rhipicephalus; species Rhipicephalus microplus. The sequence goes on from NC_134703.1 coordinate 161,308,094, forward strand.
TCGTCCACGGTTACTATGCGTGTATCTTTTGTACATGTTGAACTTTTGTACATGTTGGTGCTTTTTGTTTGACCTATTATTTTCCAATTGTTTCTTTTGTATTTGTTTTAGTTTGAGATGTATATAAGTATTGCGCCCCTTACTCAATTGTTTCTTTTGTACTTTTTTTTCCATTTTGAGGTGTCTATATGTATTCCCCCCTTGCTCAATTGTCTGTCTTGTATATCTTTTTTCCAGTTTATTTGTATATATGTATAGCCCCCCTTACTCAATGCCCCCCATTGGGCCTGTAGGGTACTTTGAAATAAATAAAAATAAATAAATAAAACATCACAGCCTATCCACGGACTCAATGATGATGACTGGGGCGAAATGTCCACCAGTCCATCCGTGCTGCTATCTGTCCGTAGGTCTGTTCGTGCGACTGTTTGTGCAACCGCCCGTCCGTCCGTGCATCCGTTCGTGCCCAACTCTGCATCAGTTCATTCATTCGTCTGTGCGTCCATCTATCAATTCATCTGTCCGTCAGTGCATCTGTCTTTCTGTCCGTTTGTGCGCACGTCCGTCCGTCCATCAATTTGCTTGTCCGTCTGCTTCTCTGTCCATCTGATGAACACTTCAAGTGCTGCCATCTCGCATCTTTTCATCGTATATTCATCAAATAGAAGCACCGCCATTGAGTAGACATTACAAGGACTAAACGAGAAGTGGCTACCCACAACAGTTGCTCCTACGATGACGACGACTATTACTACTGCTACTACAAGAACAACAACAACAACTACTACTACTACCTACTACTACTACTACTACTACCACCACTACTACTTTTACTACATGCATCGCTGATGCATGACCCACGGCATAAGGAGCTTCGGCCCTTAAAAAGTTGACAGATCCAAGGTAGAGTGGGAAACGATGATATGCGAAGCACAAATAAGAAAGGTTGATATGTCATTTTAAAATCAGCAAAACGTTGCGAGGTGGAGGTAAATGATGCCATACATGACTTCCATGTCATGATTATCATGTTTGGATGTGTCATTTACCTTCATCGTTTATTCACGTCACGTGATATGAAATTTAGCATATATTTGAAGATAGCAAAATGGACGCGAGCACGCTACCAGCGTGGTAGGTTGTCATGTTCTTACTTGACACGCGTGTCAGGATTGTCATGATTGCACCAGTCATATATTTCGCCAATTATTGACGTAACGTAACACTAAATTTGGTATATATGGAGCTAGCAAAACGGCTGTGAGCGCATCATGAAGGGCCGAATATTCTCCAATTTATCCTAGACGCACGCGCACGCTGGCAAAACGCGTCAACGATACGCCAGCCGTCTAAGATCTGAAGGCAGGCGCGTCCGGCGCTACCAGCATCCGTCGGCATGGTCCAATGGAAAAAGGCGCAAAATTCGCGCCGATGTGTTACCCAGACAACACTGCCTCTCCCTCTTTTCGAGACGGAGGAATGCCGGACGTGCTGAAACGCGGATGTGTCAAATTGACGCAGCGCGGCACGTGCCAGCAATCATATGGCATAACCGGCGACTGGCGTGGCAACACCGGCATGACGCGATGAAATAAACGCCGGCGATTACGCGCACCGCGACAAATCGAAATTTATTGGCGCCTTGACTGTGGCGTGTAGTCATGTTCTCACATGAAACGGATCTTATGATTATCATGTTTGCACCAGTCGCGTATCTTCGTCATTCATTGGCATCAAGTATTACCAAATTTGACATATGTGAAGCTAACGAAACAGCTGTGAGCACATCATTAGTGTGGCATGTAGTCATGTTGGTACGTGACACGATTGTCGTGATTATCATCTTTCGATGTCTCTTTACCTATGTCATTCGTTCCCGTCACGTAATACCGAGTTTGATACATGCGAAGCTGGCGAAATGGCCGCGAATGCACCGTGAGCGTGGCTGGTAGTCATGTTCCTACATCACAGGCATCGCATGGTTATCACGTTTTCACTAGTCACATACCTTCGTCATTCATTCACGTATTGTAATACCAAGTTTGATATATGTGACGTTAGCGAAATCACCGCGAGTGGTTCATGAGCATGGCATGTAGTCATGTTGTTACATGACAGGAATCGCATGGTTATCATGTTTGTAACAGTAATAAACCATCGCCATCCATTCACGTACCGTAATACCAAATTTGGTATTAGTGAAGCTAGCGAAACGGCCACGAGAGCATCAGGAGCATGTCATGTAGCCATGTTGTTACATGACAGGCATCTCATGATTATCATGTTTGCACGAGTCACATACCTTTGTCATCCATTCACGTACCGTAATACCAAATTTGGTATATGTCACTCTAATGAAACGGCCGCGAGCGCATCATGAGCGCAGCATGTAGTCATGTCATTATGTGACACGCGTGTCATAATTTTCATGTTAGGGCCTGTTGCTTGTGTTCGCCATGCAATCATGTCATACTATACTAGTTTTGCAACATGCCATGTGAACGAAACCACCGCTAGAGGTGCAGAACTTTAAAATATAAATGATGACATTCATGACATACATGTCACGATTTTCATCTTACGATTAGTCGAATATGTGCTTCATACAGTCATGCTATGCCATACCAAGTTTGCTATTGATATCATTATTGAAATGGCCAGGAATGCTAAATGTCGTAGGCGTCTAGATAGATAGATAGATAGATAGATAGATAGATAGATAGATAGATAGATAGATAGATAGACAGATAGATAGATAGATAGATAGATAGATAGATAGATAGATAGATAGATAGATAGATAGATGCGCTCAAAGATGCGCTCATTTCTCTAAGAAACGCATTCATTAGTAGGTGTCTTTGAGCAGTCGCTGACAGGTGTCGAACGAATGTGAAACCGTGGAGCCTCGTCAGGAAAAAGCAGGGTGCAGATGAAAACAAAGGAAGAGAAATTGTCTTCGGCAGACAGTCTTTTTTTTGTTCGTAATTTACTTCTTGAGAGGCCCCTCGCGATGCCACATCAGGAATTTTAGTTAGACACTGTACTCTAAAAACTGCGGAGGGTATCGCAATAGTAAAAAAACCTAGTTACTTGTCAGAGTGTTCTACTATCCCAAAACTACAAATAGAGCGAAATTCAATTTCACTCTTTATGAAATCAGAGATTGAAACAGCTTTCCACTCTTCTTCTCCTTTAGAGAGTGAAATGCCCATATACTCTTCAGGCATGAGAGAGTAAAACGCGGTTGTACTCTTGCTCTTGATTAATACGTGGGTTTAACGTCTCAAAACCACCACATGATTATGAGAGACACAGTAGTAGAGGGCTACGGATATTTCGACCACCTGGGGCTGTTTAACGTGCACCCAATTCTGAGCACCTGGGTCTACAACATTTCCGCTTCCACCAAAAATGCAGCCGCCGCAGCCGGGATTCGATCCCCCGACCTGCGGGTCAGTAACCGAGTACCTTAGCAACTAGACCACCGCAGCGGGGCAATATTTTTGCTCTTGATTACTTTAAGATGCGTAGGCAGGCCACGAGTCATTAGCGCTGTGTAAAAATCACAAATATATGCAGTAAAATGTCCTGCATTCACTTAAGACTTTAGAGTTGTTTAATAAAAAGAACAGCGTTTCCATCGTGCGACAGTGAATTTCAACGCACTGGAAGGCACTCAGAACTCTTAACATCCACGTTTTCAGTCTTGGATATGTGTAGTGAAATAAGGAAATACTATCTCATTCAGCCTGTCACGATTGGAACTCAACGCGAATGGCTATACCATTCTCCTTATATCAACATTGATGTTTTTCGCTACAACAACAGCACACGAGCGATGGTGCCGTAAGCCCAACGTACGTTACGTCTACAGTGAAGTATTCGATGCGCTAAATTTTTGATGCGCTACTCTTTCTTTGCTTTTCTGTCCGCTTCTCGCATGTTTCTGGATTTCGCATTTTTAACGCACCCAGTTCTTGTCATCGGTGTTCTGAGCCACGTCGAGCATGTGCGTATTTCCGAACGACCGCGCCGGTCTACGATGCGCACGCGCTCGAGTAGTTCACACACAGTAAGTTGCACCACAACAGAAATATGTATAATTCACTACCTAACTGCTGTTTAGGTTGCAAATGGGTCACCGTTGTGGCCGGCGTTTCAGCTATGGAGAAAGCAAACGGCATAGCCTGGCATAGGAGACGCCACAGTGGATGCAGTCAGCATCAAGCGCACATGGCTCGAGGCCACTCGGGCTGGCTCGGGACTTTTATATCACGTGCATGTGACGTAGCAACCTGTGAGCCAAAGCACCCGCGGGCCGTCCGCGAGTGATCCAGGACTTGGTAAATCGATGAAGCTCGGTTACGTCTTTCTAAAGGATACGGGATGGGCTAAGCTGCTCATTCTTCCTGCGCTGTCTCCAACTGCGCAGTTCGAGCTCGACCTAGCGATGACATACTGGGTGCAGCCCTTGATGTAAACATAAGCGCTTCTCGCGAGGCGAAATGTAACGGCGGCCATAAACTGGGGCTCGACGCAAGCGAAGATCAGATATTCTCGTTTTCTTACCTACGTTGCTGCAAAAGTAGTCAGTGCTGATATAGTGCGGGCTGCACACTTGCATTAGTGATGTGACCGACTTGCTGATTCTCAACTTCAATATCCATTTCTTTTTCTTCGCTTCTTCAATTGGGAAGAAATTGAGGAGGACTATCGTCGAAGCTCTGTTTGTGCACTGCGGCATGAGCCTATGTGATTGCTTTTGAAGCCTTAATAATTAGGTAATTCATGGCCGCGATCACGACTCGAACAAGACAACACAAATGCACCCAGGAGCACTGCCGCCCCACCAACCGACACTCTTTGCAAAAATTGCCAGATACCACGTACACTGGGAATCGATGATATGCGAAGCACGAATGAGAAATGTTGATATGTCACTTTAATATCGACACAACGTTACGAGTTGGAGGTAAATGATTTCGTACATGACTTCTGTGTCATCATTATGTTTGGATGTGTCGTTTACCTTTGCCATCTATTCACGTCACAACATACAAAATTTACTATATGTAGAGCTAGCGAAATGACCGTGAGCACACTATAAGTGTGGTATGTTGTCTAGTTCTTACATGACAGGCGTGTCAGGGTTATCATGTTTGCAGAAGTCGTATATTTCGTCATCCAATGACGTTACACAACCCCAAAATTGGTATATGTGGAGCTAGCAAAACGGCCGCGAGCGAATCATGAAAGGCCCAACAAAGACCAATGTAGCGTTTACGCGCGCGCATGCCGGTTACAGCGACGCTACGTTAGCATAACGCGAGCACTTTATAGTCTGATGCCAGGCGCGACCGGCGTCCATCGGCGTGGCCCGACGGCAACCGGCGCGAAATGCGACATGCTGCATTTCACACCAATGCGTTTCCGAGATAACACTGTGTCTCCATCTCTTCGTGACGGAGGGACGCCAGACGCGCTGAAACGCGCATGCGTCAAAGCAACGCAGCGAGGCGCATGCGTGCGAGTATATGGCAGGACCAGCGACAAAATGAACGCCGGTGAGCACGCGCACCGCGCCACGTCGAAATGTATTGGTGCCTTGCCATGTTCTTACATGACACGCATCTCATGATTATCTTGTGTGCACCAGTCACATACTTTTGTCATCCATTGTCGTCACGTAATACCAAATTTGGCATATGTGAAGCTAGCGAAATGGCCGCGAGCACATCATCAATGTGGCATGTGGTCTTGTTGTTACATGACACGCGTGTCGTGATTATCATGTTTAGATGTGTCATTTACCTATGTCATCAGTTCGCGTCGCGTAATAACAAGTTTGGTACATGTGAAGCTAGCGAAACGATTGCGAGCGCATCACGAGCGTAACATATAGTCTTGTTGTTACATGAAACGCATCTCATTATATCATGTTTGCACCAGTCACATGCATTCATCATTTATCCACGTACTGTAATACCAAAGTTGACACAGGTGTATGACGCTAGCGAAACGGCCGTGACTGCATCTTTAACATGGCATGTATTCATGTTGTTACATGACACGCATCCTTATCGAAAAAACTGCAATGACGGATACTGGATAACACGGTGGGCGTAGGGCAAATAATAGAGGGTATGGAGGAAGTTATTATGAATACGGTGGGACGTAGTGGAAATTATGGTGGGTATGCCGGGACATACTGGGTGGTAAGGTGTACAGAAGATGGAGAAGGGGAAAACGATGGTGGAAAGTAGAAGCTGGATAGTGGGCAATCATGGGACGCTCTGCCCACTATTGCAATAATGCTGGGAAGCACTAAGCAGATGGTGGGTGGTGCTTATTATTGTGGGCCACCATGTGTGACAAGCTGAGAAGCTCTTCCCACCAATGCGATAATGCTGGAAAGCACTAAGCAGTTGATGGGTGCTGCTTCTGATGGCGCGCCATATGGGCTACCAAGCTGAGAAGCTCTACACATCATTGCAATAGTGCTGGGAAGCAGTAAGCAGATGATGGGTAGGCTTATAATGGCGGGCAAGTTATACAGTGTACCAAGCTGGGATCTGTACACTACATGTTTCCCCATCATGATTTCCACCAAATGTTAGGCCTGCTGACCAAGCCCATACAATCGTGTTATCCGTGCTTCTGGGTTTCAGAATACAAAATTTGGACGATTAAGACTGACAACACAGCACAGCCATGGCATCAATTAACCTAAATGAAGCATTTTTCCTTGTGTACGGTGTCCGCACAAGAAGCAACAAACATCGATGCGACGCGGTTCCCGCACTCCCCGCGATCGTACATCGTTCCTCACTGACAACCACCGGTCGCACTCGCCGGCCCTTCTCTAGCATTTATGCGCGAACAAAGACTTGGCAATTCGTATGCTTGAGGAACCAATATGATAGCGTAATGTTTCCGGCACAAGCATTTGTTTTGGCCAAGCCGTTAGGTAGTTGTTGCTATTTCGAAAGAGCTGCAGCAGTGCGCTGGCACGACTGCCCTCTGTGTTGTGCGAAAAGAATCGCAATACTCAATCAATTAAATTTGGTGGGCGTATCTATGGATTGAGCCTAGAGGCGTCATGAAGCGTGAGCACATGTCGCCCTTTGGGACGAGCGTGAAACGGATAATAATCTTAGCAGACCCAAGTTTATTAGTATTAGTGCAGTCCACTTAGTATTTATAACCAGTATTTTGTATTAGTACAGTTCCCAGTTCACTAAGTATTTTTCTTCAAGTTGTGGATTGTAAGGTAAACATAGCACTGGTGCTTTTATCGCAGTGGTGACCATTGCAGGCAGCAGTTGCTTGTGTTTAATAAATGTGCAAATTTTAGTAGCAGGTGCAGATCTCCTTTATGTCAAAAACACGACAAATGAAACTAAAGTTTAACCGTAAGTGTTTATGTCAACTAGCTATTTAACACGCTAAATAAGTCAGGATGGCGCAGTGGTTTGTGTCTTTAAATGGGATTCCACAGGTTGCACGTTCGATCATCCTCCGTGGTAGCTTTTTTTTTTATCGTATGGGTGTTCTTTTACATCGTTTTTATACAATTCTTTTTTTGTGGCAGCTTGTCACGGTGATTCTCACTCCATTTCGCGCTCAAGCGTTGCCGGCACTGCAACATCCACCGTATCTCAGCGTGCGCCATGGTGGAAATTTTCCAGCATTCAACCACTACATTATTCCTCTATAATGGAGGGTGGTGGTTTACACCATGCCCACCATTAGTTTTTTTGTTCCATTAGGGATGTCATGATTTTCATGTTAGGGTCTGTCGCTTGCGTTCACCATGCAATCTTGCCATACTATAACAGTTTTTCAACATGTCATGTGAACGAAACCACCGCAAGAGCTGCAGGACCGTGCTTTGTAAGTCATGACATTCATGAGCTACATGTCATGATTTTAATGTTATGACTAGTCAAATATGTTTTCATACAGTCATGTTATGCTACAACAAGTTTGGCATCAATACCATTATCGAAACGGCATGGAGAGCTAAAAGTCTTAGGTGGCTACATAGATAGATAGATAGATATAGATAGATATAGATAGATAGATAGATAGATAGATATAGATAGATAGATAGATAGTTATAGTTAGACAGATAGATAGATAGATAGATATAGATAGACAGATAGATAGATAGATAGATATAGATAGACAGATAGATAGATAGATAGATATAGATAGACAGATAGATAGATAGATAGATAGTTAGACAGATAGATAGATAGATAGATAGATAGTTAGACAGATAGATAGATATAGATAGATAGTTAGACAGATAGATAGATATAGATAGACAGATAGATAGATAGATAGATAGATAGATAGATATAGATAGACAGATAGATAGATATAGATAGACAGATAGACAGATAGATAGATATAGATAGACAGATAGATAGATAGATAGATATAGATAGACAGATAGATAGATAGATAGATAGATAGATATAGATAGACAGATAGATAGATAGACAGTTAGACAGATAGTTAGATAGATAGATAGATAGATAGACAGATAGTTAGATAGATAGATAGATAGACAGATAGTTAGATAGATAGATAGATAGATAGATAGATAGATAGATAGATAGATAGATAGATAGATAGATAGACAGTTAGATAGATAGATAGACAGATAGACAGTTAGATAGATAGACAGATAGACAGTTAGATAGACAGATAGACAGTTAGATAGATAGATAGACAGATAGACAGTTAGATAGACAGATAGACAGATAGGCAGTTAGATAGATAGATAGATAGATAGATAGATAGATAGATAGATAGATAGATAGATAGATAGATAGATAGATAGATAGACAGACAGACAGACAGACAGACAGACAGACAGACAGACAGACAGATAGATAGATAGATAGATAGATAGATAGATAGATAGATAGATAGATAGATAGATAGATAGACAGACAGACAGACAGACAGACAGACAGATAGATAGATAGATAGATAGATAGATAGATAGATAGATAGATAGAGAGATAGATAGATAGATAGATAGATAGATAGATAGATAGATAGATAGATAGATAGATAGATAGATAGATAGGTAGATAGATAGATAGATACGCTCAAAGTCGCTGAAGTTCACTAAGAAATACTTCGCATATAAAAATTCCGCCGGTGGGCGTGGGGCGGCGTGACACTCTACGAAACTTGCGAATAAAGGAGCCCATCTTCGAGCGAGAGCAAAGGCGTCGGCTATGGGGGAGACTCCTATCGAACGCGCGCTTGGAATTGAGAAATTACGAGTGCGTCGTAATTACATCAACCAAATAGGGGAAAATGACATTCTGCTCAATACCAACAGCACTATCGCAGAAACCTTCTTTCGGTATTACAAGGGTCTCTTCGCAGCCGCATTAATATAAATTACCAAGTACAAGGACACTTTCCTGTGCCGAATGCCACAATTATTCCTCGAAACGAAGGCGGCGTTAGAGAGGCCTATGACCGTTTGTGAAATTGAATATGCAATAGATAATCTCGCCGCGGGCAAGTCACCTAGGCGTGATGGTCTTGGAGCGATGTTGTAGAAAGATATTAAAACAGAAGTCTCACCAGTGTTACAAGCTGTCTTTAAGAAAGCCTATACAATCAAATCAATAGCACCCTAATTTGCGGAGATGCACACTATTCTAATACCAAAGACATTTGGAAAAGCAAAATCGAAATTAGGTTCGTCACATAGACCCATTTCGCTAACGAACACTGACTACAAAATACTCACGAAGTATTGGCAGGTATATTACATTCCGTAATCACGAAAATAGTTGGGGAGCACCAAACGTGTGGCATCAAGGGGCGTTCAATGTTGATGAACACACACGCAATGCGCTGTGTCCTTGAGAGTTGCGATGCTTTTCATTCTCATGTTGCGATCCTCGAGCTTGATCTAGAAGAGGAATTCGACTGCGTCCCGCGTGACGTGCTATTCTATATACTTGAACATGTCAATGTTGGATCAGTGATCACAGAGGGCGTAGTTCTTGCATATAATAACTGTAAAACGCAACTATACATTACAAGATCCGAGGTTCTCCCATTAGGCTGGCACGTTCTGTATGTCACGAATGTCGTTCAAGTCCACTCTTGTTTGCATTGTACATAAAGAGCTTGTGCTTGGCCATAAGAGAAAAAGAGACCATCCGTGGTTTCGGACTGCTTGACGCCGAGGTTAAAATTTTGGCATACACTGATGATGTAGCAGTGTGCTGTACTGCTAAAGAAAGTGTACAAAATACAGTTGCCGTTGTTAAAAGTTTTGCAGAATTTACAGGAAGTCGGGTGATTTGGAGAAAGTGCCTGGGGCTGTGGCACGGAAAATGGACAACAGCCCCTGCTATCTATGCTAACGTGCAATAATTTAAAGCTCCAGTAAAATACCTAGGTGCGCCTTTCCAGCACTAGAAACCACTTACTACTACTGGACTGAACCAATAAAAGAAACACGCGAAAGAACAGCGCAGTGGAACGGCAACTGTCTCCCAATGTCTGCCAGAGCCACTGTATGCAACATAGTTTTAATGAGAAAGTTATCGTATGTGATGCAGGTTTTGTGTTGCTCACGAGTGCAGGTGCAAAAGCTTCATAATATATTTGCTGTGCTTGTATGGGGGTCCGCCTGGGAAAGATGAAGTAAGACGAATCTGTTCCGAAGAGTTAAACAGGGGAGACTAAGTCTATCGCATCTGTTCGTGTGACGACTAATTCGTTTTATTTTCTCTTGAGATGTTGGTCACCCCTTCTTGAGAATGGTATGCCAGTTACGCCTTTGTCGTGTTTGGCCTAACTTTGTGGTTAGCACTGCTGGCATAACCGGTGCCACGCGAGGTTTCTTTAAGAAAGCTGCGGACCGTGCCCGCTTCTTTTCAGTTCAGTTTTGCAATGAATACCTGCTTTTGGTCGGGCGAAAGAAATTGCATAAACACATATGCGACATGATTTTTCTGGTTCCTATGTATAGGTAGCGGGGGAGAGGCAATGGCGATAGCGGGAGAGTTGACAATGATGTTCTTAAGCGTGCTAAGAAAATGCAAATTCATCCAAGTGCAAAAACCTTTTTCTTTAAATTAAATATGGGCCCGTTACGCTTAGGACGTTATTAAAAGATAGAGGATTTTATATGCCATGGGGTTCGAACTGTTTGTTCTGTCAAAAGCCGGAGACAATAGATCACGTTTTTATTTGCATTGTTGGGAAGGGGTCTACTTCTGGGATGTTTTACAGAGAACTCTAAAAAAGGAACTTTCCTTACATACTACGGGTATCAGGTTTTTAACAGTAGAAATACAAGATGAACTGCTTTAGTTCTTATAATGCTGTTTGGCCATCATTGTCTATGGCGGGCTAGAATGGCTGGTTACAACTGTGACCCGGACAGGCGTCCGGAACGCGTGATTTTCCGCGAAAACATTGCTCAATACGTTGATATACTCGAACAACAAGACTTTGTTCCGGAATGGCTCTCCAGGGTTCAATCCCTGGTGAACCTAAAGGAATTTTAGCACTATAACCACTGAATGTTCCGTGACTATCTTGTCATCACTTCTGTTGTGTACACTATTCTTGATGTTCATGAATATTATTATTGATGTTTGTACCACGTGCAAAACCGGTAGTGAAAAAATTCAATGTGGTGTGGTGGTTAGCATGTCGGATTCGCAATCTGCAGTGTATCTAGAGGTCAATGGTTCGAGTCCCCCTCAACCATGTTTTCTTCACACCTAACTTTTTTCCTTTTTTTGTCGTAGTTCTTGTAATTAGGTGTCCTAACAATCTGCGCATGAAGAAATTTGTCAAAAGCAGTTAAAAGCCCCAATTTTCTGCCCAAGTTCTGCTATTTGTTTTTAGTGAAGAATAGCTCTCTCTTACTCTCTCATTACTCTCTTCGGTGGGGTGCTGCTACTCTGATTCGGGCAGCGTTCTGTTAATCTGTCGAGGGGGAGTGCTTTGACCCGTTATGGAGGAATCACTGAACTCTGCGTCAAAAAGACCTGATTTACTCTGGAAAACAAAGTGAAATATGGGACAAGAAAGTGTTCTCCCAAATAAAGTGCCCAACACTCTCTTAGTTTTTAGAGTGTGGACGTTGTTATATGGCACATAAAAAGCGTTGTATCACAAGAATTTTTTACACTGCTTATTACGAGTCAAGAAAACATGGTGCGAAGAGGCGAGCCACTCGTCCTGTGTTGCCTTCGCTAGCCAATCCCTTCACTGTCCTCTTTCGGTATCAGAGCAGTAGGATTGCATGATATGGATGAATCAATACATCATGCGCACGCAAGATTAGGAGTGCATGAAGTGCCCGTGCCATCTCGCGAACTTCATCGATGTTCGGGGGGTTTCGGCGTTCTCTGTTGAATAGTGCCTGTTTATGTGGCGTGAAAAACCCTCTGTACTAGCCGGTGTCAAGAGGCTGGCCTGGATCATGTACACCTGCCACAATGGTTACTTCACACTTCTCGAACTTCTGTAAGGGACGATGCATCAAAAACCTTGCCCAGAATAGACAGGGCTGCAATAGGCCCAGACGCACGAAAACGAACATGTGAAAAGGGGGGCAGAATAGCCTGGCATCTCACTCCAAATATAAAACGAAAAATTAAAATAATGAAAATTGGCGAAGCTTGCTTTAACTATTTTAGTACCGGTGTCCTATAAAACGTACAGGAAGAAATTCTGCTGCCAAGCGTGACGCATTTAAGTCAGAAATTCATAAGGTGTCCGAACTATCCTTTATGCTGCTGCTGCCGCTGCTGCTGCCGCTGCTGCTGCTGCTGATGATGATGATGATCCTTGTTACTCTGGCGCATACCCAAAAAGGGAGATTGGCCAAGAACCGAGTGACAGGATCTTAAGTAAAAGGATATGTCTTTCACACACAAAGTAATTTTGGACTGAACAAAAAATTATATAAAAAGAAAAGCCAAAAATCGAAAAAGGAGTATATTTGAGCAGGGATCGATGCAAGATATGAGGATATGCAGGATATGCAATATGAGGCCGAGGTAATGGTGCGTCTTAAACAAATATTATATATATATATATATATATAGAGAGAGAGAGAGAGAGAGAGAGAGAGAGATACAGGCAGTTTAACATGGCAATCGCTTTGTTCCAATTAGGCTGTCAAATACCGCACAGCAGACGTCCCTGTGGCTATTATCAACTTTAATGCTGCCAAATGATAAAATTACTGCCACAATTGATTGAATCCTAATTTTTCAACTGGAGCTGCCAGGTATCTTTTCCGCTGATAAGAATGTCGTCGAAAGAACAAAAAGAAATGATCTATCGTTTCCATTTCCTCGCAAATCTGACATAAAGGTTACGCCTTTAAACCAACTTTATGCGAATAATAATTTAGTTGCGGAATTCTGCAACCTAATCTTGTATAAGTAACTTCCTGCGCAAGCACAGGTAGTAATTTTTTAGTCATTGTCTTTTTTGGAACTCTGCAAAGTAGGTACGTAGAGGCAGAATGCGATAACGTTGGGGTTCGTCACAACGAAATTATATTTCACATTTTACTGGTTAACTATCGGATCAGTATCTATCAAACTTTTCGAGTTGTTTCGAAGATGATCACCTTCCTTTATACAAAGTGAGTCTTCCTTAACACTCACGTATCATTCACAGCAACGGACATTTTCGTGCCCTAAATAAAAGACACCAGTCAGACGTCTGAATGCATTCGGGCTGATTCAAATGTGTAGCTCGTGTAATAAGTCCCATTTACTTGCTGTTTTAAATGAGAAACGTGCCCGAATCATAATATGTAGGTGTTGTCTAATAGTGAGATAGTACGTAATGATTTTCTTTTGTTTTATGAATTATAATGATGGCACATATTAGAGCTACAAGAAGACGACGATGAAGTGTAGCTGAAGCAGCTCCACTTCACGCGTACGACACGCGTGCCACGTGCGTGCCGTAGAAGAATATAGACGAAGTTGGCTGTAAAGCTTCACGTGTCTTCGGGTGGTTACACAAATTGGGAAACAGAAAAATAGGATTGCGTAGGAGTTCATTGATAATGATTTACAAGATGTATGTACGGCCTATTATAGAATTTGGGTGTGTATTATTTTCAGGCAGCGCGGCTTACAAGATGAGACAATTAATATTATTAGAAAGAGAAGCTTTGGGCTTGTGTCTTGGACTCCCAAAATTTGTGGCAAATAATGTTTTGTATGTGGAAGCGCGCTTTCCACCTTTGTTAACTCAGTTCAGATTACTTACAGTTCAAACTTTCCTAAAAATATACAATTCGCCTCTGCAACAAGCTTCATACGTTTTTATTCAAGAACCAACCGCATTCTTTGGAACACAATGGTCTAGACAACTCCCCTCAGATTAGGTTTGTCCAAGCATTGCTAGAGCCTCTCAATGTAAATATTTATCAGATTTGCATAACGAAGACACATAATTCAAAACTTGAAATTAAATTTGATGATATTTTCCCCTCTAATGCAAAACAACTGCTCCTTCAATATTTAAATATTCGGGTGAAAGATTACTTGACTCATCTGTCCATACACAACATTATTGTGACGGATGCATCCGTATTGAATGAAAAGGCTGGAATAGGCATCTTCTGTACCTCCCTAGACTGGTCTTTCTCAGTTCGATTACCAGATTACACGCCTATATTCATCGCTGAATAATTTGCTTTAAATCTAGCGCTTCGTAAACTTCCTGAAAGCGAATCAGAAGCGGTCATACTCACCGATTCTCTCTCAGTATGCACTGCACTATCTACAGCAAAAAATTTGACATTATTGAGTATGATTAGCAGTTTATTACCAGAAAACCTGAAAAAAATTCACTCGCTATGGATACCCGGCCACTGTGGGATTTATCCAAATGAGATGGCAGACTCGTTAGCCAAAGCATCTTTAAGCGGACCAATCTTACCTATTTCACCTGATTTTGCCTACGTAACAGCACTCAGATATAGAAAGGGTTGTTTCCCCAAAGAAATAGAAAAATTATCATTGGATAAAGTCAGAGACTTCGTACATCTAAGATATTGCTGGAACAAACAGTGGTGTGTATCTCGGCAGTTAGAAACTAAAATCACCAGATTACGAAGCAGGATTCCGCATCTGAAGTACTACCTACATAAAGCTGGACTAACAGCATATACGTTGTGTCTCTTTCGCAAGGAATCGGAATCAACAGATCATTTCTTTTTATCCTGTAAACGTTATGCTTATCAGAAGAAAAGATATCTGGTCGAACCAATTGAGAAGCTAGGTTTAAAAATAAGCGTGGAACTAATTTTATCCTTCGGAGGGATTACATTAGGTTATAGCCACAGGGAGGTTTTCTCTGCTGTGTGCGAGTACATAAGGGCAACAAAGAGATTACCCGATTAGCCTATTGGTATTATTTACGGCTACGAGACTACCTGAATGCCAGACTGAACACACTTGATGATCCTGCCGCCCGGTTCTTGGCCGATCCCCCTTTGTGGGCGAGTGCCAGCAAATCCGAAGGTCCATCATCATCAGCATCAAAAGGCGCGTGGTTCCATCTTGGACTGTCCGGGCCGTTGACGTTGGGTCGTCGCTCTGTTCTTTCAGGCATTTTCGAGTTCCTGTTCAGCTGTTTTCGGCATCTGGGTGCAGCCTTCAGAGTGTGCGGTCATTGCGGGCGGTGCTGACTTGAGTTTAGCAGACTGATGTCTGTCGCGTCTCCCAGCCAGGCAAACTCTGTCTGGTCGGTATCCCTCACTAATGATAATTTACCTATTGATCTTTTCTTCTGCAGCGGTCTCGGCAGCATTCCGGAGGCTCTGGTCCCAACAAATGAGGCTTCTATTCACATGAAAAACCCCAAAAGCATCCAGGAGGAGCTACGGAAGGTGACTAAACACTTCTAACTCATCACCGAGGTGCGACAGTTTGGTCGTGGAGGTATTCTGTGCTTTTCTCAAAATCAGGCCTGCGTATCTGATCTGCTAAAATGCACATCGTTTGCCTCTCTCCCGATGAGCCCTTTTGTTCCTCCTCACTTGGCCTCTGTGAAAGGTTTGGTTCGTGGGGTAGACTTGAGCCTGTCTCCACCCGAAATTCTAGAGATGTTTTCTGCCGCAGGCGTGGTGGCAGTTTTTCGCTGTTCACGTAGCGCTGACGAAAATAGGATCCCGACCGAGTCGGTAATAGTTACCCTTGCTGGAACTACTAGCACAACAGAGATCAAAGCGTGGCCACTGATATATCGGGTCGAAGTGCTATCTCCTCGTCTACTGCAGTGCCATAGATGCTGGCGTTTTGAGGATAGCATAAAGGGTTGCCGATCAGTAGAGTGATGTCAAATGTGTGCAGTACAACACAACTCAACAGAATGCACAGCTAGGGAAAGGTCTTGCTGTCTTTGTGGTAGCCTTCACCCATCTAATGATGGCACATGCCCTGCGAGAAATCAGGAAATTCAAATTATAGAAATACTTGAGCAAAAACGTTGTTCAAGACGCGAAGCTCGAATGACCATTGCAGAGCGCTCTCCTGGGTACGCAGCTGCTGCGATTCCTAATAACCACGTCATGGACTCGTCACTTTCAGACGTGATAGCCTCGACCGTAGAGAAAACAATGACAAAGCCATTGGACAACCTTTTTGTGACGCTGACGGAGTCACTTGCTCAAATAGTAAACGCACAAATCACTCGGGTCCTCATGAATGTTAATCATCCACATGCAGCCTCTATGCTGTCTTCAGCTAAAGACGTGAATGCAGGTTATGTAGAAACAGGGCCTTCTAAACCCAGCCACCTAATAACAACACCTGTTTAAGAGTTATATTTATCAAGAGCTGGTCCGTCGAATTGCGACCGTAAAATAATCCCCATTGAACATCTGGATTGGAGCTCTGATTTAGGTTCGCCGGACTCACAAATGGAATTCGACGCAAAAAAAAATAAAACGGCGGGCGTCGCCACAAAAAAAATGAATGTCTAGTGAGTCCTAAAGGGAAAACTAAAAGATATCAGAAAAAATAGCATCAAAAGAGGATTGTTTGAAAGATAGCTTATTGCAGAAGGCAGTTAATGCGGCCGGCATATCCTCAAAATGCGTGGATTAAGAATCTTGCAGTGGAATTGCCGGTCGATTGTTTCCACAACTACTGATTTATTTTGCCTTTGCTTAATCAGCATTTCCCAGATATTGTAGTGTTGCAAGAAACTTGTCTTTCTAAAGAAAAAAAAACCTTTCATCTTAAAAACTACCGAACATTTCGCTTAGACCGCCCCTCTCGAGGAGATGGTTTAGCAGTGTTTATCTCTTCAAAAGTTGCACATCGGGTAAAAGGTACAGGACAAGTAATGAATTTAGAAAGTGAAACTTTAATATTGATATCGCTCTTCCGGGACACCTTGTATTTTCGTTAGTAATCGCTTATTTTCCGTCAGGTGTTAAAATTCTAGTGTTTTAGATACCCTAATTCCGTCTTGCACAAAAGACATATTAATGGTAGGAGACTT
Organism: Rhipicephalus microplus; assembly: GCF_043290135.1. NCBI lineage: Eukaryota > Metazoa > Arthropoda > Arachnida > Ixodida > Ixodidae > Rhipicephalus > Rhipicephalus microplus. The sequence continues at coordinate 161,325,641 of NC_134703.1, forward strand.
TACTTATACTCACACTTCACCCTTCGTGGGGATTCAGAACAGATATGAGTGGAAAGCGCTGGTCGGATATCGTTGCTAAAAATAATTTAACATGCATTAACCAGTGAACTCCCCCCCGTTTGTATATTTCATTTCATTCCATTTCATTTATTTACTCTCAAGGCCGAAGCATTACAGAGAGGAGCGGGTATACATCATACAAAAAAAAAATCAGGAAATACAGCAAATCAAAATTATATGTGCACAATGGCGATCTGAAAACCATAAAAGAAAAGAAAGACTGCGTGATGTGAAGAAGAGGCAGGGTGGTTGTAACAACAATGTTCAACATGGTTGCGTCTTTGAGTGACACGCGCACACAAAAAACTAACAAGAGAAAACACCGCGTGACTTATAAGTGACGAATTTACGCGAAATGGTTAGAGAGGGCGTTTTTAAACAAAGTGTGGTCAGTGATAGCAGCGATAGGGGCGGGAAGGTGGTTCCACTCATTTGCAGTTTTCGGGATGAATGATTCAAAATATAAATTCGTGCGGGCGCTAGGAACGCCCACTTTAAACTGATGATCGTTGCGTGAGGAAACGTACGATGGGGGCTGGAAAAGAGTGTTGCTAAAAGACGGAATACAATGAAAGATCTCATGGAACAGGCAAAGGCGAGATATTTTACGCCGCAGTGAGAGAGTGGGTAAGTGAAGATTGGCTTTCATCAAGGTAACACTGGACGTGCGATGGTAGTTAGACATGACAAAACGTGCCGAGCGATTTTGAACCGCCTCGATGCTGTCAGCGAGGTAATTGGTATGTGGATCCCAGACTGATGACGCGTACTCGAGTTTGGGTCGGACTAATGTTTGATAAAGCAGAAGTTTAAGGTTAGTCGGAGCCAAAGAAAAGTTTCTGCGCGGATAACCTAACGAGCGATTCGCATTGTTTGTAATATAATCGACATGCGTGTTCCAAGAGAGATTGTTAGAAATATATACTCCTAGATACTTGTAAGACGAAACCAGATCGAGATTGCTGTGGTTAAGTGTGTAGTCGAACGGTACTATATGAGAAATACAACGGGAAATTCACATAGCCTTGCATTTAGTAACGTTTAGCTTCATTAACCATGCGTCGCACCATGATGAAATGTGATCCAGGTCTGTTTGAAGGGCAAGATTATCTGCGTTAGTCCGGATTTCACGGTAAATTACACAGTCATCGGCAAATAGTTTGATGGATGATGAGATGTCTTTAGGTAAGTCATTGATGTAGATAAGAAGTAGTAGGGGACCAAGAACTGAGCCTTGCGGAACGCCGGACGTTACAGGGCTAGTCGGGGAACAATGGTCGTTAGCAGTTACAAACTGGGTGCGGTTAGATAAGAAACATTCAATCCATTTTAAGACGTTAGCATCAATATTTAGCGCGTTTAGTTTCAGAAGAAGTAACTTGTGGCAGACGGTATCAAAGGCTTTTGAAAAATCTATGAAGACACAATCAACAGTAGATGAACGATCAGCAGCAGAGAATAAATCGTTAGTGAAGGCCAGAAGCTGTGTCTCACATGAATAATATTTCCTAAACCCGTGTTGGTGAATGCTAAAGAAGGCGTTACTTTCAAGATAACTCACGACGTGGGTGTAAATTACATGTTCGAGAAGTTTGCATGGTACACTGGTTAGTGAAATGGGGCGATAGTTCCCGGGACTATGAGCGTTTCCTGATTTAAACGAGGGAGCCACCTTCCCAACCTTCCAGTCCTCTGGGAGAACACCTTCTTCTAATGACTGATCAAAAAGTCTCGACAGAATAATTGAGGAATGAACGTCAGTGTTTTTCAAAAATTTAGAAGAAATGCCATCGATGCCTGGTGACGACGCAATTTTTAAATTTTGGATCAACTTGCGTATGCCGGCCCGGTCAACGTGTACAGAATTCATCACAATGAAATCTCGAGCTTGAACATCTGGAAGGACGGCAGGAATAGTGTTCGTAAAGAATGAAGAAAATGCATGGTTAAGGGTGATACAAACGTTCTCACTGGAAATTACTTCATCCGTATCAGTGGTAAGTTCAATCTGTTTCCTAACGCCCCCATTAACGACCTGCCAAAATTTGTGGGGATTATTTTGCAGAATTAACGGTAGCGTTTGCTGAAGAAAGGACTCCTTTGCCACGGATAAAGCACGCCCGTATTCATCGGCTACCTTTTTGTAAACCTCCCATCTTTCAGATAAATTAGAACGCTTGGCTTGGCGGTATACGCGCTTCTTTTTATTGGACAGGCGTTTCAAAGTTGGCGTGAACCACGGTGATTGACTGTTACATGCGATTTCGCGTAGTGGTATGTACTTGTTAACGAGTTCGGCAACTTTATTTTTAAACAGCATCCAGTTATCGTTGACAGATCTTTGGTTGAAGTCTTCTAGAAAAACGGAGGTGAAATGTTCAAGTTCGGTATTAATGGTTCCATAATCAGCTCTACTGTAGTCCCTGAATCGCTTTTTACTTTTTTGTTTACAGGGCGATGCGCAGGGGAGGTTGAAAACGATTGCTTCGTGATCACTGAGGCCTGGCAAAACAGAAAGCGATTGCACGAGATTGGGGTGAGAAGTCAGAACTAAGTCTAAAGTTGAAGCACTTGAATGTGTAATGCGAGTTGGGCACATAACCAGCTGCGTTAAATTGAATTGCGCGCATGTGTTAAGGAAGCAGGCGCTTTCAGAGGAGCCAGAGCCAGGCGATAAATGGGAGTTGTTCCACGAAATATCAGGAAAGTTAAAATCACCTAGGATTAAAATTGGTGTGGCAGGGAACCTCACGTGCAAGTCACTCAAGACCTCATGAAAATCATTGGAAAAACCAGATGGCGCATTCGGAGGGCGATAGCGGGCACAAACAATGACATCTTTGTGACTTATGCGGATTCGGACGCACACCAATTCAAGGGAACATACAATGGGAATTTTAAAAGACATGAATTCCTCTGAAACAGCGATCAAGACACCGCCACCAGAACGCGAGCCACGGTAACACCTAAAAAAGGAAAATTTTTTGTCGCACTGCAGGATCTCACGGTTTTCAACTTTTGACGACAGCCAGGTTTCGGTCAAAACTATCACATCGGAAAGGCACGTGTTTACTAACGAAGACAAGGCATCACGCTTGTTGATAACACTTCTGATATTACGAAGCAAAAAACAACAGTCAGGGTTAGAGGTATTACAACTTGTGTTAGCATCTAGCTACAGTGGAGAAGATGGGCCTCTGATGACAGGATCATCGCGATTAGGAGGATTTGAGGGGTCACGCGAGTCCGTTACTATTTCGCACACGCGATCTGAAGATGCGCAGTAGGTGTATATTTTATTGCCAATGACCACTTTACTGTATTTAAGAGAAAATTTGTGACCAGTTGAGTTGGCGAAGTCGATTAGTTTTTTCCGGGTGGCGCGTGTAGCCTTGCAGAAATCCTCACAGATTGATATATTTGTGTCACGAAACTTAGACTTCTGAGACAAAACACTATCTTTAGTTTTGGAAGAAGTGAAACGTGCTATCACGGGCCCAGTTTTATGCCGCGAAAACGTTCCTAGCCTGTGAGCACGCACGATAGCATCGTCAGGTAGCTGCAAGTTTAACGTAGAGGTGAGAATCAATCGGACCTTTTCTTCAGAATCGGCCCAAGTTTCTGACGCTGAATCTTCAATTCCGTAGAAAATCAGGTTCTCACGACGAGACCTATCCTCGAACTCATCCAGACGCGCTCGGAGCGAAGCCTGTTCACTTCGAACGGCGGTGGCTATCATTTCCTGCACGTGAGAGCCGTCTAGAAATTCTTCAAACGAATCGACTCGTTTTTCTAGATCAGTTAGCCGAGTGGTCGAATCTAACACTTTAGACTCAAGTAACTTTTGGTTTTCTTTCACTTCGTCTATGGATTTCATGAGGGTGTCATGCCGTTGGTCAAGGTGTTTTGTTAAGTCTTGAATAGCCAGAAGAACGTCACTGCTCTGTTTGCTAGGGTCTTGTTTCGGGGGACCAGGGTTGAGCTCGACGTCTCCGCTGACCAACAACGTTTTAGCAACAAAAACACACTCCACAACGGTACAGGCAAGAACACTTGGGCATGGGAACAGCAGCAGAAAGAGGTTGTTTGAGCGTTTAGAAAAAAGGGGTGGGGCGGGACCAACGTGAACAAAAAGACAAAGGGGGTTGTCAGCCGCCGGCATCTCTGCTGCGATCCAATGCCCACTGAAGGGCGAAGGGTTCCGCCAGCCGGTTATATGGTCCGTCTGCCTTGATGACGATGTCACACTGGCTTCTTCTGCGTAGTGGGGTTTCAATGTTGCGTAAGGCGGCCAACCATGGTCGACGCAAGGTGACGAGTCAAACAAGGGACATGCGTCGATCTTGGGAGGCAGTCGCAGTCGATCCGCGCAGGCAGCAGGGCACGTTCCAAGGATTACAGCCAGCTGAACAAAAAGACAAAGGGGGTTGTCAGCCGCCGGCATCTCTGCTGCGATCCAATGCCCACTGAAGGGCGAAGGGTTCCGCCAGCCGGTTATATGGTCCGTCTGCCTTGATGACGATGTCACACTGGCTTCTTCTGCGTAGTGGGGTTTCAATGTTGCGTAAGGCGGCCAACCATGGTCGACGCAAGGTGACGAGTCAAACAAGGGACATGCGTCGATCTCGGGAGGCAGTCGCAGTCGATCCGCGCAGGCAGCAGGGCACGTTCCAAGGATTACAGCCAGCTGAACAAAAAAACAAAGGGGGTTGTCAGCCGCCGACATCACTGCTGCGATCCAATGCCCACTCATATAATCAGTCTCATTCTGCGATTTATCTGACTTTCCGTAGTTCTAGCCTCTGTATTTGCAAATGGTCTACTTTAAACTCGGGTACAAATAGCGATCATTTTCCTATATTGTTTGAGCTTGTATATCCCGTGACTTCAATAATCAGGCAGCCCACTTCTGACATCAATTTAATACAATTGAACAAACACTACGTGTGGCTTTGTCAAAACGAACCGAGGTAAATATTGAGCAAAATGTTATGAACTTTAAGGATGTATAAAACAATCTTTAAATAAAGGTAAATTCACAGTTCAGGTCTCTAAACAACGCCCTTTGAATCACTGGTGGAACTCTGATTGTTCATGTCATTGCAGGCTAAAAAAAAAGCAGCGTGGCAAAAACTGCTCTATAATCAGTGCCCTAGAAACTGGAGCGATTACAATTACGGGGCTGCAATTTTGAAGCGAACAGTTGCCGCTGCGAAGAATAAGTATGATAGCCAACGCTTCGAGTTCCTTTGAAAGCCTGGCCACAGGAAATCACTGTTCAACTTCATTAAAGCCCAAAAAGTAATCCCACCATCGAAAAATCTCGAATTGATAGTTTCGGCGCCACATGAGTTGCCTACTTTCCTGAAAAATATTGCTCAAGGGCTGGAAAGCTGACGGCTGCGAACTTTTACCACTCGCCGTGCCCTGTTAACAGCGATGACTTTGAAGAGATTACGGCGTAGTAAATAGCACAAGTAGTGAAAATATTATCTGATTCTGCTCCAGGTCCCGATGGAATAAGTGCAATGGTAATAAAAATAATCCTTTATGTATCACATCAAGATTTACTTGCAATAATTAACCACTCCATTGAACATTCGTGGATTCCGCCTGAGTGGAGAATCGCGAAAATAATTCCTTTATTACAAAAAACATGGAGCTGGGTTTACTTTGGATAACATTAGGCCTATTTCACTCACCTCTAATCTGGCAAAACTAATCGAAAGACATCTACACATTGTGATAGACAACTGGTTGGACGAAAATGCAATTTTAAGCCCATGCCATGGATTCAGGCGTGGCTGCTTCATTTGGCGTGCCCATGTTGATCTGGAAAGCAGGATACAACTAGCTTGTTTCAAATAAACAGGTTTCCGCCCTAGTCACTTTAGATATTGCAAAAGCTTATGACAGTGTGGAACACATTAAAGTAATGAATTCACTAACGCACATAGAGTTACCAAATAACTTCGTGGAATGGGTTTACTTCTCTCTGAAAGATAGAGAATTCTATTGCTCTCAATCTGGCATGTCGTCTTCAAAGTATAAACAAACTAGAGGTCTCCACCAAGGTTCGGTACTTTCACCATTATTATTTAATATTTTATTGTGCACAATTCCTATACAACGTGATGTACAGGAGTATATATACGCTGACGACATCGCATTTTTTGCTACAGCTACAGATATATATATATACATTATATCAGATGCTACAGTTTTATATGAACGCTCTGGACACATGGTTAGATGACAATAATCTATCATTAAACATCAGAAAAAGTGCAGTCGTAGTTTTTCCTATAAACGTTCCAGTGCAGATTTCCCTACTTTACAAACAGGACTTTATCCCGCAGGTGAAATCGATTAAACACTTGAGAGTGACTTATACTGATAACCTGAATAGGAGTCCGCATATTGAAAATATGGCAGCTAAAGGAGCACAGGCGCTTAGAATGCTTCGTAGACTCAGCAATAAACGTTGTGGTTTACGTCGTTGTGTGCTAAAAATGATATATTGTATGTATATTCGCCCAATATTGTATTTTGGCTGTGTCTTGTTATCTGGCGCACCCGCCCACGAAATTAGAACACTGGTACTACTAGAACGCGAAGCGTTACGCGTATGTCTTGGGCTCCCTAAATTTGTCGCAATTAGTATTTTATATAAGGAAGCGCGCCTGCCTTCTCTTCGTGCTAGGTTGCAAATACTAGCAGTCCGTACCTTCCTAAAAATATACACATCCCCACATAGCAGGTCACAATATGTTTTGAGTAATGAGCCGACGTCCTTTTTTAACCAACAGTGGTCTGGATTGAAGCTTCCACAAGTCATCGCCGTACAGAAGCTCTTGGAAACATTACATGTTAACTTTCGTAAAGTGCAGGTACTAAGAACACCTATTCAAAAATGAAAATAGAATTTGACAATATTTTCCCTAATTATAGCAAAACTCTTACTAGTAGATATCTAAACGCCATTTTGAAAGACCGCCTGGCAAGATTAGACACAAAGATGGCAATAGCAACTGATGCTTCAGTTCGCGAAGAGAAGGCAGGAGTCGGAATCGCATCTTCAGTGTTCGATTGGTCTTTTTCAATTCGTTTACCTGATTTCACACCTATGTATCAGGCGCAATTACTGGCAATTCTCTTAGCGTTGCGAAAATTACCTCAATGAGTAACAGATGCTGCTATTCTTTCAGACTGCTTGTCTGTGTGTAGTTCATTAATTGCGCCTAATATGTGCAATGCTTTAAAAGTATTTCATGACCTTGACCAAAGACATTTACGACTCATTCGCTTGGTGTGGATACCAGGACATAAAAGTTTAACCCTTAATGAATATGAAGATGCACTCACAGTGGCTTCACATTATTATCTCATAATTTCTATTTTGCCAACGGTAGCATTTGTCGCCGTGGCACGCTTTGAAAAAATTGTCATGTAAGATCAGTTTGAAAGATCTCGCATGGCAACATCGGATTTTTCCCATCTCAAGTACCCTTGGAAACATCGATGGTGCTCCTTTAGAATGGCGGAGATATCAATTACGAAACTAAGATGCCGCGTCCCCCCCCCCCCCCTGAACATTTATCTACACAGGTCTGGTATGGCACACTCTCCCCTATGCCTCCACTGCAACGAGAGTAAACTCCTTCATCATTTCCTCTTAACATGAAGGTTATACACAAACCAAAGGAAGAGACTGTTAGAAGAACCTCTCCGTAGGTTGGCTCTAAGTGTATCCTTTCCGGATATCCTCTACTTCCGAGAGAATATCCGGAAAGGATTTAGCCACAGGAATGTTTGCGAGGCCGTATGCGATTCCTTAAAGGCAACAAAACAATTAGAATGTTAAGCTGAGGCATAAAATCACTTTATTTCAAACCATATTAGCCTGTTCGTCTTTTGTATTACCTCTAGTTTATTTCTAATTTATCGTTTACCAATTCGTTCTCCGTTTAAACATCGTTATCTAAATAATTCGGCTGGTAAAACAACTCCACCTCACAAATGAGGCACCGTCCATTTTATGACTGATACCCCGTGGCGGGTTGCACCAGGACTCTGAGGAACAACCAACCAACTAACCAACCTTGCAGATGTGGGCAGAATTGATTTCGGCGCTGCAAAGACCGATTCAGCCATTTTCATTATGATGGATCTTCCAAAGTGTTCAATAGGTTGATGGTAGCTATCGAAGTGCAATGAGGAGTTGTGTGTTGCAAGCGCAAAGACTTCTTGTTGAACATTTTAGGCACTGTAACGAATACTTGGTGGCTGTATGTTAGTTTCGAAGCGATAACATGCACTAACAGGGTTAAATAAATACATGCATTTAAATTCACCATACTTCACTTTACAACCACTATGCCCTAGTGTCCTATATATACGACACGTAGCCATTTTTTGTATATTGATGGGGTTGTCAAAAAAATATTTTTGTCTTTTTGAGGTTGTAGTAACTCCAAATCAACGGGAAACAAAATTATCTGCCGGGTAAAAAAATTGAGGGCTGAAAGGATTGAGACGCGCAAGGCTTCAAACAGCGCCACTGGATCTCTCTGATGACTGCTCTGATTACTTCTAAGTTATTTCTAGGACTTCGCGGGGTGATGCCGATTGTTTCTAAGTTGCGCCTGGATCGTGTCTAAGGCATAGCTTAGTGAAGCTAAGCTTTTTTCACGTTAATTCTCAAAGTAGAGAGGTAGACTTGAACCACAGACAGTCACAGACACGCAAGCATGACTAAATCCAAAAGAGAACCTTGTGCTGGAACCATCACTTGCACCTCGCATAAATCTGTGGGCACGTCATCGTTAGCGCAGGCCCTCCATCACTTCGGGGTCTTCTCATAGCCGACGTTGCCTTTTTCTTTTCCTTATTTTATCGCGTTGTACGTACGTGGGGTAACAGCTCGACGCCATCGCTTCACAGTCATTTGCAGTGCTAACTGTTGCTTTCTTTATTTTTAGTTTTGCAGTTGTTAGTAGAATGACTTACCCAGCTTTTGTTACGAATACCCGCTTATGATGGTGATTTTTTTCTGGTGGACGACGCACTGGCACATACACGTTTAAGACAACAGCTTCCTTTTTCAATTTTGTTAGACCTTTCACGCATTACCATAGGTACTTTGAAAGTTATTGGTGGAATTGTCGTTCTTCGTTTTCCGCTTCAACAGATTTATTTTGCTTAGTTAATCAGTGAATCCCGACATAATAACACTCCAAAAAACTAGGCTAACACCTCATAAAAATTACCATTTCAAAAACTTTCAATTATTTTGGTTATATCGCCATTCACTAGGAGGGGGGGGTGTAATCATGATATTATCAAATAAATTTTGCCAAACATCGAGTCTGGCTTTACAGTTTGTGTCTCTTTACTGTGAAAATCTGGCAAATGATATCAACATGCCAGGATGCCGCACTTTCTCTATTATAAATGCGCATTTTCCCTCAGGCATACACAATACACAACAATTGAACTGTGTCTTAAGTAGCTGCAAGAATGAAATAATTCTCACTGGCAATTTCAACTCCCATCACGTGTCATGGTGTTTTAGAAGAGGCTCTGTCGGTACTCTTCCGTGGGACTTGATTACGCATAAAAGTTTTACCTGCCTAAACATAAAGCAGCCTACGTTTGTTCGTGGTCGAGCAAGATCAGAATTAGATCTGACGTTCTGTAGCGCAAATGTTCCGCTGAAGTCGTGGAGAACAATCAATTTCGCTTCAAACAGTGATCACCTTTTGTTATACTTTGAAATAGGGTGTCTCATTAAATCATTTGGAAGAAAATCTAAAACTGTTGAAGGATGGAAAGTTTAAAGACTGCGTTCGCACTAACAATAAGATAGCATCCAGGTGATAGAAATGTAGACCTCGGTAAGAACGTTCCTTTTCTTTTAAAATTCTAAAAAAACACTTTGGATTTGTGATTAATTCGGCGTCAACCAAGAATGCTCAACCCAGTCGATGGTGGAACACTGAGTGTACGTGGGACTACAGAAGGAGAAAAGCGGCAGGGAAACGTCTTATACGAAATAGGAGCCTACAAACTTGGCAAGATGATCAATTCATAGCGGCAACATTTAAACGTACAGTATCAGGCGTGAAAAAGGAATATGATAAGAATCACTTTGACTACCAATTCAAGTCAAAAAATAATCGAGCACTGTTAAATTTTCTACGTTGTAAATAAATTCCAATGCCTGAAAATGTGGACTTAGTGGTTTACACCTCACAAGAATTACTGGAAGCACTTAATCAATTAGCTCAAGGATTAAAGAACAGATTCACAGCGCGCCTTCCACCATCGGCTTATACACCAGTCAGTTTTTAGTACAGAGCAGCATCAATTACCGAATTAGATCAGGCTATGTTAAAATTGCCAAAATGAGCACCGGGGACTGATGAAGTTACAAACTCAATGCTGAAAATATTATATCAGGAACTCCGCAAGGATCAGTTAAGCCTAATAAACTACTCCCTCAAGACCGCATGGATAGCTGATGAGTGGAAGATTGCTGAAATTATACCACTGCCTAAAAAACAAAGGGCTGGATAAAATATGGACAGTATAGGACCAATAGTATTAACATCAAATGTAGTGAAACTTATTGAAAGGGTTATTCATCGTCGTATATTAAGATTTGTAAATGACCAACAGCTGTTGAGTGCATGCGAAATTGGCTTTAGATCTGGCCATTCAATCTGGATTGTGCACGTACACCTCGAAAGTCGGGTCCATACTGCCCGGCATAAAAAACAGTGCGCTGCGTTAGTGACCTTAGATATCAGTAAAGGATACAATAGTGTCGAACATCCAGTGTTAATAAATCTTTTACGGTGCAGTGGACTTCCTTTTACTATCCTAGCATGGGTGACAAAATGTTTAAAAGAAAGGTAGCTTTACTACGTTAAAGATGGCTTTTCTTCCTGCAAGCACAAGCAGACCCAGGCGTGCCACTGGGATCGGTACTTTCACCAGCATTACTCAACAATTGAATGTGTACTATTCCTATTGTACTATTGTAGTGTACTATTCCTAGCGATGGCGTAATGGTTAGAGCATCTGCCTCACATGCAAAAGGTCCGTGGTTAAAATCCCGGTAACGCGCAGTTCCCAACCGGATAAAAAAATCCACGTGGTGATGGAACTGCATTTAAGAGGCCTGGGGTGCGGTTTTACCGGTAACCACCGCCGGGAACGCACTCCCTCGCCAGAGAAGGATTGACCACCCTGGAGCAGTATCTGGCCACTACCTCCTACATGCATACGTCAAATAACTCACGGCCCTGACTCCCCAGCAGCTGCGAAGCAACTGACCACGGTGGCAGTCAGATCTGCAATGCAGCAGAGGGTGCTAAGAATCTCTGGATCTGGACAGGGCGCCATTGGAACCTCAACTTGGCAACGTTTAACGCTAGAACCTTATCTAGTGAGGGAAGTCTAGCTGTACTATTTGAGGAGCTAGAGAGTGTTAAATGGGATATAATAGGCTCAGTGAGGTTAGGAGGACAGATGAGGCCTATACGGTGCTACAGAATGAGCACGTTTTTTGCTCTAGAGGCTTGGCTGACAGAAGAGAACTGGGAGTGGAGTTCTTAATTCACAAAAACATAGCTGGCAACATAGAGGAATACTATAGCAATAATGAAAGGGTGGTAGGTATTGTAATTAAACTGAATAAAAGATACAAGATGAAGGTGGTACAAACTTACGCGCCTATATCCAGCCATGATAACGCTTCAGTTGAAAGCTTCTATGAAGACGTGGAATCGGCAATGAGTAAGGTAAAAACACAGTATGCTATACTGATGGGAGACTTTAATGCAAAGGTAGGGAAGAAGCAGGCTGGAGACCAGGCAGTGGGAGATTATGGCATCGATACTAGAAACGCCCAAGGAGAGCTACTAGTAAAATTTGCAGAACGCAATCATTTACGGATTTTGAATACATTGTACGAAAAACGAGGAAACCGGAAGTGGACATGAAGCTGCCCTAATGGCGAGAATAAGAACGAAATAGACCTAATACAGAGTGCACACCAAGACATCGTGCAGGATGTGGAAGTGGTTGACAAGGTACGATGCAGTGACCATAAAATGGTACAGTCTCGAATTCGCCTAGACTTCAGGAAGGAACGACAGAAACCGATATGCAAGAAGCCAATATGTGAGCTAGCACTGAGAGGGAAAGTACAGGAATTCAGAGTCTCGCTTCAGAACCTGGACTCGGCTCTTAGTGAGGAAACCAACCTTAGCGTAGATACAATGATTGATAATCTGACAAGTATCATTACGGATTGTGCAGTGGAAGCTGGAGGCAAGGTAGTTAGACTGGACACTGGCAAGCTTTCCCAGGAAACGAAGAATCTCATTAAGAAGCGTTGAATCTTGAAATTCTCAAGTACAACAGACAAAATAGAACTGACCGAGCTTGCGAAGTTGATTAATCGGCTTAAGGTATCCGATGTAAGAAGGTATAACATGGAGAGAATGAAACACTCTCTTAAACGAAGGAAGCCTCAAAGCGGTGAAGAAGAAACTTGGGATAGGCAAAAAAATCGGATGCATGCACTAAGGGACAAAGAAGGCAAAATAACTGCCAATATGGATAGGATAAGTTAAAATAGCGGAGGAGTTTTACAGAGATCTGTACAGTAGCCGGGACAACCACGACTCTAATACTATAAGAAGTAGCAGTAACTCAGATGACACCCCACCAGTAATGATAGAAGAAATCGGAAAAGCTTTGGAGAGCATGAAAAGAGGCAAAGCTGCTGGTGAGGATCTGGTTTTATCAGATCTGCTGAAAAATGGAGGAAAGATTGCGTTAGAAAAATTAGACACCCTGTTCACAAGGTGTCTCCTGACGGGAAGAGTACCAGAGTCTTGGAAGAACGCTAACGTCATCTTAATACATAAGGAAGGAGATGACAAGGGCTTGAAGAATTACAGGTCAATCAGCTTGCTCTGAGTGGTAAACAAGCTATTTACAAAGGTAATTGCTAACAGAGTAAAGAAAACATTAGCATTCAATCAACCAAAGGAACATGCAAAATTTCGAACAGCCTACTCAACAATCGACCACATTCATACTATCAATCAGGTAATAGAGAAATGCTGAGAATAAAACCAACCACTATACATAGCCTTCATAGATTACGAGAAGGCGTTTGATTCAGTAGAAATATCAGCCGTCATGCAGACACTGCAGAATCAGGGCGTCGACGAAGTATATATAAACATCCTTGAAAAAATCATCAGGGGATCAACTGCTGCCATAGTGCTTCTTAAAGAAAGCAACAGAATACCCATCAAGAAGGGTGTAAGGCAGGGGGACACAATCTCACCAATGCTATTTACCGCGTGCTTACAGAAGGTTTTCAGAGGCCTAGAATGGGAAAAATTAGGGATAAGAGTTAATGGAGAGTACCTTAGTAACCTGCGCTTCGCCGATGACATTGTATTGCTGAGTAACTCAGGGGATGAATTGCAAGTCATGATTACGGAGTTATACAAGGAGAGCAGAAAGGAGGGTCTTAAAACTAATCTGCAGAAAACGAACGTAGTATACAACAACCTCGGAAAAGAGCAGCGCTTCGAGATAGGTAACAGTGCCCTTCAAATTGTAAAAGACTATGTCTACTTAGGGCAGGTAATAAACGTGGAGCCGAACCACGAGATTAAAGCAACTAGAAGGATAAGACTGGGGTGGAGCACATTTGCCAAGCACTCTCAAATTATGACAGGTAGATTGCCACTATCCCTCAAGAGGAAGGTATATAACAGCTGTATCTTGCCGGTACTTAGCTACGGAGCAGAAACCTGGAAACTTACAAAGAGAGTTCAGCCTAAATTGAGGACGACGCAGTGAGCAATGGAAAGATAAATGGTAGGTGTAACCCTAAGAGACAAGAAGAGAGCAGAGTAGATTAGGGAACAAACGGGGGTTAAGGATATCGTAGCTGAAATCAAAAAGAAGAATTGGACATTGGCCGGGCATGTAGCGCGTTGACAGGATAACCGCTGGTCATTAAGGGTAACTAACTGGATTCCCAGAGAAGGCAAGCAGGTTATGGGAAGGCAGAAGGTTAGGTGGGTTGATGAGATTAGGAAGTTTGCGGGTATAAATTGGCAGCGGCAAGCACAGTACCGGTTTACCTGGCGGAACTTGGGAGAGGCCTTTGTCCTGCAGTTGACCTAGTCAGGCTAATGATGATGGTGATGATGGTGACGATACTGATGATGATGATGATGATGATTCCTACTCAATCAGGCGTGCAGACTTATGTTTATGCGGACGACAATGCTTTTTTTTTGTATGGCTGCTGACACATATCGCCTTTGCGAAACTTTACAGTCGTACTTGAGTGAGCTCGATTAGTAGCTATAGGTGGACTGCAGTTAAGTCTTAATGCCAATAAGTGGGCTATTCTGGTTTTTCCGGTTAACGATCCGGTGAGAATATCTTGTACTTACAAGTTGCAGGATATACCGCAAGTGGAATCATTGAAATACCTCGGAGTTATATTTACCAAAAACTAAACTGGCAAGCTCATATTGTATATATCACAACAAAAGGAGCATGTGTAATGGGTGTATTGCGCAAGCAGAGCAGCCGCAGATCAGGTATGAGACAAAAAGCAATTTTGATGGTATACAAAATGTTCGTGCAACCGGTCTTGGAATTAGGCTGTGTTCTTTTTTCCGGTGCGCCAGCATACCAGCTTCGGCAACTAGTCCCATTAAAGCGAGAGGCTTTAAGGTTATGGTTAGGCCTTCCAAAATATGTGGCGAATGCCTTGTTGTACCTGTAAGCAAGAATACCACCCCTGTTAAACCAATTTAACCTACTTACGGTGCAGACTTTCTTACGGTTGTACGATACATTGTCTAAGCATACTCAAATAAGTTTAATCTCCAATCTCCATATATTTTTCTCCGAGCACTGCCCTATATTCCGCAAGCCACAAGTCATATTTGCACAAACGTTGCTCGATACCCTCAACTTACAAATTCGTGATGTGCGTCCCTTTACCATAGAATAATCTGCCAACAAATGTGGTTATTTCAAACAGATGCATCGCAAACTGAGAGAAAAGCTGACTTAGCAATATTCTGCCCTCAACTTGACTGGCCTTTTCCGTTACGACTGTCGGATTTTATTCCAGTTTTATAGCTGAATTTAAGGTCATAATATTAGCCCTCCAAAACTTACCCAGTTGTAGTAGCAAGCATCACTGGCTCAATATCCCTGTGTTGTTCTCTCTCGGCATCTGGTGAAACGCCTTCTCTAAAGGTTTTAGGAATACTAGTTCCCGCGAACCTACAATGTCTCCACTTAATTTGGGTAACAGGACACAAGAGTTTGTTTTTAAACGAAAGCGATGATTTTTCAGCAATGGCGGCGCTTTTCGTGCCAATCATTCCGGTTTTCCCACTGACAACATACATTACATTTGCACAATTTTGCAGCTTAGCTTTCAAAAATGCTTATCAGACCCTGTCTTGACAGCTTCTCTAGAATATAAGCATTTATCGTTTTTCGCGAACAGATGTTTATTGCGGTCGGGAATAATAGAAGAGGCCATAATCAAACTTCGCTGCCGGGTTACATCTCTCAAGTTTCACCTGCAAAGAGAAAGTCCCACGTTGTCTTCTATGTGTCTCTTCTGCAAGGAGGAGGAAACAATCAGTCATTACTTTCTATCCTGTCACCGGTATACGTCATTGAGAAGAAGATTCATAGCACCACCTTTTTGATATTTGAGTCTGGAAATATCCCAATCAGTTGTTCTACCATCCGGCGCCTCTACTCTGGGCTACAGTCACAGGTATGTTTACTACGCCATAGAGGAATTTATCAGTCAGACTAAAAGAATACCGAGCTAAATTTTTCATTTTTTAAACATTTGAATATTTATCATTTATATGGGTATAGCGCACCACGGCAAGGGCACAAAAAAGAGATACGCAAACACACAGCGCTGTGTGTGTGCGTATCTCTTTTTTGTGTCCTTGTCATGGTGCGCTATGCCCTTATAAATAATGAACCGCAACCAACTAGCCCGGCAACGTGTCTTGGCAGTGTAAATAATATTATTCAGTGATCATTGTTGTGTAACCGATCCGCGGAATACACGAGTAGAATTTGGAAGAAATAAAAATTCACCTAACACTCGGCTAACACCTTGCATTGGGTAAGAGCCATGAGAAGAAGAAGAAGAAGAAGAAAGGTATATTGTGCCCGAATTCTGTGACAGATACGTATTATGATAATATTTTTCAACAGGCAATGATTTACATCTGTTTTCTTATTACACATACAATATATACGGCTAACCTTAACAGCGTCGTTGTCAAAAAATGAGCAGAATGCATTTGTGTCTTTTGTTACCTTCCTCAGCTGTCATTCAACCATTCAAAAAAACGATTACACAAGTTACACATATCATCTCTAGTACTTCTAGTTGGATAGGTTAGGTAAGGTTAGGTAGGAGACTCAGAGCACCGATGTCTACATACGTGTGTGACAAATGAGTACAGATTATTGCGAAAGACCAGTGGTACAGCCAGGCGGTGATATGAAGGGCAAGCGACGTTTCCGTGGAAAGTTTACGTCGTTTCGGAACACACAGCATTCAAAACCTTCGCAGACGTTTTAAAGCATAGTGCATGCATTACATGTGTCAGCTTGGTCAGGTCAGGCAACGTGGTCAGGTGCCTTTAAAGGTGTACACCAACAGGGGCGCAGTTGACCATATGCTATAAGCCTCGACCATTACGAGGCATCCCACCTTTTTGCTCATTTCTCTGTCAGGGTATCTCCTCCTGTACTGCCCTTCTCTGCCACGTCGAAAAGAAAGAGACCCAGATGTGCTGATTCAACGATGGGCTCATGACTGAATATGTTAGACAACAAATGAGAGAGCATCCTTTATGAATGTTGGGAAGAAGAAACACCCCAAGAATATCTTGAACCGTTGGTGCCTTCGTTCCATTGTAGACGCTATCATTTTTTGCTTTCCTTTCGTAGAAACAGGTTGCGGGCACTTTTGGTGGAAAGTATTTAACTTTGTATAAGCAATGCTATTGTGCTTGTAGTTAGAAGTTGGGGCACCTTAAAGATTATTTTGCCTGCGTTATTTCAGTGCCAAAACGCAGTTTCTAGTTGATAAAAGTTTGACCATTAAAAATGACAAAACAAGCCCTTGTGGTCTTAGAAGTTTGTGGTATCTGTAGAAGTTGATAGCCACACCTGAATCAGAGAAAGCGGTGTAACAGTCAAGAGAGTGTCACTGAATAGACGTAGAACTTGGGATAAGACGGCCTACTTACTGCATCTTGAAAGCTAAACACCCATGCTCGAATAGAGTCAAACAGAACGCTAATCGTGTCGTTCATGATGGACGGCTGTGATATTTTGTGGTAACGTGGAGTGAGCCATATCGAGTTATAGCCAAGTAAAGCAGTGAAAATTTATGCTTAAGAGAAGGACAGCTAGAGGAAAGAAAAAAACGCAGCTTCGGCAGCCCTAGTTCGAAGCATGGCTCAGCGGCTGTGGGAGAGAAGAGACAAGAGAGGAGCAGGGAACGAACGGAAATGAAAAAAATGGCATCCATAATTGAAGAAGCTGAGGGTGTCTTTTACGGTCAAGTCCAGTGCTCCAAGGAAGCCAAGAACAGTCGTGGAGGCCTGGGAGCCGTAAAGGGAAGAGACCTAGTCCCTCTTCGTAGGTGCCGGTGCACCCTGGCGGAATTTAACGAGCCTTGTTCGCAGCACTCATCCAGGGTTTACCCACGACTACTCAGATGGACCTCTTCCTCCCTCAAAATCCTTGAATGAGTATATTCAGGCCTTGCTCTTACCACTGCGTCACCAGGGTCTCCCCACGAATACGCAGCTGGACTACGCCTCTTCCTTGGGCGAACGTAACTGGATAATCACGTAAGAAATCCGCCTTACATGCACTTGGTCAAGGATACTATTTTTTTACCATGTTTTTAATGCCGATGTCCATGATGGCTCCACTGACGCACTTCTGTCATAAAACTCGCGTGAAAATATATACTTAACAATTGCAAAGAAAAAGCCGGAAGGCACGCATCTATTTCGCGAATTCGAATCAGCAGCTTCTCGATTTTCAGCATGCGGTGCTAACCACTATGCCACAGAGCATGCGTTGTCTGGAGCGCAAATGGCAAGCTGTTTATTTACACCATACACTGTTTGGAAGTCCTGAGAACTTCGAAACTTCCACGCGCTTTTATTGTCAGTGGCTTGGTGGTGCGACAGGCTCGCGTTAAGAGCATTCTAAAGGTCGTTGCCTCTACAAAGCCTGGGCTCTGCTCTGCAGCGCAACTGCTTCTCAGACTCGTAATTTGACAGAGGACGAATGCCACTTCGCACGCTGTCACGGCCGCGTTTACAAAACGAGCGCACTGCTTACACACGACGCAGGAAGATTTGTGACAGTTGTTTGTGCTTGTCCTGTGTATACTTGTGAACTGGTTTTGTGCGTCTTTCTTTCTCTTTGAAAAACATGCTTTCGGTTTCTAGCTGTGACAGGTGTCAGTCCGCGTTCATTTTTTGTATGATAATTTCTCACGGGCTTTCTGCTGCTTGCTGTTCTTAACGTGGCAATGCAATTCCTTGATGTTGCTGAAACATTGCACAATGAATACTCGACTTTTTCTGCAGATAACTGTTTTTGCTTTTGGGTTATACCGATTCCTATATAAGGGTCCAGCCACGTTTTTATCCTTTTTCTTATCTTTGTCTCCTAGCTTCTTCCCATGAATAATATTCTCTCCTCATTCGCCCCACAGGCGCTAGGGCTGCTGAAGCAGTGATTTTCCCTTTCTCAACCTCTCCTCTAACAACCCCTCAACCTCTAAGCATAGAGTTGCCTAATAAAACACTGGGTAGACCTCTGTTCAGGGTATCCATGTGAGCTGCAGTGCACGGTGCTTCATCCAGTGTGAGAACGGTAGGTAGGACACGTAATGCCTAAGCATAGCTTTTAGGAGCAAAGCTCCTAAAAGCTTCTGTGCTTCAAATCCTCTCAAACGAACCGGTCTTATCACTCGTTAGTACTCCAGAATGGTACATTACGCCGCCATAACTTCCATACAGACGGCCTATCTTTGTTGCTTGCTATACCCAAGCACCTCCACATGGCTGTACTCCACGAACTTCATGACATCGCCGGTGCCGGTCACCTCGGCGTGTCCCGCACATACGACTTCATTCGCAATCGCTTCTATTTGCCAGGTCTGGCACCCTCTGTCAGAGGATACGTCGTGGCGTGTGAGGAATTTCAGCGCCAGAAAACACCGTCCACACTCCCGGCTGGCAGCCTTCAGCCACTCGACATTTTTTTCTGAACCTTTCTTTCGCATCGGCTTGAGCTTAATTGACCCTTTTCAATTAACTTCTGCTGGCAACAGGTGGATAGCTGTGGCCACAGGCTACGCCACACGCTACGCCATCACGCGCGCCCTTTGAACAAGTTACACCACAGGTGTCACTGATTATTATGCGACACATGATCTTTCAGAATGGTGCTCCACGCCAGCTATTCACAGACCGAGGCCACACATTTCTATCGAGAGTCATGGTGGACATCCTGCACTTCTGTGAAACGCGCCACAAGCTCACTACGTCATATCATTCGCAAACAAATGGCCTCACGGAGCGTATGAACCATACCCTAACAGACATGCTCTCAAAGTACGTTTCCTCAGATCACCCTGACTGGGACTTCGCTCTACCATGCGTGACATTTGCGTACAATTCTTCGCGCCATGACACGGAATATTACTCCCTATTTTTCCAATTCTTTGCCCGCGAACCCACATTGCCCCTCAATACAGTCATTTTGTTGCCACCATCTCCGACCACTGAGTATGCCCTGGACGCCATCAGCCGGACCACCCACGCATGCGAAGCGGCTCGTGCTCACCTTCTGACCTCCCAAGAAAACCAATGGTGTCAGTATGATCAACGACACCGCGTTGTGCACTTTTCAGCCGGTTGTTCGGTTCTGCTGTGGTCTCCGTACTAGGCACGTTGGCCTCTCTGACAAACTGTCCTCCCGGTACACATGCCTTACAGAGTGATTCGAGCAGTGACTTCCGACACTTATTAAGTCGCTCCTGCTGCCTCGTCATCTTCATCCACCCCTCAGGCCAGCGACATCATACATGTCTCACGCCTGAAGCAGTACCACTCGTCCAATGACGTTGACGTCTAGATGCGCCGAGAAAGCGCCTCTGCTAAGCTTCTAATACTCCGTAGAGTAGTGAAGTACATGGTTTTTGACGCTCCTCTTTTCTTTTACCCCTCCTCGGACCTCTCCGAGGCCGGCGCCGCGTCGTTATTAGCGAGATGCCGTCACGTGGGATCTCTCGCAGTGTTCGTTTGTTGACAATCGTTCGTGACTGCCATCTGCGCTCTGGAGGCGTGGGCTTCTTGGGGTGCAGTGCGTCTAATTTGACGGATTCGAAGTTGTCCTTCCGTGGGCGCTGTGCTGTGAAATACTTTTCACCCAAGAATGGCATCGCGGTTTGTTGCTGAGAGTGGCTGTTGCCCCTTGTGCTAGAAGTCACAGTTAATTGTGCAGGACGTCGCAATATCTCACTCAGATTTCATAAATACTTCTGCGGGGGCTGTTTTTTTTTTGTCCACGATACATGCTCACTTGCTATGCTTGTCGTTATGCGCCAACTGGTTTGAGTTCGCAGTACTGGTTTGTGCGCTTAGAGTATACGCGGAAAGACGCTCAAAATTCAGAGATTTTACGTTGCTGTTCTGAATAAACAAAACGGGAGTGCAGCAACTCAAACTAAGATTGCTACTCTGTCGGATTTTGTTGCGTGTTCACATATTTCAGAGCACATTACTCTCTGTGGCTGTTTTACGTTGACCAAACAGCCGGGATACTCGCGACGCATGGGCATGCAGCTATACAAAGTGCGCATGCCTTTGAGTCATTCGGTGCGTGCATCGTTTAAAAACCGCACACATACGTGTCATTTCGCGTGATAGTTTATTTGTAGTTTCGTGTGAACGTTTATATCCAGGAGTGGAGCTCTGGCGAAGTAATCGCATATGGTGGCACGCTAGTTCATTGATGCACTAGCTCAATCTTTAAACGATATAGTTCATATTTGAGATACGTCCACAAGGCGCACTTTTGAAATATGATTGATGTGTCTAACCACTTCACAAAACGACCACAGCTGTTCAATTGTATCAACTGTGCGCCTTATTAGGGCTTTAGATGCCTCATCGAACGCTAAAATCGGGCATCAGCGACATCACCGTCCCGCGTCAACAGCGTCAACGCGAGTTGTTCTTTCATTAGATGACAGTCATTGTGAATGCTCTCTGCACATATTGTGTACACTATACACTGCGGCGCTTGCACCACCAATTGCTAAGCAAGACAGCCGCACTGTCCCTTTCAGTGCTATCACGCCACTACAAAAAGCTTATCCATAGCAGCCGCACATGAACGTTTGAGTGATCTCGTTTACAGTGTAAAGCTTATTCAAAGACGCGCTTAAAAATGGGCCTAGAAAAAACAGGTGTTGTTACTAATAATCACAGTTTTACGTTTAAACACATTCTAAAGGGTGATGCGCACAAAGTTAACCTCCGGTCACTGCGAAGCTGAATGACTCGATGAAGGCCTGATCACAAGCACGCGTTGTGCGTGGCACTGAACAGAGCTGATATAGGCTAACGCTACACTAGATAGGATAATTTTAGGATGGGTCAGACGACTGCCGCGAATGCTCTCAGTGAGCTGCCGAGCAAGTGCTTTCTTCGCGAAAGAGCGGAGGAAAAGAGACCGAGGAGAAACGCGAGTGGAGGAGGAAAGTGTCAATACTTTACAAAGTTCTAGGGGCTTTAGCGTTTCCGAGCAGGGGTTGTGCTACACGTAGGCTGCCGTAATGGATTTTGTCAACGCGTGTGTGTGAGCGACGAAGAGGATGAAAGCAGCTTGCTGCTCGAGCTCAGAGTCGGACTGGCCAGCGCTGCAATCGCTCTTGCATGGTACTTCTTTTCGCGATTGGACGTTGTAGTTTTCATAATGGTAGATATAGCGCGAGAACAGAACGACGACAAAGGCACAAGAAGCAAATGGAGGCCTTTGTCGTGGTTCTGTTCTCGCGCTATATCTACCGTTATGTCATACCTACTAGCCCTAACCGCCACACTTCTAAGTTATAGTTGTGTCACATTACGCTCGCTCTTACAGTGGCATCGCGACTCGCGTGAGCCTTGGCGGAATATCTAATCTCCGTGATCATTATTATGGACAACAAATATTAGTGGATGATAATTTTAACGTACCACACACCACTTGGGGTTATGCTGCATCAAATGCGGGGGGGGGGGGGGCGTGTGTATTTTATAACTTCACAGACGCCAGTTTTACCCTCCTACTGATATATCTTGTCGGGCGGATTGGCTCTTGTCTGCAGCACACACAGTGGAAGCAGGACGATGAGAGCAGATGCGCATTGCACATGCGCGGGATGAACGTCAGCATCCAAAAAGGCCAAAGGGGCGGAAAAGTGGCTGGCAGATTAGAAGGGGGTGAGACGAGCCCTGGGGTTTTTTCGGTGGCAGGTGGGCGATGGGATGCGGCGTCCATCGCGCTAGGTGTGAGCGGGGTTTCTTGCGTGCGTGCTACAGAGAAGAGGCCTCGCCGGTTTGGAACTTCCACTATAAGGCGAGTCGGTGGCTTGTATTCTGCGGCGACTAGAATGTGAGTTTTATTTCCTTCTGTTGTGTTTTGTGCTGGCTTTCGTGCCGCTTTTTCTCTGTGTATGCTGTGTTTCTCTGTGTTAGTGTCCTGTCGGGCCGGTCTGGAAGGCTGTTTATGATTATTTTTAGTCGTGCACTAAAGGCGGTTCTCGTTCTCATGGTTGCCGGCTTGGAGCCTGCTATTTTTGGCTCACTGATCTCCTTGACGGTAGGTCGGGCCTTGAATCTATACCTACTCATGATGATAAGGGGCGCGAAAAAAACGACACACAACAGAGAAGAAGTACACGGGACGACGCGCTACTAGCAACTGGAATATTTTATTCAGGAAACACCATTTATACCGCAGTGACATCAAATTTAACCCAACGAATCGACCAAAAACTAAAAATACATGCACAGCATGCCTATAAGTAACGTTGCAGATAGGCTATCTCCCCTTCCTGCAGACTGATAGAGGGGTGGCTGATGCAATGGAAGGGGAGATAGCCTATCTGCAACGTTACTTATAGGCATGCTGAGCATGTATTTTTAGTTTTTGGTCGATTCGTTGGGTTAAATTTGATGTCACTGCGGTATAAATGGTGTTTCCTGAATAAAATATTCCAGTTGCTAGTAGCGCGTCGTCCCGTGTACTTCTTCTCTGTTGTGTGTCGTTTTTTTCGCGCCCCTTATCATCATGAACCAGCACCAACTCGCCCAACTTTTTACTTTACTGAGTATACCTACTCGGCAGCGCGAGCAGCAGCGTATGCCATCAAGATCGCCAGATTTATCCTGGTGGCTTGGAAGCATGTTGGGGTCGTGGGCATGTGAACCGGATTGTTGGGGCAGCAACGATCATTCCATTCTCCTTGGCTTTGCAATGCATCAATATGGAGGACATTCAAAGCAATAGAACGTGGTCTCTGTCCCCTTGATTCTGCGGCATCGGCTATGCTGGCAGCTGGCCAGACTCTGTCTACTTTCGCATCTTCAGCTGCCAAAGCATTTTCTCTCGCCTTTGACACACCAGCTCCTCCTTTTACTGCACAAGCATTCCTTCCTACGATTGCTGGCCCATGACATCTCCAATATAAGATGTGAAATAAATTAAAGCACCTTTTACGGTGACAGAGTTTTTGGCAGCATATAACAAGCAAAGTCACACAGTGCACCGGGGCCTGACGGCATTCCTTATGAACTATATAAAAACATGGAAGGAAAAGTTCTTGTGCATCTCATGGATGCTATTAGCGAGGTGTGGGCAGGTAGCCGCTTCCCAGATGCATGGCGACACGCGGAGGCGATCGCCATTCCGAAGCCAGCAGGAAAAATTCTAGACAGCGTCACGAATATGAGGCTTATATTCTTAACATACTCTGTACAAAATGTTTGCGACCCGTCTCACATGGTGGCTCGAGCGGTATTCCTGGTACCAACCTCCGCATGTTGGATTTCGCCCCCACTTGGGTACAGAAGATGGGCTGGGACACCTGTCAGATGGTGCTCGTTTGAGGTCACTCTCGCTGTACTCAAACGTTATTGGTTGTGACATTCGAAAAGCTTATGACCGTGTCTGTCATGGAGCAATAGCCGCAATCTTACTTGCCTTCACCTTCGAAGACGCGTGCGCACCTTGGTCAAAGCCTTCCTGTGTCACCGAACCAGCTTTATCCGCCTGGCTGGGCATGCAGAAGGTCTGTTCACGTCCTACGTCTGTCTTTGCACTAGTCCTTTTTAACATTGCCCTTCTTCCACTTGCGTGGGAATTGGCGGCAGTACCTGACACTTACTTCTTGACGTATGGTGATGTTATCACTGTGTGGACAGTCCACCCAGATTTCCCCCTTCAAGAAAACGGCTTTAGATGCTACAAGTGCTTGGTGTGGCCATATAGGCTTAGAATTACAGATACAAAAACAGCATTCACGACCGTCGGAAACAAGTAGGGGTGTCGTTCACTTTCAAGCCGACTTGTCCGCCTCTCCCTCAATCTCAAATCTGCACAGGAGGTCTCAAGCTTTCGCGTGTTGGGGCTTGAATGACTCTGCGTCTACATAGGTCCAGATTTCAAAGCAATGTGGGGCGAGAGCAATTCATCTTATTCGTTCGATGGCGGAAAAATTGTGCGGCACATGCAGCACGATGGCAAGCCGCCTTGTCGAGGCTGTCCTTCAACCACGCCTTGTGTACCAAGCACAGTTCCACCATCTAACAAAAGCTGAATGGGCAAGTCTTGAAAATATTATTCACGAAACTATGCCTGCGATCACTGGGCTTCCACTCATGACGATCATTCCGACTCTACCAGGAGAACCACAACTGAACGTGATTGATGAATTGGTACATCAGCGCCGTTCGGCCCGTGCACTGAAACTGACATTTCCAAGCGTTGCAGTATTAGCTCGATACATGGGATGCGCAGTACGCATTGCAACCATTACGGCCACTACTCCGCCATGAAAGCATACACAGCTCACGGACAACAAGCCACTTGGCCATCTTAATCGCTTGATTCGTCGTCAGGCGACTGCCTTCGTCTCCTGTCTTCGTTGCACCAACGAAACACCAGGTATTCTTGTAGAATCTATCGATGGAAGTATCATCAATGGCGTGGTTCATACCGCCCTGGTGTGCGCCCAACTACCACAAGCAGGATAAACATGCACAAATGTAGCTGACACTGAACCACCGGTATACCTCACTCAACTCGCTGCTATACGGGCCAGCCTCCACGAATTGCGGCGTTTAGTTTAAACGAACCAGTACTCTAAGCTTGTCCTTCACACTGCTTCGACGGAAGCGATTCACGACTTGCACCGTGTGATCCACTCGACAGAGTTTTCAGACGCCACCCGTCAGTTGGCAAGTGCCATGAGCAAAACCTTACGCAGTGAATAGATTCCAGGAGCGGGAATGTTGGGCAGCTAGAGGCGGATTCTGCCACTCGCTCTCAACCCATAATGTGCCCACTGCCGCCCCGCCACAGTGGTCTAGTGGCTAAGGTACTGGAATGCTGACCCTCAGGTTACGGGATCAAACCCTGGCTGTGGCAGCTGCATTACCGATGGAGGCGGAAATGTTGTAAGCCCATGTGCTCGAATTTGGGTGCACGTTGAAGACCCCAAGATGGCCGAAATCTCTAGAGGCCTCCTCTACGGCGTCTTTCATAATCGTATGGTAGTTTTGGGACGTTCAACTCCACATATCCATCTATCTATCTATACCCACTGCCACTATTCGCCGAAGACAACCGCAGAAAACTGCTGCGCCAAAAGTAATATCTTCGACGCACCACACGAGCACTCATATCTCCGTGTGGTTCTGAGCTCCCTGGTAGGCTTAGCCGCTTAGAGGAGGAGACTTAGAGTTGGGGTTGTTCTGACGCCTGCAGTTACCGCCTGCTGGCCGCAACAGTACCGCGCAGCTTTTGTGACACTTTTGTGAGGCTCCTATATCTGCCGTGGACGTGGCACACTTGCTCCAGTCATGCACAGGCCTTGAGCAAGTGCAGCTTCATCTCAGAGCAACGGTTCACCGCCGTTGTCCGTACTTACAAGAGCGGATAAAAGGACATTTCCGCCGATCCTTGTTACACTTCACGCATGATTGTAACATGTTTATTTATGTGTGATGAACTTGTTTCGTTAAAATCTTTGCTTGTTACGCCAAAGGGAATTCTTTCGAGTTAGAAAAAAACGTTCTTGCAAATATATTTTTTGTGAAAAGCCAGCAGGGTAAACAATTCGTTACACACGTAACAATATGATGAAAAGATGTGAGACGGTGCTACTTGGAGTGTTCACTAGCCAGAGGGACGGATGGGTAGACGGACAAACGAAGGGATGGACAGACAGAGAGACAGAGAGAGACAGACGCACGAACGGACAGACGGATAGATGGGCGGACGGATCGATGCACGGATAGACGCAGGGATGTACGCAAGGACGGATAGATGGACGCACGCATGGAGGAAAGTACACGCGCACGGATGAAAAGACGGACGCGAAGACAGATGGCCGCATGGACGGATGCGCAGAGGGACGAACGGATGCATGGATGGACGCATAAACGGAAGCATGGACTAACATACGGACAGATGCGCGAACGGATGCACGGACGGACGCACGAATGGTTGCACAAATGGACGCACAAACTGACGGAAGCAAGAACGAACCGATGAATGGAAGCGCGGATGGACTGATGGATGCTTCGCCTCACTCATCATCATGCACTCCGTCAATATGCTGTGATGTTTTAGGCTCCCTTTGGCTAGGTGATGCCTGGAGCTGCTTTTGCGGAAGCCAAAGTTCAACATTGTTGAGCAGTTTCAGTTCAAGTCCTTAAGCTTTTAAGCTAAGCTATTTGAATGAGCTTACGAAGTTCAAAACGGTCCATTCTTTCATCCCAAAGAAAACCAAAACATAGAAATCAGCAAACCCAGAAGTACCTCCGAATACCCCAACCAGGAAGAGTACGCAAATCGGTGTACAAACCTTCATTTTCACGATGCCTGAACGATCGTAGCGCCAGACTTCTCTCTAGTTACATTTAGAAGCTTCTATGGCACTGAAGCTAGTATTCGTTTCGACTGATGCTGTGAGTGTGCCTGACGCTTGGGCTGAGGTCGCCACATGGCAGTGCGGTAACACGTTGACGAAAGTGAAGTTCTCCTATTTCTAATCCGCCGACTGTGACGGATGCGTAGAAACAACGCGTGGAAGGAGCAAATCGCGGTTGCTGCAGTCAAGGTGCACGACTTGAGAATACCTATGCACTTTGAGAGGATTGTATTAGGCATACAAGGCATATTTGTAAATTCTTCGTAGTGTGTTACAATGAAGTAGAGAACGGCGCACCTAACATCAGTTTTTCGAGACTGAGAGGTTGTAGTTTTGACTCTCTTCACTGAACTTTTTTGGGTCGAATCACTTTAAGGGCTAGGCTTGTGAAGCGTCCGTTGCGGCAGCTAGAATATACGCTCCAATGACGCACCTACAGTCAGTATATATGTGACAAAAGAAAGTGTAAAACCTGATACAAATTATAAATTGACGGAATATACATATCATCCAGAAGCAGAAAGTCTATATACTAGTTGGCGTTTCAAAAAAGATATTATGTACCTTAAGATCAAGCTTTTTTTCGATATTTATGGGACTTAAAAGAGACTATTTGCCGTCCTCCGTTGCTCTCCTGTTCTGTGTCGCAATAAAAAGCTTAAAATGTGAAGTGCCTAACATTGTAGTGGTTTCTCTGGAAAGTGCGTAGAAATTTGTCAAACGGAATTTTCTGTGCGCCTTATGTCTCTTTCCATCGGTGGGATGAATGCCCACAATACTGGTCAGTGCCGGTGAAAATGAAAAACTGAAACCGCGTACGGTTTTTTCAAGCTTCAAGTTTTCTTATTACCAAAACAAATACCTCAGTGGTCGTTTTAGGTACGCACACATTTTAGGAGCCGAGTTCCTTATGGCCTTAGTCTGCCGCTCCTGCGTATGTATGTATGTATGTATGTATCTATGTATGTATGTATGTATGTATGTATGTATATATGTATGTATGTATGTATGTATGAATGTATGTAGCCATTAGTGGCACATACCCACTCTAAAGCGGGTATCTGCCCTAGGAGTGGCGACATGGGAGATGACGGTACTTCGAGTGTTCACTAGATGGACGTACGTACGGACTCACGAACGGCCGTACAGACTAGCAGATGAAGGGACGGATGGATGGACGTGCAGACGGACGGGCAGATGGACGCACGAACGGTCGGACAGGTGGATGGACGGACTCACGGACGGACGCAAGGACAGACGGACGGATGCATGGATTGACGCACGGATGGTCGCGAGGATGGAAGGTAGCAAGAAGAAACGAATGAACGGAAGCACAGACGGGCTGACAGACGTTTCGCCCCTCTCATCATAATTCACTCCGCGGATATGCTGTAATTTTTTCTGTTAGTCTCATGAGACTGACGCCGTAGTCACGTTTCTTCGCCGTTTGCAGGTAGGAATGTAGACAAGCGAACATATCTCCGGCATCGCACACCGGGTGCCTACTTGAACGCGTGAAAAAAAAAGCAATAATTGGTCTTTGGTGCAACCTAAAGCTGCCTCAAGTGCATAAAATAGAATTTCAAGTTAAACGTGCTTGTTTTGAAGCGAAATAAGTTTACCTGAGAGGATTTATTCTCCTACCAACAGATCGTAAGGATTGACCACATTCGCTGTTGGGTGACGCTAGTAATCACTTTTCATAGATTTTCAACATCACGTTAAAATTATAATTATTTTTTTCTAGTATAAAATCATGGTTGTTGTCGCCAATGTTATGAACGATCTTTTCATTTGCACCACACTCAGAAAAAATTTCCAGCTAGTTCACAGCCCCTTAAATATACATTATATGGGGAACGCTTGCGTAACGTGCGTCAGAGAGAAAAAAAATTTAACAATAGACTAATATCAATGATAATTGTAGCAGAACAATAAGAAACACCACAAGCACTACTTCTTGTATTAGTAGGTGACTTCAACGTAAGCATTATGCACCTGAAAACCTCACTTTGCCTACTCGTAATTATTTTCTTCGTGCAGATCAGTGAATATTTTCACAGCTTTCTAATCATTTATAGTTATTGACGTCTTTACCATGACAGAATAAGTCACTGAAGTTTTTGTTGAAACCAACATAAAACACATTCGCGTTAAAAAAAGAGTCATGCCATTAGAGAGACGCAACCACACAACAGTGCGATCTTTGCGTTCGTGGTGCCGCTTTCTAAAGTATATTCCATCACAGACGAAGGCGTATAGGCGGTATAGTTCCGTGGTCTGTAGATGATTGGTGGCTCCCAGTTGCTGGTTGGGGCATCGAAGCTCTTGCAGAATGGACGACGCATGGCCATCATGCAGGTTCCATCACAGCAGTCCGAATGTTTCATGCACTGCAAGATTGTATCATCAGGACATTTACTTTTGAAAACAAGCCGAACGGGCTTAGCACTGCCGCTACTCACATACACACACACGGACACACAAAAATACAATTGGTGATCTAGCTAAATGATCAGGGCCAATGTTGCAAAAAAACATGTGTCCTTGAATAGTCCTACCTGCTTTATATTAGTGGTAACCGTGTGCACATACGACTTTTATTTGGCAGAACTGCAGAAGTTTGTGTAGACGGAAAGTGGCAGTCACATCAACATGTGTAGATCAGTGTTGGACTAAAGAGGAGGTCACACGAGCGTAACTTGAGCAAGTTGGTTTATCTTGGTTTTATTGTAGTAAAAGTGCGACAACTTCCTGTTCATTTTGCCTGTTCCTAAAGTTCTCGCGCTGTTGCTACAATAAAACCAAAAAGGAGGTAAACGGAGGGCATTGCCACACGTACGGTGCCTCGTTGTTATCTCGAAGTTTTGGTGCCGAAAGTCGAAATAACAGGCAGTCTAAGGTGTGATGAAGCAAACTTCACAAATTTCAGCCGCAATCATAGCCTCGATTAAATTTGTGAAGACAACCTTGGGTGATATTGATGTGCGAGGCCCAATCGCACCAGTAACCCAAATTTGTGGAGCATGAGATCTCGACAATACCCGGCCGTTCGTTTTGCAAACCTACTTCGCTAGATGTATTGTTGACTCTTTGTCTCGTGACGGGGCAGGCCAGTGATTTGCAACATCTCGGCACTGTACCGAAGGATGGAGGCCCTCTTCGAAAAGTGAATTCAAGTCTGCAAAGCCGTCACAAAATACATCGCAAACATCGAACAGATCGGCATATTTATCGCCCATCACTTAGTGAGTTGCATAATTTCTACAAAAAATAGGCTAACCAGTATACTCTTCTAAAAGTAATTGACAACGAAGTAGCATGTGCAGTTCACACTGATCATTTGAAAGTGGACATAGAGGAAAGCCGACGTTTATTACTGCCAGATCACTATAGCAAGGGTGAGAGCAGAATATAAGATCGAAGATGCATTAAAGGCATGGCAAGCTTACCTCGAATCAATAAAAAACTGTATTAGAACAGAAGCGGAAAGAACAATAGTCTCCCCGCCTTTATTAGCAACGCCTGGCCAAAGCTTGCCTAATACTGATCTTGATATGCAGGACCTAGGTGGCTCGACACTATGACGAACAGTGCAGCATTAGAGAAGCTGAAACACAAGTGTTCTCGCTACAGTGAATACAATATAAAAATTCAACAACGATGAACAACCACAGCAGCAAAAGGCCTCATCAACGCCATTAGAGAACTCTTCAACGTGCTGTACCCAAGAATCTGATTAGACATCTGCCACACCTCAGGTGTACGGGGCGGACCAGATATTCACAAAAATAGTGGTACGCTCTCTACGCTCCCGCAGAAAGTCCACTGTCCCTCAAGATTGAGTGCATGCCAAATCCGCTGCATTGTGGTGTTATACCACTGCTTGTGCTAATGCCTGACCAGAACAGAGCAAGGCGAGTCCATAAAGTCAAAAGGAACAGAATGAACACCTCGACAATGCAGAAGCAAGCCCTTTGCACTGATAAGTTCTCTTTTAGCAAGCTGCAGACGTCCAAGTTGAAGCAATCTGTATTGTTGATTTTATTTCATTGAAGTAAGCCGAGACATCCTCACAGCCGGGAGTTACAGAGACAAGATAAAGACAGAGCATGAAGGCGGATGCTTCTCAGGGGAACGAAGCGAAGACAAGGAAATTAAGGAAACTGCCCAAAAAAAGACAGAGTCAAACATTGTGGAAGAGTCAGCATTGTTGATGTCCATGCGAAAGAAAACTGCTTATCTACAACACAAGCTCATGAAAGGTAACACATTCAAAGGCACTGGTGTAGAACAAGCGTCGAAAACATCACAGCAAGACCAGGCGAAGGAACAAATCTGGATTATTCCCTCAGGACTAACTTGAGACTAATACTGATGAATGTTGTGTCCTCTGAGCTCATGTTTGCGCTCAGTTTCCTTCGTCACCAGGTCTACTGCGAGGGAACGTGTGGAGGAGTTGTAAAATTGTAGACAAGTCGCAGTACCATCGTCATGGCGAAATAAATGTTAGAACAAAGGAGAGGTCGATGAAAGGCTTTGCCATAAGGATGGTGGGTCGTCTTTTTCACAAGGGCAAAGCGCTAATTATTTTTTTTTTCAAATGATCAACTAGTTTTACCCGTTGCTCGATGCAGCAAAATATTTCCTATGTTGTACCGCATCTCAAGTAACCCTAAAAATCATTTTTTTTGCTGAAGTCTACCTGGTTGTTTATTCGAAGAAAAACAAAAAGAACTCGAAACGCGCGAAATATAAATTGGACGCGTGCTCGTGCTCCGCTAGTCCAGCCAATGCCCCCTTTATTTCATTCAAAGCCACTGCAAACGCACCTTCCTCAGTAGAAGCCGTCACTCCACCTAAGTTCAGGGAGTGGTCAGGATGCGACCTTCTTTCTAATCATGCTCCATCTTTGTGGCTCAAGGGTATGCCACCGGCGCCTCACAGTGCCCTAAAAATAAGTGCATGCAGCAGCGTCGGAGTGAAGTTTACCCATTGGTTGCCCACAAGGTGTCACGAATACTGACGCAATATCTCAAAACTCTCTATCTGCCCAGAGCCTGCATGACTGCCCTTTACCAGTTGTATCACAGCACTGGCTGCTGTTTTTCGTGAGTATGGCATACTCCAGACTTCCGAATCACATGGCGAAAAAACGAGAGGTCCTCGTAGGCAAAACGGTACTTTTCAGGCTTCAAGGTGAGATCAAAACTCTTGATTGCTCGAAGTACTGTGTGTCACTGTGTGCCTCTATTTTGTGTTGTGGTGTATGTGGGCAACAAAGAAGCTTACTGAAAATATTTAGGTGTTCTATATTCATACCTTTCTAGAAAATTCCTTTGGGCTGCAGTACGTAAAAATAAATAAATATTCACAATGTGGCTGACCGATTTCCACTACCTTCGACGAACTAAGAGAAAAATATTGTATTTCCCTATTCCATAGACCACAAAGTCGAGGTCTTTATATATATTAGGAAGATTATAGCGACTACCCACTTCACTGTGAACGAAAAACCTGCGCCGAAACTATAGAAAAAGGAGCACGCCTGACTACACCTTGCGTACAAAGTGAATGTATTTCATATTGTCATAACTAACACTAATGTCAAGGGTATAGGAAGGTGCCTTAGAATCAGGTACTAAATGACACCAAACGGATGAAAACTACGATGTTGTTGTTATGGGGTGGAGTCTCAGCTGCGTTGTTGTCCTGCATTACCTTGCGCGGTGGGCAGTATCAACTCGGCCGGCATTAACTGAATAAATACTTCCTATAACAGAATGAGGGCGGAAGTTGCGGGTCTTCCAACATCTCAACTCAAGATCTCCGTAGTGCAAGTCTCCTTCATCCAGCCACAATGCCAGAAGAGAGCACACAGTCCGCCCAGTTTACGCCTTTTCCGTCACCTGCAATCCTTTCTCACCTTTTTGATCCTCGTACATTCTTGGGGCACCGACAAAACTGACGTTGAAAATTGGCTTGTCTTATACGAGTGCGTCAATAAGTAAAACAGGTGGCATGAGGCACATATGCTGGCCTACATCAAGTTTATTTAACTACGAGGTGCAGCACGTGCCTTGTACGAGACGCAGGAGGAAGACCTCACGTGTTGGAACACGTGCAAGCAGAAGCTCCGTGACTTGTTCTTCAGTTTAGTTTCTCAACCAATGGCAGCCAGGCAGTGGTAGGCATTGCGATTAATTTTTTTTCGAGTCGTACGTCTTCATGATGCTAAGTTATTCTCTTCACTGGATATCCGATCTCAATTTGGCGAATTTCTTTCAGTTGCCACGACCATGAAAAAACAATATCCATCACACCCGACGGCTTTTGTCGATTTAAGGTCATGCCTTTTGGTTCCTGCATTGTGCCTGCAACTACAAAACGCATGATGGACTTCCTCCTTCACTATTAGGAATGATCGATGTGTATGTGCTATCTAGACGATGTGACTGTTTCCTGGTCAAAATGTAAAAGCCACCTTCCCAGTTTTTTGGCCATTCTTGACGTTTTTTGATGTGCTGGCCTCCAGCCTAACACGTCGAAGTGAAGCTTTGAACGACTTCAGATCAAACTACTTGGTCACCTTGTTGATGCTACTGGGGACTAACCAGATCTTGGAAAATCAGCGCTGTGCGCAAGTTTCTAATTCCAAGCGTGTTCCACACGATAATTCAGCAGCTTTCTGGGGCTCTGCTTATAATTACATCATTTTTTGTCAACTTCGTAGAAATTTCTCGGCCCCTCACGAATCTCCTAATAGATAAGAGCTTTTTCCTAACATGAGAACCAAGAAACTTTCTTTGTGTCACTGATTTCCGTGCTCACATCACCATCTGTGCTGGCGGATTTTGATCCAGCCGCTAAAACAAAGCTTCATCCAGACGCATGGCGCCATAGGATTGGGGGCAATACCTGTTCAAATACAGAACGGCGAAAGTGGTGCCATAGCTTATGCCAGCCGCCTTCTTGCACAGCGATTGAGGAATCAAAACATTACTGAACGGGAATTCCTGGCTCTCGTCGAAGCCATCTCGAAGCTTCATTCGTACTGATATGAATGCCCGTTCGCGGTCATCGCGTACCATCATGCTCTTTCCTGGCTTGCAACACTCGACCCTTTGCTTTGCTGGCTTGCAACACTCGATCACGTACGAAGACCAGCCTTTCCAGTCTTTCTTTGGACTTGGTATCAGATGATGAACTGTGGGAAGCTCTACAAGAAGAGTGGAACAATATTGAAGCCAACACAGCCTTCATCAAGGCTCTCTACAGTCTCTGCCAAAAAAACTGAAAGCCGGTGAAGCCATGACCCGTTATAACCCACTTAACGCGTATGAAGAGGGCAAGGTAGCTGATAAATTGTGCGCGTTAAAATACTGTTAAAATTTTGAGGGCATCCAATTAATGTTTTCAACCGACGACAGCGTGCTACTTTTCTTGGACCACGAGACCAGCAAACTGCAGTGTAGTCATAAACAACAATACTTTTTTTTCTACGCTAGCGTGTTACGAAGCCGAGACGCCAACACGGTCCCGAAGGCGCCACTGCTCCAAACTCCGCCGACACAGTCACCGGCCTTTTGGTAGCGTCTGGTACACAGCTTGCGACTGCTTCTGCACATAGCTGATAGACGAGCGGACGAGATGACGGTGAGTTAAGGCAAAGTTTAATGTACAGCAAAGAAATAGAGGAGTTACAAATTTGGCACTGGGGCTGACAGTTTAGGGACTCGAAGAACCGAGATGTCTTCCCTCACACGCTGTTACGAGGCACACCACCGACGAGGTTACAATGGGCGCTACGAAACTCGCTGCTGGCAAGGGCACCGGGCGCGCATACTGCGAAGGGGCTCGAACCAACGAGAGGCTTCTCTGACACATAGGTCAGCTGCTGGTGACGCGCCGCAGGGCTTTTTTTATAGACACCGGGTGGAGTCTTTGAGTAACCAAATGTCCAACCAGAAGCGCCGCTAACCGTGATGTTGGAATCCTTCGATAGGGCCGCGCGTGGTTGCACTAAGGACGAGGGATGTTGCCACGCATTGCGTAAGACTCGCCAGACTCGAAGGCGCCGATTTCTGCACGTGGTTTCAGCCAAGGAAGAGTGACGTTCCCACGCATTGCGTGAGACTCGCCAGACTGGAAGGCGCCGATAGCTTCAACGGGCTCGCGGGCTGAGGGAGCTCGCGGTGCGTTGCGTGGCAGACCAGCGCCGCCACTTTTTGACGTCGTTGAGTTGGTCGCGTCAGGTGGGCTCGACTGCTGGCCTTGACACAGATTGCTTTTGCCGAGGCATTGACGTTCAGACGTCACAAGCGCTACAATATCAAGGTGGCATCTTTGCGAGACGTTCTCCGCTAACAAGTAAAAGGATACAAAGGTGTTTTGCACCAAACCCTAAGCAATAGATTACGACATTCCGCATGCTTTATTACCTTAACGTTGCTAGCGGCCGATGGCACGTAAGAAGCTGCCGTTTCGATGCAACGCCACAGAAGCGGGAGTGAAATTAGTTTATTGAAGAAGACCCCTTCTTTCCCCACCGGTTTGGGCAGCGCCATTCACCTACAACGCTACTCTGTGAACAAGAAAAAAAATACTACGAGTCCGGAGTAAAATGCTTGTCCTCTAGCGTGCCCCATATTCCGAGCATTTTTGCTCTGGACATCCGGAACAAAATTTTTGCTCTGGCTCGCCGGAGTAGTTGCGTGTTGCACCCAAAGTACGTTTAATTCTTTCCCATCCTACAGTGTTGTGTTGTGCTCTGGGTTGTCGAGGGGAATTGTGTGGGCATTTCCATACCATGTGGTACAGGTTGGCTGTTTTATTGACGCAGAACCTGCACTGTGGTGCGTATGTGTCGGGATATTTCGTCGACTGTATGTGTGAATTGGGGTAATACAAGGTATACTTTACTGAGGTTTGGCCACGGGGCGGGAAGTTTCCGTCTTTCGAGTGTTGCATGTTCCAGAATATCTGTGTATGTTGGGAGCGGGTCAATACGCATATTGGAGGGTGAGTGCGATATGCCGGGGTCGGAGGTCCGTAAAAGTGATTCTCGCGCTGAGGAATTGGCGAGCTCATTGCCTACATCTAATACAAGAGAGAGAGAGAGAGAGAATAAAACATTTATTTTCGACCGAGAAAGGAGTGTCGGTGAGTGGGCTCCTTAGTCCGGGATCCCATTGGCACGGGCTGATGTCTTCACTCGTCTTACGAGGGCCTCTAGGGTCTTCGGATCTGAGCTTGACAGAGCTGCCTCCCACCCTACAGTGTTATGGTGTGCTCTGGGTTGTAGAGGTGAATTGTGTGGGCATTCCCACACCATATGGTACAGGGTGGCTGTTTTAGTGACGCATAAGCTGCACTGTGGTGCGTACGTGTCGGGATCTATCTGGGACAGTATGTATGGATTGGCGTAAGACAAGGTCTGCAGGCGACGCCACGCTGCCTGAGATTCTTTACTGAGATTTGGCGCCGGGGGCGGAAGTTTCCGTCTTTCGAGTCTTTGTTGTTCTAGAATATATGTGTATGTTAGGAACGGGTTCATACGCGTAGCCGAGGGTGGGTGCGACATGCCGGGTTCGAAAGTCTGGAAGAGTATTTCTCTGGCCGAGCTTATTGCCTCTAACTCCGCAGTGGCCGGGTATCCATATCAGTTGTTTCCATTCGCCCTGTGAGCGTGAGGACGAGAGTTGTGTCGATGCGCAATAGGGCCAATGTAGCCTTTACAAAAATTTTGGTAGGCTGCTTTTAAATCTGTTAGAACAAAAGTGGACCTTGGGTTTCGTAGGGCGAGGGTGGTTCCTGCTTTTTCCATACTAGTTGTGTCTGTGTCCTGGGCTCTACAAGCATACTGAACTACGAGTAGCGCCATTTGGTTTTTATTTTATGAACTAAAGGTACCGTCATCTAGTTTTATAATTATCCACTACAAGTAACGCCATCTAATGAACACTGGAAGAGCTAAACAACAGGTGGCTACTACTACTACTACCAAAACTACATACATCAGATGATGTACAGGCCCATGTCTCTTAAGCAGATGATTAGCTTCTAAATACGCCAGGCCTGCACGGAAGACACAGCACAGTCATAGCAAAAGCTAGTAGAGCAGCCTTTAGGAGCCTTTTCTAAGCACTCATTGGGTAACTGCTGCAAGCACACTTGCTTGATGTCCACTACGGCAGTATTATTAAACATTTTAGGGTAGTAGGACGGCATTCGCAATGCTATTTTTCGTAATTCTTCTCAGAAGCGTGGTAATTGCAAAACTATTGCGAGTAATTTGTTGCCAATTGTTCGTGCAGTGGATGACAACAATGAGGAATGGTGCCTGAAGTGGATATGTGCCACAGTTAGTAGTTGAACGAAAACAAGTTTTTGTAAAGAGTTGGAGCATTGGACGACTCACTCGTTACGCTCTTCGTATTGTTTGACGACTACTTCTTCTTTTGCGGTTTTAAAACGTTTGACAAGTCGTAATAACGCAATTGCTTTCCAGACATCAAGCCTGCCTAAGGCTCAGTGGTAGAATACTGGGCTGGCACCAAGCAGGCCTGGTTTTGATTCCCACTATGCCATTAGTACGAGGCTTTTTTTGTTTAAAAATTTATTGCCACAAACGTCAATAACACTCAACAGAACATTTCCTTCTTAGACATTTTCTAACGATGATGAAATAACAGACGTCATTTACATAAACATGGATATGAGATGACGTTGAAAGAACATGTACATTGAATGGTTCACACAAACACAACTACAAAAAACACTTCAAGGTAAACAAGAGACACAAATAAAACATAAATATGTACATTTTGCATATTTACATGTTGGCATGCCATTTCTGCCGGCCCATCGACATATCAGCCTACCAATACGACGCCAGACGAAACACAAGGCTTTTTTTAGAGGCAAAGCTCCTTACAGCGGCACCCGATCGTCCCTCGTAGCCATTGTAGTAGTGTGTAAGAAGTATAACATTGACCTCCAAGGTAGTGCAAGTGAAAGATTTCTTCTGTGCGTTGTTAAACAATAAAAGATTGTGCTCATTGTACATGCCAATGACTGCTAAGAGAGAATAAGAGACAAGAGAATTGCACTTTTAGTTAACGCGCACGCTGCGATTTTTTTATTGTTCAACAACGCACAGAATACAAAGAATTGCTACGTTATACTCGCTTGGCGTAACCTCCTAGGTTTTAGAAAGGTTGAGCGAGCGTTGGGCCGCAGTGCCATGAATACAGTGAACAGGTATATACTATGAACTCGAGGTGGTTAAAGGTGGGAAGTAGACACGAAGTGCAAGCCATAAGAAAGTGTGCGTTTGCCTCCTCTCGTGCAGTCCTTGGAATGTCCGCTGAATGGCGGTGCATCTATATGAGGAGTATGTGATGAAAAGTTGTGAGATTGTGGTAGTTGGAGTGTTAAGTAGGTGGACAAACAGACACACAGACAGATGCATGGATGGACGCACGGATTGCTGCACAGATTGATGGACGCATGGACGGACGCAGGAGCGGCTGCATGGACGGACGCAGGAACTGACGCATGGACGGACGCAGGGACGGACGCACAGATGAACGTGCGGACGCACGAACAGAAGCACGCGCGGACGGGCAGAAGGACGCACGGGTGGCCACACAGACGGACGCATGGATGGACGGAAGCAAGAACAAATGGACGGACGGATGCTTCGCCCCACTATCCATCATTAACTCCGTGGATATGCTGCCATTTTTTCGTCAATGTTTCCTCAGCACCTGCAGCGTTTGGATGACGTTCAGACGTGCCTTGCCGCCACTGGTCTCCAACAGAAGACGAAAAGTGCTGTTTCGCCCGAAAACCTACCACGGTATTGTGCCACGTCATGACCAAAGATGAAATTCAGCCAGATCCGGACAAGAGTTTTGCGGTGCTTCTCTTTCTGCGCCCCGAAAGACCGAAGAAGTTGCGAATTTTCTTGGTCAAGCCTCCTGTTTCCGTCGTTTTATACGAAACTTCGCACCGAAAGTGGCTATACTGCACCAGCTTCCTGCTTACGACGTGCCCTTCTTTGGTAGGAAGAATTTCAAATGGCATTCGACCTGTTAAAGTGTGCCCTCACGTCCGAACCTGTACTCCGCCGCCTTGATGAGGCTGTACCACCCATCTTACATGGGTGCGCTAGCAACCGCTATATGGGTGCAGTTCTGCTCCAAAGCGACACCTCTTTACAAGAGAGAGTAGTTGCATATGCCAGTATACATATGCCCATATACTAACTGCGACCAAGAAGAACTATATCGTAGCTTAGCAGGAGTGCTTGGCTGTGGTCTGGTCAGTGGAAAGGATCTGTCCCTGTTTCCACGGCCATGATTTCACGATCGTTACGAACCACCACGCCATTAGCTGGCTTTCTACGCTGAAGAACTTGTCTGGACGCTTGCGTCGGTAGATTCTACGTTTACAGTAATATGATTTCAATATCACTTACAAGTCTGGTAGAAAATACCAAGAAGCTGACGCCTTTTCGCGCTACCGATTATCACATACCAAGCTCAGCATCGGCCACAGTTCAGCCGTCACTTTTACTGCAGCGCCCACGCTCGTCTCAATTGACCAGCTATTCTCGGACGACAAGCGCACATTTCACTCTTGCCAGTTGTCTGACTCGTACTGTAGGCGTATGATGGACCAGCTCTCAGGAGTCTCCAGTCCACCTAACGCGCGACATCATCGTCAACTCTTGCGATTTAAGCTGCAGAGTGGAGTTGCGTACCGTCATATCGGCCACCCTTATGGTCAGCGCTGGGTCCCCGTGCTACCACGCTCTCTACGATTGACGCGCTCAAAGCCTTCCACGACGACTTGACTGCTGGCCGTCTTGGTTTTCAAAAAACTCACAACCGCAATCCAAGTCGCTTCTACAGGCCTGGTATTTCTACTTTCATCACACGCTACGCTGGTTCTTGTGTCCCATACCAGCGTCGCGAAATTCAGACATCTGCACCAGCCGGGCCTCTGCAGCTATTTCCGTGCCCTAAAAGGCCATTTAAGGTTGTAGGTGTCGACCCATAGGGCCCTCTTTCCGTAATATCTACTGGCAAACGATGGATAATGACCGCCGTAGACCACTTCTGACGTCTGTGTCAACTGTTTCTGCATCGAAAGTTGCCGATTTTGTTTTTCGCGCCATCATTCTCCTTTATGGCGCCCCTCTTATATAGCTGAGTGACCTTGGTAGGATGTACCTGTCACAAGTGCTAAGTGAAGTGTTGCGCGCCTCTGGAATAACGCAAGACAGCTTCAAGCTAGCAACCTTAGACCAGCGGTCTCACCGAGATATTTTACTGTACTGTTGCTTATATGACAGCCGTCTACCAGAGCACAAAAACGGGAATACCCTTCTCTTCCTCACTTTTGCTTTTCCTCGTTTTCTCGTTTATGGACGCTCTCCTACTTTCTTGCTCGATGTTTTCTTTTTCAACACCGACGTCAACTTATCTCCGTCTTCCAGCGAAGAACACATTTGAAGACTATCGCGGTGTCACAATCGTGCTCGCATCAACACGAAAGCACGACAGCAAGATCGAAAACTCATTTAAGACGCATTCTACCGCCTTGTATCCTTCCGACCTGGTGGCGAGGTGCTCCATTTCACACCTATTCGTACACGTGATGTGAGTGACAAGTTTCAGCCACACTTCATTAGGTCTTAAATAGCTATCGAGCAGGCTT
Organism: Rhipicephalus microplus; assembly: GCF_043290135.1. Lineage (NCBI taxonomy): Eukaryota > Metazoa > Arthropoda > Arachnida > Ixodida > Ixodidae > Rhipicephalus > Rhipicephalus microplus. Next base: position 161,366,772 of record NC_134703.1, read on the forward strand.
TCCCGTTGATTATTGTGTGACCCCACTTACCGTCCCGACAGACCACTGTCACCGCACCACAGAGATCTTGCACGTGTCTCACATGAAGCCTTTCAGGCGACGTTCTCTGTCACATTGACTTGTTACGGCCAGGTTGGTCGCGTCACGTGGGGGAAACTGTGTGGGCGTTCATTCTGCACTCTTCTCATATATGCATTATCATAATCATCATCATGCGCGTGTGTCTGTGTCCTCATCTTTATTGGGTGTCACCACAGTCATCATCGGGTGTGTGCGCGCTCTCTCAGACTGCCCGTTCGCTGCTGCGCCTTTGAGCTGAATAAATGCTGTCTCAACCCAGACGTCAAAATACTGCTGTTTATACTCGAAAAATTTAAAAATAGAAGTATTTCGTAACTATATTGTGCATCACGAAACTTAAGCTAATATGCCTATATTTTTTTACTCTTGATATCTACATTAAATTGTATTAGCACAACAATGGCGCATAATCAGCTAACTGGCACTTTCGATGTTTTGTGGCACTGAGTGTAAAGAGCCATAAGCTTACTCCTGATCAATTCCCATCACCTTTGAGTGAATCTACTGTTATGCAGACTTCTACGTCTGGGACTTTTTCAGTGCACACAGTGCGTATCGCCTTTCTAGATTCATCGGTACTTGCATCAGGAAGGTAAACGTGTGGCTCGAGTTTGTTTTCGCGTATGCAAACCGTTACATATGAGAAATTCTCGTCTTCCACATTACGTGATGTCGCGCTAGTTGTTATTACAACTTCTCTCAATATTTTTTAAATGCCGCATTGAGTACTTTAATAAACGGAGTTATCTGTCAGGTGCTTCGATTCTGTTTCTGATCGTCTGCTGCCCATACCACTTCGACGTTCGGATGCTCTATCTATTTTTTTCTTCTTGTCGATCACTTTTGTGAACAGAAAAACTGCTAATTTTAGCTTTTATTATTCTGTCTGTTCTGTCACCGTTTATGTATAAAATAATATGGTGTTTGCAAGAGTTCTTAGTTCTCGATTTGGAGTGGTACATCGAAGCGAAGTTTTTGCTACAAAAATCAGTTTGTAGTTGGATTCGTTGATTCTACTCAATAAGGTATAAGCTTTTATTTTTTGATCGTGTGATTTTATTATCTAGGGGCATACTTGAATTGTCTGTTTTAAAAACACTTTGATCTGCCTGCTTTTTGAGTGCTTCAGTTCGGTCTTTATCTTCTCAGAATAAGACTTCTTGTAGCCCTCACTAACCAGTGAACTTTACACTTTCTCAATTTTTTACGTCCTAAAATCAGTCGGGAGCAAACCTATGAATTTCTTTAATTAATTTTTGCTCCATTATGTATCGTCTATTTTGTTTTTATTAGGCCCAAATGAAATCTTTGAGCTTTTAATAAACGTTGACAACTGGTGCAGATTTTCAGCAGTAAAGTTTCAGATCAAGAGCACTTTCAATCAGGTTTTACACCTGTACATTTTGTTTTGTTTCAAAGATAAAATATGCGCCATAACCTGCGCCCTTTCTATAATTACAAAATGAACTGCTTTTTGAAGAACAACTCGTGGTGATAACCAGTAGCCAATCTCCTGTGTACTAGAAACACATAAAATACATTTCGCAACAGGAGTAGGCAACATTTTCAGACCGAAGGCCAAGTTACACAAAGCCGACCCGATGGGAGCCGCATAGCAAAGTGGGGGCTAGTAGGTTCACTTAAGGTATACAACAATTTTAGCAAATTGACAAAGTTTAAAGAAACGTGAAATACAAATATATATCACATGTTTATATTGAGCCCACATGTCACAGAATTACATTTCACATACAAAAGCTCGCCGACCCCTGTTCAGGAACAATATCAGCACGGCTTCTGTCGTTAAAATTTGTATTCGCAGGTTGGTCGAAGCTATTCTCCGCGTGTGTGTGTTTTCATTTCTTTGCAAGTGAAAAAGCTATGAACACAGTTCAATCGTGGAGGTATCATCACGCCATTTCGTACCTGAGACGGTTAAGTGAAATCGCCGCTGTTCTGTCTCGCTGATTACTTATGTAGTACATTTAGAGATAGAGTACTAACGACATACAATTGGTGCCTTCTACGCGCTTGCTGTTGCTAAGTAGAGTTTACTTTTAATAGGCACTGTAATGCTCATATCAGGCCGCCAGTTGCAAAACAGATGTCAACTGAAAAAAAGCGCAGTCGAGGATGGCACATATCGTGGTTCTGTGATACACCAGCCAAAAGGCACTCATGCCATTATAAATTTCGCTGGAGCCAGCTTTTCTTTCAAGAAGCCTTGTCGTGGCCGATGTAAAAATACCTACTCAATGTTTCTTTATCAGTTCAAGCCATCGTTTGTCCCACAATGAAAAAATAAAGGAATTTTCTATTAATTGAAAGGGAAAATCATTCGGAAAGTTGGTGGTCCTTTATAGTGACAACAGCGCAACAAGGCGCAAGGAATAGAAAGAAACACAGAAGAGCGCAGACTCCATTACCTTGGGGTGAGCCAAAGTTATTACGGGAGTTTAATATGGTCTAACAAATACGACCCGCTGTTCCTCACATGAATAATGTGGCAATCCAATCGCGTACGTCTTCAAACTCACCCCGCCCCCAGACTTGTGGCACATACTGCGGGCGGGTATGTGTCATGCGCGTTTTGAACGCGACAGCGTTAAAGAGCTCGTTTCGCGGAAACGCCGGTATCGGCATCAGTATCGTCGATGGCGTCGTTGATTGTGAGCGAAAATTCATAATCTTATGATGATGAATTTTCGCTCATAATACTTTGACGAATGCGTGAACGACAAATTGAAAACAATGCAAGTATTTTAAGTGAAAGATAAAAAGCCTGGAGCACAGTGGAGACCAAAACAGGATTGTTTGGGTACAAGTAGGGATCGACCCCGGGCCGTTTGCTTTGCAAGTGGTTGTTCTACCTCACTGCCACGCTTCTGCTTGTGGAAACATGGAAAAGATCTTTGTCTGCTTATTAATCCAGTAAACGTAGCTTTCATCCTACACAAACACACCCATCCTGTAAAGATTTTATTGATTGTGAAAATTAACGTCCCAAAAACATCATATGATTATGAGAGACGCCGTAGTGGAGGACTCCAGAAATTTCGACCACCTGGGGTGCTTTAACGTCTATCCAAATCTGAGCACACGGGCCTACAGCATTTTCGCCTCCATTGAAATGCAGCCCAAGCAGCCGGGATTTCATCTCGCGACCTGCGAGTCAGCAGCTGAGTACCTCAATGACAAGACCGCCACTGCGGTGCACACGCACCCTGTATACATGCTTCACAATGCAACGTAACATATTGCAGTGATAATGCGTGGTACAAGCGTCCGTTGCCAAAAGGTGCCAGAATATGGGATTATTCTAATGGCTCCATGGTTGAAAGCTGTTAGCCCACTACAAAAGGCACACATGCTACTGCGCCTATTCCCTTAAGTTCACGTATAGTGGGTGCATAGCGACTTTGAAAATGTTTACTGGACTAAGTGTTTGAAATACACAATATGAACAAGATGTCGTTATCGCGTTGAACTCTTATAGGCGAAGCTTTAGGGTCACCTAATTTTGGTAGCGATTTCAACAGCACTGCTTTCGCGTGTTCTGCTTTGTATTCATGCCACGGCCGCCGTTTAGTGAGGTCAAAGCAAACTCGTCTGCTCGAAAAGCTCGGGTCGTCGTGCGTACCACAGGGCTGGTATCCTGGCAAGCACAAGCGCTACACATCAGTTTAGCGTTTTTGGTGCTCATAATGCCGATGTTGTTTGGCTTCGCTAAACAATTGTAAACCGTTTATATAAAACATATGCGACTGTTCAACTTGTGTCTGTGTTTAGAATATTTGGCAAATCTTTCGCGTTATTTTGTATCGTTTTGTTGAATAAGAAAATGACAGCTCCGCATTCTTCCCATACATGCAGAGAATTTTATGGGCGTGCTGCGGGCCCTTTGAGTATCTATCTATCTATCTAAATATCTATCTATGTATGTATCTATGTATCTATATATCTATCTAAATATCTATCTATCTATCCATCTATCTATCTATCTATATATATATATATATATATATATATATATATATATATATATATCTGTCTGTCCGTCGTCTGTCTGCCTTGTTGCCTACGTCTGAACGTCCTCGTTATCTCGCCCTTAACTTGGGGTGAGCCATACTTAGTATTGAAAATTTAGATGGTTTAAAAATACACCTCACTCGGCATGACACCAATGTAGTGACAACACCATCTTGCCCGTCCCTAAGCCCTTTCCGCAAGACACATATCGCAGATAGCCGTATACCACGGGTGGTCATGAGCCACAGGTCATGGAGAGTTTGTCGATGCTGGATTAATGAAATTTGCTACATAATCTCTCAAGTCAATTATTACATTTTGAGTTCTGTGTGGAAATATTTGAAGGGGAAGCTCGTGCACAACCCTTTGTACGTGCGAACTTGGAAGACATCTTAAAATATGTAATACTCAGACTTGCCTCTTTGTACGTGCCAACACATATGAAAGTGGCCGTGCAAGCTGACAAATATTTCAATGCAGCCAGGATAGTCAACCAAAATAGCATTCCGATGACACTCCGGTGAGCAACCATCTTCAATGGGAAATAGTGGAAAGTTATGCGAATCACTAGTTACCCGGTCACAATCACTACTAAATCTTGTGGTGGTTTTAAAAGTGCTATGAATTCACATCAGCTTATCGTTTCCTGCTGCGAAAGGGAACGTTACGCACGAAAATACATTTTCCATAGTAAGAACTCTTCTGACAAATTCAGTGGCTTTGGGTTAAAGCTGACAGCTGGTAAAACCAGCTGCTCGTAGTTGTTAACAATTATTATGATTCTAGTCTTTGTGCTAAAACTGTAAGCTCATTGAGGTTTTTTTTTTCGACAGGTGGCAGTCAATTCTCATAGCAGAAGCTAGGTACAATAAGATTTTCACAAAAGAAGTTCACGTTAATCACAGTATTTCACTTACTTTCAAGCCGCTAGGGTATTCAACTTTGTGAGTTACTCCTACAAGTTAGAGACTAAAACTGCTTGGGATGTGAACATTTAAAACATCGGGTTTAAACAGATGTTATATATAGTTCCTGTGATTACTTTGAAGTAGGTACAATACATATATCAGAGAAACCTTCACAACCCAAGCAAGCTTTGTTAGAGCTTTAAAGATTATGAAAGAAATGTTAGTTTAACAGCCGTTGCACCTGTGTGCAGCAGTTACAAGCACAATGAGTGGGAAGTAATCTATTGCAAGTTGCCCACTTTGAAAATTTCAGCAGAATCTTTACAAAGAGACTCATTCACACAGAACTCTCATAACAGGTAGGAAATCGCATGAAATAATAAAGGCCGCATTTTTAAAGTTTCAGCATTTCAGAAGGGCTGACCAGTTATGTCATGCCAAGCTGACAACGCAGAGGATGGCCTGTTTAATTTTCATTCACATATTCTGTGCAGGACACAGCATATTCATCCGGCAAGACACTGACGTTAATAATAATTGTGAGTGTTGGTGGCACCTGTAGGCACCCGTTGTGTTTGTTGCGTATGAAAATTTCCCCCAATGAAGTGCACTTTTGAAATGTTTTCTTCGTTCAAAATAATACATGTGACAACAAGCACACTCATAATCCACAAGTGCTTTGTGTCTTCTAGACTGCCTATTTGCTCCTCTGTGCTGTATGGTGAGCTGGCTATGTTAGATAGCTTTAAATTTATGAGAATTAGCTGTTGTCTTATAACGCAGTTTAACTTGTGTTCCCTAGTGAACTTACTTGTGGTCGGCTTCTCACATCTAGTGTAAAGTCAAAATCGAAGATACTTTATTCGCTTATTATGCCTGGCAAATTATGCCTTCATCTATAACATTGTAGTTTTGCTCTTGTATCATAATGACATGTATTTTCACTCTTCATTGCTTTTGCGTGTGTTGAGACTTCCTTTCTTATTATTTCTGCATAGTTGTCATCTGCTTATGAAAGTACGACATCTATAAATATCAGCACATATTTAACGATTGAACACTTTTACATGCAGCATGGTTCTAGCGATGATCTGTATTTTTTAAAGTTCCAGCAGTAACAAGAGATCAGGTGCTTCACGGCCGTGTACAGTGTATCACGAACAGAGCACAGGCGACCAACAAGTAGAGAAAAACTTCCAGCGACTGTGTTCTCCTGCTAAAAGCTCACGACAGCAGAAAGATCACATTGGGATGTGTGGAGCAGTTTGAATTGTATACGTAGTAGCAGTCTGTGCAGCTTCAGTTTACCTTCTTAACAGTGCATTTTTCGGCAGTTCCTTTGTGCTTGATAATTCTAAATTATTTAAATATTGCGCAGAAGATACCAAACATTGACACTAACTTAACGGCTACTGTGGTGCTAGTGGACAAATAAATTTGAGCTGAAGTTTTTAACAATTTAGTTAATTAAAGTGCCTGCGTGTGTCGGCATTTCACGGCCATAAATGACAGCATCCATGATCGGCAGTGGTAACTGTGTTGCATTCTTTGTAGCAAAAGAAAAAAGTAAGGCCATGGATGTAGTAGTCGATATAATCCTTCAGAATACACTCATTTGTACAGCACCATGATGATATATGGTGTTTTTTGGCGCAAGGGCCAATTTATGGCCAAAGAGCGCCAGTTCATGGGACAAGGAATGTGGATAATGATTGTGATTTGCGGCTGTATAAAGGCCATAAAATTCGTCGCAGTAAGGCAGGTAAAAACATACAAGTATTAAATCATGACAATGCCGTGAAAGGTGTGTGTGGTGTGAATAGGTGACAAAAGTTTGTGATAATGTAAAACGATGGTGGACATGTATGGCATTAGCCAAGTACCTCACTCGTTCATATCCTTGCGTCCAAGGGCCGTGAGGCAAGTGCTTTCCTGTGTAGCCACCGCTGCGAAAACCTCCCTGGAGAGGTCATGCTACGGGATGCCCGGGTATATGATATGAAAATTATTAATATACTTTAAAAACGCTAACATTGATTTATGACTAAAAAGCGGTTCCCTACCAACGAGCATTGCAGGGTGTATAAGTATATGTTGTCGGTAGGGTAATGGAAATTGCTGTTTTCATAGAGTTTCTAAGTGTTTGCACTGAATTAACATGTGAAGGACTGTTAATGCTTCACCACATCTGTCACACAATGGTGGATCGCCACCGGACAAAAGATATGTGTGTGTCGTGTATGTGTGTCCTATCCTGAGTCTCGTTAGTATTACCTCTGTATGACGCAATTTTGATACTGGTAGCCAGTATCAAAAGGTGTGGCTTAATAATGTGTAGTTTGTTTTGTGTGTGTGTACCCCATATGCTCTGCCAGTAGTCCCTGACGTTTCGTTTGAGAGACGGCTTAAGATCAAGGGCCGGAATTAATATGGGTGTAGGGGCAGTGCTTTTGTGGACGGATGCAGCGAGCTGATCCACCCTCACGTTGCCTTGGATTTCACGGTGCCCTGGCACCCAGCACACTACAACATGTTGTTTGAGTGTGTAGAGTGTGCACAAAATGGAGTAAAGTGAGACAAGCACCGGGTTTTTTTTGTTTTTAAGACTGTGCAGAGCCGTTACCAAACTGAGGGAGTCTGTATAAATTACTGCTTTCTGTATTTGTAATTGTTTGATGTGTTTAGCTGCCACAAGTATCGCGTAAGCTTCCGCTGTGAAGATACTTGTGCCTGGATGTAGAGGGCCAGCATCCGAAAAGGATGGGCCGACAGCAGCGTAAGACACAGTGGACTTAGACTTGGAGGCATCTGTAAAGAACTCAGGACGTGTGTATTTGTGTTGAAGTTCCAAGAAGATGTTCGGATATGGGCAATAGGTGCATGTTTTGTAACTTCTAGGAAAGACACCTCGCAGTCTATAGTCTGCCACTGCCACGGTGGCGGGTATGCTACAGGAGCCATTAAACTGTGCTCAAGTGACACACCAGTTTCTTCAGCTAGACCCTTCAGGTGAACTGAGAAGGGCTGCCTCATCGAAGGCCTGTTTTGAAACAGAATGTAGCTCGACAGATCATTAACAGTAGAGTATGAGGGGTGCTTCTTGTCTGTTTTCACCTTAAGAATATATACAAAGGACATGTAAGTTCTCTGTAGATGAAGCGACCATTCATTTGACTCAACGTAAAGGCTTTCTACAGGACTGGTGCGAAAAGCACCCGTAGAAAGACGGATGCCCAATTGGTGCACGGGGTCCAGCATCTTCAAAGCCCTTTGAGTTGCAGACTGATAAACAACAGCCCCATAATCTAAGCGGGTGCGAATGAGGCTTCTATACAGATTCATGAGGCATTGCCTGCCACTAGCCCACGTAGTACGTGACAACACTTTTAAAATATTCATGGCTTTTAAACATTTTGTTTTTAAATACTTGATGTGCGGTTCGAAGGTCAACTTGTTGTCGAAGATTAAGCCTAAAAATTTATGCTCCGCATTAACAGACAGACGTTGACCGTTAAGTTCAATGTCGGGTTCTGAGTGCATGCCTCTCTTTTGGGAGAACAAGACACACGTGCTTTTTTGTGGGTTCAGTCGGAATCCGTTTTCCTCTGCCCATTTGGAGACTTTGTTTAAACCCAGCTGAACCTGCCGCTCACACATTGCCAAGTTGCATGACTTGAAGCCAAGCTGAACGTCGTCGACATATGTACAATAGAAAATATTGCGGGGAATGGACAAGTGCAAGGAATTCATTTTGATAATAAAAAGTGTGCAACTAAGTACACCACCTTGTGGCACGCCTGTTTCCTGGACAAATGTTTGGGAGAGAACACTGCACACACGGACACGGAATGTCCGGTTCGACAGGTAACTTTCGAATATGTGAAACATTCTTCCGTGCACACCAAGGTGGGACAGGTCTCTTAGAATTCCAAAACGCCCTGTTGTATCATGAGCTTTTTCGATTCAAGGAACACAGAGAGAAAATATTGTTTATGGACGAAGGTGTCTCTGATCTGTGCCTCGATACGACAAGGTGGTCTGTGGTGGATCTACTTTCTCGAAACCCGCACTGAAATGGGTCGAGCAAATTGTTTGTTTCAAGGATATGTACAAGTCGGCAGTTTATCATTTTTTCGAAGACTTTGCACAAGAAGCTTGTAAGTGCAATAGGCCTATACCTTGAAGCTAAAGAAGAGTCCTTGCCATCGTTCAAAATGGGAATAATAATAGCCTCTTTCAAGAAGGTAGGGATAGTGCCAGAAAACCAAATAGCATTGTACAAACAAAGTAAGGTTTTTCGGGTTTCTGCTGGTAGGTTTTTTAACATTTCATACACCACATGTGCAGAAGCTGGGGCAGAAGTACTGCAGGGGTTTAGAGATGTTCGGAGCTCAGCTAGACTGAAAGCTTGGTTATATGCCTCGTATCTAGTGGATTTGTACTCGAGTATCTGCTTTTCTATTCTTGTTCTGTATTTTGGGAAAGTGTCAGTATAGTGGGACGAGCTGGATACCCATTAAAAGTGTGCACCAAGGAAGTTTGCCTGATCTTCCAGGGTATCACCCTGAGTGTTTACGAGTGGGAGTGAGTGTACTTTTCTTCCTGCTACCCTACGATTCATGTTCTAAACTTTGGCCTCTAGTGTATATGAATTTATCCCTGACAAAAACTTGTGCCAGCTTTCTCTTCTGGCCTGCCGACGCATTTTTCTGCCTCGAGATTTTATTTTCTTAAAGCTCTCGAAGTTTTCCGCTGTCGGTGAGTTCCGCAGCAGCCCCCATGTCCTGTTCTATTCCTTTCGCGCATTCTGACACTCAGTGTTCCACCACGGGACGTGTCGTTTGCCGGACTGTCCAGATGTTTGTGGAATGCACTTGGCTGCTGCGTCAGTAAGAATAGCCGTGAAGTACTGCACAGCTTCATCTATGCCTAATCCGCATATGTCAATCCAACTTAAGTGAGTAATCTTGTGAAGTTGTTCCCAGTCAGTTTTGTTTACTAGCCATTTGGGAACATGTGGAGGACATTCATATATTATTGGTGTACTCAAAACTAAAGGAAAATGGTCACTTCCATGTGGATTATTTATGACTTTCCACTGAAGTAATGGTACAAGTGAAGGAGATGCGGTACTGAGGTCTATGGAAGAGTAAGTTTCTTTGGCAAGGTTATAGTATGTTGCCTCTTTCCTATTCAACAGGCAAGCACCTGATGGAATGAGGAATTGTTCAATTAGACGACCACGTGCATCACAGCAAGAGTCACCCCACAGACCATTATGTGCGTTCAGGTCCCCAAGGACCAGATAAGGTTCAGGTAGTTCGTCTATTAAAGACTGGAATTGAAGTTTTGCAAGACGGTGGTGCGGAGGTATGTACAAAGAACAGACAGTGACAAGTTTGTTTAGAATAACTGGTCGGACAGCCACCGCCTCGACGGAAGTTTTAAGGAGTAATTGTGTGCATGCTATACCTTTACTAACTATAACCGCTACACCACCGGATGGTGGCATGGCATCATCTCTATCCTTTCTGAAGATTACGTAGTTGCGTAAAAAGTTTGTGTTTGTTCGTTTTAGGTGTGTCTCTTGTACACACAGCACTCTTGAATTGTGTTCATGGAGGAGTTCTTGTAAGTCATCGAGGTTTCGAAGGCCTTGGATGTTCCACTGTAATATTTCTGTCTGCATATTTAAACAAGAGAGATGCTGCTGTGTGTACAAAGAGTATCCTGTGTTGGAGTCAGCTCGTTAATTCAGGTGGAAGGACGGTCGTCCGGCCCCGTTATTACTTTTTTTGCTTTTCTTGGCGCGCTCCAAGGAGGTGCGCCGCTCTTTTGGTACCAAGAGTACCGTTGTATCTATTGCCTCCTCAGAGGCACTGGATGCCCGCACATGTGAGCTGGTGGTTAGGATTTTAGGCCTCGCCTGGTGAGGTGAGGCCTAGAGCCCAGAGGACCCTGGAGTCTCCGGCCTCAATTTGCTTGGAGGCGGAGTAGACTGAACTACTGCCACTTTGGGGCCAGCGCCACAGCCGATGGCTCGCTCTGCGCTGGCCGAAGGGGTGGCGAGGGCTGGTGCGGTGTTGTCCCCTGACGCGCCGCATCAGCATATGTTGTGCCGTAAAATGGCGACACTCTTCGTCTTGCTTCTTTGAATGTGATATTTTCTTCGACTTTAAAAGTGATTATTTCTTTTTCTTCCAGTTAGGACACGAACGTGAATATGCGGCGTGTTCCCCGTCACAATTGACGCAGTGAGGCGTAGTAACACAGTTATCAGATGGGTAGCCGTGGCTACCACATCTTGCACAAGTTTCCGGACCCCTGCAGTTCTGCGAGCCATGAACAAATCGTTGACATTTATAACATCGTCTTGGATTGGGAATGTAGGGACGGACAGAGAGTTTGATGTTGCCTGTGTCTATAGATGAAGGCAGTGTGCTAGATGCAAAAGTGAGTATTAAAGGTTTGGTAGGCATTTCTTTGTTGTCGCGTCTGATGATGATTCGTTTCACATCCGTGACGTTTTGCTCTTTCCACCTTTCAAGCAGTTCCTGTTCAGACATTTTGAAAAGATCTGCTTCTGAAACAACTCCGCGTGTGGTATTCATTGATCTATGAGGTGAAACAGATATTGGCATATCACCCAATGCTACGAGACTGCCAAGTTTTTCATAGTGATGTTTTTCAGGCAGCTCAAGGAGAAGGTCTCCACTAGCCATCTTTGTAACCTTGTATCCTGGGCCAAAGACCTCAGTCAGAGATTTCGTAACAAGAAATGGAGATATGGCTCTGGCTTGTTTTGTTGGATTTTCGCTGTGCACAACATGGAATTTGGGAAGCATTGTCTGGGTTCGCTGAAAATTGATATTTCATTGGTGCGTCCCCTCTTTGTGGAAGACGATCTAAGAGACAAGGAAATGCAGTTGTTCCCATAGTAGTGTACTTTTTTTCGGCAGCAATGGTGACCACCCACCGTGGAGTCCAACCAGGGGACGCTGAAGCACTTAATAGCATAAGGCTGCAGACGCTAGCTGTACATTGCCACTATAACCAAATATAACTACTCAAGGTTGAGTAATTACACAAGGTTAACCCTTGCCACCAGGAAAATTGGAAGTAAACAGAAGAGAGAAGTAGACAGGACAGACTAAAAAAGATAGAGATAAAGACGAAGTTGTAGGGGAGAGAGATAGTAAAAGGTGACTGCCGATTTCCCCTAGGTGGGTCAGCCCAGGGGTGCCGTCTACGTGAAGCCGGGGCCAAAGGGGTGTGTTGCCTCTGCCGGGGGGCCTTAAAGGTCCATTCACCCAGCGTCGGCTCAACCCCCAGGATCCCCTTTTTCCCGGACACGGCAAGGCCACGCACGGCTAGGCGTGGGAGGGAGTCAAAACTCCCCCGTTAGCTCGGGTCCGTGGTGTCGCTACACACCAAACGCCTACTTGCGCAAGCGCGCCTGCGGGGTTGTATAGCACCAGTGATGGCATGTATGTATAAGCTCTGGGAAGTGTTACTATGTGAATTATTTTGTGTGGAAGGAAGAGTATAATCACTATTCCTAGTATATATAACAGTAGATTTTAGTGCTTTTGTATTGTTATCCCACTGCCTGTCAGTCATTCAATAGTCTACTGCTCTGTTTCTACTGTGTAAGTGTAACTTCTTTGATGTATACTTTGCTCGGATAGGTTTGTTCCTGATGTGATTGTGTACGATGCAAGTGACTCATCATGTATGCAGCTTCACTCATAGTATAAATAAAAGTACTTATTTTAAATATATGTAGCGATAGCATGCAAATACTTATCTTTTTCAAGGTGCATGTACAATTTTTAGCCCTACAAAGGTACTGGTATATTTAATACCGAAACTGGCATCTTAAAACAGTTTGTTAGTGGATGTAACAATGTGTTTTAACCAATATTACTATTCTCAGATGAGCTGTGAAAAACTCTATGGAAGTGTATTTACAATTTTTGAACTGTGTGAAGGTAAATGTTCTAATGTTCTTTTATTGTGGTCCCTGTTTCATGCAAATGACACATAATTACTTTGTAGTGGCATATTACTAGTTGTGATTTTACAAATATGGGCTGGGCAACACCGCAGTTGAGGCCAGCTACAAGACATACATGCAGTGCACTGGAACATCACCTCACATATCTGGTGTACAGTCTTTGGCCATCAGTGAACTGAAGTTTTTTCAAGCAGACGAACAGACAGCTGTATGGGAACTGTGTTGATGTGCAAACTTTGAAGTCTTTTTGTGGATTATTTTCGGGAAACGAAATAGGGTCTATTGCTTTTTTATAAACACTGTTTGTGCCGAGAAGCTTAGTAGCTTAGAAATGTATTATTCGTGGATTGTCTAGAATTTTTTTGGCGCTGTGCCGGCTTTTCAGTCCAAGTGTCCTGACACGCTTCTTTACTGTGTTGTGAATGAGCCAAGCTATGTATATAAGCAGAGTAATATATCAGACATGTTAAAAAGTTTGATGCACAGCCCTTTTCTGTAGCATGACATTGTCAAGGGCTTTAGTCTTGTGTTTCTTATAAAGACTGCTTGTCACTGGGCAGCAGCAGAATCTATGCATAAATCTTTTGCGAGATGGTTCGAGAAACACTGAGTTCAGACATAACAGTGCTGGGGGATTTCTCTCGTAAATTACTTTCTGTATATCCAAAATGAGTGTATGAGAATTGTTGTTTTATAGCCATTCATCTTAATATATACACATCAGTGCATGTATGTATGTATGTGTGTATGTATGTATGTATGTATGTATGTATGTATGTATGTATGCATGTATGTATGTATGTATGTATCTTTTAAATGAGAATTTGTTTAGTATTGACGAGTAAATTTGGTAGTTATTTGGCTGAATTTCTTTCTAAATCTTTTTCTTCTGAGCTATTATTCACTTGAATTCGTTCTTACTGCATAAAATAATTGTAACCTTATCCAAAATATGTGCATTCGAAGAAGTTGTTTCGTTTGCTAACGTACAGTCATAAGCAAGAAATTGGGTAAAGTGGAACCAACCAGCAAGGATCAGAGCAGAGCTACTCTACATGGCATATCTTGTACAAATTGCGTTGGTGGAATATGTCGATTTCAACATATCAAGTTTAATCAGATTAAACAAGCTCTCACCCGTGGTTCTATATGTGTGTGAGATTTGTGCATATTGATTGATATGTGGGGTTTAACGTCCCAAAACCAGATTTGTGCATATTGAAATACCGGTTGGCAATTACTATTGAGGTCACACACCTTGTCAAGATGAATGCACGAATTTTGTCCACGCATCATTCATCTGTATTGGAACTGTTGCTAATAAAAGAACTTTGGTATACCTTGTGACCTTCAATAAAATAATTATTATTTATTACCCCCCCCCAGAATTGTAAATGGTGAGGTGAAGTAAACGCAGCTGTGTGGTAATCACAACATCTGAAATCTCGAAATTTCTCAACTTGACTTTTCCATTTTTTTCTCGCTTGCTCTATTTTTATATGGTTTTCTTTACATTAGTCATAGTATAATACAAATTCATTACACATAGTTAAAATGCTCACAAAAAACTGCACTACGCTTTCTTCACTAATCCCCCTGAGTGGGTGTGAGCTGAGTCAAGGGAAACAAACAAGCAAAATATTGACATTGGCTTTGAATGAAATCGTCATCCTCCTTGCTGGATCTATGTAGGCGACATATGAATGGTTTGGGCGTAGCTGAGCTTATCTGCGTCATTCCACCCATTGGCCACACTAACTTCCTGGTAAAAGGACAGCGAATTGTCGACGCCTTGATCTTCAGTTTCACTGAAAATCGGAGGGTCTCGCTGGCGGGGCGTACCTGAACAGAACACCGCAGGCGGTGCCTGTAAAGGGCTGCTCGGCCAGCGTTGTCAGGCATGACAGGCATGGGGGGAAGTGTTCGGTTTCGGAGTTCCAGGTTTTGAAATACCCAGCAGCTCCACCAATTGTCACGAGGCGTTCTGTCACCGTCTCTGTAATTCACCCACGTAGGGTGAAACACACAAACGATGGTCAAAATGTCTACTTAGGGGAATATTGTGAGCTTGGAAAGCATTGTTGACAAAGATGGAACAGCTTGTTTACGTTTTTTTACTTTGTTGATTTCCTGCTGCTTCTTAATCCCGCCCTGTCCCTCTCGCTTCTTTCTAGCGTTTCTTCCTCCTTTTTGGAATGCGAAGCATTTCTTAGCGAACTTCGGCGCCTTTGGGACTATCTATCTATCTATCTATCTATCTATCTATCTACCTATCTATCTATCTATCTATCTATCTATCTATCTATCTATCTATCTATCTATCTATCTAACTTTCTATCTAACTTTCTATCTATCTAACTTTCTATCTATCTATCTATCTATCTATCTATCTATCTATGTATCTATCTATCTTGTAGCATGAATATATGGCACATGTTGAAGTGCCAGCGAAACAGGAGAAGGAAGGCTGTTGCTGCTCGTGCTTGCTCCGCGTGACAACTCGTCGTTCCTACCTATGCCATTTCTTCAATAAAGATCTCTCCGGTTCACTGCTAAACGCGTAGTAATGATCAATAAATTATTCAAAAAAATTATACCATCTATCTATCTATCTATCTATATATCTATCTATCTATCTATCTATCTATCTATCTATCCATCTAGCCGCCTACGACTTTTAGCTCTCCTGGCCATTTCAATCATGGTATCGATACCAAACTTGACATGGCATAACATTACTGTATGAAGAACATATTTGATTAGTCATAACATGAAAATCGTGACATCTATGTCAGAAATGTCATGATTTACACTTAAGAGTACTGCAGCTCTTGCGGTGGTTCCGTTCACATGACACGTTGCAACACTCGTATGGTATGACAAGATTGCATGGCGAACACGAGAAACAGACCCTAACATAAAAATCAAGACATGCGTTTCATGTAACAACATGACTACTTGCCACCTTCTAGATGCACTCACAGCCGTTTCGCGAGCGTCACATATACAAAATTTGGTAATACAATACGTGAATGGATGACGAAGGTATGATACTGGTGCGAAGTCGAGAGTTCGACGGAATGCCGTCTGGTCAGGTAAAGGCATTGTTGAATAAAAGAGGTCACTGACCAATGTCAAACAAAACAATGATGTTTAGGGACCCGTACGAATCCCTTGTTCACAATCTGTGAACAAGGGATCCGTACATTGTGAACAAGAGATCCGTACGGGTCCCGAAACCTCATTGTTTTGTTTGACATTGGTCAGTGACCTGTTTTATTCAACAATACTGGTGCGAACATGATGAACATTAGATGCGTTTCATGTAACAACATGACTACATGCAACGCTCATGATGTGCTCATGGCCGTTTCGCTAGCTATACACATATAAAACGCGGTATTATGTGACGCGAACGGACGACATAGGTAAATGACACACCCAAACATATTAATCACGACATGCTGTCGTGTAGTATCACTACTATATATATCTATATTTACACCCACGCAGAAAAGCTCGGCAATTAAGGACTAGAAGACAGGAACAGGAGCAGATTGCTTGTTTCCTGCAATTATAATACGAGAAAAATTATATAACAGGGGCTGCATACATTTTTTTTAGTTTCTTACTGTACGCGATAGGGGGACCCAACATTGAAAACACTGCGGTGAGTTCTCATCATTCGATGTATCCATCCTGGAATCTCACACAGCTTATTTAACCAAGTCTCTGTGGTGCCATTTCTACACTTGATGTTAATTCTCCGAAGACTTCTGCACGAATCAAACTTCCTTGCATGTGCGCCCATTATAATGAGAAAGTGGTGATAGCATGCTATGCTACCTCCAATATACGGCACAAAGTCTATTTGATGAACCTCCAAAAGGAATTGTCGTAAAGAATTTTCGCACAAAATCTTTACCGCATTAGTAGCTTTTTATTAGCCAATAATAATGCCTTCTCAGTGACCTCAGTTGAAGTCCGAACATTCACGCTTCATTGCAACTATGCAACGCCATGTGCAAGCAGCGAGGAAAAAACAAAGTTTACAACCAAGCCGTCCTTCTTTGCATAACCATCGCAGGCCGTCGTTAAAATATTTCCATCCCACCTCGATCAAACCGTGACTTGGAAGTGAAATTTTTCAGCCGGCGCAGAGTGGTTTTGTTTTCAAGCGTGGGTGTGGGTGGGGAGGAAGTGTAATAAGCCTGGCTCTGAGTGTGCCCTATTTGGTGAATTTTCACAATGGAATTCTGAGTTATTCATACTAGACTCTTGATTACCATAAAAAGCTAAACTAACATAAACCGTACTTCAGCTAGCGAAACTCCAGCACTGTCGAAAGCGACTTTCGTTCGTGCGTGCCATCGGCTAACCGACTGGCTCGGATTGGTGCTGCGTTCAGGTTGAAGTTAAAGTGAACCTTTTCATTGTATGTTGCTGTGAAAGGATGCGTCATTGGGAGAAAAATCAAGCGCTTCTTCCTTTCTTGGGATCCCCTTTTATCTTATGAATGCAAGCTTACTTCATCGCATTCCTGTTGTTATGTCTCGAACGTGCAGCACAGGCTTTCCTTTTGAAAGAACCAATTTAAAAAGCGCGTCATCCATATGTTCTTTGTATTGCAATCGATACTTGGTGACTATGAGCAGAAGCGTAGATTGCATTTCATCAGGAAGTAACTGAACCAAATAGATGAAATTCTACTTCCTTAACTCGGAAAAAAATCATTAGGGGGGTTAGCGAATTTCAAATATATAAGCATGTGTAGATATTACCCACTGGATAAAACAGCGAACAAGAATAAAGTCTCCTCTTTGACCGGATTTAGTCGACAACCACCAGGTGATATAGATATGCGCGGAATATAACAAATCCCTATACATAATCTTCATAGATTACGGAAAGGCATTTGATATGCTTGAGCTATCAGAAGTCATGCCGGCAATGCGGAATCAGGGCATCGACAAAGCCTGTATAAACATACTGCAAGAAATCTACAGCTGACTCACTGTCACCATAGTCTTGCATAAAAAATAAAGTCTTAATAACAAAGGGTGTAAGACAGGGAGACACTATGTCTCCAATAGTATTCACCACATGTTTACAGGAGGTTTTAGGGCCCTAAATTGGGAATAGTTAGGGATACGAGATAATTTAGAGTATATAACTAATCGGCGATTCGCTGAAGACATTCTGTTGATGAGCTACTCATGGAACGAATTACACCTCTTTATTTCTGAACTGATTACAGACAGAACAGTAGGTCTGAAAATCGTATGCATAAAACTATACAACGTGCACCATTTTCGGCAGAAAACAGTATTTCGCTATAGGTGGCATGATACTGGAGTGTGTGAAGGAATATGTCTACTAAGAAGACTTATAGCAACCACGTAGCCGAGCCACGAGAGCGAAATAACTAAAGGAATAAAGATGCCGTGGATAATATTCGGCAAGTATTCTGATATTATGAATGGTTGTGTACTACTATGCTTACAAAAACAGGTACATAACAGCTGCATCATAGTGGTAGTTTCCCACGGAGAAGAAAGCTTGATTACAAAAAGGATTCAGCTCAAGTTTTGGACGACATAACGATCGAAAGGAAAATGATAAGTGCAACTTTAAGAGACAGGAAGGTGGCATATTGGGTCAAAGAAGAAACGGGTGCTAAGGACATCATGGTTCAAATTAAGGAGAAACTGACATAGGCAGAGGACGCCGCACATAGGCAGGATTTCTGCTAGTCATTAGGCGTAACTGACTGGATTCAAAGAGAAGGCAAACGCGTGAAAGGGTAATACAAAGCTATGCGGGCAGATGAGATTGGGAAGCCTGGAGGTATTACGTGGCAGCCAAGAGCAATGGACCGGGTTGGTCGGCGGAACATGAGAAAGGCCACAAAACTGATAGCTGGGCGAGTTGGAATGTATTCATGTTGACTTTTTTAGCGCCCAGAAAAAAAACAGGACTAAAAACAGATGAGCGCTATCTAACTACTACTTTATTTTTGAAAGGAAGAAAACATATAAGAACCTGAAAAACGGCTCAGCGCATGTGCAAGTCATGTGATGGACAAACTTACAAAGACATGGCCGAATATAATTGAAAAAAAAAATCTATACTTTTCATCTGTTAGAGCCACCGATTGTTGGCTGATAAATTTGTTTTTACAAATATTTATATGGAAGGCTTCCGTCAGTTCACGTGTTACCGTGTCAGCTCTATGTTCTCACATAGAGATAAACTAACATGTGAACGGACGGAAGCCTTCGATATAAATAGGTTTAAAAACAAATGTACCAGCC
Organism: Rhipicephalus microplus; assembly: GCF_043290135.1. Lineage (NCBI taxonomy): Eukaryota > Metazoa > Arthropoda > Arachnida > Ixodida > Ixodidae > Rhipicephalus > Rhipicephalus microplus. The sequence goes on from NC_134703.1 coordinate 161,386,121, forward strand.
AACCATCGGTGGCTCTAACAGATAGAGAGTATAGTTTTTTAAATTCAAATTTGCCATGTCTTTTCATGTTTGCCCGTCACATGACTTGCACATGCACTAACTTGTGTCCAGGTCCTTATATGTTTTCTTCCTTTCAAAAATAAATTACTTGTGAGTTAGCACTCGTCTGTCTCTTTCTTGTATACTTTTTTGTGTGCGCTAAAAAAAGTTCGCATTGGGAAGTCCTTTGCCTGACATTTGGTGTAGTTAGGCTGCTGCTGCTAGCGTTACTACATATGCTACCTGTAGGTAGCAGAGTAGCGCATCTGTTTGCAACGCCACTAGCAACCAAAAACTGCGGATAAATTGATGCACAGGCCACGCCCGGAAATTATGGCTGCACCACCAAAAGCGGTCCCCGTCTTCTTGGAATCTATCATGTAACTGTCAGGCACTGTTTACCCCATCAGCGATGAACTGATGCTTTCATTTCCTTGAGCTTCATGTCCTTAAGGTTCGTCAGCAAAGGCACTGCGTTGGAAACAACTCAAAAAACAACAGAAATAGCCGATGCTGCAGGCTTAGCGAAGAGCTCCTTGAGTCTTACCCCACCGCAGTGGTCTAGTTACTAAGGTACTCGGCTGCTGACGCGCAGGTCGCGGGATCCAATCCCCGCTTCGGCGGCTGCATTTTTGATGGATTCGAAAATGCTGTAAGCCCGTGTGCTCAGATTCGGGTGCACGGTAAAGAACCGCAGGTGGTAGAAATTTCCGAAGTCCTCCACTGTGGCGTCTCTCGTGATCATATGGTGGTTTTTGGACGTCAAACGCCACATATCTATCAAATCAATCCTTGAATTTTGAAGGGCATATATTTTGTGTTTGTCAGTTTTTGCTTAGCCTGCATAGCTGGCACCACATGTCATTACGCTATGCTTTTGCGTTCTGCGTAAACGGACAGAGTCAAAAATGCTTTTGCGTTCTTGTGGCATAGTCCCTAAAGCAGGTGTTTCTTCTTTCTTCGCTGGTCGTTCACACGCCAAGCACGTTGACCGGCGATCAGCGACAGGCTTAAGCAATCCGCCTATAAGACAAAGCACGACGTATCCGCGCAGCTATGGTTGCTAGTCAAGCAAGATGGCGAACCTATGCACATTTCTGCTCCCGTAGGGATAGTATAGAGGACCTCCAGCTGCTGGTGATAATAATGATGATGCTCAGTCCGTGACTTTCTTCATCAACTGACACACCTCAATATTAGCCAAAAAAACGATGTATACACAGCAACACGATAATTTTGTGTTTCTGCTTGTAGTGTTCTTCAAACTGCCATCGGATGCTCCATGTTAGTGTGGCACAGAATTCAAGTCAATGTGTTGCGTGCCTATGTGGGCATAGTCGTGTTCAGCCAGATAGTGAAGTCATCCAGCTACGGCCTCTCGAAATTATGTGAAAGGCAAGAAATGCAGCTTTCGCATCAGTTTACTGTGTAGCCTGATTCAACAAAGTAGATAACCTTCGCTACAAATAATAAAAAAACCATGGTAAACCACTAAAGCGTCACGGCATACCGATCTGATGAGAAGTGGTTCTGCAGTGGCTCACCTGACTAGCGAAGCGGTTTCAGCGGATAATTTTCGTAGTTCCAGTGTCATTATTTTTTCTGACAGTAAGGAGAAGAGATTTTATCATCAGCACCATTCATGATCAGCTACTACGTATTGATCATTCTCTTGGTTACTTTCCAGCCATTGGAAGTGATCGATCAGCCGAGCGCTGCTGTCTATTATCGCAAGTGAAGTAGCACTCGAGCACAGTTGTCGCTTCTGCCTATACTGTAGGGTTGTCAGAAATTGAGGTAGACAATAGTATTGAGAGTATTTCGGAGGTTCCGATCTGAACTCTGGGCCTTCAGTGCAAAACCAGGTGCTGTCTTTCAGTATTATGACGCAGGGCAGCACTGGATAGTATGAGAGATAAATGTATCCTAGATATCATTGTAGGTAAACTTAGGGTATCTTGCACCTGTATCAGGATGCGTCTGCCAAGGTTTTTCGCAGCTACGAAACACCTGAAACGTGTCTGGGCTGCAGAAGACCTGTCGCTTAAGAATAAAATTATCAGTAGTGTAGCATAGCTATGTCAGCCTAGTCAAACCAACTCCTAAACCGGCTGTAGAGAAGAAAAAAAAATAACAAGGCCGGCCTTACTTCACAACAGTTACCAAGAATTTTAAATTGTAGAAAATGTTATCCTGGTGGCATAGCTAGGATGAAGATAAAAATTGTATTTCTTCTGGCGTCTTCTGAAACAACGTAAAGATGGTGCTCGAAAAAGAAGTGCCCCCCAAAATTTGAGGAGCTATATTGTTTCAGGGTTGTTTTTACACTGCGATGTGCAGGGGAACAAAATTTTACTGACACCAGCCATTCATAGGTCATGTTTTATACGAAGAATGAAAGAACACGTTTCGACAATCGGCGTGGAATGAAAAGTGGTAGTAAGAGCGAAGCCATCCCTGAGATTCTACTTTGTCAGCCTGCGTACCCAAGTAGGTTTTTTTTTCTTTTGAATGCGTGTTTTTCCTTTTCTTACAACTATAAGGAATATATGTGAGACAGCCTGTTCCATGCTAAAAAGTATGCCTATATCACGTCCAAGGTGTCACGAGAGCACGCGCATGCAAAAGTTTGTCGCAAGTGCTCATAATTATTAGGTGTTCTGCTTTTAAAATTCGCCGTATTTTTTCAGTGGAAGGCGACTACCCAGTGGGACACTCGACATTAAGCCAAATTTCTCCACTTTCTTGAATTTCGTAGTGTGCAATGATCTCACTTCCATCACGTGATTTTGTTTTGATTCCTTCACCGGATTTACGAAGTGATTGCTGAAGGTAGAGCGAAGCTCCTCGGAATAATATAAAATATTTATGCGATATATAAACGATTACTAAACAGCTGGTGCCTTTCACACTGTTCTTCTATACACGCGTAATTGTGTTTATTGTTTTCCCTAAAAGAGTACGGTTTTGTGGTCGCGAATGGGTCATCTAACTTATAACAAGGACGTCCGAAGAGGTCATACTGAGCTTTGGCCAGATGTGGATAAGGTACTAACTGAGGAAGTTCGAAGCAACCTGGATAATGATAAATTCAGTCTCGGGTATTGGGTGGTCTGCCTCGCGCTGTACGCGGCTTGTATGCGATTGAAGTTATGAGCGGTGAACTGCCTGAGCTACACCGTGTCGTGGTTGGTATGCACGCTGCGTGCACTCCGCGAATTGTTCTGCGCATGCCATTGTCTGCTTCCTCAGAGAGGGATATTGGAGCGGTGCCGCACAGTGCAAGCTTCGGTCCAATAGGGAGCTGGGACGCCTGCGGCCACAATGGACATACTGTTGCAGACCTGGGTCTACCCGAGGCTTCGCCACTGACGTGGGTTGCCGAAACGTCAGGGTTACGTCTAAACCAGTCTCTTGTGGTAGCGTGGTGTAACTTCTGGTGGAGGAAACGAACACTGACAAGAAGGGCATACGAAAAACAAATATATGGTTATGGCATTATTTACACTTATTTACAGCATAGACAGGTTAGGAGTTCCACAAACGACGAGCGTGGTGGTTGAACCGTTACATGATTCAGAGCCACGTCCAGCACTTTGCAGCGTCTTTATACACCCTGTCAAGCTCCTCCTCTTTGATTGGAACGCCAGTCACGCACAAAAGACACCACCCACATGGCATCAGTATGAAACGCACGGTCCGCCGAATAGTTATTGACCCTCCTGATGCAATGCTCGGAGGAGAGGGGAAATGGGGTTCTCTCCCGGAACAATTTAGCGGTTGGGTTGCTTCTTCCGCCTTTCCCTGGAAGGACAGCCAAGGAGCAGATACTTGAATCACGGAGCCACGACCTGTGTGGTCGGTCCGCTTCGCCGTCTCGCTAAACAAGCAGACCCGGAGGATTTACTCGTAGGGACATTGGCTGACAGACCGTCTTCCAATCTTTTTGTCGCTCCCCACCGCCAGACGCTGGTTCCGAGAGAACTGGGGTCTCGGAGTGTGGCAGCTTGGGCTAGTTGGTATGGCATGACGATAGTTATAGTGCGAGAACAAAACAACGACACACAGACAAGAAAGACACGAAGCTTCTTGACACAGAGACAAGAAGGGCACGAAGGTTTGATATCCGCCCAGGCCTCATAGACTTCCTCAGCCCACACTCCTTCATCTTTTATGCTCTTAAGGATTGCTTGCTTTCGTTTCGCGCGGCCCAAAGTAAGGCGATGTCCTTCACAAATTTCAATGAGTTCCTTCACTTTAAGGTTCTTTGTCGTTCACACTAGCCTATTGCTGTTTGCCCCTGTTAAGAATGAACTTGCTGTGTTCACTATACGTCTACGAGCATGACGCGCAAGCAGTTTCTTACACTGCCGTGTTTACACCCTCCGCATTAAGTACTTTGGGTTTCAAAGCGTCTCTGACTTGGCTTGAAACGATCAAATCTCACTCTAGTGCTTCACACAGCCCTTCTATAAACTACTATAACCTGTGCTAGAGTAGCCTGGCGAACTGAGGGGAAAACATGAGGCACTTACCGCATCGATGGCGCTGATGCCGGCTGACCCCGCAGCTGTCATCCACTGTTACGAAGGCGTGACGCCAACACAATCCCGAAGGCGCCACTGCTCCGAACTCCGCCGCCAAGGTCACTAGCCGTTTGGTAGCGTGCGTTACTCAGCTCGCAACTGCTTTTGCGCAGAGCTGATAGACGAGCGGACGAGACGGTGGTGAGATAAGGCAAGATTTATGTAAGCATAAAAATACAGGCGTACATATTTGGCACTGGGGTCGACAGCTTAGGGACTGGAAGAGCCGAGACGTCTTCTCTCGCACGCATACGTCAGCTTCTCTCTGACACATAGGTCAACTGCTGGGGACACGGCGTCTGGCTTTTTTATAGGCACTCGGTGGATCTTTTGCGTCACCAACGTCCAACCAGAAGCGCTGCTGGTCATGATGTCAGAATCCTCCAATGGTTATTTGCCATTGGGCTGCGTCATTATCATCAAATCTGGAGGCGCTGCACGGAATTGCACCCAAGGAAGAGTGATGTTGCCACGCATTGCGTAAGACTCGCCAGACTGGAAAGCGCTGATTGGTTCATCGATCTCGTGGGCTGAGGCAGCTTTATATGCGTTGCGTAAGACAGACCAGCGCCGCTGCTTGATGACGTCGTTGAGTTGATTGCGTCTGGTGGGATCGATTGCTGGTCTTGACACAGATTGCCTTTGCAAAGGCATTGACGCTTGGTGTGGACTCCCAGACGTAACAAGGCATAACGCGATTGGCGAAACAGAGGCTTCAGGCCACGCGTGGCTCTTGCGACTAAGATACCCACCACCGTGTTGCGTGTACGCCACTACTGGGTCTAGTCGACTTCAGCTTTTCTGTGACTGACAAACAGGTAACCAGCGTCAGTCACTTCGGCAACGTGCTATGAATCATGGCAGACAGGGTGCAGCCGACTCGTCTTCATCTCCGTGTGATCAAAAGAGAAAAGACAGAAGAAACCATAATTGATTTGATTTGATTTGTGGGGTTTAACGTCCCAAAATCACCATATGATTATTAGAGACGCCGTAGTGGAGGGCTCCGGAAATTTCTACCACCTGGGGTTCTTTAACGTGCACCCAAATCTGAGTACATGGGCCTACAACAATTCCGCCTCCATCGGAAATGCAGCCGCCACAGCCGGGATTTGATCCCGCGACCTGCGGGTCAGCAGCCGAGTACCTTAGCCACTAGACCACCGTGGCGGGGCGACAGAAGAAACCAACACGACTTATAAGAAAAGGGGGAAAAAGCATATTGTATCTGAAGAGTGTGGAAACAAAAAGAACAAACAGCAAATTCTTCCTTGTGTTCTGTACAGCTGCTTGTGTTAGTGTTTAATGCGGTGCACAACAAACTGTGCCACTAGTGTGCTTGGCAGAGAGGCTGTCGTCGCTTCGCAGAGAGCTGTCATGTGTGCGGCTGGAGCACAGCAATTGCTGCTGCTATTCTGACCGAGGGCTTTCTTGCTCTTCGAATCAGCAAAAGTGATAATCGTCATAGCTAAGAGCAAGGTGGGTGTGCGGATCAGGCTTGCCGTGTGCTGTTCATCAAACACACGCGCGTGTCTGCGGCGCTATACGAGCGCGGAGCAACGAGATATCGTCTCGTCGAAGGCAGGCAGACCCTGTAGTTCTTTTAAAGACGATAGCCTTTCTTGGGGACCTTTAACACAGAAATTTCGGTCTGTCTGTTCGTTTATCTGTTTGTCCAATTTTAACAATACTGGGTTTTCTAAACAGCACCAGGCGATACCAGAAAGAGCCGACCATATACTCAACGCCCACCAATGTTGCTCAAGGTTCAGCTTTCATACTTGTTCAATTGTCAAGTGAAAGCAATATTTGCGCATATCTGAGGCATCATAACAACACGTACAAACTCTGTATGTGCGTCTTTGCTAGAAAAAGCATACATAGGTAATTTTAAGGACCATAGCGGTTATCACGCTGCGCTTACAATGCAATGCTTGCACAAAAAGGCAAGTGTGTCTACCGCTTTGCTAAGATGACACGGGAGTGGCACCTACTCGTCGCCTTTCGTTCTACATCTTATCTCCTCTGAGACGGGCCCACACGCCCGTCTCAGAGTAGCACGCTTCGTTTTTCAAGATAACAGCCAGATATCGTTCATGTCTCACGTGTAACGTGACTCGATGAGCTTGTTCGCCTACGCTGCACGCTCGAGGCACTCTAACGCAGCGGCTAAAAATTATCATTCACCAATTTCTTTGGGAAGAACACCAAATAAACGTTTTGTTCACTCTCTTCAAATGCAAGACTATCGTCTTTCGACGACATTTGCAGATTAACATGCAGATACGCGGTCAATTTTTTTTTCTCTCACTTTCCTTCAATTCTCGAGAGTGATTTGAGCAGCTTTCTTTTGAGACCCCTCATTCGCGCGTGACGTAGACGCTCAACAACAACTTTCACAATCTGCTCGCTGTCGTTCTTCTTGAATTTTTAGGGAAAAGAAGTGTGACCGCCCAGCGTGAAAAATGACTAGATACGCGAATACTCTTTCATTGCATCGGTCTCAAGGAACCAAAATAGGTGATTGAAGTAGCAGAAAGCACAATATCAGAGTTTTGATAATAAAGGGTTTTTCATGTCGGGATTGAGATTTCCTTTGTCACAATGAATAAGCCTAGGTGAAGCATCTCCGAACGGCCGTTCTCACAATAATCGTCCTAACTACCATAGTCGCTTTTTTAAACACTGCGTCTATTGAGTCACTTTCCCTCAATCAACCATACTCTTGTCCAGCAGAATTGTGAAAACGTTCACAATGAGAAACCAGTGATCTCAAAAACATGTATACCCCTCGCCCGGTGCAAACATGTTCATTCGACTCCAGCAGGTAGACTTGATCGTGAATTCTCCGTGACTAGGCACTTGGCATGTGTTTTGCAGTTGACATGGATGACTATGATATAATTTTATAACGAGCGGCAACCCAGCTGTTCTATTTCAGCTAAATAAAATTAACATAACTAATCAAGCAAGTAGACAGTAAAATGACCTTGCGATAGCTGAACGCTGCAGTAGGAATATTGCCCACGTAAGTCGAACACACATAATAAGGTTTTTATTTTTATTTTGCTAACATTTACTGGTAATGTTTTGTCCATGCTATATTCCTACACAGGCGTTGAACCAAACATGAATCCGAACTGGCACCGGTAGGCAGACCGGAAGGTTCGCCAGAGCTCCGACTGTCATCAAAATCTTGCAATGTCCGTGACCCCGACAAGATATGATGCCTAAATTACAATGCCATTTATCATTTTGAAAAAAAAAACGTTGATATATTTCGCTCCACGAACATAAGTTGCAGCGGTCGGCCTATAACTCATCATTACATGTCTGATCAAGGTTGTCCCAAAGTTCCCAAGCTTTGAACCTAACGACTTTTTTGTGCGTGCAAATGCCTTTAAATTGTGCTTTGGAGTTCCCAGCCTACCAGCATTCGGGGTTTGCCACTGAAGGACTCAATTGCTACAATTTAGGAACATATTCCCAACGTACAATCAACTTCCTGTTCAATATTGATTTCAATATTCAGCATTCTTGCTTTGCCTTTTGTGTTATATTCTTGAATCTTTTTCTTGATTCTAGTATTGTATGATATTCCATTCCTTCTAAAGCGCTGCATAGAATAGCAATACTTTAAAATAGGAAATAATTCAACAAGAAATTGCAGATTCCACCTAAACTCTAAGCCGAAACTCGGCAAAGTTGGACTAACTGCAGTCGTTAAACCAATGGACGAACGGTTCGTCCAACAGGGACTAAATGTGTGACAATGCGCGTCTTGCGCAAACGCCAGGCAATGAAGGGACCAACGGGGAGGGCAACTGCGCCGCGATCGCCTCCTGTCGATGCTGCACTGCAATGCTCGGCGTGGTCGGCGATCATGAAAACAAGTTAAATAGGCTATACGGCACTGTGAAAGTGAAGCACTATGAAACGAATAGAAGATGTTATGAGAGAAAAGTAGTACAACACGCTGTCAGTGCACACAGCAAGTGCCCTCGCGTTTCCACCATGCCGGCACGGGCGAGCCGAAGCCAAGTGAAAGTCTCCGCAAACAAGGGCAATGCCGAGAACTCGCTTTAATGTGCTGAATAAGTTCAAACTACGGTGAACACTGACAATGCTAATAAAGGTAAGCTGTTCATCAGTGGTCGTCTACCCACACAGTGACCACAAGTTCAAAGCGATATATAGAAAAAGTAGGCTTCGTACGTCATCGGTATCAAGCGGGCTGCCGGTGTGAGTGCATTGCCGGCACAAGCGAAGGAAATGTCGCGTACAAGTTCACAGAAATAGTAGCTCAGGCAAACTTGTGTCTTTTTATCCATGCGGCAATCGTTATGAAAAATCCAACGTGTAGGCGATCGCGGATACGACTAATCACGCGGCCAGCGGTACACAGGTTGTGCCTTACCAGCACGATGAAACAACCGTGCCTGCGAACGAACTCGTCGCTGTAAGTATACAGATATCTACATCACTCCGTAAGACACAGCGAACATGGGGCACTTACCTATTGTTCATTTGAGACTATAAAATAACGACGGCGAAAATTTCACGCGAGCCGCATGTTGCGATCGCCGGCGGTCGTTGAGCCGTACTCGTCGTAAGCCTAGCGACGCCGTCGGCAAGCCGACACGGTATGGCATCGGCGGGGCGCCTGCGGCTGCTTCGCCGGCTTTCCCGCACAAGCACCGCTGCTATGTTTGTGTTTGCGGACTCGTGCGCCAGCACTGCGAACGCTGGTTCGGCCGACATGATCGAATACCAGCTGATAATTCGTATTATCGGGCTGGAGGCTTGTTGAAGATTAGATGGATCCATATTAAAAGATCGATGCGCATTGGTGCTACGAATAAGCCCATGTAAATTTTCGCGTTACGGTGTCAATATTTATTGTTTTCTTAAGCCGAGTAAAAGTCGCCCACTGGCACTAGATGGGAGGTCAAAATACTGTGCTATATATACCCGAGAGTCTGTTCTCTATAGTACAGCGCGGGCCGTCAGTGTTTGCGGTGTTTTACTTTGAAATAATAGTGCGTATGTATGTGTGTGTGTGTGTGTGTGTGTTGCATGAATAACATACTATGATCTTCAGTGCTGAATAAATTGGAATAAACATTATATATATTGCACAAACGTAGTGTCGCCATTTTTTTTGCCGTTGGTCCAGACGGTTGAACTGTTAGTACTACTGGAGCATTCTACTGGGCCAACATTTAAACCAAGGGGAGTAAGTGCTTGGGGTAACAGTTGAGCCCTTGCAGTTACTCCCGCAGTTAGTCCAAAATTGGTTCGAAATCTGTGGCAACGTATTTAGACCCCTATAGGACCAATGGCATACCCCACTTCAGTCTTTTTCAGCTTATAGTGTACAGTGGGCACCCGCAGGCAGCGGGTTCGATTCCCGGCTGCGGCGGCTGCATTTCCGATGGAGGCGAAAATGTTGTAGGCCCGTGTACTCAGATTTGGGTGCACATTAAAGAACCCCAGGTGGTCAAAATTTCCGGAGCCCTCCACTACGGCGTCTCTCATAATCAAATGGTGGTTTTGGGACGTTAAACCCCACAAATCAATCAATCATCAACCTACAGTGGGAATTGATGATATGCGAAGCACGAATGAGAAATCTCGATTGTTGTTGAAGCACAACCTTACGAGGTGGAGGTAAATGATGTCATACATGACTTCCATGTCATGATTATCATGTTTGGATTTGTCGTTTACCTTCGTCATCAATTCACGTCACGTGACACCAAATTTAGTATATATGGAGCTAGCGAAACGGCAGCGAGCACGCTATAAGCGTGGTATGTTGTCATGTTCTTACATGACATGCGTGTCACAATTATTGTGTTTGCACTAGTCATATATTTCGTGATCCATTGACGTCTCGTGACACCAAATTTGGTATACGTGGCGCTAGCGAAATGGCTGCGTGCGAATCATGAATGGCCCGATATAATCCAACGTAGCGTTGACGCGCGCTCACGCTGGCACAGTGACGTTACGTAAGCAAAACACCAGCACTCTACAGACCGACCTCAAACGTGACCGGCGCGTCCAGCATCCGTCGGCGCGGCCCGACGGCAACCGGCGCGAAATGCAACATCCACACTTCGCGCCGATGCAACACCCAGACAGTACTGCGTCGCCCTCTTTTCGTGACAGAAGGCCGCGGGACGTGCTGAAACGCGCCTGCGTCAAAGGAACGCAGCGTGGCGCGCGCCTTTTTTTTCTTATGTAATCCCTAAAGAGAAAAGAAGAGAAAGGTGAGCCCCGTTACTCTCTGCCTCAGAGTGCGACACCTCTACAGTACCTCACTAGAGAGGTGGGTAAGGAGAGAATAAAAGGATAGGATTAAAATGTATATATAGATAGAGGAAGGAGAGCGAGGTACAGGAAGAGCGAGCGACAGAAGTAAAGAAGAGATAGGAAAGATGGACACGGTTGCAGCATTTCAAGGATGGGGCACCACTGGCGAGAGCTCTTGTCGGCGTTTAAAGATGGTGTATGGTGGGCACAGTCGGCCAGAGCTGCGCTGTCGTCGGAGATCGGCGTCGCCCCGCCGCGGTGGTCTAGTGGCTAAGGTACTCGGCTGCTGACCCGCAGGGCGCGGGTTCGAATCCCGGCTGCGGCGGCTGCATTTCCGATGGAGGCGGAAATGTTGTAGGCCCGTGTGCTCAGATTTGGGTGCACGTTAAAGAACCCCAGGTGGTCTAAATTTCCGGAGCCCTCCACTACGGCGTCTCTCATAATCATATAGTGGTTTTGGGACGTTAAACCCCACGTATCAATCAATCAATCAATCGGAGATCGGCGTCAGGAGATGGCGTAGAATGAGCCCAGTTGGCCAGAGCTACGCTGTCGTCAGAGATTGCAGGGGCACAACCGGTCGGCACGAAATTCAACGAGCGAGTGGCGCGCGCCATCGAGGATATGGCAGGACCGGCGCCTGGAGTGTCAACGCCGGCGTGACGCGATGAAATGAACGCCGGTGAGCACGTGCTCCGCGTCATGTCCAAATGTATTGGCGCCTTCTATGTGGCATATATTCACGGTCTCACATGACACGCATCTCATAATTATCATAATGGCGCCAGTCACATACCTTCGTCATGCATTCGCGTCACGTAATACCAAATTTGGCGTATGTAAAGCTAGCGAAACGGCCGCGGATGCGTCATCAGTATGGCTTGTAGTCATGCTCTTACACGACAAGCATGTCGTGATTATTATATTTAGTTGTGTCATGTACCTATGTCGTCCGTTCACGTCACGTAATACCAAGTTTGGTACATGTGAAGCTTGCGAAACGGCCGCGAGGGCATCATGAGCGTAGCATGTAGTCATGTTTTCACATAACACGCATCTTATGATTATCATGTTTGCACCAATCACATACCTTCGTCATCCATTCGCATCCCGTAATGCCAAATTTGGTATAAGAGCAGCTAGCGAAATGGCCGCCAGCGCATCATGAGCATGGCATGTAGTCATGCTGTTACATGACATGCATCTCATGATTTTCATGTTAGGGTCTGTCGCTTGTGTTCGACATGCAATCATGTCATACCGTACCAGTTTTGCAACATGCCATGTGAAAGGAACTACCGTAACACCAGCAGGACCATAAAATGTAAATCATGACATGCATGTCACGATTTTCATGTCATGACTAGTCAATTATGCTCTTCATACAGTCATGTTATGCCATACCAAGTTTGGTGTCGATACCATTATCTAAGCGGCCAGGAGAGCTAAAAGTCGTAGGCGGCTAGATAGATAGATAGATGTGCTTAAAAACGCCGAAGTTTGCTGAGATATGCTTAGCATTTAACATAAAAGTTAAATCAATGTGATTGGCTTGGTATTACTCACCATCGCTTATTATGAGGTCACTAATATATTTCACAAAATTCTTTTAGGTACGCTTTTTATGAAACACTTTTCAACGTAATTCTTATCGTTCTTGTCTAATTGGAGTTCGAGAATGTAGGTACAAGCAGAGAACGACAAATAAAAATTTCTGAGTAGCTATCAGACGCCAATCGGCTTGTGAGCTTATTCTTGGTAAAGGTTTTTTAATTGGGTTTAGCGGAACCTAAAGGTTGTGTAAATTACATGTTAGTTTACCGCTAGTACATAGAGCGGGTGCAAACCGCTTTTATTTTACTCCCATTTAGTAAGTATTTTTTTTATTTAGATTATAAATTTGGCATTACATTTTGCATTTACCAAAGTATCACACACCCACACACACATCTGTTGTGTGTGAGTACCGAGAGAGCCACGTGGAATCAGCGTTGAAGACTCGTTGTCTAGTGCGCATAAAAGCGTTGAAAGATTTCTATGTCCAAGTGTACAGAGTGTGCGGCGTACTGATGACTCAGGCTTGCTAGTGTTCAAACCACTTCAAATGACAATAATGGGTATCTCGGCGCTTCATTCGCAGTGCCTAGCACGTCTGCAATCTTACGGCCCAGTTCTAATACACCTTGATTTGCGACTGTTTTACCTCATTTTTGTAACCAGAACGCACAAAAGTGATTGAATACACGTAACATTACCTTTCTGGTTCCTAACGTCCTTCAGTGTTAGAACCAATTCATGAACTGTCCTTCATTTTACCCCAAAGTGCATACAACGCATGTGTGGAATTGAGGTCGTGGAATATTGAAGGGTGAGTGTCCCCTCACATTATTGGGCTATCTATGACTTGTGCGCCTATAAGCTCGAAAAGTATTTGGATGACACTGTCGTTTCACCTAGAAGAGTAGAGCACTGGACTGTATTCCGGCCTGCGCGCGTTGCCTTCTCAACCTCCAGCCTACGTTCTCTTCAAGGTAGAAACCTCGACCAGGCCACAAAAAGATAGCGTATGCGCAGACGCGTGTGCATGAGAGGGTGGTAAGGAACGACATGGCGGACGCAAAGCTGGCTCCATACAATGGCATGTTATGGAGGGGTGGCGCTGCGACGAACCTTCACCTTCCCGTATACTTTCAATGGATACCATGCGCACGCTTACGCGTACGTGTGCCTGTAAACTGGCCATTATAAGCTATCCTAGATTGCAAGTGTCGTTGAGAAGTGCCGCTATGACGTAAAACTTCCTCTTGCGAGTTGGCGAGGCACACACTGAGCATGCAACACGTGCACCTGCGCAACCGCAACCATTTTTCATGCTGCTGTTGATAATAAAAATAACTACACCGATTTGTTCTGTAGTTATCTACGCTTGCGTGCTTTGATCTTTACACCATACAGACGTAGTGAAATTAACATGTTTTCTTGCCTTGTGTGCTTTGGCGCCTATGCCATGTGATATTGGATGTTTTTATTACACAGGAAGAGGAAGAGGTAGGGAAAAATACAGGCCAATATAGAAAGCGACAAAAAAAATGGCAGATCCCACGTGCAGTGGGAATCGAGCATATGCGAAGCACGAATGAGGAAGGTTGATAGGTCAATTCAAAATCAGCACAATGTTACGAGTTCGAGGTAAATTATGCCTTACCTGACTGCAATGTCATGATTATCATGTTTGGACGTTTCCTTTACCTTCGCCAACTATTAACATCACCTGATACCAACAATGGTATATATAAAGCTAGCGAAACGGCCGCGATCGTGCTATGAGGCTAGCATGTAATCATGTTTTACATGACATCTGTATGAGGATTATCATGTTTTGACATGTCATTTACATTCGTCGTCCATTCACGTCACGTAATACCAAGTTTGGTATATGTGGAACTATAGTAAAATGGCTGCGAGAACGCTATGAGCCTACTATGTAGTCATATTTCACATGAAATGCATATGATTATCAGGTTTGGACGCCTCGTTTACCTTAGTTGTCTATTCACTACCGGTAATACGAAATTCGAGACATGTGACGCTAGCGAAACGGTGGTGAGCGCGTCATGAAGGGCCTAACATACTCTGACGCAACGTTGACGAACGCGCAGTCTACACGCAGCGACGCCACGCTAGCGAAACGTGAGCACTCAATAGTCTGACGCAAAACGCAACTGGCGCGATTAGCGTCCGTCGGCACGGCCCGCTGGCGACCCGTGTGAAATGCGACATGCTGCGTTTCGCGCCCCCGACGTTACTCAGACAGCACCGCGTCTACCTCTCTTTGTGACGGAGGGACATTGTGTGCGCTCGAACGCGCATGCGTCAAAGCAACACAGCGCGTCCCTGCGAGTACATGGCAGGCAGATCCACAATGAAGGTCAGTGGGCAGATCCACGTATCTCTCTCTACTAGGGGGATATTGGCGCCTGGCGTGGCATTGCCAGCGTGACGCGATGAAATGAAAGCCGGCGTGCACGCGCACCTGCTCACGTCGAAGTGTATTGGCGCCTTGAGTGTGGCGTGTAATAATGTTCTTACACGACACCCATCTCATAATTTTCATGTTTGAATCAGTCACATACCTTTCTTATCCATTCACGTGACGTAATACCAAGTTTTGGCATATGTGAAGAAAGCGAAACGGCCACGAACACATCATGAGTGGGGGACGTAGTCATGTTGTTACATGACACGCATGTCATGATTATCATGTTTGGACATGCCATTTACCTATGTCGTCCGGTCGCATCCCGTAATACTAAGTTAGGGCCCCGCCGCGGTGGCCTAAAGGCTAAGGTACACGGCTGCTGACCTGCAGGTTGCGGGATCGAATCCCGGCTGCGGCGGCTGCATTTCCGAAGGAGGCGAAAAAGCTGTAGGCCCGTGTGCTCATATTTGGGTGCACGTTAAAAACCCAGGTGGTTGAAATTTTCGCCGCCCTCCACTACGCCGTCTCTCCTAATCCTATGGTGATTTTGGGACGTTAGACCCCACATATCAATCAATAAATACAGGATTTGGTACACGTGAAGCTAGCGAAATCACTGCGAGTGCATCATGTGCGTGGAATTTAGTCATGTTGTTACATGACACGCATCTCATGATTATCATGTTTTCATTAGTCACATACCTTCGTCATCTGTTCGCATCCCGTAATACCCAATTTGGTATAATGAGCACCGCCGTGAAACGCTAACACCGCACTGAAAATGCTGGCGCCCGACTCTTTTACTAGCTCACTGCTCCCTCACAACTGCTCGCTCGCTGGGCGCCTCTCAAGGTGATGGCACAAGTCGGTGATGGCATGTTGCTGGCGGCAAACGTGCCCTCTCTCGGCGCAATTGGCATTGCTTTACAATTCTCTTCTGTTAGGTGGAGGCATTTTTTTCTCCAGCGCCGCCTCTGGTGTGAGCCAGCACCGCCTCATGCTGTTGAGCATGCGCGTCGCGCTCTGCCTGCTCGCGTAGGCCTCTTCAGCGGTGACACGCTCCTCTCTCTCTCACGGGCTTCCTCCTTTCTCAAGCACACACTCAGTTGATCTACAGTTGGGCCTAGCTTGTCAGGGACTCTGCTCAGCTCACCTATATCCATGTCACAGATGTTATGTTCCTTTTAAAAGGACCGAAATCAGCCTTGCCCCAGGTTGAATGCCATTGTCATGATAGTTTTTATTATCGATAAGAGCACGCTGCGTCAGTGACAGCAACTCTCGTAATGAACTTGGCAAGGCTGTTTTCTGTTTTCTCTCACTTCATGAAAGCAACAAACGAAAATAGATGCGCAACAGGGATACCATACAGGTACACTCACGATTAAAAAAAAAACAATTTATGACCGGTGATATCTCAGTGCGACCAAAATCATAACACTGTCAACGAAAACAACAGTGTTGTTATATCTGGAAACAAATTCGGCAGATCCCACGTACCTGCAAATCGATGTTATACAAAGCATGCAGAGGGAAGAAGACCAAGTTGCATTATTTGTTGAGCGACAAATCAAGAAATTACGCTAAGTGTATGTACAAATTATACATGTACAAACACATGTTGTATAGTTGAAGATGTTTATATAACGAGGAAATGAACTTGCGCAACAATGCCAGCTGTAACATAAGTATTAGCAACACCAAGAGCTGATATGAAACTCTGGTGCTCGTAAAGATGCTGGCGCTGAACACTGCTACATAAATCGAATTCAGAGCATGGCAACTAACCACAATTGATATTAAACCCAACGTGACGGCTGTATCAATGGGGTTCAGCCAGAACTGCAACCACTGTTTACGTTTCAAGATAATTAGCGTATATTTGAAAAGTGGTTCTGAGATTTGGCGTAGCTCTGTGATAAAATGCTTCATTGCCCAGGCGAACGCACTGGCTTGTATTCTAGCTGGGACACTGACATTTATTCTTTGCATTCATCTGGTTGAAGCGTCCGATGTTGGCTATTTCTTAACGCTCCCACGTTAAAATTTCCTATGTGTGTTCTCGTCGTTCCTGGGTAGATACTAAGTGTCAATCATCTGAGGCACATACCCGAATACCAGCGGCACATACACCCCTGGGTATGTGCCACTGTCTGGCGGCATGTATTTGATGACGTACGCGACGTGATTGTGACATAATTCTTGTCTTGACCAGCTTGTTTATTCGTCAAACCATTTTACCCTCCATGCTAGTTTTGCTTCATGCCAAGTTAAGAGGGTGACCAAGAGAGCAACCAAACGTAAGTGGCTAGATAGATTGATACGCTCAAAGTCACCGAAGTTCGCTAAAAAACGCTTAGCATTTAAAAATTGTCCTCTTATCTGCATGCATCACTGCAAATGTCGTCGAAAGACGATAGTATTGCGAGTGGGTAGAGTGAACAAAACGTTCATATGATGTTCTGTGCGAGCAAATTGGTGCATTGTATTCTGGAGGCGCTGCGTTAGAGTGTCTCGATCTGTGCAGCGAAGGCAAACGAGCACATCGAGGCACGTGAGGCACGAGCACTCTCTGTCAGTTACCTTCGAAAAAGAAGGAAGGCGTGTGTGCCTGCCTCGGAAGCGTTCAGATGTAGAACGCAAAGCGACGGGCATGTGCCACCACCATGTCGTCTTAGCAAAGCGTTGGAAACTCTTGCCTCTTTGAGCGTAGCGCTGCATTTTCAGCGCAGCGTGATGAACGCTAAGGTTCTTAGAATTACATATGTATGCCTTTGTAGTACAAAGACTCGCATACAAAATATTGAAGTGTTGTTATGCTGCCTCAGGTGTGCGCAATAACTGATTTTATTGGACAATCTCACAAGTATGAACGCTGAAATTTTCGCAATATTGGTGGGCGCTGCTGACGGGGTTAGCCGTTTGGGGTGTTGTTTGAAACCGTTAGGTGTATATTACGCAACGAACAAACTAAAAAAATGCTTCGCATTTAAAAAAAAAGGGTGATGTCTGGGGGTCACCCGATCCTACAGTCGGGCTTGGCTTGAGTGTCCCAACGTGACAGCGGCCCGCTGCGCGTTGCGTCGTGCACCTCACGACTTGAATAAAGTTTCGCATCTGTCCATTCATCATCGTTCAATACTTTGTAGAAGAGGCGCATACTTATGAAATATAAGAAACCAAACACGATCAAGAGCACGCAAAAGAAAGCTTTTCGAGTCGTGTTTTTGCAAAGTTCCGCGTTATTTGTTTTAAATAAAGGGTGGTAGTGCGTGAAACTTTGATCACTGAATGCGCTCGAAGAAAGATGATTACATATGGTTCACGTGGACGCAATTCTTCGTAATACAGCAATCAGTTTTCCTGATTGCGAAATCTAGCCATTGTGTGTTTGTACAGCCGTACAGTCCGTTAGGATGCGCTCGACCTAAGGCGATCACCAATCGATCGCCTCTCAGTGAAATTAGTACTTCACGCGGGAATCTCCATGATCCGCTCTCATTAAAATAACGCGAGCACGAACGCAACAGCGACTCTCTTGACGACCTAGGGAGGTCGTGGTATTCATGAACGCAAAGTGCCATGTGGGGAGACTCTCGGTGCTCGCCTAATGAAGCTTCGTCCCACTCACTATCGAGCATGGCTTACCAGAATCTGCATCAGGAGGCTATTGCGGGTTCGGCCTGCCCTCAGCGCTAGGTATAAAGAGCTTTGAATAAACACGTGGACACTGACATTCATCCGGCTGCATACCTAATGCGACGAGTGGTCGCAAACCCCTATGCGATGAACGCGATTTTGCTCTTTTGTTTTTTGCACTGTGAACAAGGGCCTTTAAGTTCGCCCCAAAATATTCGTTGTAATTTGATGTGCAAAAAAAATAAACTCCCTCCCCTTACTCCCCCCCCCCCGACAAAAAAAAACACCAGGCCTGCGTGGAAGGCGCAGCACAGTCACAGCGAAAGCTAGAAGAGCGGCCCTCAGAGCCTTTTGAAAACACTCATTGGGTTACTACTGCAAGCACACTCGCTTGATGGCCACTAGGGAATTATGAAAATTTTTTGGGTAGTAGGCCGGCCTTCACTATGCCATTTTTCGTCATTCTTCTGAGAAGCGTCGTATCCACAAAACTTTTGAAGGAAGTTTGCGCCAATCGTTCATGCAGTGACTGACGATGATGAGGAAATATGGCTGAAGTTGATATGCGCCACAGTTAAAGAGGGAACAAGAACAAGTTTTTGCAATGGGTCACAGCATTGGCAGCCCACTCGTTACGCTATTCGCATTGTGCGACGACTTGTTGTCGTTTGGCTGTTTTAAAACGCTTTGTAAGTCGTAATAACGCGATTGCTTTCCCGACATCAAGCCTGTCTGAGGCAAGTTCGCCAACAAGTCTCAATCACCTATGATAATCAGTGGTAGAATAGTGAGCTGGCACCCGGTGGACCTTGGTTCGAGCCCCACTGTGTTATTGGTGCTAGGTTTTGTTTCTAATTTCGCGCGATGTGGTTATGAACACCGGCGCCGGCGGACAACTGCGAGTGACCCGAGTTGCAATCTCATAACAGCTTTCGCTGTAAAAAGGCACAAACGATAACACAACCAGCGAATTACCGAGACATCAGCACAGAGAGCCGAATGTATACAATGCAAAAAAGGTAGACTAGATTTCCTTCTCCTCTTCTCACGGTTCGATATTCTTTTAGTTTGACTGATAAGCTCCTCTATGGAGTAGAAAACATTCCTGTGACTTTAGCCTAGAGTAGAGGCGCCAAATGAAAGACAAAAGTTTCGAAGAAGTGGTGCTATGAATCTTCTCAGTGACGTATACCGGCGACAGGATAGAGAGTAATGACTGATTGTTTCCTCCTCCTTACAGAAGAGACACAGAGGAGACAGCGCTTGACTTGCTCTATGTTGTTTCATCGTCCACAAGGATCTGTTCAGCCGGCAATGCCTACGCATTCCAACAGTGGCTATAGCCCTATGGCCAGAGAAGGAAAAGTGAATAATAATCGCACTCCCAATACATAGCTCAAGGCTGGGTACGGCTGGTGAGCTCCTTGCTTGTCCTTGTTTGGCTAAGCTCTTCACTCTCTCACATTTCTTTCCGACTTTTCGCTGTACTATTGTTGTCCTTGTTCACCTCGTCTTCTGAGTCATACCTACTTTGGGAAATTGGCAAAGAATTGTTGTTGATGATGATGATGACCAATATGTACGGTTTACACCCACTTTCAAGGATTTGCCGAGGAACGAATAACTAGACAGCAAGTAGCACATGATAAGTGTAAATTTATAGAGTTGCAGAATGATTAAAGGAAATCATAATGTGACTAAATATGCTTGCTGCCCTCTTTTTTTCTGCGTTTACTTGCACTTCCTTCTTTCTCTTCCTGCCTGTTCTTTTCTCTCTCTATAAGAATTCTTCTCATGCTCTTTTTTCTATCTTTTTTTTCCTGCGCTCGTTCTCTGAACCTCTTTTTCTTTCTTGATCTTTCTACTCTGTCTTAGTGCACGTTTTCTCACACAATTTTTCCTATTTCTTTTTTTATTGTATCTGTATCGTTCTACCTGTTTGCCTCTTTCTATATTTTGCAGCGTTAGCTACACCGGTCTCGCTGAGCCAATTTCGCATGGCACTGGTCTGCGCATGCGCAATGATACTCGGCCGCCGCCGTGAGCGGCTCGTCGCCGGTGTGCGCGCCATTCGACGCGCTGCGCAGACGATCAGTGGTGTCACGCACTCGAGCCGGCACCTCCCTCGCACTCGGCCGCGGCCACGCGCGATTCACCACCGCCGGTGTGCGCTTTCCAGAGAAGTGCCGTCATAGCCTTAGTAGACATATGGACGCCGACGCGCGCGCCTTCCCTGTGCAGTCGCTATCTGACACTGCGCTGGAGCCGCTTGATAGCGCCTCTGACTGGCGTTTGCCACTGTGGTATAGCCATGGAGCCTTCGTATTACTGTACATCCCTATCTTCTTTCTTTGTACTCGTCTTCTCGCCCATCGTAGTTATTGCATACCATGCCGCACAATTTAGCGCCCATTTTCTGTGACGTAAGAAGAAGTAAAAAACTGCGATGGCGTAGTGCTTAGAACATCAGCCTCACATGGAAAAAGTCCGTTGTTCAAATCCCGGTGCCGCGCAGTTTCCAACCAGATTTAAAAAAGTCCGCGTGGAGATGGAACTGCATTAAGAGGCCTAAGGTGCGGCCTCACCGGTGACCATCACCAGTAACGTACTCCTTCACCAGAGAAACATCGGCCACCCTGGTGCAGTATCTCGCCAATAACTCCCACATGCATACGTCAATTACCTTACGGCCCTCAGTTCCCAGTGGCTGCGAAGCAGCTGGACATGGCGATGGTCAAATCTGCAACGCAGCAGAGGGTGCTAAGAATCGCAGGATACGGACAGGCCGCCATTGGAACCTGAACTTAGAAACGCTTAAAGCTAGAACCTCATCTAGTGAGGGACGGCCAGCTGTACTATTCGAGGAGCTACAGGGCGTTAACTGGGATGTAATATTCTAAAAAAAAAGGGAGCGAGAATGGAGAAACGGGATTCGTTACTCCTTCGGCGCAGCGACTTCCTCCCTTTCAGGCGCTTTACCCGTCGCGCCCTCTCGCGGCAAGGACCAAAGAAGCAACGTTCCTCCATCAGCGTTCAAGTTTCTTCTCATCACGGGGGTCTTGCTCGCGCGAATGCGCACGCCAAGCCTATAGCCGGCCGCGGCCAGTCGCGAGCGATTGCTTTTACCTAAGATTGTTGTAAGCAATGCAGGAGTGACGTTTTCTTTTGTTTTACTAGTGTAGAGTAAAAGCCTCTCTTTTTTTACTGCCAGGCACTCGCACGATGCTCCGCACACTTCCATGTGTGTCTCGTGTTGTTTCATACTACCAATTTGTCACGAATACAAGGAGCTCTTCTTCCCAAGCAGTCTTGCTTTATCGATTACCTTAGAGTGTAAAAAAATAATGATTTTTTTCGGTGTCGACATACTTGGTAAGCCCACGCATTTTTAGTTTCGCACGGCACCAACAGCACTCGTGAATTCAACGAGGCGCGTAAAAAAGCATCACACTTTTCATCATTCTAAGAAACCTGATACCACTGTACACTCCATGCGTGAAAGTACGATCATATACAATTGATAGAGTTATATGTGCCACTACCGCCATATGGATGTTCTTTGCAGTTTACCCCCATTCGAATACGGCCGCCGTGGCCGGAAGTCGAACCAGCGTCCTCCAGCATAGTCACACGACACCCATTAAGGCTACGCTACCACGGCAGGTGAAAGCACAAAGGGAAACAGGCTGCGAAGTTTCACCGAGTGTTTATTCGCCAGGCTAGGTTACAACCATCGGAAACTTTTTAAACATCATCATAACTAAACTTTTGTGAAAAGTGAACCAATGACTTCTGTAGGTTAAACCAAATTCTGAATCGCATTCGTTTTGAATTGCCCATGCCAGCACTGAGAAGTAGGAAGGAATTATGCACGCGCGAAATATGCCTTTCTCGTCCATGATTCTCCTTTGTCGTCAGAAACTCAACACAAAATGCACATCTAGTAACAGCTGTGCACAGCAAGTGAGTACTAACGCTCACTCACCTTAGTGAAAAGAGCATTCTGAATCCAGAGTAATAACCACCACAGCCACAGCGCTAACAACAAAATTGTGGCACGCACTATGATTGCAAGTTGACACGCGAGGCGAATCGCGAGAAGCATCTGAAGCAGAAAAGTATGAGGCACAACATTCTATAAAGTTATAGTAAACTTGCGCACTGCAGCGATAGTTCCTCCACTCAAGTATTAGAGCTGTCGCGACGCCAACAGCCACTGTCATAGCTCACGAAAAAATACCGTCGGATGCGAGGTCATCGCTTATTTCTCTGGCAAGACCCGCGTTTTAACGTACGTATACACTGCTTGGACGGTCGTTACCGCATCAAAAACCTTGTCATTGAAGGGCTAGTGGTGTACTGTATCCATGGCTAACGGTCACACTTGTGGTACGCACGTAAAAAGAATATAAGCAAACGTTAAGACGAAGCAACTAAACGAGGTCGACGTGACCACAGAACACCTACCACGACGGAGACAAAGTTTGGTCCGCATGCTGCGCCCTCTCCAAGTAACAAGAAGAAAACGAAACGTGACCTCCGAAATGGCTAACGCGCGGCAAGTGTTTGCACTCTCGAAGGCTTCAAGAAAAAAAAAGTAACTGTGGCAGTGGTCAACAGATGGCGGAGCGTTCGAAATGCCGTGGGGCAACTATGCAAGGTTTGGGGGTATCCGCCTTCGTGAAAACCTGATAAGCTCTAGTAATTATTCCGTTCATTATTGTGCAACCATTGATAAACTCGCGTTTGTCTTAGCATCAGATACAATATATTCACGTGTGCGCATGTTGTGGTATTGATACGAAACGTAAAAAAAGTGTAAGAAATCCTACTTGTAACCTGTGCCACTATGGTCACTCGAAATTCATCGCTATATAAGCTGGCGCGCTTTCATAGTATGGTGTGAGTAAACACGTCGTAGTGTGATTCGTTGCTGTGAGTGGTTGAGTGTGTTCTTGTTGCGTACTTGTTAGCGTATATGATAGCGTATGATTGTTGCGTACTGTATGTGTCCATGTGTGCATGCGCAGTTATATGCAATACACCAGCACATAGTTAGGCTTCCGGTGTCAGTGACAGTAATACTCAATGGACTGAAATTCTTAATGGGCTGAGGCGTAAACAATCCGCAAGGGAGCCGTGAAAGTGGGTATGACAATGTACATCGCGGCAGGCAATTTTTTTTTTAGTTTTGTTCAGTCCTTCTAGATGGCGCCAGCTACCACCTACTTCACGGTTATGACGCTCTCACACCTCCAGCTACTTATATAACGTTGAACATCTGTCTATCAAAGCTGCAATACTGAGTCGGAATGGTTTCGCTGAGATCGAGTCTACGGTTTGGAGGCACATCTCGTGACCTATGGACCCGTAAACGCATGGATAACCTCGCTACACTATGTGAATCTGCGAGAAATAAATACAGCATGCCTAGCATGCACTCTTCAGGTGAGGGCCCTGCAGTATACATCCGTGTCTATCGGAGTGAACGCGGCTTCGCTGACCGAACGAAACGTACTTGCTCCGTCGTTCTCTTTCGCGATGTGTTCACCGCCACAGGTTAGTCTGCTTGTTTTTATAATCATTTCGTGCAATATCAAGCTCAGTGGGACCGTGATTTGTAACTTTTAGTGCCGTGTACTCCTTATCAGTCGAGAATCGTTGCATTTGCTAAGCCTACTCGCTTCGCCGGGGGGGCAGCCATGTTGATTTTCATAAGGAGAAACGTGTTTCTCCCTGGATAAGGGACCAACGTTTCTCTATTTAAAGACGAACATTGGAGACATCGCCGTTTCTCCCTGAATGGAGAGAACGTCACTCCGTTTTTTTTAAGAGTGCAGGGCTCAGTGAGGTAAGGAAGAGAGATGATGCCTATACATTGCTATAGAACGGGCACGTCCTTTCCTATTGGGGCTTGGATGGCAGAAGAGAACTGAGAGTGGGGTTCCTTATCCGCAGAGACATAGCTGGCGACCCTATTGTAAAAGCAGCGCCACTGGGTACGAGCGTCCAGTTCCATGCCTGATTATTAGGCCCAGCATGGCGCTGCTACCAGCGCCTCTCAGCGCAGGTACTGGGACGCTGGAGCGGCAGCGTCCCAGTACTCTGCGCAAAATGGCTTCACAGGGTTGAATTGGGGGTACCCAATTGTCATAAACAAATAAATGTATTAGTAAAATAAAGCGCAATCACACTAAATATAAAAAAAATTAAAACCTAATAAAATAAAACTCTTCCACACGGAATTCGAACTGGCCACTTCTGCTTTCTGAGCAGAGAACGCTACCCACTACGCCACGCCGGAACACGCAGTAGCGTTGTAAAGCCACTATTTATCCGAAGAACGCGCCATTAAACTTCAATTTTACAAGCCGCACAGTCAAGACTGACAAGATTTTTGTTTCCAAATAACAATTGCGTCTTGATTTCACAGTGACGAACGGCTTCCGAGCAGCGAATGATGTGCGGATATTAGCAAGAGCGCAAAGTTATTTCAAGCATCCACATATTAACTCTGAAAAATCTCAAATTGTCTGGAGGAGCAGCCACAGATTGTCAGCTGTGGCTGCCGATAGTCTTTTTTCCCCCTCTGATAGTCGGTTCTCTCACTTGCTGCTGTTCAAAATGTACAGATGATTTAAATATCTTGTTTTGTAGATATCCGCGCACACGAGTGAACATTGAGTGTGTGTTTTTCGCGCAAGTGATGATGAAGCAGTACACATCTGGCGTACCAGATTACATATTTGCAGTTATATCAATACCTATAACTAAGCAACCGCCAAAGAAATGATTAATGCAATCCGCTGAAAAAGTTTGCCAGTGTGTTATTTCACTAACGCGTGCTAAATTACGAACTCAAAATTGCGTGTTCTTACATACGAGTCAGAGAAGTAGCAGCTCCTGCACTCAGAAGGAAGGTTTCGGTGACAGCCTACGTTGCTGCAAGTACGACACATCGATAGTCGCCACTCCTTGTGCGGGCACCGCACACGCAAATAAATGGTCAATTTATGCTAACGGTTGTCTAAACTGTACTTTACAGTTATTAATACACTTTAGAATTGTGCCTACTTAAAATAAAAAGCACCGGCAGCATGTACACCGATGCGGCCGGCACGATTGGCCTCGCTAGGACGGGGAACTAAAGCTGCTCTCGAAACAGCTGAGTTGCGATGTTTGAAGTTTCTGCAATTGAGCTTTGCAACATTTCTAACTGTTACCTAAACTGTATCTGACGTCAGTGGAAGGTCAATCAATGCCAGAAATACAATTACGGAGTGGCAATGCCGAGCGACATCCACTTTTCTGGCCTCCGCTGGCAGTTCACAGCGGGCGTGCCAGTGTACTAATATATGCAGTTATATCAAGACCAACAATTAAAAACACCCATAGAAATACCAATGCAATCCGCTGAAAACGTATGCCAGGGAATCAGTTCACAGAGGCGTACAAAATTACCAATTGAAAATTGTGTGTTGTTACATATCAGTTAGAAAATTACCGGCTAAGTGCAGCCGGTAGCTTTCGTTTGATCATCAGCGATCCGCGACGTTCGATCATCAGCGCTCCTTTTGCGAACATCGACACAAGACTGAATAGTTGATTTAGGTTCATGAATATCTAAACTATACTTTAAAGTTATGCTCACACTTTAAAGTTGTGTGTACACGAAGCAAGAAGCGCTGGTAACATATATACCAACGCGGCTCGCACGACAATGCAGGTTTAATGCTCGCTGGGCCGGGCACTGGATAAGACCGCTCTCGACGCGTTGAGTTGGTATGGTTGAAGATTCTGCATTTGAGCTTCGGAACATTTCTAACTCTTACCTGAAGTAAGTAGAAGGATGAGCATGGACAGACATACTTTTATGCGGTGTTGCGGAATCGAACGACAGCTTTTTTTCTTGTCTCCGCTGGGAAACCTTGCGAAGCGATCTAGAGAGCTGATTTACGTTTTGTCAATTTTGCGGCAAAAACAATTTCCTGTTTCTTTTAGGAGTGGCCAGAAGCTCCAGGCTTACAAACACTGCAACATTGAATCGTTACAGCAATACAGGGATGATGCGAATATGACCGGTATACGCGGGGGCATATGCGAAAAAGGTGCTTTATAATTGCTACGATACGTATATGCGCCGCAAAAATTACGTATGCTCTGTTTCTGTTAGCGTAACATCTCTCTGTGTCCTTGAATCAAGCGTTTTATATTCAACGACACCGAAACATACCACGGCACACGCTACAATAACGTGCTTGCTGCGCTGTTAGAAACAGTACGTGCTCCAGTATTCATCAGCGCTTGCCAGTGAAAATTCCAGCGCTTACAGCGCTTGCGGCGCTTCGCGAAGCGCACCAGCATCGCAGTGGTTGAGCCAGCGCCCCTACCAGTGCGACACAGATTTTTCTCAGTGCGCCAAACGAAGTGCCAGTGATTACAAGCGTGTACCAGTGTCTCCAGCGTGTACCAGTGCCAAAAAAAAACGTACTGGCATCATGCTGTTTTTGCAATAAGGTACAGAGGAATACTATAGCTATAATGAAAGGGTGCAAGGTATCGTAATTAAATGCATTAGGAGATGCAAGATGAAGGTAGTACAGGCTTATGCGCTTACTTCCAGCCATGATGACGCATCAGTTGAAAGCTTATATGAAGACGTGGACTCGGCAATTAGTAAGGTAAAAACAGAGTATACTATACTGATGGAAGACTTCAGTGCATAAGTAGAAAAGAAACAGGCTGGAGACCATGCATTAGGAGATTATGACATCAATACTAGAAATGCCAGAGAGGAGCTATAGTACAATTCGCAGAACGAAATAATTTAAGGATTTCGAATACTTTCTGCCGAAAGCGAGGGAACCGTAAGTGGACATAGAAGAAACACACTAGCGAAATTAAGAATGAAATAAACCTTATACTGAGTGCACACCCAACCATCGCGCAGACTGTGGAAGTACTTGAGAAGATACAATACAATGCAGGGACCAGAGAATGATGCGGTCCCGAATTCGCCTGAACTTGAGGAAGGAACGACAGAAACTGATACTCAAGAAGCCGATAAATGAGCTAGCACTTATAGGTGAAGTACAGGAAGTCTCGCTTCAGAACAGGTACTCGGATCTTATCAGAGAAAAACGCCCTAGCGATGACGCAATGAATGATAATCTGAAGAGTATCATTACGGACTGTGCAGTGGAAGTTGGAGGTACTATAGTTAGACAGGACACTGGCAAGCTGTCCCAGGAAATGAACAATTTCATTAAGAAGCGTCAAAGCATGACAGACGAAAGCACAACAGACAAAATGGAGTTGGTAGAACCTTTGAAGTGGATTAATAAGCGTGAAGTATTTGATGGGAGAAGGAAAAACATGGAGAGAACTGAGCTCGCTCTGAAGAACGGAGGAGGCGTCAAAGCAGTAAAGAAAAACTTGGAATAGGCAAAAACCAGATGTATGTAGTAAAGGACAAGGAAGGCAAAGGAACTACCAATATGGATGGAATACTAAAATTAGCGCAGGAGTTTCAGAGAGATCTGTACAGTAATCAGTATAACCACGACCTTCATATATGAACTAGCAGTAACCTATATGACAGCCCACCAGTAACGATAAAAGAACTCAGAAAAGCCTTGGAGAGAATGCAAAGATGCAAAGCTGCTGGTGAGGATCAGGTAACATCAGATCTGCTGAAAGATTGAGGACAGATTGTGTCAGAAAAACTAGCGACCCTGCTTACGAGGTGTCTCCTGACGGGAAAAGTGCCAAAATCTTGGAAGAATGCTAACATCATCCTAATACATGAGATGACAAGCACTTGAAAAATTACAGGCCAATCAGGTTACTCTCTATAGTAATCAAGCTATTTACAAAGGTATTGCTAACAGAATTAAGACAACATTAGAATTCAACCAACCAAGGTAACAAGCAGGGATTTCGAACAGGCCACTCAGCAATCGACCACATTCACACTATCAATCAAGTAATAGATAAATGCTCAGAATATAGCCAAAGACTATACATAGCTTTCATAGATTACGAGAAGGCGTTTGATTCAGTAGAAATATCGGCCATCGTGCGAACTGAGGGCGTAGACGATACCTATATAAACATCCTGGAAGAAATCTACAGGGGATCAACTGCTACATTAGTGCTAAATAAAGAAAGCAACAAAATACCAATTAAGATTACTGTAAAGTGGGGGGGGGGTAATCTCCCCAATGCTATTGACCGTGTGCTTACAGGAGGTTTTCTTAGGCCTAGAATTGGAACAGTTAGGAATAAGGGTTAATGGAGAGTACCTTATTAACCTGCACTTCGCCGATGACAGTGTGTTTTTAAGTAACTAAGAGGACGAATTGCAACTCATGATTACGGAGTTAGACAAGTAGAGCAGAAAAATAAACCTTGAAGTTATCTACAGCAAAACGAAAGTATTGGACAACAACCTCAGAAGAGAACACCGCCTCGACATTGGTAATTGTGCAATTGAAGTTGTAAAACACTATGTCTACTTAGGACCGGTAATAACCGCGGAGCCGAACCACAAGACTGAAATAACTAGAATAATAAAAATGGGGGGGGGGGAGCACATTTGGCAAGCACTCTAATATCATGACAGGCGGATTGTCACTATTCCTCAAGAGGAAGGTATATTACAGCTACATTTTCCCGGTACTTAGCTACGGAGCAGAAACCTAGAGACTTAGAAAGAGGGTTAAGCTTCAAGGGAAGACGACGCATCGAGCAGATGAAAGGAAATTGATAGCTGTAACTTCTAGAGACAAGATGAAAGCAGTGCGGGTTAGGAAAAAAACAGGGTTAAGGATATATTAGTTGAAATCAAGAAGAGGTAATGGAGATGAGCCGGGCATGTAGCACGTAGACGGGATCGCCGCTGCTCATTAAGGGTAACTGACTAGATTTCTAGAGAAGGCAAGCGGGTTAGAGGGAGACAGAAGGTTAGGTGGGCAGATGAAATTAGGAAGTTTGCGGGTATGAATTGGCAGCAGCAAGCACAGGACCGAGTTGACTGGTGAAACATGGGAAAGGTCTTTGTTTGGCAGTGGACGTAGTCAGAGTGATAATGATGATGATGATGATGATGATGATGATGATGATGATGAAGGCGGAGATGTTGATGATCAGGCGGAGATGATAAAGGGGGAAACAGAAGGCGTATTGGTTTATGGTGGGGATGGCATTTTATATACGACACACAGCAGGCGTCTGGCATGACTGCCCTAATGTAAACATCACTCGATACTGCTTCAAACAAACGAGCGTGTGATGGCAGTATTGTGACACTTTTGCTGTTAATTATATGAGCTAGAGTTTAGACGCTCTTGCGAGTCAGCTGTGTGGATTTCTCATTGCGTGTGCAACGATTTCCTTTATTTTCGCCAATACCTTGCTGCATTGAAAGCGACCTCTTCTCTAGACCTTCAGAAGGGTAGCTGTGTGAGTGTGATTTGGGAGGTGTCGCTAGATCCTTCAGCGCATCAGTCGTCTAAACTGCTGCCTCGGCAGCTCGTGCCTGCATTTTAATTTGTTTTCTACTCAGTCACCCGATTTCAACGCTAGCGAAAAGAAAATGAAAAAAAAGAAGACCGGAAGTTTAAGCTCTAGATTAGCCGTAAACTAAGAACGCACTTTCACTTCACTGTTTGCTGATCTACCGGCAGCATCTTTTGTAATTAGTATATCAGAAGTGTAATTTTTTTTACGAAACACCCACAGAGCTATCCTTCTGAAGGTGTTGATGAGAGCTCGCTCTAAAGGAAACAATGTAAGCGCGAGAAAATGGTTCGTATCACACACCAAAATAAATTTAAACAGCTGATTAGTAAGAGCACCTAATGTCTGAAGCATTTGGTCCTGCATAATTTATGTGCACCACGCTGTGAACTAAACCTTCCAAATAATATTTAAATCCTTGTGGCATGGCTTCAAATACCTCATGGTTAGGACACGCAGTGGCATGAAGTAGTTGAAGACCTGCGCCCTGCACAATCCTGGTGTCTTCTCTGCACCAAAATAACGTTCTGGTCATCATATTCTACTATGATGACTTAAGCCTACAGAATAGCAGCTTACGAAACCTCCTATTCTTGGATAAATGTTGTCAACACAGCAGTAGACTTTTTTTGCGAGCCCTCCGCATTCTTGATTGCTTGTTTACCAGGATATATTGAATTTCCGGAATGGCGAAGCTCTTGAGTTTCTCACTGTGCGCACGTGGTAACAGCTCGTGGATATTTGTAACAGGTGAAAATAGTTTTTTGTATCGGGCAGCAATCATGAATGAACGCTACATTGAAGATCGTGGTCTTTTCTCAAACACCACCCGTCACTCCTTCAGTGGTGTTCCTTTCTAGAAATACCACTTTTAAAGAAATGATTACCCCTATACGAGAATTTTGAACCGTAGAGCCAGCCCAGTACAGCCAGGCTTTGTCCTCAATCCGGGAGTCCCCAGCATTATCACTTGTCATGCCCTTTCCACCAGTTGAAGCTGTCTGCTGAAGCAATTGCAAACCAACTTAGTTTGGACGTCTCGAAAAACATTTCATTGCAGCCCCGCAATAAACCGCGATTTAAAAAGATATCAATATTTCTTCTGATTTCCGCTTTAGTTTTTACGAAAGTGATATTTATCTCACCGTTTCAATTCTAACCCTTCTCATATTTCAGATATTCCTCGAACTTGTGTTTAAAAATTTACTCGTACTTATCTTACCGCACTTACGTAAACTATACTGAACAGTTGTCTCATTGCGTCTTTATACCAATACATGCTAATAGTAGGAAATGCTGTATTCCCAGCGCATATTTAGCATTCAGTATTCGGGCATCTCTTAGCATAATTATTAACAGTACATGTTCCTCTATTTCCTGCATCTCATGGTATAAAAATTAGGCGAGCAGAGAATTGTGACATTGTTTTTCATTTCAGTGTTTAGCTACTTGAGCCTCTTTCATAAAATTTGTCGAACTTGTTGCCACTCAGCGCCCTGCAGTCACATGTGCACCACAAAACCATTTTTTATTATGAATGGATACAACGCCAAATCTTTGCAATCAGGCTTTTCTCTTCCCCCTCCCCCAAATATCGACGTGATACTATCGCACCTAAAATACAGTAATTTCGCTCGCTGCAATCCTGGGCGTGGTAATAGGCGCAGGAGAGCAGTAACTATCACCTGAGTGGCGAAATGGTTTCAGATAACGGAGTCGATTAGGATTGCACTACGTAAATGTGACAGAAATACGCTGACTTCAGTCTAGGCGAGAGATACCGTCCACTTTTAATGATTCTATAAAGTGCGGCAAATTCGCTCACAGGCCAAAAAACTGTATGCAACAACGTTGAAAAAGTAGCACAGCTTGGCTAGTCATTATACCAAGGGTGGACCTGCTACGCTAATTGGAGTTCACAGTATGTCGATGTTCATTACTTTTGCAATGAAGACACGTTGCGACTTGACCAGAATGATTTAGATATTTACGGAAATCGAGGGTTGAGCTTCTACAACTAAATGCAGTGTTTTTTGAGCTCTGCAGTAGTGTTCTCTGCTATCTGAATTTGCGAGTCACTCAGTGGTATAGAAGTCCCTTCGAAGTTAGGATAAGATTGTGCGCTTTTTTGAGATTTGAGTGTTAGCAAGCCTTCATAATTTATTTCAAGTGAAAAGCAAATTCAATTTCACGCTATTCAAACTATAGTGTAAAGTACACAACAACAAGTAGATACTTCTCCCGTAGCTCGAGCTTTTCATACTGCCGTGCGTGTTTCTTATTCTTCACTTTTGTTCCTTTCAGTTTTCACCCACAAAGCTTGTCAGGAACGCTCAGCGCAAACTGTGGCTCATTGTTAGAGAAGGTTTGTGATTATTGTATAGCGTTCTGTCTAGAAGTCACCCAAGACGCGTACACACGAGATTATTCTAGATCTCGCGCTACAACCAGTAGTAAGGCTGTTATATTCGATGGCTCATGTATAAATGCCGATGCACTTTGCCACTTGTCAATTTATCGAAGGCCGACGCTCTGATCGCTGCTGTAAGTGCAATTGTGCATCACTGTAATCTGACTTTCTGTTTACCGGCATCATATTAGCCCCAATAAACAGTTTGATCTTAGACGTGTATACAGTCCGCTCCCTTCGACGCTGTCACAATGTGGTGACGTTTGGTAGACGTGCTTCCCGGCTCATGTAGCCAACGTCACGCTCCAGCCGTGAGCTGGGCTCACACCGTCAAGGCGACATCGACCCTAATAACAAGAATCCAGCCAGCCTGTGGCAGCAAAGGCTCGGACCCGATTGCGGGCCTCTTCTTGAACCAACCTGAAAGACTATGACCCTAACCCCGAGCAAGGCAACCATGACAGCCGCTGTGTCCACACACGACACGGTCTTAATGCAGCAGCCAAGAAAGCCACCAACCTTCCCCTGATAATCATTTGAATAACCGGAGAACTGGCTGGAGACGTACAACCGGGTGGCCGCCTTGAATCAGTGGGACTCGGAACAAAAGCTGCGTCGCGGCTAGCTCTGCCTGGAAGATGTGAAGAGGACCCGGTTCTAGGATCGGGAGACATCACTTTGATCCTGGGATCTCTTCTGCGGTGCATTCCTGAAAACGTTCGCGAGCGTCGCTCGCAAAAAAAAAGCCGGTGCTTTGCTGCAGAGTCGAATGCAACTACTAAATAAATCATCATGCGTCGAGTCGAGCAAGAGCTGTTTGCGGAACTTGTTTGCAGCCCACCCAAGACTGTCAATCAATTCGTCACCGAGGCCATGACGGCAGGAAAGGCGCTTGAGATGCAGATGACGGGGTACAACAGCCTCTCATCGTTCAACTACGCTGAAGACCATGCCTTCAACACCGACGACCTGCACGAGACTGTTCAAGCGATCATGCGAGAACAGCTGTGTAGGTTATTACCTTCACCTCAGCCTCAAGTTATTTGGATCACCGACATGTCTGATGAACGCCAGGAACAGGTGTCTCTAAGATGTGCGGGATATACATTGAATGCGAAGCATTTCTTAGCGAATTTCGGTGACTTTTAGCGTATCTATCTATCTATCTATCTATCTATCTATCTATCTATCTATCTATCTATCTATCTATCTATCTATCTATCTATATATCTATCTATCTATCTATCTATCTATCTATCTATCTATCTATCTATCTATCTATCTATCTATCTATCTATCTATCTAGCCACTTACGTCTGAGGGCTCTCGTGATGACCCCCTTAACTTAGGGTGAACAAAAATCAGTGTTGGAGGGTAAGATGCTTTGACGAATATGATGCTGGGTTCAAGGCATGAATCATGTCACAATCCCGTCTTGTACGTTGTCAAACACTTTCCACCAGACATTGGCACATACCTAGGGGCAGGTATGTGCCACTTATATGTGGTTATATGCCACAGGTGAATGACACCATCTACCCAGGAACGACGAGAACACTCATCGGCAATTTCGATGCGTGAGATTCAAGAAAAACCTAACACCGACAGCGTTGACCCGACGAATGCAAAAAACAAATGGCATTGTCCCTGCAGGCACTGAACCCCAGCATCCTGCGTGGCCAGCCACGCCAAATCGCGATACTACTTTTTAAAATGGCATGAATGTTTGTTAAATGTCAACTGCGTTGGCAATGGTAGCAGTCAAATATTATTAACGTTACAGTTTCAGTCTTTTGATACAGCCTGCAGGAAAATGACTCCTTGCCCAGACGAAAAAGAGAGACGTCCGTTTATTGCCAATTCTAGCTGCGAACCGCCCCCACCACGTGCGTTCCGCGTTTCACCCGCTGCTTCCTCTTCTTCGATAGAGTGTGGCACGCTCCAAGTTCCTCTGTTATTGTTTTGCAACATCTTCCCAGGGGGCCCAACCCAAGATGAATCACACGCGTCAAAGGTGAAACTTCTGTGGTAGCATTATGGCCTGACAAAGATAGGAGGGTGGCTCGCTGGTATGTTTTCCGCTGGTCAACTGACAGGTGTGAGCGATGACGAACCTTGCGTTGCGATACATGTTCTTTCGAGAGACCCAAGGTGGAGATGTGGTGTTGTAGCGACATGTTTCCTTCCCTCATCAAGCAATGGGACGGTGTAAAGCGCTTGAGCTTCTTGGGATTGCTATTTCAACATCTTCGTGGTGTAATGCCTTACTGAGTTGCGTCAGCGGGACGATTTATACGGTTTGCTGGTAAATCTATTGTTGAGACAGGCTTATAAAACTCATGGGGTTCCTCAAGTCGAATCATATATGTGTCTTTTAGACCGGATGGCATATCGCCAAAGTGAGGCAAATAGTTCGAAGGATTGCCCTGCGACAAGTTGTCCTTATCTTAGACATCATCCTCGGTGGAACTATGGTGCTCCTTCCGTTCTTTCTGTGTTCGGCGGTCGGAATGTTCTTGAGCGGGCTTGCGCAGTTGATGAACAGCACATAATTTCTTGCACGCCGCTCTCCTTGTTTTCCGCAGCGCCTGAGCATTGCGGTCCTTGATTTTCGGCTGTCGTATACCTTTACGTGTTTGAGACCTACCATTATAAGGCACATAGTGTTCCTGGCGTACTTGAAAGCGGTGTACTCGACGTGACAAATGTCGAAGACGCGACCATGGCCGGTCTGGAACAAGTCGCGCATGATCGGCGTTACCACCAAGGTGCTGCTGATGACGAAAACTTGTGCATTCACGACGAGTGTCGACCGCCTGCCCGGCATCTCAGATCGTTCCTTGTTCCTGCCGCTGGCCACGGAATCATCAATTTCATGCCACTTATTTCCCTGCTCAAATGCAGATAGGAAGTGGTGCTTCTCAAATGTTCTAGAATGAGTTCCATCGATTCCGATAGCATTGAAAGGTGACAATGACAATACGTCGATGTTCGTAGCGGAAGCTTGACTCACTGAAAACGGCGCGCTAGACGGGGAGCACAAGTCGGACTTCATAGGGCCTTGCACCATCCATCCAAAAGTAGTTTCGATCGCAGTTATACCTCTGCTGATGCGATATATTTTCCAAGTGGCAACATGTCAAAAGGCGTCAGATACGATTAGGACAATTATCTCTTCGGGTGGCCATGCATTTGGTTGACGGCTGCCAGCTGCGTTGCAACCCTGTTCATCGAGCCAGTGCGAAATGATGAAGTCGAGTGGTGGGCTTGTGATGGAGCATGTTTCCGGATTTGTTAATGCTTCAGCGGTTATTGTGGAGTCGTTGAACTGGCTACACAGTCGCACATTCACACGCTATGTGCAGATTCGTCTTGATGACCTTGAGTCACCGAACGTGACGAGAGATAACTCTCCTTTTCCCGTGACGCAGCACTGAAGAATCTTTGACGGGTCTGCACGAATGTATGGGCACTTAGTACCGCTAACCAACAGTAATCGCACAAGGAGTCGTTGGTCTACGAAATCTGCCAAAATTAGGCACGTCAG
This sequence comes from Rhipicephalus microplus, assembly GCF_043290135.1. Classification (NCBI taxonomy): domain Eukaryota; kingdom Metazoa; phylum Arthropoda; class Arachnida; order Ixodida; family Ixodidae; genus Rhipicephalus; species Rhipicephalus microplus. The sequence continues at coordinate 161,422,159 of NC_134703.1, forward strand.
CAATAATACAGAAGTAGATTCGATGTGACTGTCTTGGGCGGTCGCGACGGTTCGCATGACTCCTGAAGTCGTTTTTTGAGACGCGGTTGACTTCTTCTTTGGCAGGGGATGTCCCGTTGGCTTGGATAACTCGCAGAGAACTGTCAGGTGGCTCCACTGGCAGCTACCACATTTGAGGCCGATAAATTTTCGGAACAATCTCGCGATGTGATTGCGTGTTCCGCAGCGAAAACAACAATTGGCGTACTGTAGCCTTGCTCGCTTCTCCGCAGCTGATAGGTTTGTGTTGCACACAACGATGCATGATCATTGGTTTGACATAGTGGGCATGGTGGCCTAATGGGCAATGTAGATCCGGTTAGTGCTGACACTGATGATATGCGTTGCATGCCATACACTTCTTCTGATATCTGGGTCTGGGGTTCATCTTGTCACGCACGACGAGACTGTAGCCGGCGCTACTCGCGGATTTCCACTTGAATGCGGAGAAACGTTAGTAACCCCTTGGCTGGCTCGCTCGTTCTTCAGGGCTTCCGGCGATGCTTGATGCAAAGTTCAATTTATTGGATTTCCGCCTGTATACAATGGCAAGATCCTCTGGCAGACCTCGCATCAGAACACGATTTAAGACCACGGCGGACTGGTCACGCGCAACTCCGAGGCGTTCCAAGGCACTAACGTGGAATTACACACTATTGGGCAGCAGACAAAGCTATGAAACCTTTGACGAGCTTTTCAAGGGGCTTAGCGCAAAAATATGATCATTGTGCTCGTTCACAAGCAGATACTTGCATCCGAAACGATCCGTGAGGGTCTTCATTGCAAGGTCGTCATTTTGCTTCGCTAGACGAATGCCTTCCACAGCTCGTTTAACGCTCCTGGTCAAGTAGATGAGGAGATACTTCAATTTTCCGATGCGTTGCAGCTCAGTATTCTTGTGGATGGTAGCGTTGAAATGGTCCCAAAAGTACTGCCATCCACGGAGACTACCATCGAAAGTCGGTGTCTGTAGCTTCAGTAGTTGAACTGAACGCTGACGGTGCTCTTTCACCTGGCCTGCTGTGTCGGCAAAATTCGGAGATGCGAGTTAGATAAGCCCGGGAGCAGTTGCTTGGGTCTGCGTTCCAGCCGAGCTCTCACTTTGTAGAAGCCGAATTTGGCGCGCGACACGCGTACAGACTTTTCTCGCTGTATTCATGCGCCGTTCCTACTTTGTTTTCCAGATGTTCATCTGTAGTCGCAAGGATTATTTTGTCGGGGTTCGATAGTACTGCCTCCTTGTCTTTGAGGTAATCCATCTGACCGTTAATCTGAAAGCCGTCCAGATCTGGTTGCTGCAGGAGGTCCGTTAGAAGTTCTAGGGCTCGGGTGACACCAAATCTGATTGAGCCGCACTTCTTCCGAAGGTGGTCAGAGTTTGCCAAGGCAGTAACTGGAAAGAAAGTCTCTTAAGGGGCAGTCCTGGGTTTCGTGGCAACGAAATGAAGCGATATGACTCGTCGCCCAGACGTGAAAGAGAGACGTTCATTTATTACCAATTCTAGCAGTGAACTGCCCAAACTACATGCACGTGCCCCGTTTCACCTTCTGCTTCCTTTTCTGCGATAGAGTGCGGCACACTCCTAGTTCATCCGGTATTATTTTGCAACACAACCGTCAAACTAAGGTAATGTCAAGTATAGTTAGGTGCTATTCACTGAAGTTGATTTGTGTAGCAGTTTGTGGGGCTACCATCTTCGCGAGCATCAGCGCATCGTGTCAGCTTATCGCGCCTGGTGTTTTCCGTACTCATGCTCCTGGTGGCGTCGTGCACACAAATGGTTATATAAACACCTGCGACTGCTCCACATATGTCTGTGGCGGCTAAATTCGTACATATATTCACCCTCGTTCAGTAACGTGTCACTCTATAAAAAACTACAACATGGTCACCTTCCCTCCGCATGCTTCGCATAACGTGGATTCTGAAGGCAGGTGGCATGAACCGATTTTTATTTTCCTTTGAACGAAACAGAACCGCTTTTCTTTTAAACAGTTGATTAGTGGCGAGTCTGCCGTCCACCGCAAATATAGGTCATACAGTTTTGTGTTTGCTATTGAAATAAGGTCATATGCATAAACACCTGTCAGAAACAACTGTCATCCTGAGATATGACAACATTGAATTGTATGGCATGAATTCGTAAAGTCGTTAACATTAGTATTAAAACTTTTTGATACAACACACCATGTTTGGGACCACTTCAGCATATTCTCGAAAAGAGCACTGTTCTCTTTTTACACTTGCACACGGGAGCCTATTTCTCAAATAACTTGTAATAAAATAAGTGTCTACCATCGTATTCCTGGGTGGGCCAACGTTCGTGGAAAAATATTGTGATTTGTCCCGTGAAATCATTTTGAAAAGTCATCGATTGTAGAGGGCGCCAGCTTCATATCTTTTTGAATTGCCGAGTATAATTTACTTTTGACGTAAAAATGCTTCTTGTGCTGGCAGCCCTGACCTGAAACCATACTGAACCTGCGTCATTACGGAATGTCATACAAAAAATTTGGACAATGATAGAATCTACAAAAACTGATACGCAAGAAGCCAATCATTGACCTAGCTTTGGAAGGGAAAGTACAGAAATTCAGAGTCTCGCTTCGTAACGGGTACTCGGCTCTTATCGAGCAAAACTGCCTTAGCATTGACGCAATGAATGATAGTCTGACGAGTATCAATACGAATTGTGCAGTGGAAGTTCGGGGTACTGTAGTTACACAGGACACTGGCAAGCTGTCTCAAGTAACAAATAATCTTATTGGGAACTGTCAAAGTTTGAAAGCCCTAAGTACAAAAGACGAATTAAAGTTGGTAGAGCTTTTGAAGTATATTATTATGCGTGAGGTATCCGGTGTAATAAGGTATAACATCGAGAAAATTGAACACGCTCCGAAGAATGGAAGAAGCGTAAGTGTAGTGAAGATAAAACTTGGGATAGACAAAAACCAGATGTATGCACTAAGGGACAAGAAAGGCAAAATACCTACCTATGTGGGTATGATAGTAAAATTAGCGTAGGCGTTTTACAGAGATCTGTACAGTAGCCAGCACAACCAAGACCTTAATATATTACCTAGCAGTAACCCAGATGACACCTCACCAATAATGTTAGAAGAAGTCAGAAAAAGCCTTGGAGAGCATGCAAAAAGACAAAGCTGCTTGTAAAGATTTGGTAACAACTTATCTGCTAAAAGATGGAGGACAGATTGTGTTAAAAACACTAACGATCTTGTTTACGAGGTGCCTTCTGACGGGAAAAGTACCTAAATCTTGGAAGAATACTAACACTATCCTATTACATAAGAAAGGAGATGACAAGGGCTTGAAAAATTACAGTCCGATCAGCTTGCTTCTCATGGTATACAAGCTATTTACAGAGTTAATTGCTAACAGAATTAAGACAACATTAGAAATAAATCAACCAAAGGAACCCGCAAGATTTAGAATAGGTTACTCAACAATCGACCACATTCAGACTATCAATCAATTAATAGAGAATGCTCAGAATATAGTCAACCACTATATATAGCCTTCATAGATTATGAGAAGGCGTTTGACTCAGTAGAATTATAAGCAGTCATGCAGACACTGCAAAATGAGGTTGTCGACGAAGCATATACAAACATCTTGGAAGAAATCTACAGGGGATCAACTGCTACCATAGTGCTTCAAAAAGAAACAGAATACCACTCAGACAGGGTGCAAGACAGGGGGATACAATCTCCCCAATAATATTTACCCTGTGCTTACAGAGGGTTTCCAGAGACCTAGATTGGGAACATTTAGCCACAAGAAGTAATAGAGAGTACCTTAGTGGCCTGCGCTTCACCGACGAAATCGCATTGCTGAGTAACTCAGGGAACGAACTGCAACTCCTGATTAAGGAGTTAGACAAAGGGAGCAAAAAAGTACGTCTTAAAATTAATCTGCAGAAAACGAAAGAAATGCGCAACAACTTCGGAAGACAACAGCGCTTCGATATATTTAATAGTGCACTGGAAGTTATAAAAGTCTATGTCCACTTAGGACAGATAATAACCGTTGAGCCTAACCACGAGACTGAAGTAACTAGAAGAATAACAATGGGGTAGAGCATATTTGGCAAGCACTCTCCAATGATGACGGGTAGATTGCCACTATCCCTCAAGAGGAAGGTATATAGCAGGTACATCTTGCCGGTACTTAGCTACAGAGCAGAAACCTGCAGACCCACAAAGAGGGTTCAGCTTAAATTGAGGACGATGCAGCGAACAATGGAACTGAAAATGGTAGTTGTAACTTCATGAGACAAGAAGAGAGCAGAGTGGATTAGGGAACAAACCGGGGTTAAGGATATCGTAGTTCAAATCATAAGAGGAAATGGACACGGGCTGGGCATGTAGCACGTAGACAGGATAACCGCTGGTCATTAGGGGAACTGACTGGTTTTCTAGAGAAGGCAAGTGTGTTATGGGGAGACAGAAGGTTAGGTGGGCGATCGGATTAAGAAGTTTACGGGTATAACTTGGCAGCAGCAAGCACGGGACCAAGTTGACTGGCGGAACATTAAAGATTTCTTTGTCCTGCGGCAGCCGTAGTCAGCCTTATGATGATGATGGCGATAATCGGTAACTTTTCTAACAGTTTGGAAAACAATGGTTGAACTGGCATGAGTTTATAGTTTTATAAATTTTGAAAGCTTTCTTGAACAACAGTGCAACTTTCGCATGCTTCATGAGCTTTGTGCGCACACCTGCCCCTAAAATAAAGTATTAAATGTGTGTTAAGGGCACGACAAGTACATCTATGGCTGATAAGGCAGGGGCTATCTTTCAACTCTCACGAACTTCCAATTTAGTTTTCTGTAGGTTCTTTAGGCACCCTTCAATTGGTATTCATCTGTTGGACAAAGATAATCCGTGTTGCTTGTGTAGGCATCTATTGTAGTTTAGGTTTTTTTTATATTTTCTATCGCTTGATAGTTTTTCTGGATTCCCCTACTTCATACTTTTACACAGATTTAGTATCAATATTTTGCGAGTGGTGGCAAAATGTCCAAAGTCTGCCGGCATGATGACGAGTTTGAAGCAGGATAACGTTACAATTTGATATAGATTATCCACCGAGTGTGTTTGAAGATTGCATAAGCAATCATTTTGTTTGCTTTGAAGAACCAAGAAAAATCCCAGTCGTCACCTACGTGTTATGCTTTCAACAGTCTTGGCCACTTGTACCTTCCCGTCTCTGGCAGGTAGACACCTCTGCACAATCGTACACTAACGGTGTCAAGCCGATTTGCACACCAAAGTTCGTGCATAACTCGCAGTCCTAAATTTGGAGGCATCAGTTTAGTGCATTGTAGAATACAATAGACCCAGCACTGAGACCGACGCTTCCACCCTCCAATCGCCAGAGGTTTCTCAGGAGGAATGACGGGTGAACCACCCACGACGTTGGCAATGCACTACAATTGAACCAGGAGATTATGGTTTTTTCATGTCATTCACTTTTTTTTCACTCCGAATTTCAGGTAAAAAAACATGTAGCGTTGAACATGACGCACTTGAACAGCAAAGAACTAGAAAACACAAGAAAAATACACAAAGTGTAAGAATACTAAATTAAAACTAAAGTATACCGAAAATTCTGACGGCTTTTCTCATCTATCAAGAAAGCAAAACAAAAAATCAGAGCATATCCACAGACTGAATGATGATGAGTGGGTGAAACTTCTGTGTCCCTATGTTTGTGCATCCGTTCGTTCGTCCAGCCGTGCGTCGATCTGTCCGTCCGTGAGTCTGTTTGTCTGACTGCATGCACGTCCATCTTGTGAACATTACAAGTACAACCATGTCGCAGCTTTTCATGATGTAGTGGTCATAATACAAGTGCCGCCATCTAGTGGACATTCCATGAACTAAACGAGAGGTGGCTACCTTCTACATACATCAAGAACGCATGGCTAACGGCTTAGGGAGCTTGGCCCCTGATAGTATATCCCTTGTGGAACATACCCACACTCTCAAGTATGTACCACCGGTGGTTACAAACGATAACGGGAGACGAATAACGGGAATGGTTTCTAGAGAAGCAAAGAGTATATCCATACGCCATGTCTTCCTTTCAGAAGGGAAGATCATCAATTTACAGTGTGATTGAGTTGGTAAGAAACGTTAAACATCAGAAACGGCGCCGCCAATCAACGGCTGCAATATTTCTTAATATCAAAGGTGCCTTGGACAGTTTTCTGCATGACACTATTATAAATGCTCATGAAGACTATGGCATTGGTGACCGCATGCATCAATGGATAGCCAGCAATCTTCAAGAACGAACTATATTCATTTCTACTACTGACGGGGACACAAATAAGCATCCCGTATATCGTGGCGTGCCTCAAGGTGGAGTCCTGAGCCCAATATTATTTATTATCGCACTTGGCCCCGTTAAAAAGCTTGTTAAACTAGAAGGCAAAATCTCGGTGTCTGCGTACGCAGAGGACATTTGCATTTAGATCGCGAGTCTAACACGTTTTCAAATAAAAAAGAAACTACAACATGAAGTATCGACTACGTCTGCACACTTCAATACCTGCGAACTGCAACTGTCACCGACGAAAAGTGCAACCACACCATTCACGAGGAAATCCATAGCTTGCTACTCCATATTTATTGATGGGAACATAGTACCTTCGGTATCTCATCACAGGTTCCTCGTAATTATCATCGATCGTGCTTTGTCTTGGTCGAAGCACATCTCGTCGCTAAAAAAAAAAAACTAGACAGGTTTGTCCAGGTCATTTGCTATATATCTGGAAAATCAAGGGGACCATCGAAATTATCTTTTCTGCAGCTATACCAGGCACATTTTATTGGATACCTTCACTACAGTGCTCCTGTTCTCTCCCGTGCTCGCACATCAGCTGTAGGTACACTCGAGGGAGCTCAGGCGCGTGCCCTAAGAATTTGCCTAGGAGTACCTCGATGCATTATTACATGGGGCGCTATTGCAGAAGCACGTGTTTGTCCAGCTTATGATTATTTTCAACATAAACCACTACGAGTATATCTGAGGCTACTGGCAAGGCATCGAGACCATCCACTGGAAGGCACGTTTAACGCACGACCCAGTGCTGCATACTCTAAAGCCGTTATGTCGCACCGAGATATGCTGCCTCCAATTATGCACCACATGTTATCTTCGGCATACCATTCTTGACGATTCCTAAGCCGATCGTGCGACTTTCGATCCCTAGAACAGCAAAGCAGTCAAAAATACCAACTGCTGGTCTTAAGCTTTTCACTTTGTCGTACATTGACTACATGTACGCATATACAGTACACATGTTTGCAGATGACTCTGTCGTGCAGACCTCTTCAGCAGCAGCTTTCACTGTGCCTCGATTGGGAATCACTCAGCGGATCAAAAGAGCACACAGGACATCATCTACTGCCACCGAGCTGACCAGCATCCGAGAAGCTGCTTGCTACATTTTAAAGCAGATTCCAGTGAAATGGACATTGTTTTGTGACTCCAAGCCGGCACTTCAGCTAATAAGAAACTGCATGAAACAAGACACTGCAAACAGTCCTCTGGTGTGTGACATAATGAATATGTTGAATGAGGCATTTCAATCCGGACGTACCGTTGCGTTGCAATGGATTCCCAGTCATTGTGGCATAGCTGGGAATGAACAAGCTGATGCAGAAGTGAAAATGGCGCACACTAGTGGCGAAGTGGTATCAATTCACTTTTCCCGATATGACATCAACGCCTCGCTGTCTAAAGGTATGAAGACATCTATTCAAGTACTATGTAATCATGCGGATCATCACCACAAGCGCATTTACAGGCTTGACTCTTATCGTGTTTTTCGCCTTTCGTTCCGACTAAGGAGAGGCCAAGAAACGCTACTACATAGACTGCGGCTGGGTGTTGCATTAACGCAACGATACATATGCATGATTGGAGAAGAACAAAATTCTAACTGCAACTTGTGTAACACGCCAGAAACAAATAATCCTATCTTGTGTGTGTGCCCTTTACACGCAGTTGAAAGACAATCTCTTAAGTGCCTCACAGATGACCTAGACTGCCGAGCTTTTTCAGAAGAGAAACTTTTGGGTTTTTGGGAACGTGTGGATCACGCCCAACGCAGTCTAAAGAGCTTGCTCGCATTCCTAAGCGAGGCCGGTTCAGATTCAATTCTTTAGAGAATCTGCTGGTGTAGAGACCTTTGTGCGCGTACTACACCAAACGAGACATTGTGTGCAGTGACTCATTGTGCTATACCACAATCACCCCTCATCTTACCGTCCTCTTAATTTCCCTTTTCCCCTTACCCCCGTGAGGAGTAGCAGGCCAGAAACTCGCTTTCAAGGCCTACATCTGCTCCTTCTTCTCACTGAACACGTTCTTCTTCTTTTTCTTCTTCGGGAGATGAACGTGTGACGCCATAAGCAGCTCTTTATGCTCCGTATGGTTTGACGGTTGCTATAGGTCATAAAGAGCTATATAAACTTCTTTCTGATGTAGGTTAGGTCGTCTACTACCTGGTAAGAGGTGAAAAACTGCAAAACGTTGTGCAGAGACTTAGCTGTATTTTATGGGGACCTTCGACGCAAAAATTTTGGTCTGCCTGTCTGTACGTTTGTCTGTTTGTCCTCCCTTAACAGTACCGGGTACCCTAAACGGTACAAGACGATCGCCCAAACGGCCGACCTATCTGCAGCGCCCAAAAATATTGCTCAAGATTCAGCGTTCATACTTGTTCAATTGTCAATAAAAAGCAATTGCGCATATATGAGGCACTCTAACAACTCGTATATATTCTGTGTGCGCATCTTTTACTACACAAGACCTAGATAACTCATTCTAAGGACCATAGCGTTTATCACGCTGCGCTGACCATTGAACGCTTGCACGAAAAGGCAGGTGCTTCAAACGCTTTGCTAAGACGAAACTGTGACGGCACCAACCCGTCGCCTTGTGTTCTACACTTTTATCACCTCTGTGACAGGCGCGCATGCCGCGTGCTTCGTTTTTCAAGATAACTGCCAGATAGCGCTCAAGTATCACGTGTGACATGATTGATGTGCTTATTCGCCTCCGCTGCATGCTCGAGGCACTCTAACACAGCGCATCCAGAATTCCATTCACCTATTTTCTTGCGCCGAACACCAAATAAGCGTTTTGTTCACTCTCTCCAGACACAAGACTATAGGTACCCGACCGAGGACCAGAGGGTGCGACGAAGCTTTTTCGGCTGTTTCAACATTGTTGGTACCGACCGCCATGGATACCAAGGAAATAAAATTCTCGCTGAACACATTGAGACGCTGAAGTGTCAGTGCCCTTTTTAGTACGTTTTCAAAAAACGCTTCCTGGGTGCTTAGATAATCAGCGGCGACCTCCTGCACACAACTAAAACGAAAATAATATGCACGTGCATGTCCGGTTTTGCTGCGTCTACTCGCTAGGCTACGCATTGGAAGACTCAGTTTTCCTGCGCCTACTCGCTAGGCTGTATGATCTGGCGCTACCACCAGATCTCGTAAACTGCATTGCCGGGTGACTATCGTATTTTGACGACATATGCAGTGTAATATGGAGATATGGGGCCCTTTTTTTCAAAGCATGTACTGATTCAGGAAAGCGTCATAAAGAAAGGAGGCAGGTTACAATAAATTGGTAGCATTACTGCAACATATCAGAGGCCACCAAGTCTAAATATCTGTTACTCTTTGTAATTGAACCATGTTTACACATTTTCGAGAGCTGATGTTGTTTAATAACCATGTTCTCGTACGCCCTTTTTAAATTAAACACATAAAGACAGTTCACTTGTTAATCAAGTCATTCCATCATATTTCGGTGATAATTTAGTCATTCTATCACAGCAATCTTACGGAAGCATTTGACGCACTGCTACGAACTCGGAAAAAAAAAGCTTTCCGCATATATTCGTAAATGTTTCATGATTTCGTGTAAAGCTCCGCGCGAGCCACCCCTCAAAACTTGTAAGGTGCAGTGCTCCTGAAAGCCAGGTGTATTACACTGCAGGCTTGCCCTACCTGTACGTGGCAACCGTCTAGAAAAGCTCTGTTTTTATTTTTCCTGATCTTCTTCCCCTTGTCTTGCTCCTCAGACACTGTATGAATGAAGGAAATATTCGAATACGCCATTTAAATTATGTAGTGAGTGTAAAAATGTTTGGAAGAACAAGGCGGTATCAAGAGGACATCACTTCACCTAATGTCACCTTTGCGCAACGGCCTTTTGAGCAACGTCTTCAGCCTCTTCTAGAGTATGCGAACAGCCGCCTCGTATCACAGGTGTAAAAAAAATGAGTGCCGAGCTCGAACAGCAGCAATAAGTGTGCCCAGGAACTCGGGTATTACCCAAAAAAAATAAATTTTACCTAAAGTGAGAGGCAACACCGGCAAATCTGAATCCTCACACTTCTTTGAGAACAGGACTGACAATTGAGAACAGGACTGCTGTCGCCCCGACAAAAAGAGCATCACATCGTTTCAGAGGCAGGATTTCGCCTGGCGTCTTGACATAAATATTTTATGCGAACGTGGCCTAGCTTACACGAGCAATATTTAAAAAAAAGCAAACCCACTATGAAAAGAAGGAAAACGCTGGCGCAAGATGTGAGAATCAAATGACCACGTTTGAGTTTCGCAAGCGGAAGACAGGATCACACTGCTGGGCCGTCGCAACCTAAAGCATTAGAGTAAGCGAACGTGCACCGTTATATGGGTTCGGTTTTTTGCGAAAGTCCGCAAACCCCCCTGCACGTGCTGTATGCAGGCTGCGAACGTTTTCGCCGAAGACACCAGGGCCATTCCTGCATGGAGCCAAATTAGAACTCACGGGGTTCATCGTCCCATGTCCGTTTTTGTATCTGACTCAAGAGGGGGAAAATTTGATTTTTGCCTAAAGGCCCCCTCTAACGATTTATCCGGCAGTTTTCTAAAGAAAAGACCGCGCTTTTAGCGAGTCTCGGGAAAAGGCTTGGCGTGGGCATTTCCATGGTGGTGGCGGGATCTCATGACAACCGCACAACGTCTCAATGTTCGGTGAGCGGGCGCAACGACGTGCAAATTCTCTGGGACCACGTCATCGACGCTATACTTCAAAAGTGCACCGAGTCCCTGCACCCTTTCTTTCCAATGCGCGTGTTCCCAATGTCAAAGCCTAATGGACTGTAGGCTGCGGCAGCAGTGCTTTGTTCGGGAACGTTTTTGTGGAGATACAGGGTTTCCCGAGCACCAGCCGCCACTGTGCTCCTTCTCCGTCAGCGGTAATGATGCCAGCGTGACAGTACTCGCGCTTAGCCAGCCCTCGCTGCTGGAGATGAAAGCGCTTCGGATTTGGTGATAATTTTTTTGTGCTTCCTCAATTCACTCTTGTTTCAACATCTTTCCTGTTGCGGCACTTTGCCATAATGTCCTGGTTTCAGTTTTTTTCTGTCATGTCCACCATTCGCGTTACCGTGTCTGCGTGCTCATATACTTAGGTACCAAACTGCAAAACTTGCTACCCCGTTAAAAGTGGACGTTTTCTCTCTGTTTTTCTTTTTTCTTGCTGGCGTTATGAGTTTCTGGTTAAACGGGCGTATTCTTAGATTATCGCATGATCATCCGCATGTATTCTACCCTCGAACGCCGGCCTTCTTTCAGTTTCATTGCGAAAAAAATTTATCATAAAAAAAGCGCTGGCAAGAATAACCCGCCATAAAAGAGTGGAATCCTTAGATAATATATTTCCCCGTTGGGGATAGTGGGAGATGCTCCTGTCTCCGAGCTTTCCGAAAATGGCGCAAAATGCGGACTGGATGCTTCAAAAGTGCCGTCGCAAAAAAATTGGTCCTCCTTGTTTTTTTTTCAGCATTTGTGCTTGAACGTCTTATGGTGAATTTCACTTGTAGCTCTTGTCGTTTTATGTGTTCGCTGTTACGAAATGGTAGTGAGAGTGCAACGGAATGTGAATGTGGGAGATTCGAGCGTTGTCTTTGTTCTGTAGTGGCATTATATATGGATGAGAAAGAAGAGAAGAGCCTGACTTGGCCCAAGGAAGAGAAAAAATTGTCGTAAAGTAAGAGGCATCCAAATGCGCCACTTTGACATCGTGCCATACCCTCTCTTACCCAGCGTGGTGGGCTCGCTATGAACGACTCGTGTCAAGGCGAATATACGACGTGCTCTCAACTCTAGTACAGTGTTCGCGAGCATTCAAGTTGTTCGATTGCCAAAATCATCTTGGCTGCTTCAGTCTGCTGCCTGTCGGGTAACATTCGCGGCTCCGAAAAGCCATATTGTAAGGACAGGATTTAGTAGAAACGCTAAAAAAGGACGACGTTCCAGCCCCATCACAGCATTCCACAAACCTCATAAAGGATGCTTAGCTGGGGCGGCTTTCTCGACGTCTGTGTAACGCCTTCATGGCTATCTTGTTTACTTCTAGCTCAATGAAACTGGTGCGGCTACTTTAAACTGGTTATGGCATACAACTGTACAGGTGACACCTACATCGTCCTTTGCCGCAACAACATAGCGTATCCTCATTCCTGTCTTTAATTTTTATTTTGCAGTTCATCTTGATCATAAACATGTGAGATGCTGTTGGGTTCGCAGAACATCATGACTAGTAGAACTGCTTCGAATATAAAATAACCTACACAGACAAGGGTGCTATGAAGAGGCCAATTTACACGTATGCGGACATCTCTCGCCACAAACTCAATTTCCAAAGACACTGAAGGTCTGGTAATTCTCAAATTTAGTTAATGCGTCTCACACCATATCTTTGGAGTTTCTGAGTTTATAGTAGTGAAAAAAAATAGCTGGGTGAGTTAGTGTGTATCCTTCGTGTTTATCTGTCTTTGTTTGTTTGCCTGTCACATGACTTGCACATGCACTGAGCTGGTTTCCAAGTTTGCACCAAGATCGCTCAGCGGTGGCCATGGCATGAAGACAGTCCGGTAATATGCATGTAATCTGCAAATGTCGTCGAAAGACGATAGTCTTGCGTGTGGAGGGAGTGAACAAAATACTTATTTGATGTTCTGCGCAAGAAAATTGATGAATGGTATTCCGTAGGCGCTGCGTTAGAGTGCCTCGAGCGTGCAGCAGAGGCGAACAAGCCCATCAAGTCATGTCACGCGTGAGTCATGAGCGCCATCTGGCAGTTCTCTTTATAAAACAAAGCACGTGGCCCTGAGACGGGCTTGTGCGCCCGTCTAAGAGGTTATAATGTGTTGAACGCAAGGCGATGGGTAGGTGCCACCAGACAAATGTATAGACAGACAGAAAGACAGACAAACCAAAGTTTCTGCGTGGAAGGTCCCCAAGAAAAACTATCGCCTTTAAAACGGCTACCGAAGCGCGCGCGCATGGCATTGGAAACGTGCCAGTGGGACATTTGCGACAGTCTTGAAAAAAAAAAGACCGCGTGCGAAGACGTCAGCGCCCCCACTCAGTAAACATTTTACCAGCACAGCAGCGTCAGCGTGATGGCCGCGCAATCTTCGTGTAATTGCACAAGCGCCTTCCACGGGCGTGTTCTTGGGCGTATGTCCTCTTTTGTGCCGATTATTTTGTTCACTTGCAGCATGAAAATTTCCACGCTCGAAGGCAGCAAGAAAGCACACGCCGCCCTCTCGTGCTCCTCGTTACGCTTCTATCAAATATTGGAGATATATATAGGAACAGGTGGTCACCAGGTGCGCTAGAATCATGGCGGCAATGCGGCTGTGATTAGATACGTCGTGGGCGTGGTGAAATTTGACGCGAGACATCGTAGCCACATGGTGATATTACTTTTACTTCAGCGTGCATATGTGCATAGTTTGCGCGATAAAGTTGATAGATTAATCGTGCCGCTCGACGTAAGCGCTGCTCCTCGGCACGAACAAACGTGGAAGGCGTATCCGATCTTCGCCGCAGGTATCTGTCAATCAAACTGATTGACGCGTATAATAAGACAGAAGCTCATTGATTTTGAGAAGGTCTGAATTCAACTCGTGACTGTGATGGTGATGGTGTAACTGTCAAGCGTATGATACGATTTGTATAAGTGGAAGCTTCTTTGCATATAAAATAATTTGGTGAGCATACAGTATACGTCACAAACAGGCCATTGATATGTAAGTTTGAGCGTGCTCTTTGCGATGGTTTCCTCAATACTAACATCTGCTTCCAAATCACAATTTCGTACCAGCTCAGCTGCCTTTCTAAGGATCTGCGCAACTTGAAGCGTTTGGCAATAAAACAAGCTAGAATGTGATTGCCGGGTTGATGCGGGAAATAGAAGACTAAATGCAGCTTGCACTAGCGTAAACACAGTAACAGCACAAGAAGAGTAATTGAAGGTTGTGAGAAATACCTATAAAGGAGCACACGTCGAGTGCGGAAAACAAGCCGACAGCAGAAGTAGTCTTTATAGCTAGTCATAACCGCTGCAGTACGGCTGAAGCGCTTCAATAAGAGAGAGCGGCTCTTTTAAGCCAGAGTCATTGCGCACTTGGCACCGTGGCCGACCGTAATGCCCGGCTTGCGGATGTATGAGAAGGTGGCCGTTACTGTCACTCTTCTCGTAGCTTTTTTTTTCGCAAGGGCTACTATGTACACTGTGTGTGTGGCGAAGTGTGTGGCGCCACATACACATACTGTATGTGGCGAAGCGGGGTAGTCGCGGTCATTGTTTGCTGCGACAAAGAACCCACATAGCTTTCACGGCTGGCGGGAATGAAAACACGTGTATCGGAGCTGTATGTCTCGCCCATGGTGTAAATGCGTCACGTTCGCCAGCAACCACCTCGAGACACGTGCGGCCCCGGTTGGGGATAAGAAGTGCATGGTGTGGATAAAGTGGGGAAAGCACGGGAAGGGAGTAGTGTTCATAAAAATAAAATAAAAAACACAGCATGCCACATCTTGTTTCTTTCTCTCTTCACGAAGCCTGTTCCACTCGTTTTCGCCTTATATTTTTTGTTTCCTGTTGGCCCTTCCTTTCTAGCTTATGATGTAACTTCTTGGGATTTCGAACAAAAAAGTAAACTTTCCTTTCTCACATTCGCGTCACAATGTGTCTTTCAAACAGACAAGTATTTTTTGCTCGTCATGTTACATTTGTTTCGAGGAAGCCGACAGCACACTTTGAATTTAAATTACTGCTTTGGCATAAATAAATGTTGTATTAGAGGAAGAAGGAACGTAAAAAGGGTTTTGTGTAAAAAAAAAACTAAGTGCATCTTGAAGGTTTAACCTGAGCTTTCTGCCGGTATTATAAACTTCAAACATTTTCAATAAGATCTCAGTACCGGTGCCCTCACAGTTAACTTGTTTATTGGGAAATAATGCGCTTCTAGTTCACTAGACACACAGATTCATCATTTCCGGAAAAACGCCGCCTCAGTCCGCCCCGAGCCATGTCTGGTGAATGGATTCCATTGGTGTCAAGCTCGTTCCCCACTTTTCACAATGAAGGCAGCTCTTCTCCAATGGCAGGTGCTTTCAAGGCACTTGTTGGTTTCAGAGGACCGTCATTATGCGTTACACTTGCTTGCGCTGTGGTGCGATGATCCCTTCGATCTGGTTGAGACGAACATTGCTCCGGTAGTGCACCCCGGTATCCTTGTTTTGAAAGGACTGCCTTAGAATCCCCAGTCATAGCATTTCCGAAGAGAAAAGGTATAGTTGGTGGTCTCCCATTCGAAAGTACATATATAAACAGGGAAAGGGAACCGGCAAGCAGGTTTGTTGAACACTATACAATCAACATTCTTAGAACAGGACAAGCCCACGCTCAGAAGGCCATCCGCCACCCCATCAATACATACTTTACTTTGCAATGGTTCATACAGATACCATTGTTTCTATTTACCGTGCGTGATACTGAATAAAAAAAAGAAAAGCATGGAGGCTACAGCAAACATGCCAGATTGTACTCATTGTGCGCAGCGGGCTAGGTGTATGCCATGTCACTATCGTGTGGAAAAACCCACCTTGGTCGAACGGTTTGTTTTGTCAACGACGGGGCTCAGGAACACGGGTTGACCTTTAAGAATAAAAACAATGAGCTTTTACCGGTCCATGGTGCAGCCTGCACACTTTGTGCACCGTGGCTACAAGAGTTTAAATTTCTGAGCAGAAGTTCTGATGCCTCGGGAAGAGAATTGCTGAAAGCCTATCACATCAAGTACAACCGCATGGACTGCATCATCGACACTGTAGTATATATGTTCAATAGCGAATATAGCCTGATCAATGCCATGTTTTATTAGAGACGCAGCGGCAGCACGACTGCGCAGGAGAACTGCCCTTGGCATACCTCAAATAGTCTCAGTTGAAGTTGTAGGGGTGCTGACTACCCCTGTAATGGTGTTTGCGCCGCGGGGCGGAACTGTCTCGCACAGAAGCCGTCATTCGGGGTGACAACCGCCGCACGATAGATCGCGTTTTGCTCGCGTTGGTTACCACTGTTGGTAGAGTGGGGGTGGGCGAGAGTTGAGCGAGTCTCTTCTGCGCGTTGTCGCTGCCGTGAACGGTTGTCCCATGCGGTGGGTCTGCCGTAGATGGCACCGCGGGCCGCCTGCGGTAGGTCCACGTGGTGTGTCAAACGTTGGCGACGCCTCCTTGGGTGCGTTAGTGTGTTTGTCGTGTTATTGTGTAACGATGCCCTAGTGTGTTAATTACAGTTGATGTAGTATTTGGTGGACAATATTGTTGTTATAAATTAGCTAAATAAATGTGTATTGTGTTTGGTTTGTACCAACCATGTCTACTCTGTCCTTTCACTACAAGAGCGTGGCGTGGCGCGCGCTCGCCTCGTCGAGACCCCACAATGTTTAGCGCTCGCCCTTGAGAACTGTGCTCTTTTCTTCACTGTATTCCTTTCTTTTCCACTTGGGCGCTAAAATTTCGCCTGTAATGCAAGCCAACTCGTCAAACAGAAAGCTTTGATGATATGATAGAACAAGACCATCGCTGTTTTTGGCCTTTCATTTCTCAAACATTGTTGATTTATTGATCGATTGATTTGTGGGATTTAACGTCCCGAAACCCCCATTTGATTAGGAGAGACGCCGTAGTGGAGGGCTCCGGAAATTTTGACCACCTGGGGTTCTTTAACGTGCACTCAAATCGGAGTATACGGGCCTACAACATATTCCGCCTACATCGGAAGTGCAGCCGCCGCAGCCGGGATTTGATCCCGCGACCTGCGGGTCAGCAGCCGAGTACCTTAGCCACTAGACCATCGTGGCGGGGCTATTCAAACGTTGCTTTGTAATGTACAAAATGAAATGAGATGCTCATAATCAGCCGCACTAAAAATACAAAAACTGCATGAAAGAAGCGCTGTCTAACAACTGAAGGTTTAATTGAAAAACGTGTCATCCACATGCAAACATGAAGACATAGAAAAACATGGACACCCTCTGCCAAGCACGTATTCTAGTATACCGAATATATGAAATCTCAGCATCTGTGAGATATTGAAGGCTGGCTCACGCATCTGTCTCTTGCTTTTATGATTTCAAACACTTCAGCGATTTCACACGTGTGCTTCTTAACCACAGTGGATTTGTTAAATTCAGCTGCGCAATCGTACTGCTCGCAATGGAGGGCAAGATGCGTAGATGGTGTACCTTTCAGAGAGCTACATTCTCCCTTAGCCAGACGTTGAGGCAGCGTCTTGTCTGCCCAACGTACCTACCCCTGAATGGCAAAGAAATAGAGTACACCAGTCCACTCACACGGTCAGTGAAACGCTTAGAGTGCTTTATAGAGCAACATTCAGCGCTGACAGTGGCCTGCTCCTTCTGCATCACTCTCTTGTCCACTCAGGAACACACACTACCTAGCTTTTTGACAGCCCGAAAGACAACGTTTATATCATGACTGGCCACCTTCTTCAAACGCAGCGACATGGAGTGCAGGTATGCAATAAAGACGACCTTTTTTAGACAATCCGAGGCCACACGCGCAGTGCTAAGGCGCTCTTTTTGTCCTCTTTTCAGGCGATGAAACAGTGGCTGTGAAGTGGAGGTAAGAACCCGGTGCGGGAAAGCAGCCGATTCCAATCTGGTAACCTGTCGTAAATAAACTAACCTACAGCGGACTTTTCAGAGCCGAATAATACATGACGTGGTTAATTCATTCTTTAAAATTTTCTAACGAGCAAAGTGATAGCTTAAAGGTGGTTTTGTGGAACGTGGGCAATAAGGCCAGCAAACATGTTACCTCGGGAATTGTAATGAAGATTTAAAATATAGCAAGACATGGTCTCTTGGGTCTTCAGAAGTAAAGCACAGACCTTTGCGCCTTCGCTTGAACATACTTAGGACCTGGATCATAGCCTTCAAATAAATTGGTGTATAGGAATTGTCTAATACAGAATTCCGTGAGATATGTGGAAGCATTGCTTCAGCGACAACAAATTGACGCGCTGCTGTAGTGTCTGTCATTTTTCCTATTATCAGTTGAAATGATCATAGCTGTCTCAAACCACGTGGCATTTCATAAAGGTTATCAGGAAGCCATTGAAAGCTCAGACGAACACCGCCATTGTGACAACAAACAATCGCTAATCACTCGGTGGAATTCAATTGCAGTGTGCGTGCTCTGTACATTGCACACACTTTTGCGAAATCACTGATTGTTGTGAACAGGAATTTATTAGCGGGTGCTCGTTTGTCTCTATGTTTCAAGCCAGCTCCTTGATAAGCGACTATGATGCAAACGATTATTTCAGCTGTGGGTAATTAATGCTAAGTCATTCAATGAAATGCGGGTAGTTTTTTGTGAGCAGTAGCACAGAGAGCATGGTCATCTGTAACGCAAAAATTTTCAAAACGTTAGGCATCTAACCAGTGTTAATCTGCGAGCTTTGGTCCATTATACTGTGAAAAATAAAACTTTAATGTATTCTGCAAGAAAATATCCTCAAAAGATACTGATTTACTGGGATAAAAAATGAGCCTAACTTTGCTAAGTAATATATATAGCCAGCTTGGTGGACTATGCTTTCATGCCAAAGCTGTCATGTTACCGAATATAATCAAGCGAAACCTCAACTGCACCGCGCTGGACAGAAGGAGAGGAGTTTCTGACATGTTGTCCTCAGCCGTATAGAAGAATGATAAGAATGTGGGTCAGTTAATTAGGACGTTTTCAACTCTCGTATTTGAGATGCAACCACAAGGTCGAAGAACACGCGCGTGCACGCACGCTAACAAATGCCCGTGTGCGCAAGTTGTATTTCAACATATTATCCCTACATTTTAAGTGGTCCTCGCAGTGCTGCTAAGTCTGCTTTGAATGCGGTAAACTCTTAATTTTATCGGGGCAATCAATCATTATGCTACGCACTGAGGAAAGGTCTAAAGGCGAAGTTTATTGAAAGCAGAGGCACGAAAGAACACGGTGATCGTCGAATAGGTGCCATCGTTCTGTTTTCCAGCTTCCCACGGTTTCTACTTGCAAATACACTTCTTAGTAACAATCGTCCTCTCTCAGACGAAGCCCTCCGGGCGAGTAATCCCTGAATTCTTCGGGAGAATGGCTTTAAGCGGCCAACATGCGTGACCCCAGTCTTCGTTTACGACGCCCACTCGAAAGGAGACGGGTTATCTCGTAATTGACGTCGTTTAGACGACCGAGAATAACAAACGCTTATTAGTTCTTAGCTTAAGTTATGTCACCGTATGGGAGTCCACAGCTATACAAAACCACCGGAAACATATGTGACGTGTGTAATGCAAATTCACTGCATGCTACAGAGCACCAGCTCATAATTAGGTTTCACTATTGATGAACGACATCGGATATTAGGCGGATTCTATCGAGCCACCTCAAATTTACCCCTACGCCATGAATGCTTATTGCTTAATTACTTGTAGTAGAAGGGTGCGACCAGAGCTACGTGGGAGGTCAATTCCCAATGCCCATAAACTCTCGTGTCGCGACGCACAATTCCAAAGTGTTCTCTCAAAATTGGTTAGTGAGCTAGCCTAAGTGTTGATGCGTTAGCAAGAAATAAATACCATGGTCAAACCATATTGGTTGTGAAACTAGGAACGAAAAAAAGTTAAAAACCTACTGCCAGTCATCAACGTCCTACGTACAATTGAAACCCGACTAGGTGAGCAGAGGTTAAATATAGAAAACCAAAACTTAGAAACATCTTTTTCCGTATAAACCTAACTAATATATGCTGAAGTAAACTAGAAAATTAGTTTGCGGTTTATCTGACACTCTACTAAACGGTTGACAGCCTTATTTTTGGTCGGGCGCCATTAATGGGGTAGTGTGCGGCAGTCTGCTATGAGGCTAGGGTTCAGTTCAGCAAAGAGTTGGGTGCGCTGCCCCATCGGCTAGGCATCGCTCACTCTGCGCGGCGGTCTTGTACGTACCTTCCGTAGTTTATATATCTGCTTATGTATTGTTTACTGGCTCGACATTTCAAAGATGGACTCTCTCAAAGAATTTGTAGCAGGCCGCCTCTGTGACGGCCGACTTTCTCCGCTGGCGCACGACCGACGTACCCTCACTTTCCATGACGGTGAATGCGACATGTCCTGCTTTCTCCCTTTCAGGGGCGAAGCTCCTTATAGCAACACCCGTTCGTTCCTCGTAGCCGTTGTTGTATCTAACAAGTATAACATTTCGACCTCCAAGTTGGTGCCAGCGAGAGATTTCTTTTGTGCGTTGTTGAACAATAGAAAACAGTGCTCAATGTACATGCCAATGGCTTCTAATGGGAAATGAGAGACAGGGGCATTCGGCTTTTAGTTAACGCGCACGCTGCGATTCCCATTAGCAGCCATTCTCATGTACATTGAGCACTATCTGACAAGAAACGGTTGCTACGTTATACTCGCTGGGTGTAACCTCCTTGGTTTTAGAAATGTTCCGCGAGCATTGATCCGCAGTGCCATAAATACAATGAACTAGTATATACCATGAATGAACTCGACGCGGTTAAAGGTAGAAAGTAGACCCGAAGCGCAAGCCGTAAGAAAGTGGGCGTGTGCCACCTCTCGTTTAGTCCTTGGAATGTCCGCTGGATGACGGTGCTTCTATATGGGGAATATATGATGAAAAGATGCGAGATGGTGGTACTTGAAGTGTTGAATAGATGGATGAACGGACACACAGATGGATGCTTGGATGAACGCATGAACGGACGCAGGGGCGGATTCATGGACGAACGCAGGGACGCACACACGAACAGACACACGCACGGATGAGCGGATGGACGCATAAACAGTCACAAAGACGGACGCATGGACGGACGGAAGCAAGAAAGAATGGACGGACGAATGCTTCGCCCTACTCTCCATAACTCACTCCGTGGATATGCTGCCAATTTTTTTTATCTGCTTCCTCCCTTCTTAAGCGAAGAAACACCGTACTCTAAGGTTGCCAAAGTGATATCCTCATGGCTGCGGTCTCGCTGGAGTGGTTTTGCATGATTAGACAACGTGAGTTTTCGAACTACTGTGGTGTTGTGCCCGTGAGCAGTTATGACAGATTCCTCATTCACAAAGTTTTTGGTATATACTGCTACAGTAATTGGCAAATAAAACAACATTGCTTTGTGAGTCTTCATTTTTGGTCTTCCTTTTCATCGCGCACGCCATTGGTGAGCCATGAAGGCGTGACAATGTAGCGTAATTACCAAAATGCCTATAAAATCTACAATAATAAAAAATAAGTTTCACGCCATACGTACCGGAAAACGCGCGACGCTGACACCGCTTCCAAATCTGACGTCACATCTTAATTTTTTGTTTGCTGTTTGTATTCGCCTCTATATGTAGATGGTGACAAAGACATTGAGCCACCAACCACTGGATAAATGGGCTTGTATAAAAATTGCGCTGCCTGTTTACGTATACTTTGCTTAGACTACGACTTCGAACGTTTCCTGCATTCATAAAGTTTCATACGATAATACTGAAAGAGAAATCTGGCACTGCTGTCTGCGCGGAATTTCTTATTGGCGCTTGTACTTCCATGAGAGTGGTGGAAAGTACAGGTATCGGATCTGTTTCGTATGGATTACGTTTGTGAGATTCGCAATGCTTATTTGCCAAGTGTACCCTTACAAAAATATTTTCAGCAACGATAAGTTGAGTGTATAAAAACGATTGTTACTAGAACCTACCAATGCTCACTACCAACTGTCTTTAGACTCCTTTACCAACAATCTGTCAATGCTCTGGCTGCAATTGGCCAGCAACGTTGCACAGATTCGTGTTAATACACTGTCTGGTGACCACGTAGTAACGCCTTATCCACAATGTTCCATAGACGCTATAACATCCTCTTATAAGAAAGACTGTAATAGGATGTCTGTTGACCACGCAATAACGCCCTATTAGCAATGTTCATCAGACGCCCTGTCACATTCCCTCAATAGAAAGACTGTACGTGAGCAGTCTGTTAATTTTCTAGTAACCTGTGTTTAATACAGTCTGTTGGCAGTTGATTTGAAGCGCTCTATTGAAGCATGCTCGTAGACGCTCTGTAAACAGTTTGTTGGTACGTTCATGTGATTTAGCGCCCAGCAGTGAATCAGGACGCCGCATGAGGTTTCTGTATAACATAGCCCGTTTGGCGCGACTTCAGCATTTCTTCTCCACCGAGTCACCACCTCGTCCAAATTCTTTCCGATTAACAGTCAAGCATCGTAATCAAAAAGTTCTCACGACAGTTATGAACACTGCCTACTTACACATGCCTTTTAGCAATATGTGTGAACGAGTTTCTAGTAGAAGTCAACGCAATCTTGAAAATGCAGGAGCCGAGAAAAAAATAGAGAAAAGGTTGCACTCAAGATTTTTATTAAAAAAGCTTGACACTATAGTTTCTCGAAAATAATAACATCCATTATTAGTCACACAAGTCACCTACTGAACACGCAAAGGAACATGAAATGAGCACATTTCGAACGCACTCAAAATTTACAGAATAATATGAACAAGTAAGTTAAGAATAAAAGGCAGATACTGTCAATATTGCTGTAAACTGATATATGAAACTTTCCAAAAAAGCGCATTATTAACTATAAATTAGGATATTACAGTAGAGTTACGTTTAGACAAATGAAATCGCTACATATGCATTAAAAATTTAAAGCTCAATTTCAGAAATAACACTGCTTATAAAACAGCATCTCAACAGAGCGTTTGGCCAGGTATAAAGTGGATGAGATGTCACACCTCAGTAGTCCAAACTATGGCATGATAGCCAGGTGAGAAAAAGGGCTCTCTATATATACCCGAAGCATGAACAAGCACGGACTTCTGATTGGTTGATTGATTTGTGGGGTTTAACGTCCCAAAACCACCATATGATTATGAGAGACGCCGTAGTGGAGGGCTCCGAAATTTTGACCACCTGGGGTTCTTTAAAGTGCACCCAAATCTGAGCACACGGGCCTACAACATTTCCGCCTCCATCGGAAATGCAGCCGCCGCAGCCGGGATTTGAACCCGCCACCTGCGGGTCAGCAGCCGAGCACCTTAGCCACTAGACCACCGCGGCGGGCCCACGTACTTCTAAGGTCGAAGTATTATGCTAACGAACATAAGCGATTTCGCCAATCGGGCACGAAAATTTAACTCGTGTGATCATTCGATCGGTAAAAAAATGAAAAGATGAGAGCGAATAAAATTGTAAGCGCACCATAATAGCAGAATAAACAAAAAAGGGTGACCAATGATTATAATGATGATGATGATATGTGGGGTTTAACGTCCGAAAACCACCATGTGATTATGAGAGACGCATGACCAATAATTATGCGTAAAAGAGATTGGATAAGGTAAGAAAATCATGGTGAGACATAAGAGCTCTCAACGCGTGGGCTTATCTGTTGCGTACGATTGACGTGTCCATTTCGAAGCAGGGGGCTGCTGGTGGCTCGTTGTGATGATAAAACAAGTGGCTGAATCTTGCCACATGTCGATGATGTTGCCGGGAGAATTTCCTTGGTAGTTTCACTTCTCCTTGCGGCTCCTCATGTCCGCAAGCACCCACATTTGAAGTATTTTGCCGTACGGAGTGAAATGGTCAGTCTGGCATTTCCTACAACAGCGGCCCTGCGGGTAGCAGGTAGTGCACAACCTCGTGTGGCTCACACAAGGAAACCTTCGCAGCGCTTTACCTCACTACACTCAATGAAGTCGGGATGACAAACCTACAATTACGTAGTATCATGTTCAATCAAGCACGTTCACAAAAGTAAATGATGGCTTTAATAAACCACTTGAAAAATCAAGGATTGGGCGAGCTATATGCAACTTCGCCCGCACGACGACTATCTCTAGGAAAAAAAAAAAGAAAGCGATGGACAGATCAGAACAGGTTGATTGGGAGGGGGGGAGGTGATTCTTAACTGAAAAGAAGATAAAAGTGAACCCTGCAACTGTCTTTCAGAGGGAGGACACCTCAACACCCGCTCGCGAAAGATTGCGGTAAGAAGTTATTAAAAGGATAGGGAAGAATTAAAGGTATAGAGATACAGATAGCAGCAGGAAGAGAGAGAGGTGCAGGGACAGCCAGAAACGGAAGGAGAAGATAGGAAAGATGGACGCGGTCGCAGAAGTCCGAGGACGGGGCACCACTCAGCTAGAGATTTTGTCGGTGTCAGGAGATGCCGCAGGGTGAGCAAGTCGGCCAGAGCTGCGCTGTCGAGAGCAGAGAACATATTGTCAGGTCAATTGTTAGTTTCGGGACAATGGGCGCGTGTATCGCCAGAGTATGGCCTTTCCGCAGAAATAAATGTCAGCGATTTTGTGAGCCTCACCATACTTGTTCGAAAAAAAAATAACGAAGAGAAAAAAAAAAGTGGACACGTATGGAAAAAAAAAAACATCTTCGACGGCTTCACAAAAGCGGAACGAACACGTGTGTCGGTACCTCATTTTCGCATTGTGGGCCGACCTCCTTTCTACCTTTTTGCCAATAAAATCTCTCTCTCTCTCTCCGTATGATTTTCACTATTAATAATAATAATAATAATAATAATAATAATAATAATAAATAATAATAATAATAATAATAATAATAATAATAATAATAATAATAATAATAATAATAATAATAATAATAATAATAATAATAATATAATATTAATAATATATTACTATTACTAGTATTATCACTATTATTATTATTATTAGTTGTAGTAGTAGTAGTAGTAGTACACATCCGGAAGAATTACAAAAAAGCGGGCCTGTCTAAGCCCCAAGGACTTGTGCGACTAGACCCAGCAGAGTCGGTTACAGCGATATGGATACAAGGTAACAAATACTATTGTTGCGTCTTTGCTAACGAGCAGACTAATGATTTACACCATTGATTTTCTACAGGCAGTAAATAAAAAAAGAACCAAAGAGGGACCCAGAGCATACGGGACAGACAAGTAAACCATGTGATTTTACAGCTCAGCGAGTAATTTCTTTATATGCTTTTTTGAGCTTGCTGAAAAAAAACTGTTCAGGTAGTTCATTGAAAGTTTTTGTAATATATACACTTCTACACGCTTCTCCATATCTGGTAGAAAGCCGGGGTACTATGAAATGCTTTGTTTTTCTCTGGGGTCGATGGCACTTTAATGTCATCACACCAACTGTATCTCAGCACAACTGTTTTAATAAATGAATCCTGCAATACAGAAAAGCCCAAATCCCGGAAAATAGTACTGGAATTTACCTTGCCCCAGTAAGCAACACTTTTTAAAATATTTCGAAGCAAACTATCAATTGCGTGTTTTTAAGAGTTCTGAACAGAATGGGAAAATTTATTACCGTAATTCACCACACTATGTGCTAGCGAATGAACAATCATTTGTATCACTGGTAGAGGTACCAAGCTTTTTATATTGAAAAGCAGACATGCAACACTTCTCAGCTTGGAACAAATAAATGCCATGTGATGTTGTCAAGACATACCACTATGAAAAATTGTGCCTCGGTATCTCAATGTTTCAACATTTTCCTCTGCCGAACATTCGCTTGGGTTGCAATGCTTGATGACTGATTATTTGTGGGGTTTAACGTCTAAAAACCACTATTTGATTATGCGAGACGCCATAGTGGAAGGCTCCGGAAATTCGGACCACCTGGGGTTCTTTAACGTGCACCCCAATCTGAGTACACGGGCCTACAGTATTTCCGCCCCCATCGGAAATGCAGCCGCCACAGGCGGGATTTGAACCAACGACCTGCAGGTCAGCAGCCGAGTACCTTAACCACTAGACCACCGTGGCGGGGCAGGGTTGCAATGCTTGGTGTGAATAAAAATTGGTACAAATTGGTACACGTTTTGTGGTTTTAGAGGGCTTCGAAAGCAGATCAGTTTGGTTTTCTTTTTGTGTACATTTAAGCAATTTTCTACAAACCATGACACTGCATTGTGAATTTCACACGGAGGAGCAATTATCACCCCTTCGTAACGTATGTAACGTTTTAATAGCACCGTATCATCTGCATACTGTTACACATTTGCTTTACGAATTCCTGAGGGGAAGTCATTCATAAATAAAACAAATAACAATGGTGACAACACCGATCCTTGTGACATATCAAGAGTCATAGATTTTTATTGCTAATTACTTCCCAACATGCCATAATGACCTCTGACCTGCCTTGTAAGTATTTATAGAATACATCATAAAAAAACCCCTTAAAGCGAAAACGAAATAGCTCTTGTACCAAAATTGACTGTTTCAAACGCTTTTACCAAGTCTAAAGGTAGAACACAACAGAACAAGTTCTTGTCTAAAGCCTAATATAATTCATCCCTAAACTCTTCTAATAACGTTATAATACTGTTATTAGCAATGAAACCAAATTGCCGGGGTGTTAGTAGCGAGAAGTTTTGTAAGAAGGACGTCATGCATTGAAGCTAAAATTTTTATAGCATCTGGGAGAGTATAGGCAAGATCGAAATTGGTCTTTAATTTTATATATAATTTTTTAACTATTGCCGTTTTTAATATCTCGAGAATCGATGCACTAGTTAAAAATCCGCTCAACGTGAAAAAAGTACTTCTACTAATGCTTCAAAGTTTCGTCGACGATTGACCACAGCTACTCCATCAATTCCTGGTTATTTATTTGGACAAAAACTGAAAATTATTCTCCTGAAATCTGCCTTCGATAGCGTGAGCAAATAAGCCGATGCAGGAACAGATTTTTTCAGCGTGCACGTGCGTTAATGCGCATGCTCACTTTTGGAAAAACGCTTGAAGAAGTGGTTGAACTATACAACCACTATCTCTGGTTTCTCAGAGAACGATTTGAGTAGGATGAAGGGCGTAATGTTCTCGCCTTGCAGATTATCTATCAAAGCCAATGTCTTAGCCGAATTTTCGTATGCTCGATTGCATTATTCCAAAAATTACCGCTTTTTAGCTGACCTTAAAAGAGTGACAACCCTAGTCTTCTCAATTTTGTATTCAACTTTTAATTCTGAAATTTCGGTGCCCGTCTGCTAAGCTTCCATAGCCAGTCTCCAATAGAAATAGAGCTCACAGTATCGGCTGTGAACCACGATAATTCTTTCCAGGTTTTTAGTTTTTAAATATGTACTTGAACGTTAAATTGGAGTTGTAAGAATGAACTTCTGAGGAATGAATCTTTAGAAATTGAATGATTGAATATCTTGAGAAAAAGTTTGAGCCGAGATGCTCTGCGACGTAATTCAAGTGACTACAGCGAAAAGAAGTGTTTAATTGAAGTGACGCTGCTGGTCCGATGGTAGTTATATATTATGAAGCGTGCTGCGTTTTTCTGAACTATTCCAAAGGAGTTAAGTCTAGTTAAAAGGGGCTCGAAATGAAGCATGCACATTCGAGATTTGGACGGAGTAGCGTTTTATACATTGTGAGTTTTACAGCTTGAGGGGCGCGACTAACTGACATCGTATAGCATTCCAGCGTACGGTTTCTATTGTTTAAAACGTAGTTAATGGGAAGCTTCCGGCACAAGTCTTATGTTTTGTGAATCGCCGAGTATTAATACGAAGCTACATAACAAAGGGAAGCGTAATTTAGGGTGTAGTTATCAGGAGGTGCTCTCGTTTGTGAGATGCGTTAAACTTTATATTTATTGACGTCTATGGTCGAAGTTGGGCATCAGATATGAATGTTATTATTGTCAGTTTGCAAGGTACTAGAGCTCTAGTTAGATGCAATTCCCCGCTAAACAACGCAGTCGTCTCCCGAAAGATGAATAGAAATACAACAGCGGGTAAATTCTTAAAATGAATAAGAAATACCAAAGGGCCCAAAACAGATTCCTGGGGCCCACCTGAAGTAACAGGAAAATAGAGTGAGCTGTGGGTATTAGCAACAATGAATTGTGAACGCTTAGTTAAGAAAAACCTAATGAAAGTAAGAGGTGAACTTTTTGTGGTTCCACAAATGAACAAATAGATTGAAAGAACTATTGCTAACCAGACGTGAATTAACATAAGCATGGCGCACCACCATTCTAGATTGTCATATACTGTGCAGACCCAGTAACATAACTAGGTTGAAACGTATTTCTTCTCTGATTGTAACCCGAACAAATCTGATGCTGATGGAGAACATCCCCAGCCAAAAAAGACTGCAACCCAGCGGTCAAGTAAAACATATTCAATTGCCTCCGGCTTATTCAGAGAAAAACAATCATTACCCAAAAGGAACGAATAAGCCTTTTTTGCGACCATATTTTCACAGTGAAGCCGGTGTGTAACTTAAAGAAAAAGAAGTTAGCTCCACGTGTCACCTCCATTTCTTACATGTCTTAAGACATTAGGGCCTGGGCCTACACGGTATAATGTTCTCTAAAGAGGAACAGGAAGAACTGGTTATACTAGACTTTTGTACGTTTTACGGAAAGATGTACTCAGATATTCCAATCAAAAACGTGTTTTTACGAAAAGACCTGAACCAACTATTTCTTCCAGGTAACCTCTAATGCTTCCTTTCATGCCACCAGAAAAGCTGGCAGCAGTTTCTCATGCCTAAGCTATATAACAGTGCGTAGGAGTGTGCGTCGATTATTTCGGAAACAAACATGAAGTTATTAACTAACTGGCGAAAGTACAAATATTAGTTCTACTTGTTTGCTCCCGAGAAGAGCCCCACAATAAGACAGCAAGAACTCGGTGAAGCTTCTGTACATTCTCCGTAAACAATTCAACGCTTGAAGGACGTACCGCAGCTTACTGAATAAAATTATGTTACAAAAGGTCACTCTGGCCAAAATTGATTCATAAAAACATTTAGGTTGTTTCGATTTTTCTCGTCGCTCAGCCGCGCTACTAACCCACGCACTTGCTCCAGTTTACCAGATTGCCACTCACATTGAAATAAAAGTTTACAGTTTTCGCAGTTTCAAAAATATTATCATAATCTCTGTTACAAAACACAGCAATATCACCTGCGTATTCTAAGACCCGCACTTCAGCTTCTTGTAGTTTGTACCCTTCAATGTAACTGCTTTTCATGACGTTTCGGCAAAATGACTACGTATGAATTGAAAAAAATAGAAGAAAAAAGAAAGGACTGCCTTGTCGCACTGAACGTTTGGCACTATTCGTTTCCCAAAACATTTGTTGATGATGAGCCAACTTTTGCATCCAGTTTATGCTATTGGAACTCTATTCTGAACTACGTTACCAACATTGATATACTCTAACAAAAAAAAATGCTGTGGTACTCGGTCAAATGTTTTTTTCCTATATTTATTTGTATAATTCCGATGTGTTCGCTTGGGGCATCACATCAATCCAGAGCACTTCATGTCTCCTGAATGTTCGTGAATACAGTGCACCCTGAAATTCCACATCATTGGTGGTCACCTACAATGCTAGTGCTAACTGCTTCCGTCTCTTCGCTTACACTTTCATCAAAAGCTTATAGTCGATATTCGAGAAACTGACTGGCCTGCACAATTTCACTTCGCTTAATTTAACTCCGTCTTCACTTTTCGGAATTCATACAGCATCCGATAGCAAAAGAGAATGTGGCAGAACCTTTACGCCTAAAGGTTTCTTAAAAAATCGATGCTAGAATCAGTGCTATTTCGTGTTTGAACTTCTTATAAAAGGCGGCGCGTACCCGTGAGTTCCTGGGCATTTCGTCAAATGGAGGGCAGTGATTGCTTTCACCACTTACGCTTCAGAAATAAAAAGCTCTAAGCTGCCTTTTCTGCAAACTGATCCTTTGGAATCAATTTGAAAAATTCGTTTTTCAAACTATCTTAATTTACTTCGCTTTTATCGAACGGTGTGACGTAGCCCTCGTTGAAAGCATCCTCTATAAATCTCCGTTTACTTGAGACACTAGCCAATGTAGAAAGTGACCGTGGAGTTATGGGTAGCATGCCCGGCATATGCTGTCATAGACCTAGGGGTCAAGGTCTCGAACCTTATTGACCGAATGTATCTTCATGGTCTTCTGACCATGCGTATTTCCCGTCGTCATTTCTGTGACGAAAATACATCACTGAAATCTGGGTGCACCCAGGGATAACACACTTTTGCGTTAGAAGAATAACTATAACGGGTAAGGTAAAACTCAATGACTGTAAGCATATCGTGAGCGCCTTTCAATAACAACATGAAGAAAGTTTGGGTACAAACTAACGGCAGAAATGAAACAGTTGACACGATATCGCGAGCTGAAAAGCCGCTGCAAACCGCGATAAAACGCGTGCGTTGGTGAATCGCAGAGTGAAAAGTGTGGCGACGGCCAGTTCTTCAGTTGGTAAGGTTGCTAAGTTTTCTACAGTACCGAGCGTTTCTTTTTTTTTGCGCAATATTTCTACAACAGGTTGACCGTGGCCGAAAGGACGATTATGGGTCCCTTGTCGTAAGGCTGTCAGAGCGCAGTTCTCGGAACCACGCATACGGCGCGTTCGTTCGTCATTGCATGAGTGGGAGTACCACTAATCTTTTTGTGTGCTGGCATGCTCCAGCAGACCTAGACCGGCGGACGTGTGTTCACTGGTCAGGCCGTTCAGCTATATAGGTGACCATTAAAAGAGCGAGGGATTGTCGAATGCACCGTCTGCTACCGGTTTCCGGTTCTAGAAGAGTAGACGACGGCGAAACGCTCCGCCGTAAGCCTCAGATTATTCAGGATTCGCGCACGTGGTCACCCCTTTATCTTTTGACCTGCTAAGCCATGGTCGGTTTTTCAGCCATTGGCGGCTACAGCTAGAGTGTGAAAGGCAAATAAATGCACGTATTGATTCTCATGAAATGAAGAAATAAAACATGGGGTGGGCCGCAGCTGTGAAGAGAGCCACATGTAGTGACAGGTAGCCTTTGGATACCGAAAGTTCGAGCCAGAGTGTGCGAAGACCATTTTAACACGAGTACGTGTATATTCAGCACCAGTAAAAAGCTTACGCATGAATTGATGCGAATAATGCATGGAGAAATAAATTGTCACAACGGCGCGCCTAGAAATGATACTATGAGAACGCTCGGGCGAAATCTGCCTGTCACATGGGATGAGCGCCGGCATTGCCCCCATATATATGACAAAAAAAAAACGCGAAAGCTTCACTCAAGAGTAAGTGTACACGGAGCACTGCACGAGTACACTTGCGTGTATCTACGTCACAAACTGTGCTCCAGGACGGCACACAAAGAAGTGCGTTAAACAAGCGCAGAGGTTCGATTCTTCGGCGCCATCTATGTCTGACTGTAATGTTTAGTTGCAGCCGCACTGCACACCTTGACCAAGATCAGTGTTCAATCAAGCATCTGGCTTTGACTAAAAAATGCATCTTATAGCGCGCTGAAGGGTATAAAAACAGAAAGATATCTAAACGCGCTCGATAAATGCTGCGCTTTATGCCAAACGACCGACGATGTCGGCTGAATCAGCGATCCCGAAATGAACTCTAAGCTCACTGATACAGTCATCCCCATTCCCTAAGATCTTAAAAATGGTGATTTTTTATTTACAGTACCGTATCGTACAATTAAAACTATCTTCTGTATTGACTGATCTGCTAGCCAAACTGTCGGTACCCCCGAGCAGCATAAATGCATTGCAGAGCATTTTGGTGCGATAAAAAGTTTTCTTACTGTTCATGGCTTTCGTAGCTGGTCATTGTCGCAGTCACGGTTACCAGAAACAACAAACTAATTTCGAAAGCTCTGACATTTCATGGAGATGTGCATTTTTCAACGGAGCGGAACAAAAGTGCGTGCGCGCTGCTGCATACCAGCGTAATGCGTCGAACCGGAAGCCATCATATCCCGCAATTCCCTATGATTCCTTATTTTGCCGGTCGCCTATTGAGATTACGCTCATGAATACAACACAATACGAAGGCTTCGCACCTTGTGGCACTGGCAACGGCCGCCCCCAAAGCAGACGGGGGAAGCTAAGATATACGTCAAAAATATTGCAAAAAAAAGAATCCTTAGTGGTGGCGAATATTGGGTAATACCGAAGTGCGCATCAGGAAAAAAAAGAAAACAGCAGCAAAAGTGACACAGACACGGCTGAAAGTGCATCGTCGGAAAGTGTAGGCGCGTGGCAGCGCAACATAGCGCTTTGCTGACTTCAGCTTTCGCGCGCTTTATTTAGGAGCATGTCACAGTGTGCATCCCGATCCGGAACCCATTTTTCTCACCATATTTCCTCCCCTTCTCTCTTCAAGTGTCATTCAATTCAAGTACCTTACCTTTTTTTTTGTTCTGAGCAAAAGTGATCTCTAATGATTGAGCTTTTCCGCATGGTTAGCCCGACGTGTTTAGTCGTCTCTACTAGGAGGCGTGATGCGTAGCATTGCCCAATTTAGACGGCTTGCCATGCAGAGTTGCCCAATGTCACTATATTGCGAAGGGAAACTCGGCCACGTAACTGTATTTTCCGCCTAAGGAAGCAGGCGAGCTTTTGTAATTATACATCTTTTAACGGGAACCCCATCAGGACTTGAAATTCCCAGATGCACCGCGGGAAGGTGAAATAGACTATACAGAGTGTGGTTCTTGTGATTAGAAAGCACTCGGAACTTATCATTTTTTTATTAGTGTTGTCGTTTGTGACTCACAAAAGTAACTAAGAGGATGCGAAGAACATTATCACTCTAAGGCAAAATTACCCGAAAAAGGAGTAATGGAGCCCAATAGGCGCGCGCGGAGAACGGATAGACCGTTGAGGAGCAACCGCAGAGGGAAGCGTGCCACGCGAAATTACTTAGTCTCCAAAGGAATGAACCACCCGGGCATTGCAGGCAGCGCGAAAAGCATTGCCAAGGTGACTAGTCATCCTTCTCCACAGAACGCATGTCCTTCTCCTCCTCTGCAGACTCAGTCTTTCGCCGTATTTTGCCGGCGACGGTTCGCGTTGCGTCGCGCTCAGAGTGCTCGACCATGGCGGCCTGGATTCGACGATCTAAGAATTTCGACGTTGTGTTTGTGTTTACGCTTGCATGAGCGTGGGCTGCTGGTTTTGCATTTCGCTGCATCCATAAAGTCTGGATCAAGCTTCGACATGTCACCATGCGGCGCTGTATATTTCTGGCTTCAATATAGTCACAAATAACACACGACAGCAACAGTGAGAACGCCAATATGGTGGCCGAGAAGACAACAGGCCTATCGGATATATACTTACACTCAGGGCAGAAAACAGCGCTGAATTCTAAGGCAAGTAGCTTACCCTTCTTTATTCTACTCTACTTTTCACGTGTGCGATACGGATCGCTCTTGCCGGCAATGGGCTTGGTTGTGTTGTATATCGCACGCACGAAATGCATCGCGAAGGTCGGCTTCGGCGTCTGCCGTTCGCCTGTGTTTAGCGACCGCCTGGAAATTGGCCGCCATTGCCGTGGGCCTCCCGTATGCTCCCTCATCGAAAGCTCGCCTGTCTTCGCCACCACGATGTGCTCCGGGGTGAGGATATTGGGCTGAGACCACGACGCTGTGTTAGGAGTCGTCGAAAACACGTTGCGGGTTCTCGCAAAGAGTTGGTTGCAGTATGTCGCGCGCAGTGAGTGCACCAGCACGGGCTGGCGGGGGTTTTGCTAGCGTCGGAACTCACTGAAATTTGGTCGCCATTACACTTGGCTTTCCCGTCAGTCGGTCGCAAGCAGCTCGGTGCCGCCCGCTGGTCGCGGCAGCGGACTCACTTTTGCGCGCTGCACTCGCTCGAGTTTGTGGAAAAGGGCCGCATTACCGTCGATTTCTTCGGCGCTAGCTCCAAACGAGCTCGGCGCTGTTCATTGCGGCGGCCAAGCATACGCTCGCTTTCCTGTTCGAAGTTCGCTGGCGGCAGACACTCCGCGTGCAACGCCGTGTTCTGTCTCGCGTTCACTTGTTCGAGCTGAACGACGTCGCTCGCTTAGGACTGGCCGACTTGTAAGCGCACCGGAGGTTCACGGAGTTGTGGCTTCGGCCGCCGCTTCTGAGCTGGTGCACTACGGGGATTGAAATGAGTCTTTGACAATGTGTGACATCACGGTAAAATTATTAACAAGTCATATGTCACGTATGTTTTCATTTCATCTCGCACGTATTTCTCATATGCATTTCTATTCATCCTCTGTCACGTGTGACTCACTATTTTACATACTAATTGTGCAGCCGTGGGCACACAACATGCTGAAGACTGTATGCGCTGGCGTCTGCGTTGCCTGTCATCCATCTATTTTGTCAGAGCAGCTTCAGAAGGACCGTGCGAGATGTGAAGGTAAGGTTATTTTTGTTAGTTTAAAGCTTGTTTTTATATTAACGCGCACGTACTTGTCATATGCATGCTTCTTCATCTTCTGTCACGTAGGTCTAACTATTTTTACTATATAATTGTACGTGCAGCCATGGGAACACAACAGGCAGGAGGCTGCGTTCGATGGGGTCTGCAATGCCTGTCATCTATCGCTCCGGTCGGAGGAGCTCCCCAAGGAGTGAACAAGACTAGAAAATGAGAGTGGACTTGTACACTTCACCATGAATTCACCCAAAAAGAATGGAGAAACATCTTGTGTATGTAGAAAAGTAAAAGATTTTGATGTCTCACTTTTGTCGTTCGTTGTTGCCGTGACGGCGAAAGCAGTTACACAAAGTTGGTTAACTACTTTTTTGCGTGTTCTTTTCTGGGCAAATTGTTGCTCCCTGTGCAGAAAAACAGGCGAAAAATTATTGGGCCTGGTGGAAACAAAACAAAGTACAACGCTTGAACTGGGGACAACAATTTCATCCGATGGTAGTATTTGAGTGCATGAACCATTCGTCCGGCAAGGTGAAACTGTGAGGACTAGTGGATGCCCGGTAACGTG
Source organism: Rhipicephalus microplus (assembly GCF_043290135.1). Lineage (NCBI taxonomy): Eukaryota > Metazoa > Arthropoda > Arachnida > Ixodida > Ixodidae > Rhipicephalus > Rhipicephalus microplus. The sequence continues at coordinate 161,457,501 of NC_134703.1, forward strand.
TAAATGTGTGGATTAACAGTTGCTCTATAAGGTGTAAATGTGAGGACTAAATGTTAGTCCTTTGAGGTGATTTGTGGGACTAACGGTTACTCAATAAGGTGTAAATGTGAACTAAATGTTAGTCCCTTCAGCTCGTCTGTGGGGACTAACTGTGAGACCCGGTGCCGTTAGTCCTAAAGGGTTTAGTGGTGGTGGCAGCCCCTTTAGTCCCCAAAAGGACAAACCACACACCCTTTTGCCTGGGAGTGTAGCATACTGACCACCAGAGTTTTCTCGTGGTTAGTTTATAGGAAGAAATTCAAGTCGTCTCTATTTTACTGTTAAACAAAATAGCAAGAAGAGAACCACGTGGCGTTAACAATCTTTGAAAGTTTCAGTCGACACTCAAGCCTGATTATGCCGTACTCTCTGCTCCCCTACTCACTGACCATAAGATGCTAAAAAGCTTCCAGGTTACACGACTGCAAACTGCCTGTTTATATGCATCAAAACAAGCTTCCAAGTGACGAACACATCAGTCATGGCTATAGCACGTACGTACCAGGTAAGTATTAGTAAGATATGCTTGTACAAACTAAGGTACAGTTACACAAGAATATTACGTTTCAACACGTTAGAAGTCCAGAAAGCTTATTTCATTGTGCCCTTCAGTGTCTGCAAATAAGATGTGTGTATTTACTATACAGAGTAAAAATTTCTACAGCTAAATAGTGTCAAAAGGGTTCTTTAACATGAAAGCAGCTTTCGCCACACCCGCTACTGCCCATGAACGGATGATTAAAAAAACACCCCCTTTTTAAACTTGCTCGATAGAATCCTGCCCTACCACTGTGGTCTAGCGGCTTAGGTACACGGCTGCTAACCCGCATGTCGCGGTATCCAATCCCAGCTGCGGCGGCTGAATTTTCAGTAGAAGTGAAAGTGCTGTAAGATCGTGTGCTCAGATTTGGGTAGACAATAAAGAACCGCAGGTGGTCAAAACTTCCGGAGCCCTTTACTATGGCGTCTCTCATATTCATATGGTGGAATCGGGACGTTCAAGTCTACATATCAATCGATAGCACTACGAAATTGTCTCTAAGGGGGCTCTTGCGCCTGAGGAGGTATATAAGACGATGCAAGAGATGAACTGTGCTGCAAAAGAATAACACAAATTTGTAATATTTTGGCTTTTACGTCTCAAAAACACAATGTGATTATGAGAGACGCAATGAGAAACGCGTACAAAAAAGTTGAAAGATGGGTTACCTCGTTGCATTGCAAGGTGATTAAAGCGAGCAAAAATCTTGTTGGTGTGAAAAGCTTTCCAAAGATGGCACTCGCTTGTTGTTCCACTCTGGATGCGAAACTTAATTCAAGATGCATGAGATTTGATGAGGCTTGGGAGAGCCTGCAACCGCTTCTTCCACACTACTCGAGTGGCAAGCCAAGAAATGGGGCCACCATATCAACGCACGAAGCGGATACTAGTGGCTATCAGTTACCATAATACTGGGCGGCACTGGACTCGCCCAGCTAACTTTGTAGGGTTGGCTGTCTAGTACGTCCTCCTTACTAAGTCGAGCGGTTGTTGCTGCTGCTGCTTGTTTCCTGGCGTGGGCTAAGCTTGTTTACCGGCTGCTTCGCGGTGTTTTCTTAAAGTTTGGTTTGTCAGGGGCCTCTGCAGGCTTGCTGATGTTTCGTTGTTTCGGGGTATTTGATGTTGATTGTGATCTGAAGCTGGACCGGGTGTCGGCTACTTCTGGAGCACCGCATCTTCTCGGTAGTAGCTCAACCAGTGAGGACAGGCCTTCTGGTGTTTCCCAAGTTGGAAGAATTGCTTCTCCACGTAGGTTCATTCTGTTTGTCTTCGAGGCATTTCCACTCCTGATAATCCGGTAGCCACATTCTTCAGTTTCTTTCTGCTCAATTGAATTCCTCTAGCGTGCTCCTCAACGCATATGGCGCAGTTCAGGCCCAATTTGCGTTCTTGAGGAGGATCAGATGTCTCACACTTGAAGCATACGTTGCCATTCGGGGTCGGGCGCACGGCGGTTCGGTGACCAATTCATCGACAATTCTTGCAAAGCTGTACGGTAGGTCTGTATGGGTAACAGATCACCCCTGCAACCATAAAATCGACGCACCAGGTGAGCACGTCACCCGTAAAGATATTATTGCTGACTTCAAAGAGCCCAGCATCCTGGCTCCCTCTATCTTCAACCCTTGTGTCCGTATTCATAGGTTTGTCATCGGGTTGGCCTGGGTGGTTCCGGGTGGTAGTCCATAAACGATGCTTCGTAGGACATCCTCTGGGGCGGCCATGTACGCATTTTAGGGATGAATACGTCCTTTTAGTTTAAATTCACTTATCTATCAGTCTGCCCATCACTTCGTGTGGCGTGGACAATATTGTGATGTTCCATCTGGGGTTAACCGACTGCAAAACTTTCTCCCCCAATGCTGTTCCGACAGGCCTCTAATACTACCATAGTGAGTTCCAATCGAAGTATATTTTTCATCGTGATTCCCTTGTGTGGAATCAGGATAACCTGTATGTCTCACTTTAGGAGGGACGTCGGGACTCGATGTTTTTAGCGCTGGAAATCCCGCTTGGCTTGGCTGTTCCCTGCTGTTTCGATGGACAGGTTTCGCGGTGACTTTTCATTTCAGGAGTGAAGCTCCTCTTAGTCTAACCTTTTCAAGCGTCACGCAATAGCTAGAGAAAAAGAGACAAGAAAGAAGAGAAGGCAGTATCTCTCGAACATTAATATAGGCGATACTGTCTCATAGAAGTACATACAAACTGCAGTTGAGTGAGCATATCGTAGATGACGCTGTACCGCCACTCTCCGATTTGCTGCTGTGTGGGCTGTACTTGGGTACGTAAAGAACGATTGCCTCTCTAAGTCTCCTGGATAGCCGCCGTACGTGGCAGATCGTTGGTCTGGCTTGGACGAAGTAGAACATTGGGCACGTTAACGGCGCTTGCACCCGGCTTCCTTGGCTCGCGTCTCGTCGGTGTTAGCCGTGCGCCGTCTGCATTCTTAAATGCGATCACACGCATGGACGCTTGAACAGATGAATGAACACATATATGGATGGACGAACGCTTCGCCCCACTCATCATCATTAACTGCGTGGATATGCTGCAATTTTTTCCTCTCCAGCCTCTTCTCGGGTTCTTTCTTGCTTTGTTCACGGTTACTTTAGGGGTGAAGCTCCTTAGGGTCGAGAAACGTATCTTTTCAGTCGGTGCCACACGCTTGGCACGCACCCGTTCTAGAGCGGGTATGTGCCACAGGGGATGCGAGATGCGAGATGGCGGTACTTGGAGAGTTCACTACATGGACGCACAGAAGGACGCGTGGTCGGATGGACAGACAGACTAGCAGAGGGACGATGGATGTACGGACGTACAGACGGATGGACGAACGGATGGACGTATGAACGGACAGACAGGTGGATGGACATACGCATGAACGGATGGACTAATGGACACCTGGTAGGTCGCATGGACAGAAGTAAGCAAGAACACGCTGACGGCCTCTTCGCCCCACTCAACATCCTTCACTGCGTTGATATTCTGTGATTTTTTTCTTTTGCGGGAAAGGACAGTACAGCAGCCATCCAACGTCCAAATGAGAGGCAGGCCAGCTTAGCTGTCGTTCTCGTTACTGAGAGTCCCGCCAGAAGACGCTCACATATCGTTACAAACTCGCCGCAACAACGGGCGTTCGCCAGGCGTAACGATTTGTCGACACCATGCGCAACAGGCTCGCAAAAAAAGTTTTGCGTTAAGTCATTCTTTTTTCTAATTTGCGCGTGTTCTTATGTTCCCACCGTCAGCTTCGGGAAAAGGGAGATAATCGCAAAAAGCGAACACTGCGACTCTCCCACACACCGCTGAAATACGTTCCATTACCACTCCACGGGCCTCTTTCTGTTGTGCTCTTTACCGTTGCCATGAAAGCCATCTGGGTTTGATGGCCGAGAAGTCATTTGAACCTTCTTCTCAGTGAGCACTGGATGATCAAAGGAAAGATCACACCACTGCTAGCGCAACGACACCCTTTACCGCCTAGAAAAAGAAAAAAGTCTCATCACGCTGATTGCAGGGTTAGAGTGTTCGGGGGTAATTATAGAGTACACGGGCTTTTATGGACGCTTCATCTGTATTGCTGCAGAACATCGTGATTGGCTGCCGGAGGAAGACTTAGCTGGCACTGCAAAACAGACCACCACGGCGCTTAAAGCTAGATTCACACACGAGAGCTAAATCCCGCTGCTCCTCTGACCGAATAGTCATGTGATTAGTTTTAACCGGCGCTGCAGCGGAGACGTCACATGCACACAGCCGGAGCTACTGTCGCAGAATTCTCGTAGATAATTTCGACTCCTATGCTTCATCAGCATGAATATATGGTTATGCTGGCCACACCCTGTGAACGAGAAGCCCAAATCCACCACCAAAAACTGAAACTCTCGCCTCTTCCACTGTCACACGAAACACATTTTGTCGTTGCCGCAAAACTAAAACATGTGGATTGTAAGCCGGCAGTCTGCTTCCTAGCCACGCCAATTCGACCAATGTTGAAAGATTTGACGCGGAATCCTCTCGATCTAAAGCAGACGACCGTCAAATGAAGGAATCAAAATAGCGGCGACACATTTCGATCTGTGCCGCGAGCGGAGGAGAGCGGATGAAGTGAGGACGACAGGTTTCGATGCCACGCACGTAACGAGATGCACCCTCCGCTTCGAAAACTCCTTTTGCGTTCCCTCGCATGAATCCACCTTAAGTGGCGCTGTAGCACGATGCCAGGACAAAGTGAAGGCAACGAGGGTACTCTGAATCAGTGTAGCTTGAGTGGAATGAAGTTAGTCTGCGCTTTGTTTGCACCAGATATAAAGGAGAAGTCATTTTAGCGCGCGCTTGCAAAGACATAATGAATAGAGAGAAAGGGCCTCTGGTTTTACCGAGGCACTGACGTCACGACGTACGAAGGGTAACATTGGAAGTCAGAGCGACTTGTGCAGCTCTGCTCGCGTTCGAGTAGTTCCCCAAATATTCCGAGGCGCGCAGGCCCAGCCATTAGCCCGGACGACTTGCCGTTATTAGAATCTGCAAAAGAAAGAATAACGAGAAGTATAGGTTCTCAGTGGACTGAACAACTGGTTTCATGCCCTCCCGGCCTTGCGGTATTTCTCGATGCCACCTCAACAGGAAAACTTCGTGGCACAGTGATCAGAGGCTTCGGGGATTATCTAGCGAATAGTGAATGGGCAGTGAGGCGAAAAAGAGGTTTCACAGAAAGCTTGCATGTGACTCACTTGATACAGACTTAGCCTTCGAGTCTGAAAGACCATCACTCAAGCTGGAGTGTCTTAAGACAATCTAGTTCTGTTTGCCCCTACGTGGTCTTCCTTTTTTATGCTAAGAAAAAAGGAAAAAACACCCAGAGGCTTTGTTTGCATGATAAAAACCAACCAATAGAGGTGCTTTTGTGCAGTAACATACCTTTCAGATAGAGTGAAATTTCTCTCTCTATTCTTTTAAACAAATAGGCTTCAATCAAGTGGTACGAAATCGGTAGGTATCTATTTTTTCGTTCGGTATTTTATTTTCCATCTCTAGTTTTACTCTTCCGAGCAATATAAATCCAAAATAGATAGAACAAAAATCAGTTTGTGTGCTTCGAGACTTGGTTTGTTTGTTACCTTGCCTCCGTTTGGTGGTTTCTTTTTGTGCTACTTAGAATGTGTAGTACGTTTTAGTACTTTGTGGCATATGTGGAAAATTGAGGAAATGGTCTGCTTCAGTTTTTCGAATAAGTTTACTCCAGGGCACCTAAACGTATATGTGCAGGTTATACCAAGGTATAGGTGAAATGGTCGCGTGACTTGTATAGAAGCCCATATATCCAGTTGTTGGTGGCTCGTTGCCACTGTCGCTATCTGCATAAGGCGAACACAGGTAACACTAAAAGAAAAAAATCCAGAATGAAATATGACGGCGCAGGCGGAAGCTTTAGTGACGTCGTGGTCTTGCGCAACATGGCACGAAATTCATTTTGTTTGATTGATTGATATGTGGGGTTTAACGTCCCAAAACCACCATATGATTCATTTTGTTTCTTTATTACTGGTCTTTTACATGCTTTTTTAGAAATACTTGACTTTCTTGCAGCTTTATGGTCGGTCATATGTGTGCGCGAGAGAAAAGGAAGACCAACAAGAAAGATCGAGAAATAAAAGTTGTTTTAGTGACCAAATTTTGTGCTTGCATCATGCACTAAAAACTTTGCAGATAGAGAGATCGTGATATAATTTTTCACTAGCATAAAGGCATAATAGATTTGAAACTCACGCTGGCCAGTCATACAAACCACAGCAGCGAAACAGCAGCAGCCTTGAAAACATCACTTTACGAAGTTTACTCGCTTAGGGTGTCGCATTCTCCGCCCCGAAAGGTGAGGGCACTTTAGCCGTGCGGCAGCGAAGGTAGTCAGAGGAGCGGCTATCTAGATAATCGATATGCTAGTTCAGCTCCCAAATGCCACTCCAGTGAGCAGCACATAAGCAAATGAATACATTATGTAGGGTACGCACGAAACCACCATGCAGAAGTGAGCGATGCCTCGTTCACCCGTCAATGCGCTAAGCAGGCCCGAACTAAACAAAAGCCCTATTAGAAGATTGCTTAGATGTGTCCCCCACTGTTTGTGGCACTCGACCAATAAATGAGGCGATACACCAGTTTGCCTGGTGTTAGATAAACCGTAAACTCTGTAAGGCTCTGACGTAGTGTTCTGGCACTCTCCTCTGTTATGATGCGATGTTTTGCTACTGTTGTCTGCCGAAGTTTCAGCGACAACGAAAAGCAGTCTTCGTAATGCTGGAGCAGGGTTTTCTGCCTTTTCGCTTATGCTTCGGAAGTCTACGATTGACGTGGAAGTTCACGCGGACACCTTGATTCGTCGAAGCATGTTCAATAGACTTGGCGAAGGCGATAGGGTTGCTGGCTTTCACAATTTCTTCAATATAGGCAACCGTCGTGCCTTTGCTCATGTGTTTATACTCACTGCTGAAGTAAGTGAGCATCATTGCTGCTTTCTCTCCTCTTAGCAGGGCTATTCTTTTCGCGACGCAAATTTCACGGTTGATCAACAGCTGCTAGTCCCTGCCATAGAAGGCTTGCAGGTATGTTAAGTTCTGAGGGCTACCGATAAAATTGATGCTGGACCGTGGGGGACTATTGATTTCATCTTCCAGTATATAAAAGGTCTGCTTTTCGATTGGCGTGTGCGAAAAAAGTGGTTGTTCTGTTGATAGCGTAGTGAACGAGGATCTCAGATCGATGACTCCCCCATGAAGGCTTAAGAACTCCATTTCAAGGATCACATCTCTCGAGCATCGCTGTAGTACTACGCAGCTAGCGGGCTAAATCTGGTTGTTAACGCAGACTCTCGCTGAACAGACTCCCTCCGGCGTTACTAGGTGGCCTCCAGCTGTTCTTATGCGGGGGCCTTCCCAGGCGTGCTTGTCTTTAACTTCATGGTGAACGCGCCACTGAAAACAAATTAGTCGGTTCCGGTATCAATAGGAGCTGTCACACTGTGGCAGCCGATAAGAACGTGGAGGCCGCTAGTTCGACGTCTCGCGTTGCAGTTAGGTCATGGCGTCGGATCACACCTTCGGCGGTTTGTACCACTGCTTCGACGTTACCCCACTAGGTTGTATTCTGGGCGTGAATTTCTGACGTCGGAACTACGTTGGAGTTGCGGCGTGTTCGTGGGGTTTCGTCGCGGTTGTGGCGCTATCGGTGGAGAATCCTGGGCAGTTCATTGTACAGCAACCACACCTCCATCCCCTTCTGCCCTCAGTGTTCCTAGTACGGGCTAAGCGAAGAGCCCTGGGTTCGGCCAGTATATGGCCGGCAGTGAGGTGACATATACTGACCTGGTGACGGCAAACGGGATGATCCTCAGGGAATTGTGCTGCTGTGAGGTAGTCGGCAATGTCGCATGGTTTTTCTCCCTGCTGCAGTGTGGGCGCGGTGCGTCGATGGCGAAACCATGCAGTACCATCTCGCGGTACAGGAAACAGCGGTGTGTGGCCAGCTTCTCTGCAGTGGCAGAAAAGATGTGGGTGGTCAGAGGCAAGGCACACGTCGCTTGTTTTTTGGAGTGCTGTGCTGGCCAGCGGCTGGATGGTAAGGCGTAGAGAGTGGCTGTGGCTGGCAGCAGAACTGCGAGGGTGCGACCCCTTGACGTGGGCGTGTAGCCGGAGCGCAGCGTCGGGCTGCAGCAGCGCAGCTCATCGCTTGCGGCTGAGGCAGCGGGGCTTCGCAAACTCAAAGCGATTGCCGAGCTTCATTGAGGAAAATGTTGGCGATCAAGTGCACTCGAAGCTTTGTAGAGGACAACAGCTTGCGTAGCTCTTGCTTCAAGGTCGATCGGATATTCTTGCGCAAGTCGTCGGAGCAGAGTGGTTGAAGTTCTGCGTACTCGGGTCTGGCGTCGAGCTGCGATTCTATTGTGGGGAGCGCATCTCCTGCGTCGTTTCAGTCGTTATCATTTCAGAGATGAATGCCTCGACAGTGCATGGTGGGTTTCACAATAGACACGCAAACAGCTCCTGCTTTAGCCTTCGCATAAGGAAGCGAACTTTTCTGTCTTCAGGCATCTCGGGGTGAATTGGGCGGAGAAGTTTGCTCACCTCTTCGGCGAACAGCATAAAGTTTCTGTTCGGAAGCTGCAAACGGGCTTCAAGCAGCGCTTCAGTCCTCTCCTTACGAACGACGCTCGTGAATGGAGCAAGGAATATTGAGTGGAATGTGTTCCATGTCAGAGTTTGCTCCTGTTACTCGATCCATGTACGAGCGGCATTTTGTAAGTCGAAGTACGCACGACGAAGCTTATCTTTGCTGATTTAGGTATTGAAAATGGCGACCCTGTCTTATGCCTCTAGCCAGCTTTCCGGATCCTCAAGAGCTGAATCATGAAAACTCGGAGGCTTTTTGTGTTGCCGGAGCAGGATCTGTGCAGGTGGCACAGGATCTGTCATCGTTATTGTGGCCGTGGTTAGACTCTTTGTCTGCCGGGTCTTTTTATGTAGAGGGCGGATTTCTGGCGATAGACCTTGTTGCCTGCTTCTTGATCGTTGCTCAGGGCGGTCTTTAATGTCGTCACGACTAGCACTGGCTTCATGGCTGGACGGGGGCGTCCAGTAAATGAAAGGAGCAGCACCTCTACCAGATTACGGGGTTTAGACGTGGACGAAGGGCGCAAACTGTCAAGGTCGAACTGTTTATTCGGCTGAACTTGTGGCCACAAAAAAGGAAAGCCGGATTACAGCAACACTTTGGTACTGATAGCAACGAGCAGAGCGTCGGCCATCATTCAACTGCAAGTGGTGAAGCGTGTCGGTATTTAAATTATTGCCGTCCGGTATTCTAGTGTTATCGCTAGCAGCAACGTAGGTTCAAGAGTAATCTGGTTTGTTCACGAAGTGGGTGTAATCGGCCATGCACCTTCTAGAATAATTAGGCGCAGTTTGCGCTGAGTATTCCAGACAGGCTTTGTGGGCTATGATACATAATCACAGCTTGAGAAAACTGGATTAGCAGATGATCTTCAAAAAACTGGAGTTTTTGTTGCTCAACAAATTCAAGAATATACGAGTCAGTCCCAGGAAGAATGTCTTGGTCGACAACATTACCCACCAGTCCTGTCTCCTATCTCCGACCTCTGTCACACGCCTAGATTATATTGAAGTAAGAGCTCATATTCTACTGAGCAAGGACATGGTGGTAGGAACATTTTAGGATGCTTACATCACAATTAGTTGTGCCAATATTTCGATGGTTATCAGGAAGCGAGTCATTCCGCAAACATCTCCAAGGTATCATTGCGCCGAAACTCCGATCGCGATAACATTATCTTCAGCGGCGACACCTGCCATTACATGTGAAGGTAGAAAACTTTCTACACGAGGTTCATCCGTATACCCCGAAATCACTACAATGCCACGACTGTCAGAGAAACGGTCATGTGAACGACATTTACAGGAACGTGGTGCATTGATTGCCCGTGATGTGCAGAGGGCCACAGTGCTGGATTCTGCTGAGCAACTATCCTGCAATGTCGTGAGGCTGGCGTTGTATATGAAGTGAAGTAGTGTCTTGCGCAATATAACTAGTGGTTGTAGCTGGTTGTGCCACTGTAGTAAAGGCCGGCATGAAGAAGTTGACGAGAACAGTTCGGCTGTAACCATTGAAAACTTCATGTAATGTGGTATGCATCTGCTTGCATCACTGAAGTGGTACAAAAGGACATACATCACAAGCTGGTAAATGTGACTACTTTCATGATGACAACTACATTTCATGCACATACATACACATTTCATGCTTCCAAAAGATATAATCGAACCCTCTTGTAGCCCCTGGGCTTCTTCTGTCGTCCTGATCAGAAAGAAGGATGGAACATGGCGCTTTTGTGTAGATTATAGGCATCTCAACAAAACTACGAAGAAAGATGTTTATCCGTTGGCTAGAATCGACGATGCCTTAGACTGCCTTTACGGTGCTACGTATTTTTTCACTATCGACCTTCGATCTGGCTATTGGCAGATTGCTGTGGATGAGATGGACCGTGAGAAGACCGCATTCGTCAATCCTGACGGGCTTTATCACTTCAAAGTTATGCCCTTTGGTCTCTGTAATGCGCCGGCCACATTCGAAAGAATGATGGACTCATTGCTCCAAGGGTTTAAATGGTCAACCTGCTTATGTTATTTAGACGACGTTATCGTTTTCTCGCCCACATTCGACTCCCATCTCAAGCGTTTATCGGTGATTCTTGAAGTTTTTCGTCGAGCCGGACTTCGACTGAACTCGTCGAATTGCCACTTTGCTCGTCGTGAAATAACCGTACTGGGCCACGTCGTCGATGCCGCAGGAGTCCACCCGGATCCCGAGAAATATCGCACCGTCACGAAATCTCTTGTTCTGAAGTCAACAAAGGACGTTCGCAGATTTGTGGGCTTGTGCTCCTACTTTCGACGGTTTGTTAAGGACTTCGGAATCATTGCACGCCCACTCACAAACCTCCTGAAGAAAGACAACCTGTTTTCCTGGGGCGCTGATCAAGCATTATCGTTTTCCCAGCTCACGACACTCCTTACAACACCGCCGATTTTAGCCCATTTCAATCAATCAGCTCCAACCAAGGTTCGCACTGACGCTAGTGGGCATGGCATCGGGGCAATGCTAATGCAACATCAACGCGGACTTGACCGTGTTATAGCATATGCAAGCCGCCTGCTATCTACAGCCGAGCGCAACTATTCAATCACGGAACGTGAGTGTCTCGCTCTTGTGTGGGCAGTCGCCAAGTTTCGCCCATACTTATACGGGCGTCCATTCCGGGTAGTCACCGACCACCACGCGCTCTGCTGGCTTGCCTCACTCAAGGATCCCACAGGACGCCTCGCTCGTTGGTCCCTACGATTACAAGAATACACGTTCACCGTAACGTACAAAACAGGGCGGTCACATCAAGATGCTGATTGTTTATCACGCTACCCTGTGGAAGAGGCTGCCCATACTGACACCTTTCCAGACCTTCTGTCTGTGACGCAGCTACTCAACCTTGGTCACGAACAACGCCTGGATGCTTCCCTGTGAACCATCATTGACAAGCTTGAGTCAATGCCTCCCGACGCATCCCTACAAATGTTCCTGGTGAAAGACGGGATCCTGAATCGCCGTAACCTCGATCGATATGGCCATGACTTGCTCCCCGTCATACCAGCACATCTTCGTGCAACTGTTCTCAACCAACTTCATGACGCTCCTTTGGCGGGCCACTTGGGCTTCTCTCGCACATACGACCGTGTACGTCGTCGTTTCTTTTGGCCTGGTCTTGCCCGCTCTGTTCAACGCTACGTCGCCGCTTGTGAGCCCTGCCAGCGCCGCAAAAAGCCATCTTCCCTACCAGCTGGATTCCTTCAGCTGATCGACATTCCCATTGAACCTTTTTTTCGAATTGGCCTCGACCTGCTTGGCCCATTCCCGATCTCCAGCTCAGGCATCAAATGGATTGCTGTCGCCACTGACTATGCGACACGGTATGCTATCACACGAGCACTTTCGACGAGCTGCGCAACCGATGTGGCGGACTTTCTGGTATATGATATTATTTTAATACACGGAGCTCCCCGCCAACTTCTCACTGACCGGGGCTGGACCTTCCTATCAGCTGTCGTTGATGAAATCCCGCGCTCTTACTCTGCCATGCACAAGTTTGCCACTTCGTACCATCCTCAAACGAACGGTCTTACGGAGCGCCTTAACCGCACCATAACAGACATGCTTTCTATATACGTAGCGGCCAACCACCAAGACTGGGACGTTCATTTGCCGTTTGTGACGTTCGCATATAATTCGTCACGTCACGACACTGCCGGCTATTCACCATTCTATCTTCTATACGACTGACAACTACCTCTACCCTTTGACACCTTGCTGCCCTCGGTCACTGAGTATGCCGGCGACGCCATCGCGTGAGCCGACCACGCACGCCAACTCGCCCGCAGCCGCCTGCAGGCTTCACAGGAGCACCAAAGACAGCTCTACGATTCCCATCATCTAAACGTGCACTTTTCACCGGGTTGCCTTGTCCTCCTCTGGTCCCCCACTCGGCATGTAGGGCTTTCTGAAAAACTGCTGTCACGCTACACTGGACCATACCGCGTCGTTTGCCAGGTCACTGACGTTACATACGAGATCGTTCCAGCCGATTCAACGTCATCATCGTTAGCTTCGAGTGACATCGTGCACATAGCTCGACTCAAGCCTTATCACCCTCCTACTACCGCATCCGAGTTGCTCAAGCACCGAGACGGTGCTTCTACCACCAGGGGGTTTTGATACGCAACAGGCGGCACAGCCTGTCTGCAAGAAAGAGAAAGACGACGTTGGTGGCTGGTTCTTGATGAACTGTCGCCATCTTGCTCGCCGAGCACGGTGCATTGTATTTAATTTATTAAATTAGATACCCGTAACAATATTTGTCAGTGATTGCCTTGCCGAAAACAAAAAACATAGTAATGTTGGTACAGCATCATACGGGCCACTTCTGTCTTCCAGGTATTGGACATGCGTGGGTGTAATTATACCCAAAACACTTTCGCAACGTAAGTCTCAAAATTTGGAGAGGAGACATTCATGTTTCTTAAGAAGGAGACGTGACGCTGCTTTCTTCTTCGGTGCGCCAGAGCGATATGCTTGAAACAGGCACTCGCAATCAAAACGAGCTTACGCGTATTTTAGCTGTTTTACTGCTTACTTTTGAATCAGTTGCTTATATGAGATGGCTTAAAAGAGTGCGCTGAAAGCGAAGTGATTTTTTTTTCTTTTCCACATCTCCGGGTTTGAACGAGCGAGGTCTCCGAAGGGCACTTCACAATGTCGCCGTTTCTGCTCAAACTGCTCATAGCTCTGAAATACTTTGTCCCTGAAATCTTTGGTGAAATAAATAAATGCAAATATAAAAATAACTGCAGAACTACATATCTCATGTGAGTTATTACATGTACGTAGAAACATACCTGAACAATTGGATGCTATTGCTAAGTGCATGAAATTCGCTTAGCAACAGCGTCCAATCGTTGCTAAGTGCATTAAATTCACTGAGTAACAGCGTCCAACAGCGTCACTTAGGAAAAAACGCAGTAGAATAAGTAAAAGGATAAAAAAACAAAAAAACAGAAAGACGGAAGGTTGGGTACCTACCAAAGCAAATGAGGCCACCACGAATTGAAAAAAAAAAACCTCTGGAGACGAGCTTTTACGAAGACTAGGGTTGAGGTGAAAGCAGGTGCCATGAAAGCAACTGCCATCGATGCGTCTCTCTCTCACTTCCTTGTTATTCGGGAGTGAAGTGGCAGAGATGAACAAGAGAAGATAGAAAACTTAACGAAGAGGTGTCACGAAAGAAAGAAAAAAAGTAAGACGTATGGGTGTGAAATATCGTTTGGTGACGGTGCCGTAGTTTCAAAGCTCTGCCACCGAGGTTGGAAAAGTCACGCCTGGTTTTCCGCACAATACGCTTAGCTTAATAACATTGACAGTTGAGGCTTTTTCGATTCCTTGCCTTGCAGAGCCATTCCCCACCTCCTCCCTGAATCACCATTTTTCACCACTTCCTTACCCCGCTTTGCCTTTGAATTGCCACCCTTCTTTCCCACCCATGCATGTCCATGTCAGCCTACTAGGCTGCTTGTATGAAGTTTCGAAATTGTTTTTCATATCGCGTGGGGCACCACCTTACTCAAATCACGTAGTCATCTTTAAAATGCGCGCACCGGGTTTTGTTCGGGCGATTCCGGCCTCGGTGCAGAAGCGTTGGTCGGGAAGACGACACTTTGCCGAGCGGCATAAAGAGAGGGTTCTTCCTGAAACGGTTTAAGAAGCGGAGAGAAATAAAAATACGGCTTGAGGAACGACGAGAGAGAGGCCCTAAACACAAAAGTCATAGCCTAACTGCAAGGAGGTAAAGGGGATGGCTGCATGGAAAGGGCCAAAAGCCAATCGTGGTTCCTGTGTGTTTTTGTTTCGGCAAAGAAGCAAGGGGAAGAGATGAGATGGGAAGCACTGGGTGTTCCCGTTTGGCACCATCTTCTTGCTGTCGGTCTCAATGGCGCTCCGACTTTCTTTTATCTTCTTTCTCTTGTTTGAGGCGGAAGTGACTATATACAAATCTTCTAAGAGGGCAGGGTGAAACATACAATATAATAGTTTAGAAAGAAGCTGATATAGCCCCGTAACACTTGGGGTCAAGACATGATCCGCACATGTATTTGAGAGGTGACACATCGAAAAGAAACTGGTAACAAAAGCAGGAGTGCGGAACTAAAGATAGAAGATTAAAGTAAGAAAAACAAAACAAAATTAGCCGACTGGACACTCTCGAAACAAATGTGTGCTCTGCACGCATACATGATGGAAGTACGGTCAATGATACGCATGCACGCGACATAAAAGTGTTTGTCGCGCATGTACCAGGTTTTGCTGAAGGAGTATATTAAAGAAAAATTGCTTGGTTTTGCTGCATCTTGAGTGCTTCACACATGGCTGTTTTCTGTAGTGTAGTCACTTTTTTTCTTTCCCCGCTCCTGTAGCTTTTGCTTCACCTTTTGCGTGGACTCATGAAATGGTTTCTAATTTTTCATATAATTGCGCGTACCCTTGCTTAAACGTGGAACTGTCTTCTTTTGAATAAAAAATGAGTAAACTCTCGCTTGAAGAAGCAATTATAATTGCGAACAAGCCGTTCATGCAGGGTAAATAATATGAAACAAATATTTCTTTTTTTTGCACTTCCTCAAACCGGCGGGTGCATTTTCGTGCAATTCATATAAGTGTGGTCTGGGAATTTCAATTTCCGTCATACTGTCATCTCTGCCAATGAGCGTCAGCAGAATATAATTTTCGGCCCTCTTTCAAAGCAAGTAATTTTTTCTTCCAAGTTTCTGTTGTACCTCAGCAGATGTCAGATTTCTCACAAATGCCAAATATTTTCCTTTCCAAAATGAGGACTATGTTAAACGTACTACCCACAGTACAGCACCCGCTTCGCATCTACTACACAGGACTCTTCACTCAACCGTGGAACTGAATGGACGTGTTTGTCCATCGCTCTTTCCAGTCCTTGGACGCTTCCATGTGTCTTTCTCCACGACGCTCTCGTTGAGCAGACCTACTTCGGACTTTCCAGTGAGGTATTTTAGAGCCAAGACTGTTTAAAGCGTTTGGAAACGTTAAAGTGCACTTCTCAACAACTTTCTAATAACCAAGCGTACCCGATACATCGGCATCTCCTTGACACCGAACCGACGCCGCTGTAACTTGCAGCGCTTGGCCACGTTCCTGGGAACGCTGAGCGCGTTGCAGTGACAATCGGTGTGTGCATGATCTAAACCGCTTATGCATGGCTTCTCCAGTTTCAACTATCTAATTAGCAGCAATGAATGGTGCAGACTCCAACAAATATCCAGTGGATCCGGACGATGGTTCTTGGTTCACTTCTACCCGCCGACGCAAGCCAAACACCACAACGAATTCTGCACCCGAGCCGTTGTCTGCAAAAATCAAGTGACCCTGCGGCCGCCACCCCTACCCGTGGATTTCTTCAAGGTGGTCTTTCGACCACGAGGAGGCCTTCGCCTCAGCGAATGGGCCCATCACGTGTTGGCACGTGCCATCAGCATGGCTGCTGGGCTGCCAGGAGAAACAGTCAACACCCTCCTTTTCCTTATCCAAGCGGAACGCAATATAGCCATCGCGAGCACATCAGACGAAGCTGTAGCTACAAACTTGCGAGCCGTCACTCTACTAAATCTAGGATCGCAGAGTTATGAAATGCAAGCTTATGCAGCCGCTCCAGACAATTTTGCAAGGAAGTCATCATCGGCTCGAGATGTATACTTCACATGGGAGAGGCCATTGTCCTGCAGTGGACGTATTCAGGCTGATGATTAGGATGATGATGATGTTCTTATTTTCGTCAATTTGTTTGAAACTTCGATAACATAGTATAACCCTTTATTGATCTCTTGAAAAAGAACGTTCCCTTCGCGTCGGGCGTTGAGCAAATTGACGCCTTTTCGGCTATTTTCCATCTGCTGACTACACCACCAATACTGGCCTATTTTGACCCTGCATCACATACAGAGCTTTTGAGCGACGCAGGTGACTATAGAATTGCGGCGGGCCTCGGCCAACAACAGCACAGAACGGACCACGTTATTGCTTACGCCAGTCTTCGTTCTCCTGCCGAACAGAAGTTCTCAATCAGTGAGCATGAATGCGCAGCTTTAGTGAGGGCTCTGACAAAATTCAGGCTTTAGCTGTATAGGCGAACTATTTCCGTGGTTACAGAGCTTCACACCCTCTACTCGCTCTCATCGCTAAAGGATCAATCTGAACGTCTCAGTCGCTTTGTGCCGAGTCTGCAAGAATACTCGTTCGTATAGTCCACAAGTCGGGACGCCTGCACGAAGACGCGGACTGTTTGTCACGTCATCCGGTTGAAACGCCCACCTTGGCATACCTTGCATCAGCCCCATGCGTTCTTTCCATCTATGTTTTGGGTGATATCTCCATCAAGCAACGACGAGACCCATCATTACTCTGCATCATCGAGGGTCTAACCTGTGCGCCACCAGACGCTTTCATTAGCCTGTAGGAATTGCACGACAACATTCTTTACCATCCCAGCTTCAACGCTGATGGCCTGAAATTAATACTCCTGCCTCCCATCAATTGCGTACCAGCGTTCTCGAACCACTCCACGACGTACTTACTGCCTGACATCTATACATGTCTCTCGTACCTACCACAATGCGCGACGTCGCTTTTCCTGGCTGAGCCTGTATCGTTCTTCAGTGTGGTTCGCTATGTGACTGCTTGTGACCGCTGCCAACGCCGCAAGCGCCCCTTTGTGCTACCGTTTGATCTGTCTGACATCGATCTGTATGGCCCGTTTCCTACGTCCACATCTGCAAAAAACTGGGTTGCTGTCACCTCATATTACGCCACACGCTTTGTCATCACTCGGGCACTGCGAACAAGCTGTTCCACGGAATAAGTTAATGTTCATCACCGTGCTCCGCGGAGCTCATTACTGATCGAGGAAGGTACTTTCTTTCACGCGTTGTGGATGACATGCTCCTTGCTTGCTTCACTGAGCACAAGCTTACCTCCACTTACCTTTCTCAGACGAATGGACCGACCGAGCGTCTGACCCAAACGCTGGCGCAGGCGCTGTCAATGTACCTTTCAATAGATCACCATGACAAAGAAAAAGCACTTCCTTTTGTCACCTTTGCCTACAACTCTTCACGTAATGACACTGCTATTTATTTGCTGTTTTATTTGCTACTTGGCCGACATTAAGCGTTATCATTTGGCACGCTCCTTCCTTCGGCCGCCCCATTGTCTACTGAGTACGCTAGCAATGTTGTTTCTCGAGCCTATGCAGCCCGTCAGCTTGCCCATAACCGGCTACGCTTGTCGCGAACGCACCAAAAAGACCGGTATAACAGTCGCCGCCAAAGCGAGCATTCCCGCCTGGGTCTCTGGTTCTTCTCTGGACACCAAACCACCAGGTCGGCTTATCAGAGAAGCTACTTACACGCAACAATAGCCCCTACAAAGGTCACACCTTTAACCAATGCCTCTTAGACCCCCTCACTCCAGAGGAACGTTGTCTGCGTTTCCAGACGCAAACCGTATCACCCTGCTAGTTCATTCAGGCTATACCAAGCGCCGTGACGATGCTTCTTCAGCGGGGGAGCGATGTTACGGTGCATCATCGACATGAGCAAGCATGGTGCTTCCCGAAGATGACGAAGAGGCCTGTGCGTTGAGCGCATGCGCGAGAGGCAACTCAATCATCTTGCTTGGGTGTTGTTTCTTTGTGGCCATTACACATTAAACCTATGTTTCGCCCCGTCACAATACGAATAAAGAAATGTAGGCTTTCTTGTCTGTGTGCGTTGATATTTTTTAAATTTGAAAAAAACTGAAAACATGCAGTGAATAGCCATTCTTGTTAATTTCTTCTTTTCTAAGTAAAATTTTTGCGTGCCGCTGTTTTTCACTTCTTCGAGGATACTGGCTCAGCACAGTGAAAAATATTGTGAGTTATCTGAACACACAAGTGTGTTATTGTTTATTTGAGCTTTTTGTTTTTGTCTAGTTTTCTGTACATCATATATTTAAGGACGGTAAGATACGTGCTGGTTAATAACTTTTATAGTCAAATGCAATACCTTGTCATCAATAATTTGGATAAAGATTTTTTGGAAAGCAGCAGTTTTGTGCAGTAGAAGTGTACGAATTAATTGTGGTCTTACTTATTTCCAAATAAATGCTTACGTATCAGCACCGAAATATTGCAAATGAATTAGTGAATGCAACCACAGATGCCCGAGTCATACGTTCACCTTGAATGCAGTGTTTACAATGATGGAACGTACGTCTCCGTTATATTGTCACTACAACTTGTAGAGTGTACAGCAAAACACCCACAATGTTTCTCATACATGTGCCAAAAAGTTATCGCAGGCGAAAAGCATTGTTATATTTTTCCCCCTCAGTCGATGTACTTATCTTAACCCACATCCCCCCGAAACCTTGCTGCACCTAACGCGGTTTAGCGCTCCCTTTGATGACGATATGTGTAGTTTAACAGCGAAAGGACTATTGGTCAGCAAAGAGCGCGAGCACCTGATAATAATTTTGAACTATGTTTTAGTGCACAGGCTGTATGATGGCCTAAATTTTCACGCACTGAATGTGGGTAAAATTTGTACGTACTAAAATCATAAAAGTGGCATGTTATGCGTCGAAAGAATGAATTACGCATTGTCCCAGCAATATGTGTATAGAGTGTAATGAGCATGAATGCTTCATCAACACCCTTGTTTCCAAAGGCGGTGAGGCAGGTGCTTTTTCTAAAGAACCTACCGTGGTAAGAACCTCTGATGCGAGGTCTTGCTACGGGTCTTTTGAAATATGATATGAAAATTATGTATGTCCTTTAAGAACGCGAATAATGAGTCGCGTTTTTAAAGCGTTTCGCTGCCTGAAAACATTTCAGGATGAGGTGCAAGATGTTCTGTGTAGACCAACGGGAAGTGCTTTTTGTATAGCCTGAAATTCATAATATTGTATGAGAACGTGAAGCATGGGAAGTGGCTCGTCACACTAATCATATACAGGTGGATCACCGCCCAACAGAAGGTGTATGTGTGTACTGTATGTGTGAGCTGTGGGACTTCTCTATGACTTGACCTTGATGCCAGTGGCCAATTACCGAGCTGCGGCTTGTGATTTTTTCAAACTGTTTGAGTATATTTTGAGATCGTTGATCCCAAGAGCGCTGCCGGTAAGTCCTTAGCGTTCTCCTAAGAACGGGCCTGAGGTCTAATACAGGAATTGCGGTGTATGTGTGTATGTATTGGCAGCGTTTGTATGAACAAATGAAGCAAGCTGGTCAGTCAGTACATTTCCCTCTGTATTGCGGTGGCCTGGCACCCAGCACACCACGGAGTGCTGCTTAGCTGCGCATATTTCACACAAGATAGAGTATAGCTTAACAAGCACAGAGTTTCTGTGAACTCCAAGTGTTTTTCAAGCCACTACGCTTGAAGTATCAGTGTATATAAGGTGTAAATATTCTAGATTGCTTTTATGCTTAGCGGCTGACCATATTGCATGGGCTTCCGCCATAAATATGCTTGTTTGAGGATGCAGCAAGCCAGCATCTGAGAGCAATGGGCCAACCGCTGTGTATGAAACGCCATAATTTGACTTTGGCGCATCAATATAAAATTTGGAGCACCAATACTTCTGTTGTAATTATAGAGTTCATGTGAATATGTGCAACAGGGGCGTGCTTTGTGACTTCTAAGAAAGATAAGTCATTTTCAATAAGCTGCTACTGCCATAGTGGGATTGCCCCGCCGCGGTGGTCTTCTGGCTAAGTCACTCGGCTGCTGACGC
Organism: Rhipicephalus microplus; assembly: GCF_043290135.1. Taxonomy (NCBI): domain Eukaryota; kingdom Metazoa; phylum Arthropoda; class Arachnida; order Ixodida; family Ixodidae; genus Rhipicephalus; species Rhipicephalus microplus. The sequence continues at coordinate 161,478,058 of NC_134703.1, forward strand.
GCAGGTCATTAGATCAAATCGCGGCTATGGCGGCTGCATTTTTGATGGAGGCAAAAATGCTGTAAGCCCACGTGCTCAGGTTTGGGTACACGTTGAAGAATCCCAGGAGGTCAAAATTTCCGAAGCCCTCCACTACGGCGTCTCTCATAATCGTATGTTGGTTTTGGGACATTCAACCCTACATATAAAATATCATGGTGGGAGCCGTATAACAGGGGCCATCATTATGTTTTCGAGTAGTGGGACATTCATTTCTTTTCGAGTAGTGAGACATTCATTTCTTTCGCCAAGCATCTCACACTCAGTGAGTAGGGCTCTCGCACAGTAGGGCGTTTTCCAAAAAGACGTATGCTGGATAAGTCCATGATGGTACAATATGCGGAGTGTTCCTCATTTGCGTACAGTTTGAGAAAATACACGAAAGAGAAATATGATCTCCGCAAGTGGAGAAACCACTCGTCTGATTCAACATAGAGGCTTTCCACAGGGCTTGTTCTGAAGGCACCTGTAGAGATACGAATACCTAGATATTCGACGGGGTATGGCATGTTCAGTGTGCCTGGCGTGGCTGAATGATACAATATGGCCTATATTATATACATGTGCGTATAATGCTTCTGTATAGACAGATGAGACACTCTTATCACTACCCCATGTAGTGTGGGACATCACATTTGAAATATTTATTGTTTTAGTGCACTTTTTTTAAGATATTTGATACGTGGTAGGAAGGTCAGCTTAGAGTTTAAGATTACAACTAGGAATTTGTGTTTCGTTTTCACGGGTAGTCGGTGGCCGTGCAGATTGATTTCAGGATCAGGGTACATGCCTCTGTTTCTAGAAAATACTACCCGGGTGCTTTTTGGGGGATTGAGGCAGAACACATTTTCGTCTGCCCATTTGGCCACTTGGATGAAACCAAGCGCTTACGCTGAGATCTCAGACATTGCAAGCTTCCTGCATCTCCCTTCGTTTTGCCTGAACTCTGTGATCAGCCTACCTTAAACAAGCTACAGTGGCAAGCCATGGCGTCATACGTCACGTGGTATCACGTCACTTTGGACTCATCACGACGTCACAATTTATGACAATCTGTATATTCGTGAAAATGTCCTGTGTTTAAAGCGTCGTGTGATCACTTCCGGCGTCGCTCGTGTTGACGCCGCTGACTCTGACGGTCGACTTTCGTGTTCTATGCGGAATTTGAACCTGTCACTTTAATAAGAACTCGCATTGAGTATATTTTTCATTTCTGCATGCTATACATATAGTTCCGGTAGCACACATGTGTTGAAAAAAAATTAAACCTTGAATGAAGGGTAAAGAGTGAATTTTCAGTCTAGCCGATTTAATTTATGCTGTCTGTTGCGTGGTTACGTCGTAGTCAGGCAATCGCTTTGTGGATGCTATTACATGCGCTTCGGCAAACCGTGATCATCGCTATACAAATCGGAGTTGAGCCATTCAGTTTTACTACAAACTCTTGAGGACTCTGTACGCACGTCACAAATGAATATACTCGCTAGAGATGGGATATTTGATAAACTATTGGTGTTTGTGGTCTGGTTGTGGCTACTTATATGCGCTCTCCAGCAATTTCTCGGTTACAATTTTAAACTATGCAAGAAAATTTAGTGTTACCATGCAAAAGTTGTGAAAGCGATATTAGGGCCATCGTCGTATGCTTCATTTTGCTTTTCAATGCACCGCTAAGTTGGGGTTAGGCAAATGTTTTGCTGGTGTGCTTGACTTGATTGCCCTAGGCAGATATGTAGACGAAGCTGCTTACTGCTGTCCTTTCTGGCGTTCTGTGGTCGCTTTTTTTTCTAACGCTGTTTACCCGTGCTACTATCAGCGTGGGCAACCTTGCGCCTGGATAATTCCCCATAGGTGCTATATACCGCACGCTCCTGAGTCCTCATATCTTCGCAGACGAACGGATGAGCAAATGAAATTCAGCCACGAACCCTGCAAAGAAAGTTTAAACTAAGGACACAACCAACGGAAACAACACCAACAGAAAAAAAAAGACAGAGATAGAGATTCATTCTAAGAAAAATAGTCATTTCGCTCTTCGTTGAGTGTTCTAGTTTGCCGCGTATCTGACTTTCTTTGAAGAGTGAACTAACTTTCGTGGCCATACACACTTTCGGAAAATTTTGTGAGCCAAAAGTACGTTAACGTACTTTTTTAATTACAGTCATACAGGTGACATGTGAGAACTCTCTAAAAGTATTCACACATACCATTAGTTCGCCCGTTCACCCCCGAACCCTGCTGTTCCTTTATATATGTGAAGCATTTCTCAGCGTTCCGAAAGCACCTTTGACGCCTATCTATCTATCTATCTATCTATCTATCTATCTATCTATCTATCTATCTATCTATCTATCTATCTATCTATCTATCTATCAATCTATCTATCTATCTATCTATCTATCTATCTATCTATCTATCTATCTATCTATCTATCTATCTATCTATCTATCTATCTATCTATCTATCTATCTATCTATCTATCTATCTGTCTATTTATCTATCTATCTATCTTTCTATCTATCCATCTATCTATCCATCTATCTATCTAACCGCTTACGTCTGGGTGCTCTCGTGACCATCTCCTTGACTTGACGCAAAAAAAAATGGCAGCTTATTCACGGAATGAATGATAAATAGTGGGGCGAAACATTCGTCTGTCCATTCGTTCTTGCTTCCGTCTGTCCATGAGTCCATCTGTGTGACCGTCCATGCGTCCATTCGCCCGTCCGTGCGTGTGTCTGTTCGTGCATCTGTCCCTGCGTTCGTCCATGCATCCGCCCCTGCGTCCGTTCATGCGTCCAACCATGCATCTGTCTGTGTGTCCGTTCGTCCATCTAATCAACACTCCAAGTACCACCATCTCGCATCTTTTCATCATATATTCCCCATATAGAAGCACAGCCATCCAGCGGGCATTCCAAAGACTAAATGAGAGGCGGCACACGCACACTTTCTTACGGCTTGCGCTTCGGGTCTACTTCCCACCTCTAACCACGCCGAGTTCATGGTATATACTAGTTCACTGTATTCTTGGCACTTTGGCCCAACGCTCGCCAAACCGTCTTGAAACAAAGAAGGCTACGCGCAGTGAGTATAACGTAGCAACCTTTTTTTGTCAGATAGTGCTCAATATACAACCAGTGGCTGCTAATGGAAAATGACAGACAGGAAAATTCGGCTTTTACTTTCTTACGGTTTGCGCTTCGTATCTACTTCCCACCTTTAACCACCTCGAGTTCACGGTATATACTAGTTCATTTTATTTATGGCACTGCGGCTCAACGCTCGCTAAACGTTTCTAAAACTAAGGCGGTTACACCCAGCGAGTACAACGTAGCAACCCTTTCTTGTCAGATAGTGCTCAATGTACATGCCAATGGCTGCTAATGGGGATCGCAGCGTGCGCGTTCACTAAAAGCCGAATGCTCCTGTCTCTCTTTCCTGATTAGCAGCCATTGGCATGTACATTCAGCGCTATCTTTATTGTTCAACAACGCGCAGATGAAATCTCTCATCGGCACAATGTTGGAGGTGAAGATGTAATACTCGTTACATAATAAAACGTGTCATGGTTAGGTTCGTCACGTAGCAAGGCGTATGATGCGAGGAAGATGAAGACAGTGCGGAAAACAAAATGAAGTTATATTGGACGTCAAAAAAAAAAACTGTTGCAAATACAGTAGCAGGCGTCATACACGCACGTGGCTCATTCAGGGCACTCGCCGTACCGGAGATCGACAGCCTAAAAATGACATCATCAGCTGGCATAGAGGGCATCAACATCAAAACACTAAAAAGTACAAAGCAAATTATCAGTGTCATTCTCTCTTGCATATTTGAGCAATCGCTTTTCACTAGTACCCTACCACGTGACTGGAAGGTGGGAAAGGTCATCCCAGTGCCCAAAAAGGGTAACCCAGCATCACCAAGAAACTATCGTCCCATCCCACTAACGATTGTATGCTTTAAATTAATGGAGCACATTCTTGATTGATTTGTGGGGTTTAACGACCCAAAACCACTATATGATTATGAGAGACGCCGTAGTGGAGGGCTCCGGAAATTTTGACCACCTGGGGTTCTTTAACGTGCGCCCAAATCTGAGCACACGGGCCTCCAACATTTCCGCCTCCATCGGAAATGCAGCCGCCGCAGCCGGGAATCGAACCCGCGACCTGCGGGTCAGCAGCCGAGTACCTTAGCCACTAGACCACCGCGGTGGGGCGCACATTCTTCATTCACAGATTGCGAAGTTCCTTAGCTCGGTTAATTTCTTTCATCCCAGTCAGCGTGGCTTCCAGAAGGGCCTTTCCTGCGACACTTAACTGGCTCTTTTCATTATTCACAAAAGTTACAGCCTTGACATTAACACTCCCGTTGACGCACTATTTTTGGACTTTGAAAAAGCTTTTGATATAGTACGCTATAACCACCTATTCTTAGAGCTGTCTCGCCTAAACCTTGATCATGTTGTTTTTCACTGGATACATGCTTTTCTGTCTAACCGTCGGCAATTCGTCTATGTTAGTGAACACTCCTCTTCTCTGACGCCTGTTATATCCGGGGTTCCTGAAGGAACGGTCCTCGGACCACTGCTCTTTCTTATATACATTAACGATCTTCCAACTAACATTTCTTCCGGGATACGATTGTGTGCAGACGACTGCGTGCTATGCCGCCCTATTAACAGTAATAACGATGTTTTATTCCTACAATCTGACCTCAGTCAAATTGAAAATTGGTGCCGCAAGTGGCTTAGGTCATTAAACGCATCGAAAACTTCCCTTCTCACTTTTCATCGAAAGAAGTCATACCCGGCTCGCGATTATATAATAAGTTGTTCTTTAATATCCCCTGTTAACACCTACAAATACTTAAGAATTAATCTCACTTCTGACTTATTATGGCACACCAACATATTTAGCATAACAAATTCTGCTAATCGCGTTTTTGGTTTCCCGCGGCGTAATATTCGCTTAGCACCCCCCTCAGCCAAACTTCTAACGTACTGCTGCTTGGTAAGGCCGAAGCTCGAATAAGCATGCACCCTGTGGGGCCCATACCAACATAATCACATAAATATGTTCGAAGCAGTACAGAATTGTGAAGTACGTTTCATTTTTTCGGACTATTCCTACAACTCTAGCTCATCGAAATTCAAATCTCAAGCCAACCTTCCTAGCCTTGTATTACGCCGTCGAGTCACCCGCCTTTCTCTGTTTCATAAGTTCTTTCACAAGTCACCCCAAGCCGATCTCATTGCTCCTGCACACCGCCACTCAAGCCGCAGACCAACCACGAAAAGACCGTATACCCCCCTCAAGGCCACAGTGTCTCCCATGCCTCCTCATTCTTCAACCGAACATCAAGGGACTAGAATGAGCTTCCACCAAAGCAGTGCTTCATTCCAACCAAGCCATCTTCAAACGCATTATAGAAGAGCTGTTTTTGTTGATATGCCCACCCCTTATGTAAAACCTCTTCCTTTAGGGACCTTTGAGGTATCATAAATAAATAAATAAATAAAATAAATAAAAAGAATAAAGAGTCTCATAGTCTGGGCCGTAAACCGGTGCCTTCAAGCGGGACCCGTTGCGTGCTCGGATGCAGTGGTCGCTTGGGTGCCAGGTCAGCATACCACTGTAGGGAGCATCACCACGTCTAGGCGCAGCCGCACACTGACAGCGAAGTCGGCTCGCTGGACGTGGTCGGCAGCTCCAGTCTTTTCGAGGGCGCTCGCCGTACCGGAGATGCACGCAGGACCACTCACCCAGAACTCGTGCCTGGCCACGCCGACACGCCGTGCCCCGCGAACGTCAGTGGCTCGAGGACAGGAACCCGGCCTTTTGAACCTCGCGCGTAGTTACCGTTTCGCCCTAGGCTCGCTTTCGTCGTCTTGTCGGCGTTCGAACAGCTTCGTTCTGCGCGAGCGTCTCCTCTTCTTTCTTATTGAGCGCGCTTCAATGCCTATTCATTCTTGTCATCTTCCAGGTGATGTGGTATTGTCGTCTGCTATGCCCCATTTTCTAATCTACTACATCACAAACGGCTACGAGGGACGAACGGGTGCCCTTATAAAGAGTTTCGCTCCTAAAATTAGTATGGCAGGTTTGCGAATTATTTATGGTTTGAAGAATAGGACGCCCTCGTTAAGACATGAATGATGTCACAATCCCGTCGCATACGTCCTGAAGCACAATCTTCTATACAGTGGCACATACCCGAAGATGGGTATGTGCCACAGGTGTTTAACAGTTTAAATCTACCAAGGAACAATTAGTACACCCATCGGTCATTAAAACACGTGAGCGTTAAGGAAAACCTGGCATCGGCAGCGTTGACCTGACGAATGCAAAGAGCAAATGTGAGGCTCCAAGCAGGAATGTATCCCCAGCATCCTGCATGACAATCAATTATTCTACCACAGGATCACGCCAGGTCTATTTAAAACGACATGCAAATTCGTAAAACGTAAACTGTGGTCGCAGTGGCGGCTATCCAATTTTAAAAACAGCACAGGTGTACACCTTTCATGCAGCCGTCACAGCGTGTTAAGGTCGATTGTACGTAGGTGCCATCCACTGAATTTCATTTATGTAGCAGTGTCCAGGGCTACCGTCCTCGAAAGCACATGCGCTTCATATCAGCTTATCGCCTCGGGTGCTGCTAAGATAGTCATGTTTCTGTTGGCACCATTGAACAAGTGCAAACTGGTCATATAAGCATCTGCATGTGTTCAGCATATGTCTGTGCAAGAAATATTTGTACATATGTTTAGCGTCATTTCGTAACGTGTCACCCAATAAAAAGATTACAAGACGGTCATTTTTCCCGCATGCTTAGCATAACGTCGATTCCCAAGATATCAGGGATCTCTCCAATTTTTTAATCCTTTTTAGGTGTACATTGCAAGCACGAAGTCGGAATGAGATTGCCGTATACGGATACTATGTAACCTATATCAACAACAACATCATCATCATCATCATCATTATCAACAGCCTGACTGCGTCCACTGCAGGACAAAAGCCTCTCCCACGTTCCGCCAGTTAACTCGGACCTGTAACCTATATGCCTGCGTATACAAGCAGCAGGAAAACGATGAGGCAACCCGACCTATACTTAAATCTACCTATTTCGGAGTACTTCTTCCACGCAAATGAAATATTCGGCGGAACAAAGTTGACTGCGCAGGAAAAGAAAAGACAAAGCCATGATGCCACCTGAAATGCGCAGAACAATTATGTAGATTTTGGACACTTTTTGAATGAACCTGTAGCATCTTGAAGAGGGCAAATCTCTGAAGATTGTGCACATGGTTGCGCCGCGCGCGCGGTGCAGTTGCCGCTGTCTCTGGCACAAATCAAGCGCTGTGCTGTAGGAGAAGAGCAAGATGAAGCTTGGTGGTGAAGAGAGACTCTAATATGGTGAAATCTTTCTCTCACACACATATATATAGGCTGCCGGGGAAAAGGAGTACATGTTGTCGGCTCACTCGTCCAAACCGCTTAACTGCTCCGCGTAATTGGACGGATCTTATGCATACTTTTGTCGTTCACGTTGTTATCTTGTTTGTTTATTTGTAAGTGCCACGCTGAACAGAGGGCTATCCGTGCGGCGATACACGTTATATATGCTTTTCGGGTAGGTCAACTTCATGTGCGTGACAGAGAGCGGCGTCTTTTTATAGACGATGCATAAATTCTGGCCGTTGGGACTCACAAAGAAAAACAGCAGCCTTCTCAAAAAAGGTTGCAGGTGGGAAGATGGGGGTTCTAGTGCTGCCGCTCTCCTTTTCTATTCCTTTTATCGCTGCGTGCATTTAGGCTGTAACAAAACAGCTCTTTCCCCTCTGCAGTACGCCAAGCTGACTGTATGAATGACATGTTAAAATGCTGGGTGCGAAAACACGGACGCGAGATTGAGGTCTAGACTGCACAAAGCCATTTCTGTTGTCTTTATTTATAGGTTGTGTTGGTGTTTTTACAACAACATTTTTAGCGGGAATACCTAACAACTTTAGCTAAATAATGTGCAAATCAAATAATAATATTCATAATAACAATAATGATAATATCTGCAATAATACATCCCAAAACCTTTATATTATAACAAAAGACGCCGTAGTGTAGGACTGGGGAATTTTGAACCATCTGGTGTTCTTTATTGTGCACTGCCTTGCACAGTACAGCGACTCAACCTTTTCACCTTCATTATTATGCGACCGCCCAGCCCGGATTGAGCAAGCGACATTGGAGTGAGTTGCTCAACATCGTAGCCACTGATCCACTGAGGTAGACAATGCTATGTCAGTGTGTGAATGAGATCAGCCGTAATGCTGCTTACACTGCTGATTATTCTAACTATTTTTCAAATAAAAGCGTCTGCAATAAAACACATCCTAAATAAGTTGTGATTCCAATTGCAATAACTAGCACCCCTTTGGGATTTTATTGATCGGCCGCAAGATCTGTGTAATCAGTTCTGTCTAATTCGTTATCTAATGCTGTGCTTGTTACCTTTGAGTTTCAAGCTGTGAACAGAATGGGCCTGTTGATGCGGCGTAGTGCATATACTAGAAAAGAAGCGTTTAGGGGCCGGTGCGTTTAAAAGATTGCGTGAGAATAATGGCGATAATTTTATGTCCAATATAGGCTGAAGATTAGAATCAAAAAGCGCAGCCTAGGTCCGCGAAAAAAAGACAAGGAAGTTGAGTATGCTGAAGACAAGATGGCTCCTTGTCTGACTTCAAGTGTTAGCGCATAATGTTTTTACATTTACGGGGCCGGAAACCCTGTACTGAACGCGCAGCCTTCTGTGCACGACTCAAGCGATATTCTACTCATCAACATCAAGTCACGGTTGGCGAGGACGGACCGACCAACTAGCGCTTCGCTGATCGTTACTATAGTAGCTGAACGCCTGCCTACTCGCAACAGAAAAGCTCGCATTGTGGATCGTCTCAAGGTCAAGTTGGCAGTTTGACGCTCATAGAACATTAAGCAGGAGGCCCGAACGTTGATCAATGATCCCAATGCCGACATCGCCAAGCTCCAAAGTGTTCTCGAGCACCTCTGCGCAAGTAATTTGGAACTATCAAGCATCAATGCCGCTCGTGAAGAGCCTATTACTGACGACGAGCTTGAGGCAGAGTATACGACTGCGGCACAGTATACCGAGCAGGTGATAGGTATTCTCTATAAATTGCGCTGTCATATCGTCGCTTTAGGGCGTGTTAGAAACCAGCCGCTATCAAAAGCATCAGCTCAGACAGTGTCCTGCTCCGCATGTCGCGAGTGTGTGCAGATCAGACCACTCCGTGTACGCCATGTACATGCGTGGGGTTTCGACGGCTTCTCGTCATTAAGGACGCGCACTATCTAGCGATTGCCACAAGAGGCCGCAGCGCGCCGGACGTGCCCCAGCGAACCGTTAGCTCAGCGCGGGAATGCGAGCTGGAGAAAAAAAAGAGGCCGTTTGCCATCGATCGGAAAGCATGTCGGGTTCTCGTATGTACGCTAATGGTGACGATGGCTTCGCTTGGCACGAGAGGCATTCGCATTATGGAGGTATCAGCAGCCACCGAGCCAAGCTTTGCCACACTCCACTGCTAATGTTGAGAAAAGTTACTCTGTGCACATATACTCAAGTCGGTGCCTCAGTGGTTTGCCTCATGTCTCTCTCAAATATTCAGACACGGAATGCTAGACGAAAAAGGACTCCTTTTTCTGGCTTTTAAAGTTTAAAGAGCGCGGTTCTGTTTTTAGATAAGGAAGTATGGTTACTTTCAAGATTCCAGAGATAAAAAAGTGCGAGGGTAGCTGCTGAGTGGCACAGATTACGTGAACCGGATCTTTTGTTCAGGGCTACACGCTTGCTGAACAAGACTTACATACCAGTCGACAGTCCTTCCCATTCCCGTTTGTTTCTATGTCTTATTTTTTCTGTCTGCAATTACGTTTCAACAGTGCTAAATGTGCATAAATATACATCGTCCAAAGGAATAAAGCCACTTGATAGTTTGCGCTATTTCCAATTACGCTTCTTTACTTCCTGTGTTCATCCGATTTTAAGCGCAACAATATATACCATATACATGCACAAACTCCGCCTGCAAGAAGCTTTTTTTGAATTTTCATAATCATAAGGCGGTTTTGGGACGGTAAACCTCAGAGATCATCTATGAAAAATTCAAGAAGATGTAGTCACCCATTTGTTTCGAAGACGCTGAGTATAGAATAGATGAATGAGTCGAGAACAAAGCTGAAAATTGCCAAAAAATCACCATGTAACCAATCACAATTTTGTGTCACTACGAACCCCTCCGACTTCCTAATTTAGTGAAAATTAGCCACCAGTGGCAAACAGGCTGGGGCAGTTTGAAAATGGTTCAGTTCCTGCATCTTCAACTGCAGTGTTTAGTTTTCTTGATCGGAGGGTGCAAGCTGCCGACGCATGGCAAAGAGGGTCGCCGATGTAGAGTTAGTGAGTGCTGCGTTTGGCAGTCATGGCGATGTGCACGGACACAGTTTCGTGATAGAACAGGAACGTATTACGGAAACCGCTGGGTGCCGAAATCTGACAGCGAAATGCAGTCATCGAATGTGTGGGGTCGACGGCGGCAATAGTGGGCGAAACGTTCGGAAGTGCAGCCGCCGTAGCAATTTGGTCGATTATCAGACGTCCTCGAAGGATTGGGTTTAAGGGTTTGCTCAAAATGCAGTGTAAAGACCTGGTAGTGTGGGCTGTTTGTGTGTGATGTGAGGTGGTAGCGTGGTCATAGGCTGTACAGCTTAAGGATAGGGGACAGGAGCGGCCACAGGCTGCACTGCAGGTGCGTAATGAAGAGGCTTGGATGCAAGCAGCTCTTGGTGCGCAAGGAAAACAGCAAGGGAAACCTCCTCCGAAATAACAGTTTAAATTGACGCACTCCGGTAGATGTTGGGCTCCTGAGTACATGACAATAAGGAAAATAAGGAAAGTTGGCGGGCAACTTCACCGCGGACGAAGTCTCAGACCTGCTGAAGCAACATCGTATGGTGAGCCATGGTGTCGAGACTTCACAGTGATTATGCGCCTGACGGAGCCTGCGGAGTCAGGGCTTATTGCTTCTTCAACTCATTGTAACTTTGACACATCCTGTGAGCTTCTGAGTCTATGCCCGTATTTGTAGCCAAGAGCAAGTGAAATGTGCCATCGTTAATGTCGTTCAGAATTTGCGTGATCTTGTCAGATTCGGATAAGTGTCGTTGACACGCCTCTAAAGGCCAATGACGTGGTCGATATAAATTGCGAAGCTTACTGAAGTCAGCTGTAAGCACGAAAACTCCTCTGCGCACTGTTTGCAGACAGCCGATGAACCAAAGACTTTAGAGGAGGACGTCTTGAAGTCGACTCTTCTGGGGATGTTGTGTTTGTGGTTGTACAATTAGGTTATGTCAGATAACGTATGACGTGAACTAGCTTGTCGGAGTGATCCTCTTATTATGTGTGCTCACCAGTTCGTACTTTTCGAACCTGTCTCTTATGTTGGTCTAATCTGTACCGCTAAAAAAACCATTGGGCTCCGTCGCCGAAAAATCCCGGTGCAGGTGGTGGACTGCGTCATAGGGGCTGGTCAGTTTGCGCTGTCAGTCATGATGAGCGGAAGCGTCCGGCTTCGCAGCTTCAGAGCGTAGTGACAGTGATGTTCAGTACCTTCAGAAGAGGTTCGTTTGTCGTCTATGGGCGTGATGATTGTGAGCGGTGAGGCAGCATGAAAACTTTTCAGACTCCACAGGCACAGCAACGATTGGAAACACGAGACTTGTCAGTCAAGCGTTGGAGATGCTGCTGGTTGTAGGTGCATCTTCATCTTAACAATACATATCAATAGATTTACCCATTAAAACATTCTATATACAAGATATCAATCGCATCGCAGTGTCCCGTTCAGATAGAACTGCTCTTGTGTGTGCTTGTGCGGTGGGCTTGCCTTGGACGTATGTTCATATGCATTGACAACCAAAGTAATAAAGCAGCTGACAGTCAGGGCAAGTGGGCCGTGTCTCTCGTTCATGGCGTGTCCTGTTTGTTTGCTCGGTAGCTTTTACCTAAATAATAGCTACAAGATAGCTTTGGAAATTTGATAAAGAGTTTATTTCTCGTAATAGACGTGAAAGCCAAAATATTTTGCATTTCACTTTGGAAAAAAAGCTAATCAGTAGAGAACTATACAATATATGTATATATGTTTATTTCTATTTTTGCTCATTTCAATACCATAGAATGCATATTCAACGGTAGGTTGGTCAGTCAGATTTTATTTATAGACCTCAGTGAAGAGACCAGCGTGCAATGGGATCAACCTACGTTGGAGCAGGCTGGTTAAGCCTGACCAGCATTAGTATATGAAGTATATTAAGTGTGATTGTGTACATGACAACCACGATATGATTATGATGAACGCTGTAGTGAGTGCCCCGGAAATTTGCAGTTCGTGAAGGTCTTTACGTGCACCAAACCTAAGCACATGCGCCTATAAACGTGAGTAATGCTTCCGCCACGATCAAGATGTGATTCCGCTGTCTTCGGGTCGGTATCATTTAAAAAAAGAGACTAAAATTATCACTTCGGGTAAAAAGGTACGGCTGCTGTGGTGAAAGATTAGTTTTTATTTTGTGTGGCAACGTGCACTTTTATAAACAGAATTCGTCAAGCCTGAAGCAAAAATATTTTTTCGAGGGGTTGGGGGGAAGACCTTGATGACGATTTCACTATTTCAGAACGACTGTTTTCATTGGATACTGACGGTGAAACACCCCCACCATAAGTCTTTTGGAGGTTGCAGGGAGGGCTCGAGCCCTTAGTGCAACCGCTTTGACTATGGTTCTATAATGCAAATAGTATGCGTGGTGCTTGAGAGTGTTGTTTTGCCTAATATGCCTATCAGATCAAGACAACGCACTGCTCCATGGGCATGTTCTCTAATTTCCACAAAATATCCTCGCTGCCATTGTACTCAGCCGAAGCTATCCTCTACCACAAAACGTAGGCACGTAAGACCGTTACAGCCTTACCCTAAATAGTAAATCCTAAAGAAGAGCGGAGGGAATAGGTGCTAGCCAGCGAGAACCTGCAACATCAGTTCAGTCTCACTGACAAAACTCGCAGGGTGGTTTCAGCAAGCGGATCTCTGAAGGTCTACAACCTTTTTTGAACCTGATCAGCTTTCGCTCTTCTGTCTTGAACGGCCCACCACTGGAGAAGTCACCATGCGTGGGTGTAATATTGCCATTATGTGACGACACATGGTTACGTCATGGCAATGTCAAAATTTGGCGATCCGTCACGGTATGATGAAACCGTTTGGTGTCATTATCACCAGAAGATTTGTTTATTTACACGTGTATGTGGTGACGCCGTGGGATGCCGACGAAGCCGATGGTCAAACTTTCGCATTATTGTGCCTCCCACCGCTCCCAGTAAGGTACCGCTATGCTATCTCGTGTATGCTTTTCAAAGATGATTGTTTCAGCTTCAAGCTTCCACGCAATAGACAAGACGCCGTGATTGTGGTGTTCTAGTTGAAGCGGAAAGGTTGAACCACTTCGTTGAGGGACGAAGTCCAAGCAAAAGCAGAGAGACTACTAGACATCCACATTTCGATAAGTTCCATCAAAAGAGGTAGAGAAACCGAAAGGATAGGCAGAGAGGTTAGCCAACTGCTGTGGCTTGGTTGACTGCCCTGCATTTTGGGTTAGGGAAAAAGGAATACTAGAAAGTAAGAAAGAGCAGCAAGAAAAATACAAAGAATAAGAGCAAGGAAGAGATTGATGAAATGTTAGCTTCAAACTACACACACGATAACACATTGTTAGTTAACATGCCCTCGTGATGTCCTGTGAACATCGAAAAGCACAAGAGAGCTTTCGTACCCTTGCACATATGCGAAACCGCAGGCTGAAGCCCCAGGATCGTCTTTTCTTTGAGTGGTCTTGAATCTAAGCCATGAACTTTGGCTTCCATACCAAGTCTTTGAGCTTGGTATGAGGGGCCGTGTACACCACTGCTCATGTGATCAAGCGTCTCCTCGCAGGGAGAAACGTTGCACGCCGCACTGCTGGTCATTCTCACGAATGATGCATGATTGATGTACGCGCAAATACATGCAGCGCAGCAAAGCTGCATGGCATTGTGTTATCCCAGTTGGCAAACGAAGTTGCAAATTTGAGGCAATTGGATGCATTGATTGATTGAATTGTGGAGTTTACCGCCCCGAAACCTCCATATGATTATGAGAGACGCCGTAGTGGAGGGCTCCGGAAATTTCGACCACCTGAGATTCTTCAACGTGCAACCAATTCTGAGTACACAGGACTGCTACATTTGCGTCTCCATCAGAATGGCAGCCGCCACAGCCGGGATTCGATCCCGCGACCTGCGGGTCAGCAGCCGAGTATCTTAGTCACTAGACCATCGTGGCGGGGCTCAATTGAATACAGGCGCACGTTAGAAAAATGCTGCGTATTCTAATGTAGTGACGAGGCGAGCAACTTATTGCAATGTCGTGTGGACTCTATTGGTAAGAGTGATATGGGTGGGTGTCCGCAGATCTCAGATGTGATAAAATCGTGCAGCTTCATCTACATGGTTATTGGTGGCAATTCCGCAATGACTCAGCAATCATTTAAATAATATAGAACATGTCCTTTCTCGTGCGTTTGGTGGTAGTCGTGCCTTATTTAATGATTGTCTTTGTGATATATGCCGTACACAGAACAGTAAGACTTGTATTGCTTCCCTTGAGCCGCAAATATGGCCCATTAAGGGGTCACTCCAACACTATAGAACCCTCATGTTTTGCTAGTGGGTTGTGTAGACTAAAGTACAGCGACACTAATGCATAAAAAAGGGCAATGACAGCGGCATGCAATATGAAGTTATTCGACTTCGAAAATTCAAAGCACAAAGAAATGATGGCCCTCAACTCAATATTCGTTGTGTCACTTGACCACCTTTCACTCGCCCATGACGTCCGAAATATTCTCCAATGAAATAAGCTGGAAGCGCCTCAATAGGGGAAGCTCACACCCCATCGTCGCTTGTTTTTTTTTTCTTCAAACTTTTGTTTCCACAGTCAAGTTGAGCTTGTTGCCATAGTAACAAGCGTAGTGCTCGACGCCTGGCTTTCCAGAACGTGGGCGGAAGCTAGTGTGTTGAAGCGAGGTATTTTCCACTGTTTTTTCAACCTTCCCAGTCAATCCCTACTCTTATTCCGAGAAAAGAACTTGTGGAACGACCAAGACAGTGAAGTGCTGTTGACGAACCGCCCAAAGCGTAGTTCTGCGAACCACCCAACGAACAAAATTTGTGCGCTGCACTCCTTCAACAACGTACGTGCAGAAAGAGGCAGCTCGCAAACTACCAAAACCAAGAAGACGGAAGAAAAAGGGAGAGGTTTTTCGTGTATATGTCCGACCTGCGCAAGCCAAAACTCGTGGTGAAATGGAAGCCAGCGCCTTAGTCGTGCTTTGTAGTCACAGGGATCTTTTTTGTTGTTGTTGTGGCCGTGTCTGTTCTGGGTTCGATGAAAAAGCACAGTGAATAAAAATAAACAGATTAGTTGCATTTATCCAATAATATGGCGGCAACCTTCCAGTGTCATTTTTGCCCGCAAAGTTCTGGCCAGCACCACTACGTGGTAATGTGGTCGGCAGCGATGCAGTGGCTTTATTTCATGATTAAAATACTAAATCGTTGGTGCTTAGAACTACGATAAAATTATATCAAGCAATCGGTCTAAGCAAACCACAGAAAAAAAATAGTTGCTATAATATTGTTAGAGGGCCCCTTTAAATGTGCCCATTGTGAAAGCGGCGCCACTATATCCTTACTATCTGATCCAGTGATACATGACTTAGTGAAGACGCTACAGAGACACTAATCATCGGCCTTGTTGCTGTGCTATGTAGCTGCCACAAGAACAACAGCAAAAGCGTTACCCTAAATAAATGAAACAAATTTAGGTTTTCGCCCTGTAATGTGTCGCTCTTCGCATGACAATACCCATATAGTAAACCAGGTGCTGTACTTAGCAAATTGCTGGTAAGCATGGACACTTTATGAGTAACAGTTTATTGCGCTATCTTTGTTTGAGTAGATGAAACTTTATACACCTACGCAAAGCACGTCGGTTTCTTTGATTTTTGAAACTATTCAAAGAGGTCCGTCGTTCTTTTCGTCGTATAGTAATTAGTACCCGCAAGAATAAATGAAAGGACAAACCAATAGTCAGAGTGTTCCCAACACAGGGCGTAGTGCGATTTTCTTTTGATGAAATTTCGTAACCACTTGAATGATTCCGCATATTTTTACATTTGTTTGAAGCGAGCATTTAAATCCACCAAAGAATCAGAAGCACCGTGCTTGACTTTTGTGGACATGGCCTCATACAGTCGTCAAAACGTCGTCAGCTAAATCGCCCAATGTTTGCATGACTACTGCAGTTATCTGTAATATGGAAGAAATTTTTTTCATTACTTTGCTGAGCAAAGTCATGAGGATTTGGGCAATACTGGCGTGACTGACTTATTCTATCTTATTCTCTCTCACTTTCACGTAGTTAATTATGCGACGACTAGAAGAAGTTCGTTTTTTAGCGTGTACTATGGATTTTCTGATATCTGTATTTATTGCGTATTATTTATGATATCTCTATTTATTGCGTACCAAAGCGTGATCGCCTGCGTGAAATGCATTTGGTTGAGCACGGAAATCACCATTTTAGCTAGGCAAACACTGTTTGAATTTAGGGGGAAGCAGTCTTCTCTGCGAGCGGAAACTCAGCTTTATTAGTTGTCCAGTATTTAAAATATGTTGATGGTTGGACACCGTATGAATGCATTTTTTATTTAGGTGCAGCTGCCTGTAAAAAAAGTATTGGTAATGAAGTACTATTACGAGTTGAGCGAATCAGGTTTATGACTCTTTAAATTGAGATTTAAAAATATCGCAATTATGCAAAATGTGTTCAGTATTAACCCTACAGTGAAAAAAAAATATGTAATTTTAATCGCATTCAAACTGTGAGTAGTACATAACAAAAAAGTTTTGTCTGAAAAAAATTATTTACGCCGCCTAAATTATAATTTTATTCAGCAAATTTATTCGTTTTAAAATGTCTAGTGGGGCTTTTCAGAACTGTGATAGGTTACGTTAGAGAAAGACCATTGAACCGAAATTTTTACTCTAGTCTCTGTGGCGTATATGACGCATTTCCGCACTTCATGAAAATGAACTCTCCCTTTTTTTAGAATTTACATAGATTACCTCTTGCCTTCAAGTATACTCAAATAGCTCTATTGCTCGGAAATTGCTTACACAGGGGTCTGTGTACACCGATGACGTCACAAAAGAAATTGTTATAATCATGTTGAATAATTTCTCTAATGATGCAGTGTTCCCTAACTCATGTGTGTTTTTGAGTCATATATGGTACTTTAAATCAGCAGAGTCTACTGCAGTGGTGAGTGGTTCAGGTGTTGGGTTATTGATCCAATGGTCACGGGATCGACTCCATCTGCTCCGGCCGCATCTCGACACAGGCTAAATGCCAGAAGAGCATCTCTTCCGTGTTTTCCGTGCACGTCAAAGAACACCAGATGGTCGAAATTTTCAAGCCCCTCACTACGGCACCTCTCATACTCATCGTATCGTCGTTTTGGCGTGTAAAACCCAAGATGCATTCAACTTGAAGCAGTGCGCACTGCAGTAAGTTCTTACGAGTTACTTCCGGCATTTCAACATCCGTCATAGATCTCAGTTATTTTTACATTGCTCTTCGGTGCACAACGTAGCGTAATTGTTTCTTGCAGCATGTCTTCTTCTTTCAACCGCGAAAAAAGTGATGACAGAACAACGGTATGTTACGTGTGTTTTGGTTCACGCAAAGCTCTAAATTAGTCGATACTATCCACTAATTTACAGCCTGGCGTGAGTATACCAAGTTGTACTTGGTACTTCTCGTTAGTGAGTAAATCCGCGCTATAATATGGCTTTGGCTGACTGGTATACTCAATGATGTGCGCCGCCCCTAAAGTATTGCCATTTCTCATGATGGCAAACGCTCGACGGCGCAACTGTGATTTAACCTAGGCTAGCACTGATCGTTTGAAGGTTGCAATGGTTGCCAGTAACAGGTACAGTATTTGGGCATAAGCTATACAAAAGGAGGGTTGTCCACCGTGGAGGTGTAGCGGTCGCAGGTCTCGGTGCTGACCTGACGAAGGTAGCGGTTGTAATCTAAGCCGCGGAGGCAGCATTTTGGGTAAAATGCTAGAGGCCCAAGTAGTGTGGGATATCCGTCGGCCTGAAAATGAACGCCAGGCGGCTGACAGTTTGGTAGCCTTTCGCTACTGCGTGCCTTATGATCTTGTCGTGGTTTTGTCACGTCAAACTCGACATGTTACTATAAACTGGGCAAGTTGAGTTCTTACTGTTTCCTAGAGCGTCAGAACCTGGTTACAACATCTTTTGTTCTAATATTTTGCAATAGATATCAAATAAATAATACTGAAAATGACATGAAATGGCGTCCCAGGACTGTAGCATGGCCTGCAGCATGGCCAGGACTGTAGCATGGCCAGGGGATGAGTGAAAGGGCAAGTTATCTATGAGTTTAGCGATACCGGAATGATCAATGGAAATTGGTGACATGGCATTATAATTGAAGTTTTGCACATGGGGTTGGATGACGTTAACAACTCGAGAAAAGTTCTTTTTAAAAGTGTCGCTAGGTAGATCGGCGCACATGTTAGTAGGAAATGAATTGTCAAAATCATCTACTAGAACTATGGTGTTATCTGGTAAAGCGTTAATTAGGCGCCAAAATTTACGTACCTTAATTCCAAGCATATCTGGGAGAGTTCAAGAAATTAAATGTAATTTAGAGGATTTTAAGGCGGTAAGGTAAGCGTCGCGCGCTGCTTTGTAAATTGCCCAACGGTCTTCAGAAGGCGCTAGTTTTGCTGATCTGTAAAGTCGTTTTTTACGGTTAGATAGGCGTTTGATGTAGGTGTTGTACCATGGTGCCTGGTGATTAGAAATGATGGTTCCGTTAGGAATGTATTTCTTAGTAAGTTTCTTAGTAAGTTTTGCAGCAAAAATATCTCAGTTCGAATGGACAGAGCGATCACTGACCTGGATAAAAAAGGAAGCAACGAAGTTCAATAGTTCGTCATTAATGGCATAGAACTTTGCATTACTGTAATCGACTATGAGTTTTTTCCCTTTGGTTCGTTTTGGGGGTGGCATCTTAAGATGAAAAGCAAGCATAGATGATCACTGATACCAGGCATATAAGTGATTTCAGAGGCTAGATCAGGTGAGTTGGTCAAGACTAGGTCAAGGGTACTTGAAGTGGTACTGGTTATTCTTGTAGTTTGGGTCACCGGTTGACACAGGCCAAAAACAGAACACATACCTGCGAAATCCTTGGCTTGTGCTGAAAAAGGTGATAAGCTTGGTAGATCAGTGTTTCAATTTAGGTTGGGCAGGTTAAAATCGCCTAGTAGAAACAGAGGCGTGAAAGGAAAGCGCGAAGCCACCATGTTTATGGAATCGTGGAGTTCACTTATGAACGTTTCCGAAGATGAAGGCGACCAATAGCATACCCCTAGGGTGATCTTCAAGTGACGAATTGTCAGCAGAACCCATACTATTTCAATGTCGTGATTAATCTGTATACATGACGATGGAAGGCATTTTGATATAGCTAATAGCACGCCTCCTTCTCGGCGCGGTGTGCGATCACAGCGATAAATAGTAAAGTCTTCCGCATTATCAAACAATTCATTGTCATGCGTATTTGGAGAAAGCCACGTTTCAGTAAGTGCACCGCACGAATCTATCGCGGATGATAAGGAGTGAGACTTCTTAGCAATGCTTCTTGCGTTTGAATAAAGGAAGGATAGCTTCGCTTTAGAAGCAGGTAATAGACCATCTCCCCTCTTGTTTCCCTATTGTGAACTGTTTGTAGGTTGATGCCGAGCATGGCCTCCATAAAAAGCTTGTGATTGCAACTCTTCGACAATGCCAAGGTTAGTATTGTAGATATAACACTTGCCGTTACCGAGCATCTTATTGTAGTGAAGTTTAAAGGATGCATCATTAGGCTGATTGTTACGAAATTCAGTTAGCTTTATGCGGGCGAGGCGGGTGGTTGCTTAAAATCTTCCGATACACCGATGTTTCTTTTTTAATTGGCCTCGGAGCGAAAAAAGTTGCTCTTTAGATTTGAAGTCGGTAAGCTTGACAATTATCGGGCGGCACTTGGTAGGAGAAAAGGAACCCAACCTGTGTGCCCTCTCAATCGTTCTGCCTGTAAAGGTACTTAAAACTGACTTTATTTCAGAGGTTAGTTTGGCTCATGTCTCCTGCCATGTTTCTTTGCAATAGGGAAAACCATAGAAGAGAAGATTGTTTCGCCGTGAGCGATCTTCCAAGCGATCAAGTCGTGTCTGAAGTGAAAAATTGCGTGCTTCGAGGTTATTGACCGTCGCATGCACTTCAGATAGCTTTTCATTAACTTTCTCGAGGACTTCCGACTTTCGCTCGAGGTCATCAAGGCGCTTTTGTACGACAATAATCTTTGCCTTTATGTTCTTCTGGCCACATTTAATTGACTTCATATCAGCTGCCAATTGGTTCTGAACCTTTGCACTTTGTAATGATCTTGTATGAATGTGCTTGATCAATTAAAAAAAAACAGGCATTTGCTCAGTTGGGTTTTCAGGCAGAGACTCGATATCTAATAGATTTTCTGAGCGCGTAGTTGGTCCCGGATTTGTTTCAATGTCACCAGAGTGTAATAAAAGCAATGCCACTGTAAAACAGTCTAATACAATTTCACCTAACATTTGCGGACACGGGAACACTAGCAGAAAGGTGTAATCTGATTTCCTAGCAAATAGCGGTAATGGTTTACACACCTGCATGTTGAACAGTAGATTAGGAAAACTTGATGTGATGCTGTTGCCGTGTCCACTGAAGGAAGGTCGGTGAAAGCAGCAGCTTACTTTCTTCTCTGGGCATGATATCAGAGTCGATGCGGTTGGCAGTCCGTATTCCACTGCCGAAGAAAGCTTTGCCGGCAAGTGCACATGCCCGGAGTCGATGCCGGACGAAAGCACTATCGGCACCATCGGCACAGCAGGGACGATTATCGGGCTGGCAAAGGCAACCGCTGACCACGACAGCAGGAGTATTGGTAATTTCTGCATGTTGAACAGTATATTAGGGAAACGTGATGTGATGCTGTTCCCGTGTCAACTCTAATGCTATTGTTACACCCATTTGGGCTCATTTGTCAGAACCATTTGGGAAATTGCTAATGTTACACCCATTTGGGCTCATCTCCAGCCATCGCTGCTATTATTTCAAATCTTTACTTTCTTGATTGATTGATGATTGATTTGTGGGGTTTAACGTCCCAAAACCACCATATAATTATGAGAGACGCCGTAGTGGAGGGCTCCGGAAATTTCAACCACCTGGGGTTCTTTAACGTGCGCCCAAATCTGAGCACACGGGCCTACAACATTTCCGCCTCCATCGGAATTGCAGCCGCCGCAGCCGGGAATCGAACCCGCGACCTGCGGGTCAGCAAATCTTTACTTTCTTCTGTGCCCCAATAAGGAGGAAGAGGAAGAAGAAGCAGTAAAAGAGAGAAGGCAGGGAGGTTAACTAGAAAGACATCCGGTTAGCTATCCTACACTGGGGGATTAGGGAAGGGGACAAGAAAGACGAGAAAGAGAAAAGAGAGGGAAAAGAAAGAAAGGGCGAGGAAGAGACTGACAGTAATTTCACTGCAGCGTGTAGAACTCTACTGCATGTCAGAGGCTTTCACACAAGCCTGTCTTTCTCAGGAAACACAGCAGGGCTTTCACTGCCTTGTGGGCTGTCGAAGCATGTGGACGTTGCTGTAATAGCACCTGCACAGAAAGAGGCCGATCATCCAGTCGCTGCATTGCGTTGGCAAGTACTTGTCTATCTGAGGCAAATCGAGGACAATGGCAGAGCAGGTGTTCGATATTTTCGTCGGTGCCGCAAACATCGCACGCCGCACTGCCAGTAATTCGGATTAACGTGGTATAAGCTTTCGTGAAAGCATCTCCCAGCCAAAGGTGATAGAGAAGCGAAGCTGCACGTCGATGTAGTCTGGATGGAGGCCGGAGTTGTAGTGAAGGGTCGAGCTCGTGCAGTCTTGTACGTCGTACGCTTGGTGTGTTCCACTCAGTCAGTGTGAGACTGCGGACCAGTTGACGAATCTGCCTCGCCGCATCCGCTCTTGAAAGCGGAATTGGAACGCTGTTCGCTTCTTTATGTGACATGCGAGCAGCATGATTTGCCAAATCATTGCCGCCTATACCACAATGCCCAGGTAACCATTGAAAGACGATGTCATGGCCTTTTTGTATTAAAAGGTGGTGAAGTTTCACGGTTTGGTAGGTCAACTGGTCGTGGCATCCGCGTCAGAGAACTGATATCACGCACTGTAACGCTGGTTTTGAATCAGAAAACACACCCCATTTATCTGGTCTTTCTTCTGAATTGATGAGGTCCAGTGCATTGCGCACAGCCTCGAGTTCTGCCATCGTTGACGTTGTCACGGGTAAAATTTTAAAACACCGAGTTACCCCTTGTGATGGTATAACCACTGCTCCACCAGAAATAGACGGCGTAGTAGAGCCATCCGTGTAAAAGTGCACGTGGTTACTGTAGTTTTGTTCCAGTAGAATTAGACTCAGTTGTTTCAGGGCGTGTGTCGGAAAGTCCGATTTCCTCCTCATTCCTGGAATCATTAAGTGAACTCGCGGCCGGCTCAAGCTCCAAGGGGGAAGCAGTGGCACTGACGCATGTGCGTATGTCTCAGTAAACAATGAGCGATGCTTGTAGACAATAGTGCCGTATGTCGTGTGGGGCCTTTCAGCAGCTAGGCTCGCCAGGTGGTGAGAGGGGGTCCTGGCATAATGACTGGTGTGCAAGCGCATTGTCTCGGTAATAATATGCGTCTTTATCGAGTGATCCTGAGCGATCGCAGTGGTTTCAGTCGTCGAAGCACTGCGGGGTAATCCAAGGCATATCTTAAGTGCTTGGGCTTGAATGCTCTGAATTGCGCGCAGGTTGGTCTTGCCGGTGTTAGATATTGCAGGTAAGCTGTACCGTAAGAATGCGATAAACAGCACTCTGTACAGTTGTAGCATGGATTGTATGGGCACTCCCCAATTCTTTCCTGCAAGGAATTTGAACATGTAGCATGTTGCGATCAGCCGCTTCTTCACATAGTTCACGTGTGGAGTCCACGACAGGTTTCTATTTATGACTCCCAAGAACCTGTGGCTTCTGCTGAACGATATGTATTTTTCATTAATCGATATGCTGTAAGCAGACATTGGTTTCCGCGTGAACGCTACCACTGCACATTTTCCACAGGACACCTCGAGGCCTTGTTTACGAAGGTAGCATAAGGTCGTTGTAGCAGCCTTTTGAAGGCGGGCACGAAGCTCAGGCCTTGTCACACCTGATGTCCAAATGCAGATGTCATCAGCATGGACAGAAATTTCTACAGTGCTAGGTAGCTGCTCGACTAGACCAATGAGAGTTAGGTTGAAAAGTCTAGGGCTTAGCACTCCTCCCTGAGGAACTCCTCGGCTGCAGTAATAATCAGGTGTTAGGCCATTTGCTGTCATCACGTAAAATGATCTCAGCTGTAAGTAGCTGTACAACCACATATATATCTTGCCACCAAGACCTACTGTTTTCAAAGCACTAAGGATGGCTTCATAGGTGACATTGTCGTAAGCCCCCTTAACGTCTAGAAACAGGGCAGCGAACAATCTCTTACAGGCTTTCTGGTGTTAAAGCTGTCGGTAGATCAACAACGTTGTCGATTGACAAATGGCTGCGCCTGAATCCGGTCATGGATACTGGATAGATTTCGTAGTGCTCTAAATACCACTCCATTCGTGTTAGAAATATTCGTTCTATCGTTTTTCCCACACAACTGGCAAGTGCGATAGGACGGTATGAGGCAGTATCGAAAGAAGATTTACCAGCCAATACAAGTGGAATGAGGCGACTTGACTTCCATGCCTGGGGAACCGTACCAGTCTGCTAGGAGTCGTTGTGTAGGCGTCAGAGTGGCTTCCGAGCTCATCTCCAAGATTACAAAGGACACAATAGGTAAGGCCGTCAGGTTCGGGTGCTGAAGAACGTCTGCACAGTGCCAGTGCCGCCTCTAGCTCATCCATAGAAAACTGGCATTCCATACGGAGATCACGTGAGCGCGGTGGGTTGTCAAATGTTCCCGTTCTTGATACTGTGAAATCAGAATCACCGGCAATTCTTCTACAGAAAGATTCTGCGACGTCAATCTCTCTGCATCGAATGTGAAGTGCCAGAGATGTAAACGGGTGTCGCTGACCCAAGGTTGTGCTAAGACCCCGGACAGTTCGCCATATCAGTGATAGGGGCTTTCGTGGATCCAACGACTCGCAAAAGGATGTCCAACGTCGCCTAGCCAGTTTATTCATGTGGCGCTGCATTTTTTTAATGCGTCTAGCCAGCCTCAAATCATCCACGCACTTTTTGCGTCGGTACCTTAGTTCTGCGCGACGGCGTATTGCGCGAAGTTTCTCAAGCTCGATGTCGAAGTCGGTGCGCTTGTGACTAGTCAAATGTGTATGCATAGTATTCTGCAGGACATCCTTCATCGAGTCCTTTAGGTTATATGATGAGCCGTCGGTACAGAAGCCTTCCATTAACATTTTGAATTTCGGCCAATCGGTGTATTTGAGGCCTCTTGAGGACTTGGAGCTGGTGAAACCTTCTATACACAGGTAAGTTGGTATATGGTCGCTGCCCCGCGTTTCCAGATGTGAAAACCATTGCACTTTCCTAGTAAGAGAGAGTGAAGCCAATGTAAGGTCCAGGCAGCTGCCATAGGTTGATCCGCGTAAATATGTAGAGCTTCCATCGTTACAAACGCAGAGTTCGTACTCCGAGGCTAAGGACACCAATTTTCTTCCTCTAGAGTTGTCCCTGGAGCTTCCCCATAAGAAATGATGGGCATTGAAGTCGCAAGTTATCACCTATGGCCTTGGAGTTGATGTCCGAATACCGCGTAAGCGCTCGCAGTCAAGGCGGCTTGATGGAAATAAGTAAGCTCCGATGATCATGAAAGCAACCTTATCCTTCTTCACAGTAAGGCACACATACTGATTTCCTTCATCAGGCGAGCCTCTGTGGCTAACGTAAGTGAGGTCATGTCGCATGAATACAATAACTTTGCTGCAGTCTCTGTGAGTGGAGGACATAAAGCACTCATATCCAGACAGCTTGATTGAAGCACACAGGTTGGGTTCACAAAACACGATAATTGGGAAGCGGTTCACAAATACAAACTGTCTAAAGTCAGACATGCGCGACTTCAGTCCTCTGGCGTTCCACTGAAAGACAGATGCATTCTTGACCTCCGCTCGAAACGATGGTGCTTCGCTGGCCATGGTTTTACCTTTGAGCTGCAAGCACCGGACTTAGGGTGTCCAGCACATGCAGTGTGGTCTGCGCAGCCGAAGTCTTCATATTACTCAGTAGGACACGCATGGTACTCATCAGCGATTGCAGCAAGCTTATCACTTGATCTTCAGTAATCGCATCACTGGTTTGAAGGGTCGTCGAGGGCGGCGGGATTTGATGCAGCTCCGAAGTAGGTTGACTTCGTGGAAGTGAGGTCCACTGTTCGGAAGGGGCGACTGCTGTCCCTTTCTTCTGTTTAACAGTAACCGTCTTCAGTGAGCTCGGTGTTTGTGGGTCAGCCTCTTTGATAGAGGATGGCATCTCTCTATCGGTATAGCAGTTTTTCCGTGATGGTCTTCGTTCACGACGCCGTCGTCGGCGTAGTGTAGCGGCAGCTTCCCTGTGCGTTAATTGTCCCGCACCATACGCCTGAGTACCGCGTGCTCGTTTCGCACCTGCGGGCAATCATTCGATGAGGCCTTATGAGCGCCGTGGCAGTTTGGACATCGTAACACGGTGGCACCACAGGCGTCCTTTGAGTGAGACTCAGCGCACCGCGGACACAAGGCTTTGTTCTCACAGACACCTTTTACGTGTCCCATCTTGAAGCACTTGTGGCATTGCAGTGGCTTCGGTATGTAGGGACGCACAGAGTGGCGAACATGGCCAACTTTGACATACAAGGGAAGGCTGTCTCCCTCGAACACAAGCCTCCAGCAGCGTGAGTTGCCGAGTCTGGTAATGTGCGTGATGCGGGTGCCTTCTGTCGCAGGCTTTATTAGTATTGGCAGATCATTAGCTGAGATGGAAAGATCCACATCATAAATGACGCCTACAGTGCCAATACAAACTGTAGCGACCATTCGCCAAACTTTCACGTTGCCGATTTCTGTTATGTGCCGAAGGCTTCGCAGTGCGCTACGGTGCACAACGTCTACAGCAAGGACATTCTTCCGTGCATCGATCCTCACGTCTTTCATCTCATTCGGCGCGGTTTCCTCGAGAAGCACAGAAAGAACTTGCCTGTTGAGGAGTCGCAAGTTAGATGCAGGGTCTTCGGGCATAAACAGCATGGTGTGCGGCCACCGCTGTGGTGCAGTCTTAACGGTGGAAACACTTGCCGACGATGCCGTCCGCAGCAGTCTTCGTTTTGTAGATCGATTCATGACGACGGTGAAGTCATCATCCAATGACTCAAAGCCGTCCAAGTACAAATCGGTTGCCTCGCTGTCTGTGTCACTCGAAGCGTTGCTACGCTTCCTGGACGACGAAGCCCGGCGCGATGGTTGCACGCCTGGAACATTCTCAGGTGTGTCCTGAAGCATCACCGCAAAGGAGGGAGCGGCAGCTCCCAGGATTTCCAGGAAAAAAAATTGGAAATACTGAGACACGGGCACAAGCGTTCTGTGAAAGAATCACTTCGTCGTCGTCCAATAAAACCCATGTTAATAAGGTGCACCTCATGATTGCTGGATATGTTTCCCGTGCCATCGTGTTGGACACTTAGCCCACAATTTAAGCAGCCGTAAAACCTTATCATCTCGGCGAAGGTTCTATACACTTGCGCATCTCAATACAAAGGTGCGCCACATGCTGCGTACTTTCTCACTAAGACAAATGCGGAGCGTTTTTCAAGCATTTTTAGAGCTTGCCTTCTTTATTAATTGCGATTCTCTGCTTTCCTTATAGACTACTATGGTGGCTATGATTCTGCTGTAGATATGCTTCATCAATGCCTTGATTTAGCCATGCCTACATCATTGCTAATACCTCTACCGAATAAAATGCCTGCTCGAAATCAACAAAAGCTATTTAAAGAGGCTGGTTGTATTCCACGCATTTCTCTGTACCTGATCAATTATATTATTTGGTCTAATTTTGAGTAGCCTTGTTTTTTGGAGAGCTTAACGTTCCAGAACCACCATATGATAATGAAAGATGCTGTAGTGGAGGGCTCCCGATATATTTACCACCTGGGGTTTTGTAAAAGAGCAGTGAAACCAAATTCCAAACTCCAGATGTGGCGTTCATTCGACTGCGTGGTACGGATGAGTTTTCTCAGCGAAGTATGAATCACGTTCGTAACGTAGAAGTTTTTTCCATTTCGAACGCAAAGAGCATTAAAGGCTCATCAACGCGTTTCCGGCCATCAGACATGGACAGTATTTTGACGTGTTCAGCAAGCGTCTAGGCCGGGCCTCCTTCGCCTAGTTATGATGAGCGAGCAGTGGTGACATGGCAATTTTAGTGTTATCATTGTGGTGCCTACATGGGGTGCCGTCTGGCGTATCTGCTGGCTGCGTTTCAGTGGCTTCACTTACTTAGTTCTACTTGTTTTGTGCAGCTTGTTCGTGTGAATTTGGCACCTCCATTGTGCTGCTTCAGGGGATTTATCAAAGTGTCATGAGCGGGAATGTGTTTCATTGTCTCTAAGGACATGTCGAACAAGTAACATGCAAGCAGAGTCCGCATGTCTTGCCTACCAGCTTGGCCCAGGCGAGCGTCTCCAGCTACCTCGTGGTTGCTTGGTCCTGTGTCATTTCCGAATCACTGCTCCGTAGAAGAACGAACCGAAAGCGATTTGAGCGACCTAACCACTTGGCGCCGAAAGCAAGGTGACCACTTGGCAGTGGGGGCAGTGCTGAAAATTGGGAAGCTTTGCACCCGCTTTGAAGTGGGTGCTGTACTGGCAATACTAATCAATATTTCACATAATATTTGTGCCCCTCTTGCATGTTAGACCTGAATCATTCGCTGCTAGGAAATCGATAACTACCCCTACACTGACACACACACAAAAAAAGACGCGACATGAGTCAAGAAGATGTCAGTGCTCCTTTAACGTTCACCTAAATTTAAGCACAAGCGACTCAAACATTTCAGCCTCCATCAAAAATGCCACCACGGTGACTGGTATTTGATCCTGTGACCTGCAGGTCAGTAGCCGAGAGTCTTTGCCTCTATACCGCCATGGCCGGTAGTGTGTAGTAAGCCGTACGATATTCTGCTTGGTCTTTTAGAGGCGAAGCTCCTTATCGTGTGGCTTGTGCGTCACCCATTGTCGTAGTGCGTGACCTGTGGCACTTACCAGCGTACGAGAGGCACATGCCTGCCGTCGGGCACATATGTGCATGTTCACGTGGTACAAAAGCTTAACACGGCATCGTTATCATGCCAGCGATGTGAACAAAGCGCTGGCAGCACCAATGTGGCACATACTCTCGTTTAGCCCTTGGATTGTCCGCTGGATGGCGGTACTTGTATAAGATGATTAAAAGAAAAAAATTGGCAGATCCCACGTACCTGAGAATCGACGTTATGCGAAGCATGCGGAGGGAAAGTGACCATGTTGCAACTTTTTTTATTGAGCAATACGTCATGAAATGAGGCTGAATATATGTACGAATGTTGCACGCACAGACATGTCTTGAAGAGTTGCAGATGTTTTTATAACCAGTTGTTTGCACTTGCGCAAAGATGTCAACTGGAACATGCGTATTAGCAACACTAGAAGCTGATATGAAGCACTGATGTTCACGAAGTTGCTGGACCTGCTACATAAATCAACATCAGCGCATGGCAACTAACCACAATTGACGTTAACCCGACGTGACGGCTGTATTGGGCAAATAGCACTGCAACTACTATTGACGTTTCACGAAGATTAGCGTTTATATGTAAAGTAGCTCCGAGACCGGGTGTAGCTCTGTGGTAGAATGCTTGACTGCCAAGCAGAACCCATAGGTTCGATTTCTGCTGGGATCCTGAAATTTATTATATGCATTCGCCGGGAAGTGAACGCTGCCTATGTCAGGTTTTTCCTAACACTGACATTCATTTCATGCCTTCATTGAGCGACACTACCGATGTCGGGTTTTGCTTATCGCTCACGCATGCAAATTTTCCATGTGTGTTCTCATCGTTCCTGGGCAGACACTAAGTGTCACTCACCTGTGACTCATACCCACATACCAGCGGCACATACACGCCCGTGGGTATGTGCCACTGTCTGGCGGGAAGTGTTTGACGACATACGAGACGGGATTTTGGCATTATTCCTGTCTTGACCAACGCGTCATATTCGTCAAACCATCTTACCCTCCCATGCTAATTTTGCTTCCCGCCAAATTAAGGGGGGGGGGGGATCGCGAGAGCACCCAAACGTAAGCGGCTAGATAGATAGATAGATAGATAGATAGATAGATAGATAGATAGACAGACAGTTACGCTCAAAGTCGCCGAAGTTCGCTATGAAATGCTTCGCATTTAAAAAGAAGCGTGATGGTCGTACTTGAAGTGTTCACTAGATGGATGGACCGACACATGGATGAACAGACAGACAAGTAGATGAGCAGATACACATACGAACGAACAAACAGACGCACGGACGCACGGACGAGCGTACGAAAGGGCGCACGTACGGACGAATGGATGCTTTGGCCCACTCATCATCAGTAATTTCGTGGATATGCTGTGATTTTTTTCTTGATCGAACGTTTTTGTGGTTCTAATTCAATTAGCCATTGTAATGGAAAATGGCTCGGACACAACGGATAGAGCTGATCGGCCTGTAATTATTCAAGTCGTTGATATCATCTTTCTCATCGGTTGAGTTGATGTTGGCACTCTTCCGAGATTTTGGTACACTGCAGTCAAGAGACACTTAGTTTGCAGAGTGGTCCGTAAATCGACCGGTCTATCGTCTTTCAGCAGATCCAACCTGTTTTTTTTTATTTTTAGCAGCAGTTTTGCCTTCTTTTTGTCCCTACAAAGCTTTTCTCTCTTCCTGTGTCGTTACTGGTGGGATTTTCACTTCATCTGAAATGCTACTACTACTTCTTTGACTATCTTTAGTAGTCTCGGCTGCTGTACAAATTCAAATAGCCAAGGAGTCGAGAACGTACCTAGGCAGCTAGTATTAATACTGGTGTAACACGACGATACAATTATCCGGCTGGCCGCGCCGAAAAAGAAGCAAGCCACGTGGCTCATGTGGCGGGAGTCACGAAGAATTACAGAATGGCCAAGCTTCTGGCCTGGCTTGACGCGGCAGCCGGAAACCCGTCTCTGCTCGCGTCCCGAACAAGAGCTGAGAACACGGCACAGTCTCATCACCGCCATCTCGTCTCCCGTTCCTCTACATATGGTGACCCCCGGACCAACGGACAAGCGACCTGCGCTGCGCCACTGCCTCCGAGCTTCGCGGCCATGTTCCAGCCAGCTCAGGCTTTGCAGCCACACTTTGACTCACCTGTGCTACCGTTCCGGACCTGAAATACCTGGTGATCTGAAGCACGCACCCTTGCACGAGCCATCGGCTGTCATGTTCCCGGGACTCTTCCTGTGGTACCGCCGTTCCAATCTACCTACCCCCAGGTATGGTTTATGCAGCCCGATGCCGTTCTTGTTGTGAATGGCATCACAGATCAGCCGCTCATGCACGCGATTCTTCTTGACACCTTTCCGGTAGAGCGACATCATATCGCTGCCACTTCAAGCTCCAGCCCAAAGGCTTACCTCTGCTCGGCGATGCTGCCCTCCCACGGCCTTGTCTAGCGCCCGCTTCCGTTGATTCGTGACTTCCCGGCATCAACCGGCCATCGTCTCTGCTTCAAGCAAGACTTCGCTTTCTTAGCTACATTTCCTACAACCTCACGTCCAGCAACTGGCGACGCGAGTTCCGCGTCCGACTGCCCTAATGACGAGGTTCAGGACATTCGTGCTGCATGCGACCAGTCAGCCACGAGGTGGGTTTTTTCAACATCCTTGGCCGATGATACTGTAGGTATGCTCTACACCTGCTCAGCTTGGCTGACCTTCAGGGCACACAACACCTCTGACGCGTCAGGCTCCATGACGGCAGCTTTACCGCACGCCCTGGAGCCTGCGACAAACGCTGTAATCACCCGAACTGTCATCGACCAACCTGACCTTTTATTGAACTCGACGCTCTGACCGACTTGTAAGCAGCGAGAAGCCTCACCCTCTCAGTCTTCTGCAGCGGTAGTTTCCATTGCACTACGGCCATCCTTCAGCGTCACTGCCACTATGACTGATGCGCTTGAGGACGACGGGCCTCGTCCTTTTCCAACAAGGCTCACCACACAAGACACGCCTGCCTTCAATGTGGCCAGCGGTTTCTGCAGATCTCCACGCCAACTCCCGCGCGTGGACAACTAAACGTTGTTTTACGAGCACACGTATGCCCCCCGATCCTCTGGCAGAGCACGCGCTGACTGAGTTCCACAACCACCATCCCCCGGAGCCTCTTACGCCAGACGATAACCACCATACGTGTGTCCAAAACGCAGGCTCATTCTTCACAACGTCAACGACGCCCATTCCTCCTGCATGCTTACCACCCGTGACACTACGTCGACGAAGTAAACGCGCTCAGCGTAATACATTGCGACCCTTTTTGAGCCGTCCTGCTATGCAGCCATAGTGTACTGTCAAGGCCACAAAGATGGTGAAAGCGCTTACACGGTCTGCCAGACGTAATTACCAACCACTTGGCGTGTGCCCGATTGTGCACGGCCACAATGCCCCGGCGTCTTTTTCACCCGCAGTATTTTTTCTAGTGTCTGTTTGCCCCTGCTTCCATCTTTTCATCCGGGCGTCCATCCGTTTATCTGTCCGTTCATCCATGTGTCCAATCGTATGTCTGTCCGTCCGTGCTTCCTTCCTTCCGTTTGTCCATCCATCCGTTCATCGTGCTTCTGTGTCCGTCCATGTGGCCATCTATTTGTCCATCCGTCCGTATGTCTGTTCATTTGTCCATCCGTCCATCCACCTTCCTGCCTGCCTACCTGTCTGCCTGCCTGCCTTCCTGTCTGTCTGCCTGCCTTCCTGTCTGTCTGTCTGTCTGTCTGTCTGTCTGTATGTATGTATGTATGTATGTATGTATGTATGTATGTACGTACGTATTTGTGTATGTATGTAAAGAGAGAGAGTGAGAGCCCCGCCGCTGTGGTTTAGTGGCTAAGGTACTCGGCTGCAGACCCGCAGGTCGCGGGCTCGATTCCCGCCTGCGGCGGCTGCATTTCCGATGGAGGCGGAAATGTTTTAGAGCCGTGTGCTCAGATTTAGGCGCACGTAAAGAACCCCAGGTGCTCGAAATTTCCGGAGCCCTCCACTACGGCATCTCTCATAATCGTATGGTGGTTTTGGGACGTTAAGCCCCACAAATCAATCAGAGAGAGAGTGAGAATTTATTAGAAGGCAGAGAGGTCTTCCTCAGCTAGTTCGCTCTAGCCTGCTACTTTACACAGGGGATAAGGGAAATGGGAAGGAAAGAGGGATGAAGGGTGATGATGGAGACAAGAAGATTGTGCGTATGTACAGTAGCCACTTAGTATAGTACCCTACAGTCTAGAATCTAGATGTATGTATGTATGTATGTATGTATGTATGTATGTATGTATGTATGTATGTATGTATGTATGTATGTACATACATACATACATATTCTTTTCTCTCTTCAGTAAAGCTGACCTGAGGAACATTGCATCAGCATGTGCAATCACTATTCGGAGACCGTTTGTTATTGGCTGATGCCATCGTGGGTGGTGTCATGTGCATGATCAGTGTTTCAATCAAGAAGGAGGAGCCCTGCAGAGCATAAAATGACGCTGGAATTCAGGAACTTGCTCTGAACCTTGTTTTAATGGTCAATTTACCACGCTCGGGTTATGCGGTAGATGTGAATAGTGCCTGAAAACCAGTTTTTTTTTTGTTTCCCCAACTTGTCAGCCTCGTTTCCTCTACCCGGAGTTGCTCCACGCTACCACAGCAGTCCGGATCCAACATAACCCAGACGTCTTGGCAACTCACATCAGCGGGGACGCGTTGTGTAGGCCTTGGCTCACTGTTTGCGATCAGCGCTGGGATTCGAAGCTACAAACTTAAGCGACAACTACGGTCGACCAACGGGAAGCAGCTGTCTGAAGACATAGATCATGTATGGGTGAGTGCCGAGCCTTTGAAGTGAACCAGATTCTAAAATAGTGGTAAATATTAGATCGGGTAGATAACCTTGCCAAAAGACTCAGTTTTGATGCTTTGGAGAGTTATTTTTGTAAGTAGCAATCACTCAGTACGACTAAGCTTGCACGGCGGGCTTGTTGGTTATCCATAGTATCTGTGGTACAGAGAATTCGAATGGGACAAAGAAGAAGACACATAACCCATTCACAATGTTGACTTTTTACGATGCAGTTTATTCCGAGAATCAACAATACATATGCCCCGACAGGGCGCGGAAAACCACGTGCTTAAACCAAACATCGTGTATCTAAAGCAAATCAGGGAAACTCAAATAATCTGCTTCACTGATAATGATTTATCTGGTTTGCTGATACGCGTGTGAATAAGCTTTGCGACGAGTCACACTTCTATGATGAGCCTTGTCATTTCATTAGCGTTCCTTCCCATTATGCTTGTGTGAATAAAGAAGGGTTGGCAACCACAAATCTCCATGATGAAGCGAAATTTCGCATCCACGCCCTGCAAGGTCTCGGCGTATCTCCATGCGAGTATGCCACGGGGCTGTGGCGTATTCTCTTAAAGGCGTTACCTGCAGGCCTCAGTATCCTATATCGCCAACGGCAAAAGGAAGCCATGCTATCTGAGAATGCCACAGCTTTACAGGAAGCACATTCACAAAAGAAAGACCTCCTGAGCTTCATGCAAGTACAAGTAGAATTATGGAAGGAAAGCGGTCTCCAGGAACCGATATCATCTACATGCCGGAAGCCTCCGCAGCGAGACTTGCTGATACGTCAGCCACTCTTGCCCTCCACTGCGGCTTTATCAGCAAAATTAGATCCCCATACTCGCACCGTTGCGTCAGGTGCACCCCTCCCGAACACACTGTTCAAAATTGCTTCGAACGTGTTCCTCTGGAAAAGATGTGGAAGAAGCTTAACACAGAAAATCTATTCACACAGCCAAACGACACCACTTCACCAAGGATTGCCGCACCACTAGATCCCAGCAACGCCACCGATGCACGGGACGACAGTTAACTTCGTTGTGCCGAAATGACAACGTAACAGATCACTCTCAGAGTATCAACGACGCCTCAACACAGGATCACGCAGCAGGCTTCAGCACCACCCCTTCTCGGGCCACAACTTCGCTTTCTGGCAGTTTCACGACCCCTCTCGTAGCGGCATTGCAGCAGGCCACGACTTTGCTTGCGAACGGCCTCACTACTCCCCTCGCCTAAACGTCCCCACAGGCCACGACTTCGCTTTCGACTGGTTTCACGTCCCATTTCGTACGGACTCACACCAGGTGCTACTTTGCTTCGGACCGGCCTCACAACTACTCTCACCTCAACGTCGCCGTAGACCACGACTTCCCTTTTGACGGGCCTCAGAACTCATCCTGCATTGACGTCAAAGCAAGCGACGACTTCGCCTTCCAGTGGCCTGCCGACATCAACGTCAACCACAACTCGAACGAGTTTTCAGCACACACCAAAAGACCTGCCGCTTTCCATCCAATACACGGCACTTCAGTGCAAAGACTCGCCCACAAGGAGCGCCATTGAGATCTCGATGTCGAAAGGAAACCACGTGTACACCATGTGCATAGACCAGAAGGACCCGGTTTCTCGCGGTCTGAGCTGCAGCTCTTCAAGACAGTCTCTCATCCCAGACGAAGAGGGCAAACGCACACACTGCCTGTCGCGCGGCTTCGTGCACCCACAGAGCAGCGAGAAGCAGCGCCGTTACGAGCCACACTCAATTAAGGACGTGCATCTTATGATCGTCCACGACGCCACCGAACATCACAAGAAGATGGCGTCTCACGCCAAAGAATCGCGCTAGATGGACGAGCGCCACACTACACTACTCAAGCACTACGCCACACACCTCAAGCAGGAAACTGGTGAAAACGGGGTCTCGCGAAGCGCGACACGCCGTGATAGAACAGTCGTCGGGAGACTCCTGCAGTAATGTCACCAAAAACGCCCCAACGAGTCGAACTTATGCACTAGAAAATATCGGGTTGATGTGCGCCATCGTTCGCGACGCTGGAATGAAAACCGACAATTCGCTACCAGCCACAGAGGACGTGGATGAATATCCGCTGTCTTCGAGTGGAGCCGAGATTCCCGTACTTGGTGGTGTACTTGGCAAGCGTAGAAGAAGAATTGTCATCGACTTCGAAGTATTCATACAGATTCCATTCACTTGTGAGCTCTAACCGGATACACCTGCGTGTCCATGATGACTTCAAGTACTTCGCCATAGCTCAGAAACTTTCAAAGGGAGACATCAGCTCGACGTACGTAATCGTTCGTAACCCCCTGACGGACTCCGACACTCCACTGCCGACAATAGTGCACATGAACGAGTCTCCGACGCCATCAAAAGCAGCCAAGATGCCCCTGCTTGATGGGGCCGCTGCACGAGAAGGCCGAAAAACTTCTGCATCATTGTTCTTGTCGAGCGAGAAAGGAAAATCCTTGATTCCGCAGTCTTCACTCAGCTTTGATGTGTTTTCCTACCGAGCAAACGCGAGAGACTACCTGAACCCTCACGTGGAAAAGTAGGAAATGACCGCACAGCTCCTGATTGATTGATTTGTGGGGTTTAACGAACCGCACAGCTCCTACACGAGCTTTAGATGCAACACCAGGACCAGATGATGAACATAACTAAAAAAAAGCGGCCAAGCTATTATGAAACTTCGCAAGTTTACTAAAGCAGGGCAACATCACACTCATCATACTACAAGCGACGCAAGAAGAGAGAAAGTCCCCAGTATGACCTGAAGATAGCGAACAATGTGACCAAGAAGTATTCTGGGCATCCGCCAGATTGGATAACTTCCCTCGCAAGACAAGCCACCGACTCCCCAAGCATGACCGCCTCCATTGTCGCCGTCTAACAAACCCACCCTCTCTATCATTCGCGTTTCGCTCGTCAATGTTCGCCTGAACGTATGCCGCTGTGCACCCAAACACTGCCGCGAGCTTTTGCGGCCGCGGGAGATGGGGTGGTGGGTACGAGCATGAGCGGTGGGGTGCTGGCTCACTCAGTTGTTTTCTTGACCTTCGTATAGCCAGACGATCGGGTCCGGGTATCATTTCTTCGTTTCTAACAGGAATCACTCCGGCTGTGTGGACAGTACAGCAGTTCAGATTGGCCAGACTAGTTCTGAGAGCATACTTCTCAAAAGAGAGCACTGAGCAACATGCAAAAAGAAAAAGATGCTGCAAAAGCCAGAACAAAAGAGAAACGAAGGGCGCAATTCAACTCGCGAAATCAAGAATTGCCGATTGGCAACCAAAGCAACCATAGCTTCGTTTGCGTTTTGTGGTATTCGCCAGGCAATTGGGTCCTCATGCTTCAAACCTCCCGACGGATAGAAGGGCAGGCATTTGTTGTTGGAGCGCGGAGGAGCCAACTCCCATTACTCCATTGTCCTGCTTGAAGCGCGGCGTGCATTGAGAAGGAGCGCCTTTCGGCTGAGCGACGCGACGTGGTGGGGAGAACCGTTTTCGCTGAATAAGGCGTCGATGAAGGCGTGCCTCCGGGGTGTAGACTAGTGGGAAATTGGCGTGCGTGTAGCTGCCGTCTTTTCTTTTATTTACTCTGTTTTGCTAGAACGGCTTTGAAACAGCGGCC
Organism: Rhipicephalus microplus; assembly: GCF_043290135.1. Lineage (NCBI taxonomy): Eukaryota > Metazoa > Arthropoda > Arachnida > Ixodida > Ixodidae > Rhipicephalus > Rhipicephalus microplus. Next base: position 161,515,296 of record NC_134703.1, read on the forward strand.
ATTTTGTGTGGGTCAAAGTTAGGAGTTACGCTTCGTGAGGTGAACATCACAACTAACAAGTTTTTTTTGAGAAACAGCGCTCAAAATGTTTGAATTGATTGTGGCGTTGCTAATTTGTTTCGTGGTCTCCTTTATATATAGTATTTTCGAGCAATTTTTTTGTATTTGTTTTTTACTGAAATGTCCCACTGTTCAAACTAATAGTCACGCTTGTAGTTCGAGAAGTCTTGCTTTATAAATCTTAATTGATTCACGTTAAGCTTCTTTGAGAGACTATTATAGAGTTACTTTTGCGTTCGAGGCCTATCACGGTGCACGTACGTGCTAAATATGACGTGTTGTGCTTGCAAGCTTCTTTTCTTTCCCTATAGGGTGCATTAGTACGGAACGGTCAGAAAATGAAACTGCGCTCAAACGGGCAACCAGATATTTTAAATTTCTTTTCCTCTTTCTGGTTTCAAAACTCATGAATAAGTCCTTGTTGTATACCACCAACCGCGTGTATTTTAGAAAATATGTGGCGTCAAAGAACGCGTGAGGGGTTTACCTTTGAAGTGTGTGTTATTTTGCCATTTGCTTTTGCAAGTGTATGACCATGGCCTAGTCCACGAGATATCATTTTCGTCATATGGTGACAGTGAAGTGGTGTGTGTCTTGGATTCTGTGCGTTGTCACCCACATTAGCGAAATCTTGCACGAAAAAAAAAACGCGTTCATGGATGATCGCAATGCTGAAAACTCTCAAACAGTGCGCGTTGGAGATTTCCTTGAATATTTAGCAGCAAAGTTCGTGAGGAATAAGGGGGCTGTGTCACAACCAACTGCGACTTTCGTCTCACCCGCGCGGCCCATCGTTCAAGGAAGAGATATTTTGTATTTTCAAGACAATATCCGGTTACTAATGACCCAGCACAGCGCCGCCGCGTCTATCCTACACCTGTACCTAAAGGGGCACACATGTGTTCAAGGAAAAATAAATGACCTCCCGAGGGTACGGGAGCACACGTACGACCCGAAAAAGTTTTGACTGCTTCGAAATCAGCAGTTGAATTCAACCAGTGAAAAGCGCGGTCAGTGTCGCGTGGCTCGCGTAGGCGACGAGCATGAAGTGGCCCGGGTGACGGATTGAGACAGCTGCATTACCGGGGCACCCGCGTCGTCTACTAAGCTGGCGAGATCTTCAGGGGCACCCCGTCAACTCCCTTACGTGTACCACGAGCTTATAGAACATTTTATTGCTTTTTCAAGTGTTATTTATTATACCCAGCTTTTCAATAACTGTAGATGTGTGCCCTGCGGATGATCTAGAACTTCAGAAGGGCAAACATGAATTTTCCCTCGTACTTTTTCTTTGTATCTGCTCTGGATTTATGATGTTGTTATTTTATTAACGCTCCACTTTGCGACTATACCTGTAATGTTCTTTTAAAGCAGAGTTTGTTATACGGGTGTTATTTTTTCATGGTGTATTAGTGTTTTTCCTTTCTGGTATTTTTTAATCTCCTGTCATTGTCTTGATATTATTTAAATGCTTGTTTGACTTGCATGAAATCTCTGTCTTAACTGAAAGGGTGCTTTGATCAGACGCAAACATCCCCACACGTCCGACCCCGCACGAGTCAATCGACCTACAAATAAGTTTGAGATGCACCTCTTCGAGGCCTTTCAGGCGTCACAGGCCGAAGTGTAAAGTGGAAGCCTGCGTGTCTGCCGCACGTTGATGTTCAGTGGGTGGGGCCCCACCCGAAGTGTGTGTGATAGAGGGTGACCACGAGAGCACCCAAACGTAAGCGGCTAGATAGACAGATAGATACACCTAAAGTCATTGAAGTTTGCTAAAAAATGCTTCTCATTTACCAAGCAAGATTTCGAACAGGCTACTCAACAATCGACCCCATTCATACTAATAATCTGGTTATAGAAAAATCCTCAAAACACAGCCAACCACCTCATATAGCCTCATAGATTACGAGAAAGCATTTGATTCAGAAGAAATATGGGCAGTCAAGCAAATACTGTGGAATCAGTGCGTCGACAAAACATATACAAACATCCTCAAAGAAATAGATTAGAGGATAAATTGTCACCATAGTGCTACATAAACAACGCGACAGAATACCTTTGCGGAAGGGTGTAGGACAAGGGCTGCAATCTCCCCATTGCAATTTACCGCGTGCTTAGAAGAAGTTTTCAGAGCCATAGGATGAGAAGATCTAGACATAAGAGTTAATGTAAAATACCTTAATAAATACAAATTCGTGGTTGACATTGCATTGCTGAGTAACGCAGGGGACGAATTGCAACTCATCCTTACTGAATTAGGCAAAGAGGGCAGAAAGGTAGGCCTCAAAATTATTGCGCAGAAAACGAAACTAATGTAAAGCCACGTCGGAACAGAACGGGGCTTCCAGATAAGTCAAATTGCACTTGCAGTTGTAAAGTTGTAAAAGACAACGTCCACTTAGGACAGGTAATAACCACGGAGCCAAACCACAAGATTGAAGTAACTAGAAGAATAAGAATGGGGTGGAGCACATTTGGCAAGCACTCGCAAATCATGACAGGTGAATTGCCACTATATCCTTCTAGAGGAAAGTATATATCAGCTGCATCTTGCCAGCACTTAGCTACGGAGCAGAAACCCAACAGCTTACAAATAGGGTTCATCTTAAATCGAGGACGACACAGCGAGCGATGGAAAGGAAAATGATAGGTGTAACCTTAGAGGAGAAGAAGAGAACGAAGTGAATCAGGGAACAAACCGGGGTTAAAGGCATCATCGTTGAAATCAAAAAGAAGAAAGGGACATGGGCTGGGCATGTTGCGCGTAGGCATGATAACTACCGGTCATTAGGGATAACTGACTGAATTCCTAGAGAAGGCAAGCGGGTTAGGGGTGAACAGAAAGTAAGGTGGGCATAGGAGATTAGAAAGTTTGCGGGGATTAAGTGGCAGCAGCAAGCATAGAACCGAGTTGACTGGCGGATCGTGGGAGAGGTCTTTGTCCGGCAGTGGACCAAGTCAAGATGATGATGATGATGATGATGGCGATGATGATGGTGTGTTATGTGTATTCTTCCCTGACCCGTCCTGGATGCGCTATACCTCAGACACTCGGTACGGTCATGGACTTACGGGAACTATAGACGCCGGAGTTGTTGCTGTTTTGTGAGGGATTGGGGATATATAAAACGGTTTCGCACAAAACCTCATAGACATATAGTTGATTAATAGGTTCGGGGCTGATAATTAGCTCTGTGAAGCATGGTATCTCATCAGTAAAAGACAGAAAGAGGAGGAAGAGGCGTTAGTCTGAAGGAGAGGAACGTCGCTTATAATGTGAGCATGAAACAAAAAGACGGAAATCTGAGAGAGAGGAACGTCGCATGGAACTTGAGCGTGAGGCAAAAAGACAACAGTCTTAGAGAGAGAAGCGCCGCTTTGAAAAGGAGCGTGAAATAGAAAGACCGGCGCATCAGATCGCGATCCGCAAACGAGACCTTGAGTCGAGGCAGAGGTCAGGCAGTATTCCCCTGCTAGTGGCAACTTATCCCAACTCGAAGGCAAAGCTATGGAAGTCTAGGTACATAGAGCATATACGTGGGGGTATTGGCTTGTATTTTATGTTGTTTTAGCGGAAGTGCGTGCTACTATCAGTTGAGCGAGACAGATGGTGTTAAAGATACTCCCGGTTCCTGTCTTCGACGCAGATGATTCTATTATGCGCCTCAGTGGGCAGTACGCGAGCAACTACGAGGTAGTTAAGGCGGATATGTCGCGCATAATTTGGATTTCATTTTAGAGAAAGAAAGATCACCTTAGACACAAGTCTGAAATTGAGGTGCATCGCAAAGCACTGGAAGTTGAGACGCGTCATCAAGCGCTAGATGAACAGATCACGCCAGAGAAAGGCCCATGTATTCTAGAATGTATTGAGGTAGAGTATGTCGAGAGCGAAGCCTTGGCTGGTCTGAAGGTATGCAGATAGTATCAAAAGACGGTACTTGCGTGGATGAGGTAGGTTTCAGCAGCCCTAATGAGCTCAGTCAGGAGCTGGAAATTTTCTTTTTGCCTCGAGAGGATGGTTCAAAATCTTCAAATGTAGACATGACTAGCACAATGGCTAATCATAGCAAGAAGGTGACGCTTCAGGAAAGCAGCGATACCATCGAAGAAGACCCAGTTACAGATATCAGCGTTGACACAGATAATTTGGCCCGACATTATGACGTCATGCTAACTTCAAAAAGTATGAGTGTGAAAGAAGTTCTAGCACAAGCTCCAACGAGCTCCCCAACTCCCCAGGTCACGACCCGACATGACGATGGCATTGAGAGAAAGAAGATTCGCAACCGTCACAAAAAAGGAAAGAAGCGGAAGCGTTCGGCAATACGTAAGCCTAGGACAGATCCACCCCGTCGCGAGCAATTTAAAGGAGTAAGCCATCAGTTGGTTTGAGGGAACGTCCGTTGTGGCATTCAATGAGGCACAATTGGAGATACAGGTGTCGAGGAGGATAACGAGGTGAGTCACCTCAATGAAACGAATGGATTAGATTGACAACTTCGGGAAAGCAACCTTGTCCGAAGGATCAAAGATGAGAGAGCTCAATGACTAAATACCACCTGGGGCCGAGCCCAAAGAGACAATGACCCAGGTTTCCCCCTGTTTCTGACGTCCCTTGCAAATTCCTGAGGGGATCCAGATAAAATGCAGAATGAGGTGTGACAGCGAGTGATAGCCTATAGCGAGTGCATTTTGTAGCCTCTGGCAAGCTCGAAAACCGCCGGGACCACGACCTCATAATGTGTGATTCAACAAGATCTAACCGAGAAAAGAAGAACGCTTAGCTTGAGTAACAATGCACGGGCGTGCTAAGTATGGTTACTCAGTGTTGGATTGATGATCCAGACTTCAGTCGATAAATTTTGTACGTTATGATATGTTGTGTAGAGCTTCCAGAAAAAAACTGCCGAAATAAAGGCTGAAGTAAGCATCGAAGTTCCTTAAAGAATGAATATGTAGAGAAACTGAAAAAAGCGTTATTTTTCAGTATTTTAAAGGTTTAGTGTAATATTGACTGCTATAACTGTCATGACAATGTGGCGTTATTAGGAATTTAAAGGAGGAAATTATCTTCATAGGACTAAATGATTTCGTGAAATGAATAAGCTTGGCGCGGAATGGTGGAGTTGTCGTTACGCGCTATGTGAGTCGACAGCCATTTAGTTCAAGGTTTCAGCATAAAAGCAACGCAGACTTTGTGAGATGAGGTTGATGTTAATTGACCTAGTATGTTAATTGACCGGTTGAACATGGTGTGTTACAACTTAACCTGAGGATGAGTGTGTAGACTAACTCTGAGGGATTAGGCGTTTAGGTAATAGTGCTTTGTATTTTGCAACTTGGTAGGAAGGATAGTATTTGAAGTGCTAAGGAGAGCTCAGTAGTTTTTACTCAGAGGCTTTGGCGTAGACAGTTATAGCTATAACCGAACGAACCCTACTAGAAGGCAGTGTTTGTCCCCTAAGTTTTATTGTTTCAATTTGAAGAATCACTGATCAAGTGATCAGATGAGCGGTGTAGAGAAAAGGACGAACTACCATCCCCATGACGAAGCCCACCCGCCGACCTCTTCATTATTGCTAACGCCAGGGCTCTCCTAATGTTATAGTGGCGCTCTTTCTCGTTCACACTATATTTAACATCCTGTACGCCCCTAAATTAGCACCTAACGACAAAGAAAAAGTGAACGCTCACATGAGTCCAAGTACTAAATATTCGTCAGTATTAGTAAGAGTTCCATGTCAGTCCTAGTAGTGTCATCCAGGTCATCTTCTGCACTTGATCTTTCAGTGGTGTTTTCGGCTCTTGTGCCACGTTCGTGCTATTGAGTGCGTTGAAATCGATGCATCTCTGTTGTCGCTGAGCAGGTTTTCTGGGTATCTAAATTCCCATTGAAGCGCCTCCAGAAATATATTGTACAGCTCTTTCTCAAGCAACTTTTTCTTCGCTCTCTTTTCCTGGCTCCATTTACCTTGCATTTACGTTGCCTCTTTCCTCGTCTCATTCTTTTCCTTCGAATCTGTGACACTGTCTTGGCATTTTGCCGCTTCGCGGTAATGTGCAGTGCCGTACATATTCTTGTTAATCTTGGTTTGTGCACCTTTGTCAATGAGCAGAAAATTGGCGCTGTACGAAGGGCTTGCTTTTTTGTCTTTACGGACTTTCTTTTTTCCCCTTCATTTCTTTTTGCTCTATGAAGTGGCCTTGATTTTCTTCGGTCGGGCACTTATACGCGTGGCGGTGAGCGATTTGTAACGTCGGAGTCTGCCAGTCTTCGCTTGGACGCATCCTTATTATCTCGAGAATGGCCTTTTAGATCTACGAAGTCTTCTTCGTTCCCAATCATGAGAATGCTTTCCACCTCGAGCACTGCAGCTGTTGTAGACTTCTTGTCAATAGCTTGATGGGTGCAGCACGCTAATGAGATCTCTAGAGCACAGAAGAGGCCTTCTCTGTGGCTGAAATTCTAGCTTGTGTGCTGCCATTTTTCCCCTCTATTTGTCCTGTGGTACATTTATCCAAGTTCTGTGGGACAAGAGGGCTGTTGAAGGCGTATTTCTTAGATTGTGGCGACAATGTCGGAGAGAGCCCTTTCTTCTGAGCCTTCGTTCTCATGCGTTGTCGTATTAAGTCTAGGTGCGTCTATCGAGCCTTCAATGTCTCTGCGATCTTATATTCTGCTCTGACCCTTGCTAGAATAATCTTGTGCTCGTAAACGTCAGCTTCCTCTATCTCTGCTTCCAAGTGATCGATGTCAAGTGTGTCCTCTAGTTTATTGTCGCTTATTTTGAGTTCCTCATACTGCTCAATCGAAACTCGGTGAATACGTCGTAACTCACAGATTGGTGAGCGATCCAATCGCCGAAGACGTTCGATATCTGCGATGACCTGCGTGGTGGCCTTGCGTGTTTGACTCCGCCTTTCGTAGAGGACCTCTATGATCCGGTCCAGTGTCTGAAACGGGAGAGATCACTGGCCGGCCGTGTCATTAGGCGAAGTCGAAGTCAACACGGCATCCTTTGCAGAAAGTTCGCAAAATAAATATCTCTAAATTGTCGGCCTGTCGTTCTTCATAATCGTGTGCATATCGGGCCATCGTTGTGAAGAGCGAGTCAGGACTGAGCCGTAGAAGAGGTGAGGGCTCCCGTCTCGTGAGCCTCCAGACGATGCCTGCTCTCACGGGGCTGCACTGTCAAGATGCACGTGGTTGACCTATGAACTGTTTTCACTTTTGAACATCGGGCCATCGTCGTAAAGGGCGAGTCAAAACGGAGCCGAAGTAGACGTGAGGGCTCCCGTCTCGCAAACTTTCAGATGATGCCTGCACTCACGACAGTCTCTGGGTGCTCCTATTTGTCTTAGTGGCAACCGGAGTCGGGCTCTCAGGTCTCTGCGGCGGTTAGGCCTCGCACATCAGCTTTAGCCATGGCAGCTACACAAAAATCCTCGAGGCTGCGACTGCTATCAAAATTTGTGATGGCCACTCCATGTCACCTCCGATGATCCTTCGTCCCGAGTTTCACGGCAACAAAATGTAGAGAAAAGGGTGAGACACCGTACCCACGGCCAAGCCCACCCGTCGACCTCTTCTGTATTGCAAATGCCGGTGCTCTCTTATTATTATAGTGGGGCTCTTTCTCGTTCACACAACATTTAAGAAGTGGATCGTTAAGCTTTGCATAACTGTTGGGGTAGGAGCTACCGTATACTATTTTGGTCACAGCTTTATCTAAGGTTACAAGAAAGCTAGTGAGCTTCATGTGTCAGCAGTAGGCGATTATTGGCGGCCGCAGACAGAGACAGATGTTAAGACTATATTTAGCACTCGCTGAATCAGTGCCGCGACCGAAAGCCCGCTCTCAGATGCTCTCTGCAGGATGAAACTAATGAAAGTGGCCAGAGATGAAAAGAAGGAGGGGGCCTTTTTAAGCCAGGAGGCAGTACTGATCATCATCTGGTTTTGAGAGTTCCAGATTACGACCGGGAATTCACGGTCCTGTGTGATGCAAAAGATCGAGGCCTACGTGCGCTTGTTTGCCAGCAGTATGCCGATGGTGATGAATATCCCGTGCTCTACATGAGCCGGAAATTGAGCCTTGGTGAGTTGGCATACTGCGTTTCAGACAAAGAGTGCGCTTGCATTGTGTGGGCAATTCATAACTTGCAGTGTTATCTTGCAGGTGTTATAATTACAAAAGCGACAGACAATTGTTCCCACACCTGGCTGCAAACCGCGGTATTTGTTAGGGGTTTATTAGGCGGCAGACAAGGAGCATACACAATGGCGACAGTAACGGACAAGCACGGACTCTCAGCACGAGCGGCGTCCTTTTTGGGTAGAGCCACTAGAAGGCACTTGAGAGTTCCACCTATTTCAGTGTTCGGAGGCTTCTCTACAATTACCCCGGGATTGAAGAGAGAGTCCCCTGGCGACCTAACAGCTTGTCACTATGAGCGGGTCATGGTAAGCTTTCAGGCACTCCACGTTGACTATGTCACGCCCGTGACGGCGCAAGTCCGAAGATTGTTCAATTGGTTCGATCAGATAGTTAGCTGGAGATGTGCGCTTTATGACATGGTAGGGGCCTTCGTATTTCGCGAGTAGTTTGGAAGGAAGGCCAGCTACACAGGTCGAGATTGAGAGCCATATGAGGAAACCAGAAAGGAACATGGGCTCAGAAGTGACGGAGCCATCACGAATACTTTTTTACCGCTCTTATTCATGCGTCGTCAAAGTCTTGGCAAGCTCGCGACACTCTTCAGCAAGCTTGGCTGCCTTCGAAATATGTGCACACTCAGATGGATACGGCGTGTACGGAAGCATCGTGTCGATGATGTGTGATGGGTGCCTTCAGTACAGCAAGAAAAAAGGTGAAAAACCGGTCGTGCTCTGAGGGGTGGTGTTGTTGATGTAGGTGAAGAAGGGCAGTATATTATCCCATTCATGTGGTTGGCGCCGACGTGCATCGAAGACATGTCGCCGAGGATGCGGTTAAAGCGTTCGGTGAGACCATTCATCTGTGGGTGGTAGGCAGTAGTTTTGCGGTGAACAGAGTGGCACTCCATGAAAATGGCTTCGACGACTACTGACTAGAAGACACGGCCTCGATCACTGAGAACCTCCTGGGGTGGACCGCAGCACAGTATAAATTGATGCAGTAGGAGGGGCACAACAGCACACGCAGTAGCCGCAGGAAGAGCGGTGGTTTCGGCGTATCGCGTCAAATTCTCTACGGCGACGATGGCCCAGTGGTTACCAGCCGACGTCTGAGGGAGTGGTCCTCACAAATTGATAGCTATGCGCCCCAACGGACGGTGATGGCAATGTAACGGTTGCATGCCAGCCGGCGACATGTGTGCTGATTGTTTGCGGCATTGGCAAGCGAGACAGGAGCGAAAAAAGTGCTGCACGTTTCGGCACATGCCGCGCCAAAAGTTGCGTTGTCGAAGGCGATAGTAGGTCCTAAATACCCCAGACCGCGCATTGTGACTCCGAATGGAAGGATTCACATATCTCCAACCGCAGCGGGGTATCCCGAGTAACCACTGCAGGCCATCGGCATCGTAATTGCGTCGGTGTAGGAGGCCGTCACGAATGGCGAAATGATGAGCTTGACGACGCAAGGCACGCATGGGTGGCGTTTCGGACGGATCAGAGAGCAAGTCGATCAGTGGGGCGGTCCAATTATCCTTTCGCTGTTTGGTAGTGATGATGTAAACATCAATGGAAGAAACGATACTGAGCAGAGCACGTCTTCAGGCAGAGGGGTGCGCGAGAGGGCGTCGGCGTCAGCATGCTGGCATTCATTGCGGTACAGCACGCGGATGTCGTAGTCTTGTAAACTAAGAGCCCAACGGGCGAGACGGCCTGAATGATCCTTCAATGATGACAGCCAGCATAGTGCATGATTGTCGGTAACGGCATCGAATGGGTGACCATACACATAAATTCGAAACTTTGTAAAGGCCCAGACGATCGCCGGGCACTCTTTTTTCGTGACGGTGTAGTTTGTCTCTACTCTCGTGAGCGAACGGCTTACATATGCCGCGACATACTCATTGAATCTAGATTTGCGCTGCGCCAGGACTGCGCCGGGGCCTACACCACTGGCGTCCGTGTGCACCTCCGTTGGGGCCATAGTGACGTAGCGGCGTAGAATGGGAGGAGACGTCCACTAATGGCGGAGCTTCGCGAACGCGTCATCGCACTCGGATGACCACAAATTTAGGGGTCCGTTACTCCCAAGAAGCTTCGTCAACGGTGATATGATCGTGGCAAAGTTTCGTATGAATCGTCGGAAGTATGAGCACAGGCCCACGAAAATACGCAGTTCTTTGACGGACGCATGTTTGGGGAATTCGGCCACGGCCCGAAGCTTGGCTGGGTCAGGAAGAATGCCATCATTGGACGCGACGTACCCTAGAAGGGTGAGTTGCCGTGCTGCAAAGCGGCATTTTTTCAGATTTAGTTGCAAGCCGGCATTGCTCATAGATGCGAAAACTTCTTTCAGGCGTTGGAGATGCGTGGAGAAATATGGAGTGAAGACAACAACGTCATCGAGGTAACATAAGCACGTGTGCCATTTCAAGTTGCACAGAATGGTGTCCATCATGCGCTCAAAGGTCGCAGGTGCATTTCATAGACCAAATGACATGGCGTTGAATTTACGCAAGCCGTCGTGTGTGATGAAGGCAGTCTTTGGTCGAGCGTCATCAGCCATGAGTACTTGCCAGTACCCCGAGCGCAGATCGAGAGAAGAAAAAAAATCGGCTCCGTGAAGGCTGTCAATTGCATCATCGATGCGCGGCAGGGGGTAAACATCCGTGCGCGTGATCATATCGCACCATCAGAACCACACGGAACCATCTTTTTTCACAACAAGAACAAGAGGAGACGCCCATGAACTGTCCGAGGGCCGAATAACTTCGCGTCGGAACATATCGTCAACCTGCTCGTTAATCTCCCGACGTTCAGCAGGTGACACACAGTATTGACGTTGCCGTAATGGTGGATGGGCACCAGTGTCAATACGATGCGTAACAGTCGACGCGCGACCGAGAGAACTTCGCCTGACGTCGAAAGAAGAACGATATTCTAGCAACAGGTCCAGAAGCTGGGAACGCTGTGCCTACCCAAGGTTGTCATCAGGTAGGGGCCGAATACATCAGGAGATGATGAATCAGAAACGGAAACAGCTCTGATGGTATGCGGATCAGGACTATGCGTGTCATCGGGTACGTCCAAAACTTGTGCGTCGTCGACTTGTTCCACTCTTCTGAGACATTCTCTTCGAACCAAGGTAACAGAGTACGCGAATGGGTTGGTCATAAAAATAGTAGCGTTGCCCTGGGTGATTGGTACGGTAGTGAAAGGTACTAGCAAACCTTTTCTTCTGCAAGCACGCTCGGACGGCGAAACGAGTGCAATTGTGTCGGAGAGAACGGCGCAGTGGACCGATGCATCGGTCGTCGAGCTTGGAAGCACTATGGTGTCGTCTTTCACGAGAATTGTGCTCAGTTTCGAGGGACTGTCTTCCGGCGTCAAATGCGAGAAGGGTGGGAGTTCAACTTCGGCGGCGGCACAATTGATGACGTCGTCGTTGCCGGAGAAGAAATTCCATCCTCGAATGACGTCATGAGAGCATGCAGGAATCATGACGAATTAGGCGACATGCAGAACATCCTCAACGACAACGCGAGCAGTGTACCCTGCTGTAGAATGAATACGATGTGAACTAGCGGTACGAAGGGCAACCCAAAAATTGGCGTCGTCACTTTTCGGAGCAAGTGGCAAAGGTTTTCGTTCATAACGGATATGGGAGCTCCAGTGTCAATAAGAGCAGATGCATGGACACCGTCCAGAAGCACGTCAATGACATTAGATGGGCGGCTCTGAGGGCTCTCACAATGCGATAGTGTCGCAGCCCTTGCCTCGGGGACTGCAACGACTAGTTTTTCCGCTCGTGAGCAGCTGAAAGTGGCCGCACGTGGGCGGGGTACGACGTCGTGGAGACAGTGATCTTCAAGGAGAGAGAGCTAGCCGGGATGGTGGTGGGGTTCGTCGTTATAGGGACCGCTGATCTGGCCAGCAACAGGCGATGAGATTGGGGGCGTCTGTACGCGGGGGCAATAACGTGCTACGTGGCCGGCGTAACCACAGGCAAAGCAGATGGGCCGGTTGCCGAGTGTGTGCCATCGGTTTCCCGAGGTAGGTCTTGTCCATGTCGCAAGAGCCGACGAACGGAACAGTGGCTGGAAAGGCTGAGGGTGGGCTGGAATCGTGGCTGAGAGTCGCGTTTACAAACGTAGCTGGCATACCTGCTGCAAAGGACAGAGACATGTGGCAGCTTCGGCGTACGTCCGTGGGGCGAGCGCTTGGACGACTGGAGGTGGCCTGGCAACCACTTGGGCGTAATTTGGGGGCACAGGGGGCCAGACGTTGTTGTGGGTGGTATGCAGAAACGACCTCCGCTATTTCCTGCTCAATCGCTCGGTGGATGGGCTGAAGAGTGGTAGTGGTTGATTTTTGAACAGCCGGTGGGTGGGCAAAGGGCAGGAGAGAGAACTGGCGCACGATTTCCTCACGTATGAAGGACTCTTCCAGCATCGCCACCTGATCACAGCTCACCTCCAAGCCAGCAAGCCCTGCATCTCGTGGTGTGGAGCAACGGGTCATCAAACGCTGCCGGCACAGCGTGTAGACCTCAGCCACTGTGCCTCGGTTTTTGGCAAGCAGCATCGTGAAGACATCATCGTCAATGCCTTTCATGACCTTCCGGATCTTGCATGATTCGTACATGCTGTTTGTGGATTTCATGCACAAGTCTAGGACATCTTCGTTGTAGCTATGGAATGATTCACCGGCCTGCTGAGCGCATTCGCGTAAGCCCTGCTAGCAGCTTACAAACCGCAGGGCGGCCAAGAACGTTGCTGAGAGTGGTCTTAAAATCGAACCAGGTTCCGAAATCCGACGCGTGGTTGTTGTACCACAAACCTGCGACGCTCGCAAGGTAGAACATAAAGTTTGTCAACTTGCCGTCCTCGTCCCATTTCTTGCGGATGCTCACGCGCTCGTAAATGGCGAGCCATAGAGTTCTCCACGTCCGTGTCATCTGCGCCCGTGAAGATGGGTGGATCGCGGATCCTTAGGACACCGGGACAAGGGGGCGACACGGGAGGAGGCGCTTGCTGAAAGGCGTCGTGGGGCATAGTAGATGGCAGGGTACGTGATCGTAGTTCCACGGGCATCGAAAAGGATCGTAGCACTCTCCATCAATTTGTTAGGGCGTTTATCAGCCGGCACACAGCGAGTATACAAATGGCAACAGTAACGGCCAAGCACGGGCTCTCAGCGCGAGCAGCGTTCTTTTTGGGTAGACCCACTAGAAAGCATTTGAGAGTTTGACGCATTTCAGTGTTCGGAGGCTTTTCTACACATGAAGAAGAGTTGCATTTGAGGTTGACCTTGATTTTTCGGCAACATCATTTTGACATTAACTATAAGAATTGCTATTCGTAAACTAACTTGAAACGCTGACGACCTTAGCCACTCTTTCCTAAAAATCCAGGGGTGCTCTTAATGTCTCAAAATTGTTATTTCAATTTCTTTCTTGTAACTCAATGTGTGAATGTCTAATGGGCATATTTGGTTTCTAAGCGTAAGTGAGTCCTGAAAGTTTCGGGCGGGAGCTTTTCCTGTAAACCTAGCAATGAAAATCGGTTGGCCAACCTTCTTTTGACTTGTTTCGTTCAGAGGGGGCCGAGTGATCACTTGAGCATGTGATGGAGTTTCAGAGACGCTGCCCAGTTTTCGGCAGTTACCCAGATAATGCGACAAGCGAAAGCTAGTTCCTGGTATTAAATTGCGGAAATTTCCATCGACCTTTTATGCAATTCTGCCGCGATGAATGTTGACCTCCGTGACTCAACTGGCGAGGGAGAGGCTTTTGGGACTTTAGTTCACCGCCGATATGATATCCATGAGAAGGATAGCCGGAGTGCGTTTCCGCGGCCTGAAACCTCAGTGACTTTCTCTCTGCACGAGCGTCAAGCGGTGAGAAGCAGGAGAGGCGTAAGAATGTGGCGATTTGGACGAGTACGTGAGCAATTGTCTTTACAGGCATTTGGTTCGTGATGGGTTGTCTGGAGAGGTGGCGCGGCTGACAAACCTCGCAGGTCGTCAACAAACGACTAAGTCGCTAATCCTTTGCAGCCCTTCCAAAGGAAAGATTGCAGTAAGCACTCATACGCTGCTTGCTACAAGAAGGACCCTACTCTCTCTCCAGTGTTGGTTACCGGAGGAAAATTGCGGCAGCAGGTGCAATGGCTATTTGCCGACCATTTGGTATTTGGTGATACCTTGGTGGGTGAGGTCATGTGTGTGATTGGTCTTTTAATCAAGGAGGATGAGCCCGACAGGGCTTAAAACGACGTTGAAAATCACAGGAACTTGCTCTGAACCTGGGCTTAACGGTTCATCCACCGTGATCGCGGTTCGCAGAATCACAACTTCTGTGCAGTGAATAGTTGTCAATAGTGTTAGCAAACCTGTTTGCTTTTCGTTTCCCCAACTTGTCAGCAACCTCCACCGGGAATTGCTCTACACCACCACAGAAATCTGGGTCTGACGTAACCCTGACGTCTCGGCCACTCACAAAGGAGGGGACGTGTCGGGTACGCCCCGGCCCATAACAGTGGTTTCAAACCGGTCACAAAAGACGTGCATGAACAGACTCACCGCTTAGAAGCTTCTCTCCTACTGGCGTCGCTGTTACTATCTCTCATCAGCTCAAACATGTACCGCCACCTACAAAAAGTTCTGACACCCGCCATAGCACCTACCATTCGCATCGCTGGTGGAAGTAGCCCTGCTGCGCTTGGAATGTCCAGTGTGCGCATCAAAATTTCTGATCTTCACACTTCAGTATAACTTGAATGACGCATACAAATTCGGCCCGAATTACCTCATCTGTAGAATCGGTTCTTTGACCACTCACGCTCCGGAGATCGACTGCCCTCCATGGCTTCCTCGCTGGCATGGCTTCTTGCCTTCATTCTCAAATACCACACCTGATTGATTGATATGTGGAGTTTAACGTCCCAAACCACCACATGATTAGGTGAGACGCCGTAGAAGAGGGCTCCGGAAATTTGACCTCCTGGGGTTCTTTAACTTGTACCCAAATCAATGCACGTGAACCTATAACATTTCCGCCTCCATCGGAAATGCAGCCGCCGCAGCCGGGATTCGATCCCGCGACCTTCGGATCAGCTGCCGAATACCTTAGCCACTAGACCACCGCGGCGGGGCTCGAGTACCACACCTGGCCACCCAACCCCTTTACGCTCCTTCCCACACCTTTGAAATCCAGCCCTTGTCATTTCCTCCAGTACGCGATGAATATTATATTGCTGCCCCGATTCCTGACGTTACGATGACACGCAATGTGACCCTCCCCAACATATTCGCAACATTTACAGACAATCTAACTTCCTTTCTCCTCCCCAATTATGGCTTCTCGGCGCCAGCTATTCCTCGTGACTTGTCACTTGCGATTATGACACCACTCACCGAATATTCAGTTTCCACTTTGGCCACACATTCACCACCCGATTTTTCATTGCAGTCATCATGGTCACGATGCTTCAGCAATCAGTTCACGCCAATGGCAACAGACGCACCCGCTTCAGAAAAATTATCTGCTCTCCGCTGCTTTCTCATTTCCAGCCAGGACATCTGCGACTTCGGCTACCATAATTTTGGCTAAACATTCATGGTTACGCAATACACTCAGGCCGGCAATACTTGATCCATTTACAGACAGCTTCACTGGTTGTCAGCTACGGAGCCTGCTGTTATGCAACGGGAAGTGGCTAATACGATTTATAAGGACATAACTGAACCTTTCCCATCTCTGGTCCTCCCCAACAGAACACATTGACATCAAGAATAGCTAGCGACTTTTTTGTTGAGTGGTGTTGTCTCAACCACAATTGAAAGAATGAAGTATACCCTCTCCTGAGTAGAACCAAAGTACTAAATTGCTTGCGCAGTGCCACAAACTTCCTTTCAATGAACTGGCGCTTATTGCAGGGGTGCCGTTGGTTCGATTTGAATCGAAGCCAACACTCAAGAATAAAGTAGCCAGAATAGCCATGTCATAGAGTTTTAGCGTTGGATGTGTACCCAAATAACGCAAGTGATATTATGTCTATAGTAAACGTTATTTACTAATAACGAATATGATTTGATCAAGCGAGAACTGTGTATGAACAGCAAAACAATTTCCTCTTTTGCTTGGCCTTTAAGCCGCAGGTAAGCTGCAAATACATTAATAGGTGATGTTTTTTTTCAGCACGCCTGCTTGCAGCTGTCCCTCACGAATGCAATTTCGTGCCAACCACTCACCGCGAACATGTTGAATCTGTCTTTGCTCGACGGCGCAGACCAAAATTACTACAAAGTTACAATACCGGTGCAGCTAAAGAAATCTGATCTAATCTAAAGAGTTCAGTTTCATTTTATCGTGATTATTTCTTTTAAGTGCTTTGTTTTAGCATTTGAATCTAGCGTCAAGAAAACTCGAATGTGTGATATGAGACAAGCGTTACCCGCGTGTGTGATATGCACGTGCGATTCTTTAGGAATATGTGCACGTCCCTCCGTCTCCAAAATAAAGGGAGGCTTGTTGGGTGCCTCAATGCGCATTAGCCCACTGGCGGCGGAAGGTAACGTGCGCGCATAGGATATCCCTACAAGAGAGCAAGCAAGCGCTGTTTATTCTTTAAAGTTTCTTGACATTTTACATTTAAAGAATACAAAACAGGTGAATAAATGCGCAAAAATATATCTTTAACGTAGCCAGAAAGTAGCCGTGGTGCCAATATGAAATTTTTCTCGTCAGACATGGTTAGAAATTATCCAGTTTGGCGCAAAGTAGCCACCATTGTAAAGCGAGATCAAGAAGAACGAGCACTTGAAGGAAACACGAGACTACGGAGCTTAGTGCGGATGCCAGCTTTTACTTATTTATTTATTTATTTAAAAATACTGCCAATCCCTTGTCGGGATTTTCGCAGAAAGGACATCGGGAAAACACACAATAAAAGCACACAATAAAAACATCCGTAAGTTATACATCGTTTAGGATACGCGTTACATTGATGCTACCAAGTTCTCACAATTTCTAACAATCAAATTCAAAGAAATTCTAACTAAATTCTAACAACTAAGTTCTAACAGTAATTGTATTATATCCAAATGATTACAGTGTGGAAAAGTCAAAATAACACAGTCTAAAACAATGGATTTTGCAAAGATGACCACAATAGCGCAATATTAGGGTTCCAAACGCAAATGTTCTTGAACAAGACGTGAAAAAATATTTAAAGAATTGCTGCTAGTAATCATAGCTGCTAAGCTGTTCCATTCCCTTATTGATGCTGGAAAGAATGAGTGTTTGAAACATTCCGTACGGAATGCGTATTCTTGTAGCATTTCGGGGTGCTTCTTACGGGTGGGTCGTGATTGTTGAAGTGTAATGTACCTAGAGGCATCGATGTTGGTTTGCTTATGGCGTAGCTGGTACATGAATCGTAGGCGTGCTAGTCTTGCTCGTTTTTGCAGCGTTAGCATGCCCGCTTCTTCGAGCATTTCAGTTGGTAAGTCTGTTTGCCTAAACTTGTTAAAGATAAATCGAACAGCTTTTCTTTGCACGCCTTCCAGCTTCGCAATATGTTTTTTTGTGTACGGGAACCAAACAATGTTCGCATATTCAAGAACAGATCTCACGTACGCGTTGTAGGCTAACAGTTTAATTTCAGAAGGTGCTGGTCGAAGGCATCGTCTCAGAAAAAAAAAGTCGTTTCAGTGCGGTAGCTGTAACGTTAGAAACGTGGGCATCCCATCTCAGATCGCTAGTAAAGGTGAGGCCAAGGTACTTATGATGACTTGTTCTAGGAAGTGGGATACTATTGATGATATATGAGAACTCTGACCATTCCCTTTTTCTTGTTACTCTCATTATAGCTGATTTTTTAACATTTAGTATCATTTGCCAATCTGAACACCAGTTTGATACTATTTCGAGGGCTTTGTTCAAGGCAAGATGATCTTCTGCAGAGTTTATTTCATGATAAATTATACAATCATCCGCGAAAAGTCTGACGTGGACGGGAATTTGACAGGGTAGGTCATTGATAAAAATTAGGAATAAGGTCGGAGCAAGAACACAACCCTGGGGAAGACCGGATTTGACGGGAACTGTTGTGGATACTTGTCTATTGAAATCAACAAATTGTGTGCGACCGGTAAGTTAGTTTTTTATCCATTTCGTAACGGAGCCATTGCCTAAGATACATTCTAACTTTTGTACTAGTTTTTTATGCGAAACCTTATCAAAGGCTTTTGCAAAGTCCAATAGGATAAGGTCGACCTGTTTTTGGTTGTCCACACTTAAGTATAAATAATGGGTTAGTTCTGTTAGTTGCGTGACTGTAGAAAGCCCCCTACGGAAACCGTGTTGAGAAGGCGACAGGATGCGTTCGTTTTCAAGATATATATTGATATGTTTTAAGATAATATGTTCAAGAAGTTTGCTGCAAGTGCAAGTAAGAGATATAGGCCTGAAGTTATTTACGTCATCTTTTGGGCCTGATTTGTGTATCGGTTTAACTTTCGCTTTTTTCCAATCATCCGGTATGGTGCATGTTGCTAGGGATTTATCGAATATGATGCACAGATATTTTGCCATTTACTCCGCATATCGGTTGAGAAACAAATTTGGAATGTTATCTGGTCCTGAGGCTTTTTTTGTGTCAAGTTGGAGGAGCAGATGAAAGATACCTTGTTCGGTTATCACGGGCAGTTCCAATGGTTCTTTGTTCAAAATGTCGATTGGTGGTTGATTGCCGTCATCGGCCGTGAAAACTGATTGGAAGTGCTCATTGAGCGAAGAAGGGGTAATAAGGCCATCTTGAGGATGACTACCGTTTTCGCTAGACTTTGAATTTTTAAGAAAGCCCCAAAATTTTTGCGGCGAGTTTTTGATGAAACTAGGAAGGGTGTTAGTGAAATAGTTCTTTTTTGCGGTTCTTATTTTTAATTTCATGTCGGTGATGGCAGTTGTGAGAGCAGTCTTAGAATTGCTTTTACTTAGTTTTTGGGGATTTCCTGAGTCTTTTAACTTTGCGTTTCGCGTGAATTATATCACGATTAATCCAGGGATTATATTTCTTTGATCTTTTTGTTTTGTTTGGTACATATAATTTCATACAGTGCGTCATGGTATGTTTAAATTTTAACCACAATTCATCGACACTTATGAATGCGCGTTTCGAATCTTCTTCAAACGGTGCTAATTCCATTGATAGATGGTCAATTATGCTGGTGTCATCTGCATTCTGAAAATCTGGAACGTTTTTTTGCGAGTGGCAGTGGCTTTTTTTGGCACAAATTGATGCGCTGCACACGATTAGCTTGTGGTCCAATATCCCATCGAGAATTTTTACACTGTGTTTGTCACTTGGAAAATGGTCGCTTAAGAATACCAGGTCAAGTATATTGGAGCTCTCCGCTTGCACCCGTGTTGGCTCCATTATTATCTGATTGAGGTTAAAAGACAGCATTGCATCAAAAAAGGTTTCTGAGTTTAAGCACTCGTGCTGCATGGTCCGCCAGTTTATGTCGGGCAGATTAAAGTCCCCCAAAAGGATTAGTCTCTTGCCTTTCATATTGCGCTGCATGTATGCGTGCAGTGATTGCATAGCGATATGGTCTGACCCTGGACTGCGATAAACACAACCAACTACGATTGAAAATGCTCAAACCCAACGCCGCGTCAAGAGATATCCGCAAAAAATGACGCTGCACTGGTAATCTTCTATCAGGTATCGCTATTGATGCTGAATTAGTGATAAAATAACTTTGCACCAGTTTTGGTCTACGGCTTCAAGACCGAACAACAACAAAAAAGCTTGAAAATTTTGTGGCGCTGCTGAGCAGTTAGCGCAAAATTACTTTTGCAAGAACTATGTCCATATTAAAACCAAGTGCATGCGAGCGCTCTGTTAGTGCAATGACTTATTATTTTTTCTAATTACCTGCTGATTAGAAATCAAGCAAGAGGGAAATATGCAGCTCGTTATACTCCGTTTTTATTTATTCAAAATCATATAGCTCACCATTGAATACTAACAACTATATCAATTTACCTTTTTTTTCTATTTTGCTACAAGTATGATGACAAATTACATGAGATGACTACATTGACTACTTTAGGCTTGCATTTTGGCTTCTTTTCAAATCTTCCTAACGGCAACCCTGCTCCATCTGAGGGGTTGCTAGGTCGGCACAAGGCCGCTGGCTGGGTAAGGACATGTCGGAGCGTAGGTCAACATAAACAAAAATTTTCGAATGATGGTCATTCTTTAGACTAGCTTGCTCTTTTATCGTAGTCAAAAAGTAGTTAGAAAACAGTGATGGCACCCATCTGCAAATTCTCGTCACTGAACAAGGTCACAAAGGAGCCCATTTGTCACAATGTAGCCACCAACAGCATGCAGCAATGCTCTGAACCTATCTTAGAGATCACCACCACCAACACGTGAAGAACATTTAGCGCCCGAAAATAGTGGCCGGTACGTGATCGTTCAGACATCACAAGAGCATAGCGAGCTTTATGGTAGCTTCCGTGCTGCAGCTGAAGCTATTCCACAGCTTCAATGATGTTGGAGGCGGCTGCGACATCCGAATAAACTTGACAGACGTTCTCGACTCCAACGCAACTAGCTGCAGGCATGCCACAGTTTACGCTGGCGGTAGCGGAAATTTTCCCTCTGCGTGGAATTTCGTCGCACGCGCTTTCACTCGCTGAAGTTACTCATGAATGAATCTGCGTGTTTATACCTTCCGACGTATCTTGAATTCTTTCTGTGAAGGTACAAACCCCTCGCTGGTGGAATGCATGCTTTCCGCCCCTTTGCTGGCGCTGTCGCCTTCGACATCCGTTCAAAAGATTTGTGACGGGTTCACCAAGCGTGCTCTGGCCAACTCTAATCGTCAGTTTCACGGTGCTTGCTCAAAGGGTGCTTGTGAGCTGCGATGCTCTACGACTAGACTGTTCGGGAATTGTGCTTTGGTGCCTAAACACTTCCAGAACATGTCTCGGAAGGTGGTGCCATCCCTAAAAGAAAGGCAAGTGAGAGTGCTTTAAGGGTTGCAATTTTCATTGTACCAAATTGAATTCACGTCGTAGATAATAATAATAATAATAATAATAATAATAATAATAATAATAATAATAATAATAATAATAATAATAATAATAATAATAATAATAATAATAATAATAATAATAATAATAATAATAATAATAATAATATATTATTATTATTATTATTGCACACATCCATAAGAATACAATGAAACGGGCTTGTCTAAGTCCCCAGGACTTGTGTGACTAGGCCCGGCAGAGCCCGTTACAGCAATGTGGATACAAGGTAACAAAACTATTGTTGTTTCCTTACCAACAAACAGACAAACGATTAACATCAATACTTTTTTACAGGCAGTAAATAAAAAAGAGAAACAAAGGAGGGACACAGAGCATACGTGGCATACAAATAGACCATGTGATTCTACAGGTCAGCGAGTAATTTCTTCAATTGCCTTTTTGAACTCGCTGAAAAAAATTCGTCAGGTAGTGCACTAAAAATTTTTGGAATATATACACTTCTACATGCTTCTCCATATCTGGTAGAGAACCGGAGTACTATAAAACGCTTTTTTTCTCTCCGGGGTCGACGCGTTACATATGGCACTTTAATGTCATCACACCAAATGTATCTTAGAACAACTGTCTTAATAAACAAATCCTGGAATACACAAAAGCCCAAATCTCTAAAAATAGTACTGGCATCTATCTTACTACCGTAAGCTACACTTTTTAAAATACTTCAAAGTAAACTATCAATGCGTGTTTTCCAGCGGTCTGAGCAAAATGCAAAAACTGTTATCCCATCTCTCACTGCACTATATGCTAACGAATCAACTATCATTTTTTTCACTGGTAGAGGCACCAAGCTTTTATAATGAAAAGCAGACATGCCACAACTTCTCAGTTTCAAACAAATAAATGCCATGCGATGTTGCCAAGACATACTACTATGAAAAATGACGCCTAGGTATCTGAATCTTTCGACATTTTCCACTGCAGAACATTTGCATGGATTCAGTGTTCGGTGTGAAGAAAAATTTGTATATTCATTTTTTGTGTTTTAAAGGGCTTCGATAGCAGATAAGTTTTGTTTTCTTTTGTTTACAATAACGGAGTTTTTTTCAAACCATATCATAGCATTTTGAATTTCAATCTGAAGGGCAATAATCGCCCCTTCATAACGTATGGGACGTGTTAATAGCACCGTATCAACTGCATACTTCAACACACTGGCTTTACGGATTCCCAAGGGGAAGTCATCCATAAATAAATTAAATAGCAATTGTTACAACACCGATCCTTGTGGCACACGAGCAGTAATATATTTTTTATTGCTAATTACCTCCCTACATCCCATAACGACCTGTGACCTGTCTTGCAAGTAATTATAGAGCACATCATAAAAAGGCCCCCTAAAGCCCAAACAAGAAAGCTTTTCTAACAATATGGTATGGTTCACAGTTTCAAACGCTTTTGCCAAGTCTAAAAATAGAACACAATAGAACAGGTTCTTGTCTAAAGCCGAATATATTTTATCACTAAACTCTTCTAATAATGGTATAGTACTGCGATTAGTAATGAAACCGAATTGCCGGGGTGTTATTAGCGAGAACTTATAATAATAATAATAATAATAATAATAATAATAATAATAATAATAATAATAATAATAATAATAATAATAATAATAATAATAATAATAATAATAATAATAATAATAATAATAATCATTTGCAGCGGCAACATATTTTATGTTTTCCAATTTGACTGCACTGAATAGCCCAAGATGCAGCGTTTAAATCTTTGTAAGAAGAAGCCGCGGACATGTAGTACATGCGAATAGTACAGACTATTGTTGCAGGTTCACAATTGTCAGAGAACAGCATGCTAGAATGTGTCCTTTTGATTCGTATGCGGCTAATCACCCGTCATCACTTATAACTGCGTCTCTGCTGCTCTAGGAAGATGTACAAAAGTTGTGCCACTCTGACACAACAAACAATATCGCTTTTGCACGTGCCGATGGCGCTCTTTTCTAGGCACGATAGTCTTTCTTAGGATACTTCTACGCAAAAATTTTGGTCTGTCTGTCCATTCGTCTGTGCGTCCAACAATTCAACTACCCGGGAAACGTTCTAGCCCGTGCTCAACGACCAGTCATCTTGAACTGCCCTACTACGGTGGTGCATTGGCTAAGGTTCTCGGCTGCTGACCCGCAGGTCGCGGAATCGAATCCCGGCTGTGGCGGCTGCATTTCCCATGGAAGCGGAAATGTTTTAGGCCCGTGTACTCAGATTGGATACACGTCAAAGAACCCCAGGTGGTCGAAATTTCCGGAGCCTTCCACTATGGCGTCTCTCATAATCATATGGTGGTTTTGAGATGTTATAACCTACAAATCAATTAATCAGCACTCACCTTGATCTGGTGGCTACGTTTACACCTGTGAACATTGTCTATTAAAAAAGCAAATATTACGCATATTTGAGCCACAATATCAATACGCATAAGTGTGAGGCAGTGTGTTACTTTATTTTGAAAATGCACATATACGTTATTCTACAGACCACATGTGTTTATTACGCTGCGCTGACCAAGCAACGCTACTAATGTAAAAGAGAGTGTTTCTTACGATTCGATAAGACGACACAGTGCTGCCAGGTACCAGTTGCTCTCTCTTTCCAAAAAACAAAACAAAAAACTTTCGTTTCTTCCCATTACCGCCAGAAGGCGCCTAATAACACGCAGCACTTGCCGATCTCCTTGCGCAAAACGTCAAAGAAACGTTTTATACCCTCTCTCCAGACGGAAAACTTTTGTCTTTGGTAGTCTGTTGCATGGAAGAACGCAGATATGCAGCCATTTTTTTTTTTCAAGAAACTTGTCACCTTCTTCAAGATGGAAGCATTCTTCAACTATTCGAGAGCGTCACAGCTGAGTGGTGTGCCCAAAAGAAAGCTGAAGGACCACAGAATCGGCGTATTTCAAGGACAGATGGCATGAATCTTTTAACATTGCCCGATTCCGTCCTTGAGTTTTGTCATTGCCCTGTTTTACTGTCAGTGATTGTGAGCGCAAACCGAACCTGCAGTGTTCAAGAAGCTTCAGGACTGAAGCTTATCACTTTATTAGGATTGCGCCCACTTCGACAACCTTGCTTTTTAAACATCACTTTGCTAAAATCACGGCCAATTAGAAACTTCGAAACTTCGGAACCTACGTGACCTTCCAGTCGATCGATGGTCGGTTCTCTGTTTACCTCTATCAATGCCAGTGGGCATCACTATATTCTGACCTTCATTTTCGGGCTACAAGTTAGGTTGAATAAACAGATTTATCTTGTAAATACAGTATGCTTCTAGCGTCTATGACACGACACTGTGAAAATATCATATGATCATTTTTGCCTTATTTGTTGTCACTAATTATATCAAAATCAACATCTTTTGGTATTGTAGTCGGAATAAAGTGCGGTCTATATTAATATAGATGGAGGTAAGGTAAATTCTTTATTCATAAAAATAATCCTAAATGAGTTGCAGCGTACACGTTGACAAGTAAGCGACAGAGTAGGCAAAAAGACATATTAATGCCTCACAGGGTGCCATCTCTCCTCCTAGTAAAAAAAAATGCGGAGTTAAATTCAGCATATTTAAATCAATACATCAATACATTATTTTTCAATATTTACGTACTTTCTATGCTTTTATCGTTTTTGCTATGCAGTGAACGTTCATGATTGTTTGTTAATATAATAATCTAACACAAGCGTAATTTTGTGCAATACCAGACTCATGTATCAGAAGCTCTCCTGCGATTCGGCGAGTATAAAAACTTTGTAATTTTATATGCACCCAATTCTTGTGTTTTGTTTTTAGTACCACTGTTCTGTAGGTCTTCAGCTTTGCTGGGAACTCTCGGGCTATTCAGCTATCGTGAACATGTATCTGCGAATATTCTGTTAGTATATTCATCGTTTCTGTTGATCTTCTGAGCCTGTATCCTTCTACATTTGAGGAAAAATGTCGGCTTTCGGCAACGATGACAATAAAACGATGAAAAAGACAGTTTGTGCTGTGAGTGCAATTCATTTTATTGTTTTTTGGCAAATGTTACAAGCCTGCAGTGTTGAAAAAATGCATGGTGGAAGAATGCGTGGATTTGAACGCGCAAAGAACGAATGGCGGAGCACCGGCGAATGGATGCATAAAAAAGGCCCCGTGCACGTGAAAGAAAAAAGAAAAAAGAAAAAAATGCACGCATCTCTATGAAATAAACAATGAGAAGTAGGCGAAACCAGGTCATAGCGTCCACAATGCCTACGTTTAAATTGCCAGCTAGTATGAAGACGGACGAGTGGACACATGCAAGAATAGATAGACAGATGGATGAATGGAAGGACAGTGAGTAGACGACGGATGGCACAGGCTATCATTTATTTTGTCGTCATGCCCTCTATTGACATATACATAAAGTGCTTTCTTACATTTACACAGACGTTTGCGTTTTTTGTTGTGCAGGTGTTCAGTTTCTGCTCCGGCTTGATGGAGCGGCATCGACGCGGACAACGGCCCTAACGGTCCTCGCGGCTAAAATGATGGACACTTTGCCGATTCCAAGCTGTATTTGGCGAAAGCTTGAGGCCAATCGATTGAATATGTCATTTTAGTTGCGAAGCAGCTCTCTCACTCACATGAGTAACACCGTACCTACGTGCATCCGTACGAACGCCCCACAATGCGTTCCCCTTGCCACAGGTTTTGGAACGATGCCAAGTACGTCTCGCTGCAGCAACCCGTTGACGTCATGCTCCCTTTGCACGCTTCCTTGACATGTGCGCGCTGATGTCACTCTCTGCTCAACTGCAACACGCTCGCCGCAGCCCCGCCACTGCAGTCTCCTGCGCCCGCTCACAACACACCTCTCGCTCGCTTCACCCTCGCTTGACCACCCGAAACGCTCGACCGCATGTCGAGTCGAAACACTCTTTCGACTTGTTTATCTGCGATGACACACGAAACCCAGCCCGCCTTCTATGTCTTGGCGCTTTTAGGAACATATACTCGGGTTAGGCACTAAATTCAATGTAAAATTTTTTGTCCAGGTATATTACTAGTATCTCACGAGGGTAAGACGAAAGCGGGTTGCATTCGCTCTAGCAACTCGTAGCAGACTAATACCCCGTTACCGGAACCAATTGGTTCCATGGAACCAGGTATGAGAGCCCAGGTAGAGCAAAAATTTGCAAATGTATTGGCGTCTGATAGGTGAGAGAAAACGGCAATTCGTAGCTCTCTATTTTTGTCTACTTTCTAATGCTCCATTGTGACAACAGACATCAGATTTTCATCCCCAGGTCATTCGAAAATAAAAAAAAGGGACACTTATGCAAAACGAATCAAATATAAAAGTAAGAACATAAAAAGCAACACAAAAAAATCCAATGCTAACCCAGGGATGACGGGCTACAGGTACATCACTGCGCAATGCGTCCCCTGGGCGATGGCTATTTCAACCTCGTCGTTTCAAATCGATAACCAGCATTATTAGTTTCGGCTCTAATCTGGTTCAAGTTTAGGGTCATTGCGATATTTTAATGGCAGAGTTCTGCCAAACCTCCAGTCGGTGCATGGCTTCCTGTACGGCTTCATGTTTGGTTACGCGCTGGGGTCAACTTGAAGGACTTAGAAAATCATTTTCAATGAACGTTCCCGAAAAAAAAACAATAGATTGACAAACTTGTCGCAGATGCTTTCGTTACATGCGCAACATTTTTATCCTGCAGTTCAACTACCGCGAAATCACTTGACTGCGTACTTAGGTAAACAGCCTGGGTTTATTCTATTTATCTCAAACAGAAATGATTTCTTGATTATGATTGTAATTTTTTACGTCCCAAAAACAAGAAATGATTATGAGAATTGCCGTAGTGGAGGGCTCCGGAAATTTCGACATTTGGTGTTCTTTAAGGTTCATTCACACGAGGGAACGGAGGAGGAATTTTCGCAGCGGACGGCGCATCACGTCACGTGCACGTCATCAAAGCTTGCCGTCTTCGCTCCATTCGCTCTGCTCCACTCGCGTCACGGATGGAAGTGTGTCGCCGCTATTCAGATCCGTCCGTTTGATGGTCGTCTACCCTTGATCGAGAGGATTAAGCGTCAAATCTGTCAGCATTGATACGATTGGCGTGGCTAGGAAGCAGGCTGCCGGCTTAAAAGTCAATTATTTTAGTTTTGTGACAAGGACTGAGTGAGTTTCGTGTGACAGTCAAAGAGCCAAGTGGTTTTTGGTCGCATAAGCGCGCTGCATAAGCATAGGAGTCAAGAGTATACGCACGAGGATTCCGCGAGCGTAGCTCCGGCTGTGGTCATGCGACGTCTCTGCTGCTGCGCCGGATTGAACTAATCACGTGAATTTTGGGTCCACGGACGAGCGGGATTTTGCCCTCACATGTGATTACAGGCTATCTAGCTTTAAGGTGGATTCACACGAGGGAACGGAGGAGGAATTGTCGCAGCGGACGGCGCATCACGTCACGTGCGCGTGATCAAAGCTTGCCGTCCTCGCTTATCCGCTCTTCCCCGTTCGGGGCACGGATGGAAATGCGTCGCTGCTACTTCGATCTTTTCCTTTGACGGTCGTCTGCCCTCGATAGGGAAGATTCAGTGTCAAACCTATACACATTGGTACGACTGGCGTAGCTAGGAAGCAGGCTGCTGGCTTAAAAGTGACATGTTTTAGATTTGCGGCAACGACCGATTGTGTTTTGTGTGACAGATTGATTTGATTGATATGTGGGGTTTGACGTCCCAAACACCACCTTCGTGTGACAGTCGAAGCGCCGAGTGGTTTTTGGTCGCATAAGCGTGCTGCATAAGCATAGGTGTTGAGAGTATGCTTGAGAATTTCGTGAGCGTACCTCCAGCTGTGTATATGCGACGGCTGTGCTGCTGCATCGGTTGAAACTAATCACGCGGCTATTCGGTCCGTGGAGCAGCGGGATTACGCCCTCGCGTGTGAATATAGCTTTAACCGTCACTGACATCAATCAGTCCGCGGGCGTCAACCATTTCGCTTCCATTGAAATCAAACAAAAATGATAAGTTCACCCTCGTTTAAATAACATGAACCAATATAACCTGAAACAAATTCATGCAAACACGTGCAAAGCGCCTACTCACAAAAAAAGCTCACAATCAGATCTACTTGACGGAGCGAGAGATGGTCTTGTTTGCTTCTGGCGTTAGCTACATGTTCGTTTGTGACGTAATCACTGATCGGTATGTTCATTGCCCATGCTTTCACAAATGTGCTGGCCCAGCGGAAGATTCATTCGAAGAGATCAGACCAAACAGAACAACAGTCAAAAAACAAAAAGAAGATGACAACCGTAAAGACAATTATTGTGAGTATGCTCTTTCACTAGTGGCCCCGTAATACATTTCTATTGAAGCCATGTAGACCTCCATTCATTGCAGAAAGCAGTTCATTATCAGAACTCGAAAGATATCATGCATGCTAGCTGCTATCTCATTCACCTGTTTTCCTTTTTCCAGACAGATATCATATGCTAGTACTCGACCACGCTCTCATTTTTCACGTTGGCAAGTCACGCATCGCTTCTCTCAGAAGAGCATGAAGAGTGAAAATGAGCAGATAGTGAAAGTCCTTCTTAAGCTTCTAATGTGAAGTGCAAATGACGGGCCTCGGAAGGAAGCCGCTCCATTCACTCTTGAGACTCGGAGGAAGGAGAGAGAAAATAAAAGGAAACACCGAAGGCGGCATCGTCCGCCTGCGCTCGACGAGACAACAGCTCGCTTCTCCATGCTCCCAAAGCGCCGCAGCCACGAGTGTGTGATTTCATGAGCCACGCAAAGCAAGCCTTATCTGAGCGTCTACGTTCTTGGCGACGAGCCTCATCACTTTTGCGGACTCAAAGGGAAAGAGAGCCCTTACTCACGGAGGTTGCAGGGGCTGCATTGCTTCCACCCCCGCACAATCCAACCCTCCCTGCAAGACGACGCTAGTGAGGCCATACTATTGTGCACCGCGCTGAACAACAAGAACAAGGAACACACGTACAGAAACGAAGGACGTTTTCATTCTTTGTTCTTTCTATTTCCACACTCTCTAGTTTCTTTATGCTTTTCCCTCTTCCTTATTTCTCGTGTTGTCTTATGTCTTTCCCGCTTTCCTCAGACGGAGGGCAAAGCAAGCTGGATGTGTCCTGCGCGGCATGCTTGCCTGCGCGTTGATGGAGCGACTGCCGCCGGTTCCCTGTTTGTCAGTCGCCGAAAAACTGACGTCGGCCAGGCCCAGCTGTCGCGTGCACGCAACAGGGTGCTGGGTGTCGTACTCGCAGGAGCCACGCTGCGCGCGACCGCCTCCCTTTCCCGCAGTCGCGTTATCCCAGCACATCTCTAAAAAAGCGGACTGAATGGCAACGCCCGTTCCAGCGCGAGACCTTGCCCCGCTTTTGACACGCTTATCGTGTAAATCTTCGCAGAACGTCAGTGTCCGCCGTCTGTCTCACTTTTTTTTTTCAGCCTGTGTCGTACCATGTGCCTGAGCTTGCATGCGTGGGTGCACTTCTTGAATAACAGCTTTGATATTGTGCCTGCTCTTCTTTATTTGTTAGGCGTTTCTCTTTTCGAATAGCTTGTACCGTCTTGCGCAATTCTTTTATATCATACTGCGTCTTTCTTTTTAAGGCCGTTTAGATGGAACAAAACAAGAGAACTGGTGCACTGGTATCGAGCGACAGACATTGTGACTGCGAAGGAAATCCAGGCTGTAAGTGGCGGTTCCGCGCACGGTGCTCTTGAACTTCTTTATTCTTTCATTTTATCCTGTGGGGGCGAGCGACCACCGCCTCATGGGTTTCCTACATACTGTTTTCCATTGAATGTTTTTCGGTCTCTTTTTGCGGGTGGCAGAAAAAAAAGATTTGAGCACCGATAGCGAAACGGATTCCACACTTTCTTGTTTTGTCCTCTTTCGTGCTCTCTTCCAGGAAAAAGGAAGGTAGGTATGAGATGTCCGTTAGATGATACCTCGAGCACCGGATCGATCTTGGATGGCAAAGAAGACACCGTATTGAGCGGCGGCAGCGGAAGGAAGAGATAAAATAAATACTCCGTGACCTACATGTCCTCATGCGGTTGTCCTCTTCGATTAACCGAACATAGCCCGGAACCTTGATCAAAGTAGACCACTGGCCAATGCCGGTAAGTTCTTTGGAAATTTATTTTATATAAAACAGGGCTACGTAGAGCCCTTTTAGTATCTATATTCTTACGTAACAGCTGCTGTAGTGCGGCAGTGCCATGGTGAAGGAAGAAGACGACGTGGTTCCAATCCAACTACTAGAGAGCCGCCACGTTGGCTACGTTTGGTGTTCAAGCAAATCCAGCTTGTCGTAAACAGGGATTGTGTGCTAGGGCACGCAATCACTGTTTATGAATCTTTTTCATCTCAAGCATCGATGTTCCACTTCCTGCTATTTCCTTAAGTTGTGTCGAAAGTTATTTACCAAATAAAAATGCAGGGCATAAACGAATGTATGGGAATCCGGAAATTGAGTTTCATACCTCTTGCCAACCAAAGGCCTCCGAGAGTGCCTTAAACGAACCATCACTGATATTCTTTCGAGGTATATTGCAGCCGACCACCATGACTGCAATGACCTTGATCTGCCACATGGGACATCGTGTCATGGTGCCGATGGCTAACTGTGCCTCTAGCACGTGTGGCCTTGCTTGGGCTTTGAAACTTTGCATTGCTCAGGAGCGTGCTCTGTGAATGAATATGTCCGAGAAAAGCGCTCATCACGCGAGCAGCGTGTTTGAGTCCCATTGTGCCCTTACTTATTTTTATTTATTGAGTTTTTTATTTCTTGCCATAGTTGTTACGCAAACTGGCAGCGGTTGTGAATAGAGCGAGGTCATGGCATTTGTTGCTGTCTCATAACAGCTTTCGCTGTAAATCAGCAGATACCAGGTACCTTGGGATCAATGTTATGCGAAGCATGCAGATGAAAGGTGAATGGGCCATTTTTTTAATTGAGCGAGTGTTCTGAAGTGGTGCTAAATGTGTACATGTCTACGAATACACATGCGTTATATCACGAAATATGCTTCATATTAGCAGTTGTTTACTGTTGCGTAACGATGCCAATAGGAATATCGTTATTAGCAACACCAGAAGCGGTAAGGTGGTATGAAGCACTGGTGTGGTGAAGCGCTGGTGCGCGTGGATGATAGCCCCCAGCACTGCTACACCAACAAACTTCAATGGATGGCGCCTAACTAACTTTACGTTAACCCGATGTGACGTCTGTACCACAGGAGAACATATGCCATGTTTGAAAAATTGGATAGCCAGTACTGCTACCACAATTGGCGTTGCACGCCATTTACACGAACATTTTGATCTATTTGAAGAGAATATGCGTTGCCTTGCGTGGCTATAGATAGATAGATACCGGAAGAGACGCCGAAATTGCTTGCAATTCAAATAAATGCTTCGCATATATAATTATTCTGGAGATGACGAAAAAAACAAGTTGAAATTACTGCTAGAAACGATGGTTTGTTGGTGATGAACACATCCATGGTTGGCGTACAAATAAATTGTTTTCGAGTTGGGTGTGTGGCAAAGCAAGCAATTTTCGCCTATTTTCAGACTAACTCCTGTCGGTTCCTGTCAGGCATATAAATCTTTTACCTTCACAATATGTCACGTTGGATAAGTATGACGACAAATGTTAAAAAAGTGCCTGATCTGAAAAGCTGTTCTTGTTAAGAATGAATTTTTGACTAATGTATTCGGATGAGGGGCGAAAAGGCACTTTTGGTCTGCGGACGCTCTTTTACTTCATCCTGATATTCCCGTTTCTGCAAGTGCGCGGATGGCCGATGAGGTACGTTCAGCGAAAATATTTTTGCGGACCGTCTATCCCCGTCCTCTGCTGCAACTCAGCGCTCACAAGGGTGATGGGTCAGGAGGACCGTGTTTTGTGACGCCGTCACATAGCGGCATAAAACGTTGACCTCTCGTAACCCAGAAAGAGAGCTATAGAAAGGGTACCGACTGCCCCATAAGGAAAAAAAAACTCGTGAAAAATGTACGAATGATTTCATTTGAAAAGTGTACGTAAGTTAGTGAGTATTTTGTTCAGAGAGCAACGGTTTGGTTGGCCACGTGCATAGTTAAGCAAAATATAACAAAATGAACTTTTTTTACCATGGAATCAATGTTTCTGTTTGTCCACTCTAACTGAAGATAAATTTAAATTTCAGATTTACGCAGTATTCAAGTGTACGGCCAAGAAGATGCTTGCCTAATACGTGTAAAGCATAAGTGACTAAATTCAGGTCATAATTAGACCACACGCAGCTCATAGATGCACAGTAAGTGGAGCTTAGAAGCTAAGGACTGGGATGCAGGGACTTGTAGAACAGTAAACTACTATATATCTCTGTATCATATTGTCACAAAGACACAGGCACGCAGGTACAAAATAGGGCGTTTACTTTCGCAACCCAAGGGCCAGAAACGTGAACACCAGAGCACGCGCACACAGATCTACTTCGTTGTCCTCTTCAGATGCTGGCTACTATAGTTGCCAGCCTACCTTGCGTCTCTTCCCCCCTTTTAAGAGAGACCGTCCCGGTCGATTGATTGAGATGCTAGAGGTGGCCATGAAAGAAGAAAAAAATGATCACGTCAATGAAAAAAAAAAGCCCACGCTGTTGTGGATAATAAGGAAAAAGTTCGAAGTGTTCATAAGTCGCGGGCATGGTACAGTTTCATCCGTACTACATGGACAACTTCTGGACGTGGACGTCTTCGGTTTAAACTGGTGTCGGAGCTTTGGGGAACTACCTCGTAATTCACGTCACTGAGGCAGCGCACAACTTCGTAAGGGCCAAAGTAGCGCCGCAATAGCTTCTCCGAAAGCCCACGATGTCGAACTGGTGTCCACACTCATACATAGTCACCTGGTTGATAGTGGACGCTCCTTCGGCCTTGGTTGTAACGGCGAGCGTCGATATCTTGCTGCGCGCGAATGCGGTTCCGTGCAAGCTGGCGGGCTCCCTCGGCTTTCTCAACGAAGTCGTCAACGCTGTCATTTCCGCTGTTGTCCTGGTCTACAGGGAGCATAGCGTCTAACGGTGTTGTGACGCGACGGCCATAAACAAGCTCGAATGGTGTTAGGTCTGTGGTCTCTTGCACAGCGGTGTTATAGGCAAACATGACGTACGGCAAAATTTCATCCCACGTTTTGTGCTCTACGTCAACATACATAGATAGCATGTCGGCCAATGTTTTGTTTAACCTCTCCGTCAAGCCGTTTGTTTGGGGATGATAAGCTGTTGTTTTCCGGTGGTTGGTGTGCGTCAGCTTGGTGACTTGTTGCAATAACTCTGCCGTAAATGCTGCTCCGCGATCGGTTATGAGAACAGCAGGTGCACCATGGCGCAAAACAATGTCATGGACAAAGAATCTGGCGACTTCAACTGCAGTTCCCTTAGGCACAGCTTTGGTTTCTGCATAGCGAGTCAGATAGTCGGTCGCGACAATTATCCACTTATTTTCTGAGGATGACGTAGGGAAGGGACCAAGAATATCCATTCCTACTTGCTCAAATGGAGCTCGAGGTGGATCTAAAGGTTGGAGGAAACCGGCGGGCTTTGCGGGTGGTACTTTACGCCTCTGACAGTCACGGCAGGTGCGGACATAGCGCTGAACGGACGAATACAGCTGTGGCCAGTAGTACTTCTGTTGGATGCGCGCTAATGTCCGAGCAAAGCCTAAGTGACCGGCCGAAGGATCGTCGTGGCACGCCTGCAAAACTTCCTCACGCAGTGCCATTGGAACGGCGAGGAGGAAAGTTTCCTGGCTGCTCTCAAGATTTCTCTTGTAGAGAACATTGTTCCGCAGGCAATACGTAGCCAAACCACGCGAGAGTCGGCGTGGGACGACAACGTCTTCTCCTTGAAGATGCTGGATGACAGGAAGTAGCTCAGTGTCCTCACGTTGAAGATCAGCCATCCGCACCACATCGACGATGCCAAGAAACGGTAAATCTTGTTCAGTGTCAGATGACGTCGGGGAAATAGGAGCACGAGACAGGCAGTCAGCATCTGTATGCTTATGTCCTGATCGGTAGACCACCGTTATGTCGTACTCTTGAAGGCGGAGGCTCCAGCGGGCGAGGCGGCCTGATGGATCCCGTAGATTGGCAAGCCAACAGAGCAAATGGTGGTCACTGACCGCTCGAAATGGCCGGCCGTATAGGTAGGGTCGAAACTTGCTAATGGCCCAAACGACTGCTAGGCACTCTTTTTCGGTGGTAGAGTAATTAGCCTCTGCTTTTGTGAGACTGCGGCTCGCGTAAGCGATCACACGCTCTGCGCCGTTCTGCCATTGAACTAGAATGGCTCCGATTCCCACGTAGCGGGCGTCTGTGTGGATCTCGGTGTCGGCAGTGTCGTCGAAATGTGCCAGCACTGGAGCTGTCTGCAGTCGATTGCGCAGCTCTACGAAGGCTTGTTGTTGTTCCTCCGTCCATACGAAAGGTACATCTGGCCGTGTCAGTCTTGTAAGAGGTTCCGCAATTTTCGAAAATCCTTCGACAAAACGGCGGTAGTACGCACAGAGTCCGAGGAATCGCTGAACAGCCTTTTTGTTTCCCGGACGAGGGAAATCGGCAACGGCAGCCAACTTCTCCGGATCTGGTCGAACACCCCCCGGGCTAACCACGTGACCGAGAAACTTGAGTTCCTGATAGCCGAAGTAGCACTTTTCGGGCTTGATGGTAAGGTTCGCTCTCCTTATTGCAGTGAGGACACTTTTTAGCCTTGAATTATGCTCGTCAAATGTGGTTGAAAACACAACGACATCATCCAAGTATACAAGACACGTCTGCCACTTTAGTCCAGCTAGTACAGTATCCATCATGCGTTGAAACGTGGCGGGAGCGGAACAGAGACCGAAAGGCAGCACTTTAAATTCGTACAGCCCGTCAGGCGTCACGAACGCGGTTTTCTCACGGTCGCCTTCGTCAACTTCAATTTGCCAGTACCCTGACTTGAGATCTAGTGATGTGAAGAACTGGGCGTGGCGTAGACGGTCTAAGGCGTCATCAATTCGTGGCAGAGGGTAAACGTCGCGTTTCGTGACTTTGTTAAGCCGTCGATAGTCAACGCAGAAGCGTAGTGTGTTGTCTTTTTTCTTTACTAAGACAACAGGTGACGCCCACGGACTTGTCGAGGGTTGGATGACGTCATCATTCAGCATTTCTTTAACTTGACGCTTAATCACCTCTCTTTCCTTCGTGGACACACGGTATGGATGTTGGCGAAGAGGCCGCGCCGACTCCTCGGTAACAATGCGGTGTTTTGTAACGGTAGTACGCTGAACTTTCGATGCTGTGGAGAAGCAGTCCGAGAATTCCCTCACAAGGTTTAGCAGCCGCTCTTTTCGTGAATCTGGCAAGTCTGGATTAACGTGAATGCGGCTTCCCAGGTCAGCACAAGCTTTTGCATGTGGTGAAGTCGTATCCATTGTGCTGATATCGAAAAAGTCGGCTATTTCACTGAGGAAAGCGACAATAGTCCCTCTAGGAACGTGCTGAAACTCATTGCTGAAGTTGGTCAGCAGAACTCGAGAGCGTTTATTCTCTAACCGAACAAGGCATCGGGCTATGCATATGTTTCGCTTGAGCAGCAGCGGGATATTTGCCTCAGCAATACCTTCATAGTCGTTGAATTCGTCGAAAACGTCGCAGGCTACCAAGGTGAACACGCTACTCTTCGGCGGTAACGTGACGTCATCGTCAACAATTCTCAGAGCATTGACGTAACTGCCGTGAGGGTTGCGCGCTAAAGCGTGTGCCGTAGAAAACGTCACTTGCGACTGTTGCAAATCAATCACGGCTCCATTATCACGCAGAAAGTCCAGTCCGAGAATTAGGTCCCTCGAGCAACTCGGCAGTATTATAAAATCTCCGAGATACGTAAATCCGTGAATACTGACTCGCGCTGTGCACCGCCCCACCGGAGTAAGAAGATGGCCCCCTGCCGTACGTATCTGCGACCCAGCCCACTGGGTGGAAACCTTCTCCAGCCTGCAGGCAAGACCCATGCTCATAACAGAGGTGTCTGCTCCAGTGTCAATTAGCGCCATTACTTCTTCGTCGTCCACAGTTACCGCAATGTTTGATGTCACCACTCTTCGCATCCCGTTTGACTGCGTCTGTACATCTTTTTGCTGTTGTCGCTGTCGTCGTAGTGGAGGATCTTCCGTAGAGTCAGCGTCAGCGGCCTCACCTCCGGAGGTCGCTGAACTCAGTTTTCCCGACTTGCAGGACGGGGTGAACGGCGTCTTGGAGCGCCGCGTGAATAGGCTGGGCTCGGTGACCTGTAGCGAGCAGGCGACGACGAGCGAGGCTCTTGTGACCGATGTTCAATACTGCGACGATTCGAGATGAAACTCTCTATTTCCTGTGGTCGCTCGCCAGGTCGTGGACGAGGGGCATTAGGCGAAAATCCACGGAGACCCACACGACGGTATGGACATGTCCGGTAGACGTGTCCGGCTTCCCCGCAGTGGAAGCAAAGGGGCCTGTGGTCGGGTGTACGCCAGATGTCACTCTTTCTCGGTCTTGCTTCGGCGATCAACGGTGAGCTGCGAGGGCGGAAGCCTACCTCCATTTGTTGAGCGTGTCGCTCATTGGGGTAACATACGCTGGTAGAACTGCACGATGGACGACGTCGCACTGCTTCCGCGTAGCTCATCTCAACGCAGTGCCTCTGTTGTGGCGCCTCGGATGGTTGGGGAGCGTGAACGGCTTGCCGTAGCTCGGCGCGTACCATCTCCGCAACGGAGAGCTGCTCTGCAGGTGAAGCAGTCACCTGCATCTTTTGTAGCTCTTCCTTAATGAGAGCTCTGATAAGCTCTCGCAACGCGCTGATGTCATTGCCGAGAGTGACAGAAGTGACCTCACTTGGGTTTACACCACGGTTATACTGTCTGGCACGCTGTTGAAGGGCCCTCTCCATGGCAGTGGCTTCCTCATGGAACTCCGCAAGTGTCGCAGGCGGGTTTCGAATCAGGCCGGCAAAAATCTCTTCTTTAACACCACGCATTAGGTGGCGAACTTTCTTGGATTCGGACATGGAGGGCTCCGCACGCTTGAGAAGCCGATCCATGTCCTCTACGTAGGTCGTCACCCTTTCGTTAGGGCCTTGAACCCTTGCCTCTATAGCACGCTCCGCTGTCTCCTTCCTGTCCTCTCGGGAAAATGCCTTGAGGAACTGCCGTTGAAACTCCTCCCATGACGTAAGCGCTGCTTCAGGGTTCTCAAACCACGTTTTCGCGGAGTCCTTCAGGAAGCAGTACACATAGCGTAGCTTACGCTCTGGTGTCCAATCGTTGATGACGGCGACCCGGTTGAAATGCTCGAGCCAGTCGTCGGCATCTTCAAAAGCAGCTCCATGAAATGTCTTCGGCGTCTTGGGCTGGTTGATAACCAGGTGCGCTGGTGCTGGCGCGGTGACGTTAGGGAGGGTTTGATTCATAGCCCTCTGACGTTCAGGCAGCAAACCGTGCTGTGGCTCGAGTCCCTGGAGACGACGGCTGGAACGTACGTGCACAGGGGTCAGTTCGGCTGAGCTACTCGATGGACTTGCGTCAGGGGTGCTCTCAGGGGACCGTATCATCTACCATACCCCGCACTTCCACCAGAAAATGTCACAAAGACACAGGCACGCAGGTACAAAATAGGGCGTTTACTTTCGCAACCCAAGGGCCAGAAACGCGAACACCAGAGCACGCGCACACAGATCTACTTCGTTGTCCTCTTCAGATGCTGGCTACTTTAGTTGCCAGCCTACCTTGCGTCAATATATCCCACTTCAGGATAAAAGAAATGAAGACGTCATTTGCTGCGCTCTTGCGTATCATGCGTTACCCTCTTCGCTATATGCGTGCCACTCGCTGGTGTCGGCTGAACCTGCGTACGCTCCACTGCGTTGGTGTTATGCGAGCATCAGTTGAGTAGCAGCGCTTCTCACTGCGCGTTATTGACTGTGCACGCATCACAACGTACTTAGAGTCACTGTATATGCTCCCTACGGTAGCAGAGAAGCTGATAGGTACGCCATCTGGCCTGGTTATGCGGCAAAGCTGCGTTATGCTTTTGCAGGTGACTTGCTTAAGCCCATCACCGATCGATGAAGCGTGTCGCCCATCGCCAGTCGACGTGTCTTGCGTAACAACGATTGACGAAGA
The DNA here is from genome assembly GCF_043290135.1 of Rhipicephalus microplus. Lineage (NCBI taxonomy): Eukaryota > Metazoa > Arthropoda > Arachnida > Ixodida > Ixodidae > Rhipicephalus > Rhipicephalus microplus. The sequence continues at coordinate 161,553,878 of NC_134703.1, forward strand.
AAGAAGAAACACCTGCTTTTGATACTGTGTTACAGGAGTTCAAAATCACTTTTCGTCTGTCCGGTAACGCAAAGCGCAAAGGCATAGCGTAGTGCCGAACAACATAAACAACCGCTGCCGCATGGTCAAGTGGCGCCTGCTATGAAAGAGAGGCAGAAACTCACAAACACAAAATATAGGTCCACTGAGAGAGGAGGAGCGCTCATCTAAGCCTACAACATGGATTATTTCAATATGTTTTTCGACACTGGTGCCGAATAGACTGAAGTACTTTGTTTTCTAGGCTTAAAGACATAAATACAGAGCAAATAAAAACACTACTTTGTAGCTAACAAGCTACAGAGCACACGATGGTCACTTGATAAACTCCAGGGGAATGGCGACCGCTTTCGCTACTGCAGCCTGTGCAACATCTTTTTCGCAGTGCATGGTTGCTAGATACCTTTGAAAATCAATGCGCTATGTGCTACGTAACCTCAGCAGTCACCTGGCTGAAACACCTAGGCCAAAAACGTCTGTGCGCTTGCGATGTGCATGTGCTCATTTCGTTCACATAAAATAGAAGTGGACGATAGTGAATAACCTGGTTTATCGGGCTGAGTGCGTTCGAACCCTCCGTAAGCTTGCATGAAAACTCATAATATTGTAACAAAACGACGTATTTGACACAAACTAGTCATACAGGAATGCTTACTCCGCTAGCGCAATTATCGAGCTGTTGCCTTTCCTTTTCTTACCTTTTCCTCCCTCTCTCCCTCTTTCAGGCAAGGGGTAATAGGGCTTGACACGTGGCAAGTCTTTTAGGGGCGAAAATTTTTATAGCGGCACCCGTTCATCCCTCGTAGTCGTCGTAGTGTCTAACAAGTACAATATTTTGACCTTCAAGGTGGTGCCGGTGAGAGATTTATTTTGTGCGTTCATGAACAATAAAAACAGTGCTCAATGTACATGCCAATGGCTGCTAATAAGGTATGAGAGACAGGAGAATTCGGCTTTTAGTTAACGCGCACGCTGCGATCCCCATTACGAGCCTTTTGAATGTACATTCAGCACTACTTGACAATAAACGGTTGCTACGTTATGCTCGCTGGGTGTAACCTCCTTAGCTTTAGAAAGGTTTAGTGAGTGTTGAGCCCCAGTGCCATGAATACAATGAACTAGTATACACCATGAACTTGAGGGGGTTAAAGGTGGGAAGTAGATACGAAGTGCAAGTCCTAAGAAAGCAAAAGCCGAATTCTCCTGTCTTTCATCTCCCATTAGCAGCCACTGGCATGTACATTGAGCTCTATCTGACAGAAAACGGTTGCTACGTTATACTCGCTGGGCGTAACCCCCTTGGTTTTAAAAAGGTTTTGCAAGCGTTGGGCCGCAGTGCCAAGAATACAGTGAACTAGTATTTACCATGAACTCGCGGTGGTAAAGGTGGGAAGCAGACCCGAAGCGCAAGCCGTAAGAAAGTGTGCGTGTGCCTCCTCTCGTTTAGTCCTTGGAATATCCGCTGGATAGCAGTGCTTCTATATGGAGAATATATTGTTACGGGAGGAAGGCATCTGAAAAATGCCTTTACTTTTGGTAAACAGGCAGGCATACAATATGGAGCCCGGTGTGCACAAGCTCGCCCTAAACATCGTCCTCTTTTCTACAATGTTCATTTGTGGTACCCCGTAGCATCACCCCCGGTGGCGAAGGCACCGTCTCGGTGCTTGGTTGGTCTGAGTAATATCGTTTCAGCCGAGTGACGTGAACAACGTCAGAACACGATCGCGCGCTGGTTGCGCGATCGCGCGCCGGACCCGAGTACGGTGAAGTCAGCTTTTCGCACAGGCCCACTTGCCGCGACGGCGTCCAGAGAAGGACTGTGTCACTTTGACTGAAGTGGACATCACGATGGCACGCGTTGTAGACCTGTCGTTGTCGTTCCTGCGAATTGCTCAGACACCGGCGAACAATCTCACGTGCCTCTATAGCTCTACAAATCACATCGCGGGCATATTCTGACATGTGGTCAACGGCAGGAAGGAGCGTGTCGAAAGGCAACGTAGGTTCTCGTCCGTACAGGAGGAAAAATGGAGAGAAACCTGCAGTGTCATGCCGAGACGTATCATAGGCAAATGTTTCAAATGAAATGGCGGAGTCCCAGTCACGATGGTCGGAAGAAACGTACATGGCGAGCATGTCCGTGATGGTTCTATTTAGCCGCTCCGTGAGCCCGTTGGTTTGAGTCAGGACGACGGTGCGGTTAGTAGCAGCTGGATGCGGTGCTGTTGGTTGCTGCGTAGTTGGACGAAGCACGGTTGGGGTAGTCTCCGAAGAATCCTCGCGTTCGTCTTGATCAGGCATCGCACAGGCAGCCAAGGAATGTCTGCTGCGTAGAATTGTCATGGTGTTGACTGTGGGAAGACCCGCACTCTCCACCAAAATGTTACGGGGAGAAGGCGTCTGAAATATACCTTTACTTTTGGTAAACATGCAGGCATACAATATGAAGCCCGGTCTGCACGAGCTCGCCCTAAGCATCGTCCTCTTTTCTACAATGTTCATTTGTGGTACCCCGTAGCAATAGGATTAAAATATGCGATATGGTGGTACTTTGAGTGTTGAATAGATGGACGAATGGACACACAGACAGATGCATGGATGGAGGCATGAACGGACGCAGGGGCGGATGCATGAACGAACGCAAAGACGGCCGCATGAACAGACGCACGCACGGACGGGCGGATGGACGCATGGACGGTCACACAGACGGACGCATGGACGGACGGAAGCAAGAACGAATGGACGGACGAATGCTTCGCCCCACTCTTCATCATTCACTCCGTGTACATGCTGCCAATTTTTTTACTTGTGGTTTTTGATTGAAAACACTCGAATGGAGTCGTTTGTAGTTCGTACTAGCCACAGCCAGCGCTTTCTCTCCCTAATTAGTGGATGTGGGTGTAGATGGCGCAAGCGGCCGAGCCACACGCTGTCCGGCTGTCACTTGACTGAGCCCCCCGCGGATCTGTTTGTTGGTCATGCCCAAAGAACCTACGGAGCGTCAAGGACTCGACCTGAGTTATAACTACCTGTTTACTTATTTCTGTCTGTGTGGTGCTGCCACACGCCATTGACATTCAAACAAAGCGTGGGACAGCGTAAGCTTTTCTTGTAGGGGTAATAAATGCTGACGTTTCTCATAACATCTCTCATTCGGGCGAGTTTCCATTACACGCAGTTGAAACGAGCATGCCACAACTCAATATCATTGATATACACGACATTAAACACACCTAAAGTCTATGCGTGTGTAACGTCTCATCACACACATACGAACAAGTAACTGTGGTCTATCACTCACGAAGCAAGGACCTAAAAATGGCGTGCTTATCATGAGACGAGCAGCTTCGCATTTCGGATAGTGGAGGAAGGGGTTCGTAAGCTAAGCGATTTAGCCAATTTTTTCGCCTAATATGAAACAGTGGGAGGCACAACTCACCAGCTCGGATCCGATAGTCCGGCCGGCGCTCCTGGATAGAGTCCGGTGGGCAGCTAAAGTCAGTGGAGTCCTGTATGTAGAGATCCAACCTTAGAAGTTCCAAGATCTCCACTTCTTCCTTTCTTATCTATTATGTTTGATTGTCTATATACCTCTTTCTCAAAAGAGTTTATTCAATCTTCGCAATGCATCTTCATCCACTCCTTTAATTACCCTTTCTCTGTCAGCTCTGGCATCTTGCCGATATCTGGCTGTGTATTGGCACATCTGCATCTGCACTGGCGCTTATGTTTGACATATTGTCTTCCTGGCATTATACACGACATACTCTAAACCACAGAGCTCTGGTTTGTATCATTTCTGCTAAGAAAAAAAACCTGAAAGGAGAGATGAGGAGGCCCATTTTTGTTCATAATCATCGAGTCATCTATCTATCTATCTATCTATCTATCTATCTATCTATCTATCTATCTATCTATTTATCTATCTATTGTAATGAGTGAGACAGACACAACACCCGTTCGTCGGGCAAGCTGTTCTATTCTGTTTTCTTCTTCCTCTACCTTCCCTTAGCTGCCCACGTGCCCGAGCCCCAGCGTCTTTTTTTGTCTTTACACTCGGTCATGACGGCACGCGCGCGGAGCCGATGGCAAACTTTCTGCTGGGTGGGCTTGGCTGCATCGTGGTGGTCGTCCCGATCCACAATGCAACATGGAGTGACGGTCTAGGGGAATCGTCTCTGGTGGACGACACTGGCTGCCTCAAGCAGGTCGGTCAATGCCACGGTGCGCCTTTGCTTGAAGATCTGTCAGTGTGTACTCAGGTGTGCGGAAATGGTTTTGTCGCTGCTGTTGAACTCGTCCATGGTACAACATTTCCTGACACTTCGTTGAATACCGCTCCGGCGGACGGCCCTGACTGTTCCGGCGAGGTCGCAGAGTAACAGAATAACCTGGAAAGGCTGGTGTTTGTCCCACCGCTGTTGGTGGACTGAACTGCAGTGGGACGCTCTGTGAGGCAGCCGTGTGGACGTTTGTGCTATTTCTCGAATTGAGTTGCGACACAGCCCATGGTTGGGCATCAATACCACAGCAGAACTCCCCGAAGTTGTCCAGCTGGTGGCTTCTGGAGAAATGTCGCGTGGAGACGTGGTGTGCTGGGAGGGAACAGCACGAGGGCTGGTCCTCGACAAGTTCTCAATGGCAGTGGCCTCAGCCTGGCTAGGTGTCTGGATTTTCTCAAAGGAAACATCACTTGGGAAACAAGTGTCTGCGCGACTGAGCGTATGTGCGTCTTCGAAAATGAATGTATGGGTCGTCTGTAAACATGGATCTGTCAGGTTACGGCTGATCTTGTTCGCATCCTCAGAAAAACCTGCTTTGTAAAGCGGTAAGGAGTGCATTTTGTTTGCGACGATCATGGTCGGGTGGGGTTCAGTTGTGTCTGGTACGATGGATTGGAGCACCTCTATGTCCTCAAACGAAAACGAGCGAGAGGACAGTGTCTCCTGAGGAAGGTCTGGTGGTGGTATTCCCGGGTCTAATATCGATGCAGAGCTCACGACCTGCAGAGGAGGACTGTGGTCACTTTGGTCAGGGTAAGTAGCAGGAAACTCCTCGATATACTTTATTTCTCGAGAGGCGTCTTTTTGCAAGGCGGGAATGCTCTCATGTTCAGTTACTGAATCATGTAAAGCGTGCAGACCCGCTTTCGTCTGGTCAAGGATGAGCATGGTGAAATCCACAGGCACGTGCGTTTGATGACGTGGTAGAATGTCCAGTAAAATGGAGGCTGGCGCCTCAGTGTCTACCGAATGCTCTGATGACTCCGGATGGCGTTCGTTGGGGCCTGTCGCTGGGAGTTTTGCAAAACTTGCCGTGAGAGACCTACCGGACACAGGCGCACCATCGGGCTGCTGCTCCATGACAGCAGAAATGCCTGTGCAAGGCAGAGTTACACGATCGTGATTGTTCCCTACATCTTGGTCACCGAGAGATGACAGGATGGTAGGGGCTTGAATCGCATCCTCTAGGTCGGGCCTTTCCCGAGTTCTGTCTTGAGAAAAGGTCGAGTTGCATGGACAGGTGGCACAGAGAATCAGACCGAAAGCAGCTATGAGCTTGAAGCTCCACACCGCCCATGACTGCTGCTTCCAACCTTCATACCGGTGCCACGCCACTGCACTTTCCCGAAGACGGTCTACAGCCACGGTTCATTTCTGATTTTCTGTCCAGGCCTGGCGCATTGCTATCACGGTGACGGTTGCCAACCAGCTGTCAGCGTCGTTCCGGACCCCGTGGAATTCCGGTAGTTCGCAGATGGCTGGTGATTGTGAGATGGCAGGTGGCAACGCAGAGATCACCGACGCGAAGCAGTCAAGGTGGTGTGAGAGCTCGATCAGAGAAGACCGAAGCTGCCTGCGTTGCTCCGGTGTGCTTGCCTCAAGGTCGTATGAGGCAGCTACGTCCAACACTGCGTTAATGTCACACAATGCTGGCAACATTGTAGGAGCTCGCTCGGCGATAAACGCTGTCAGTGTGTTAGTCTCGGCGCGGAGCAGTGCGATGGTACGCCGCAGCTCCAAGCACTGTCGCACGAGGCTTCTGAACCGCTTTGGTTCGCGTCTGTGAAGTACGTGGTTCTAGTAGTACTCACGGTCGTTACACGCACGTCAAAGGAAGCAAGGACAGCGTTTCTTGGCGGCTTGTGTGTTGGAAGAGTACCGGACAGGGAATGCAGGCCGTAGGAAGCATGAACAGCATTCCCAAAGGACAGGAGCCCGTGCGTATTACGGCCGCGAAGTTGTAGCATAGCGTCGATTGGGTGGTGCCCTGGTACCACAGCTGCTAATCGTACTCTAGGCTTCCTAAAACGTCATCTGCGCAACACACCCCGCCATGTAAAATTATTAGCTTATCAGTCCCTCGTAAGAAGCAAGCTTGAATATGCATGGTCAATTTGGAGCCCACAACACGCGTATCTCATTGCTGCACTCGAATCACTTCAAAACCGTGCTACTAGATTCATTCATTCCTCATATGCCTATCACATTAGCGTGTCATCTTTAAAAGAAGAAATTGGCCTGTCCCCTCTATCTTCCCGCCGCCGCATTGCAACCCTTTGCTTGTTTCATAAACTTTTTCACAGTCCACTTGCAATCGAACCTTACATTTCCCCCCCATTTCGCAGGTCATATCGCATTGGCCATGTCTTTCAAGTTGCCCGTCAACGTTCCCGCACCGTTACTTTTGCTGCCTCGTTTTTTCTTCGTGCAGCAAAAGACTGGAATGACCTCCCCCACCATATTGCAGCAATCACCTGTCCATCAACATTTATGCATAGCGTCACAAGCCATTTTTCAAACTAATTCATGGCTTTTTTGTACGTTTTTTGTAACCCCACCCCTTATGTAATGTCCGCCTGGGGACCTTTAAGGTAATAAAATGAAATGAAATGAAATGAATTGAATGAGGAGGCATGGACACCGTCCACTGATGGTCCGATGGGCAGCTGAAGTGGCGGCCGGGTTGTTGACTCCATCGCCAAAGAAGCGCGAACGGCGTTCCTGGATGGAGAAGCCCGCACTGACGACGAACCACGAAGACACGTGCCGGTGGCTTCCCGCAGGGTTCACTTGTCGGCTTGCGCTGGCGCCCCTTGTGAAATGGTACCGGCAACGTGTACTGCAGCCGCCGAGGAGGCGTTGACGCCGTCCCCGAACGGTGGTGGCAGTGGCGGCAGGTGAACAGCTACCGAGGAGGCCTTGACGCCGTCCTCAAGTGGCGCTTATCACGGCTGCCCTTGATGACGAAGCCGGGACGTAAGACTTCTTGTTCTATTCTGTCTTCTTTTTCCTCTACCTTCCCTTAGCTGCCCACGCGCCCGAGCCCCAGCGTCTTTCTTCGTCTTGACACTATCTATCTATCTATCTATCTATCTATCTATCTATCAATCTATCAATCTATCTATCTATCTATCTATCTATCTATTCATCTATCTATCTATCTATTCATCTATCTCTCTATCTATCTATCTATCTATCTATCTATCTATCTAAAATAACTTCCTCGCAACACACGCAGTTTCATTCAGCATCAAGCGCGAGAGCCAGCAGGCAAAACACGAGTTCGGAAAATAACACTCGGTAATTACGAGAAAAACTTGCTTCCATAAACGTTCTTTACCACGTAAATAGTTTTAGCTTTTCTTTAGGGCCTACCACCCGTAATCTTCAAAAGTTCGTATATTTGAGGTGGAGGCATTATAGGAAAAAAAGTTGACCCAGTGCAACCCCTCTATATGGCTGGTTAATTACTTTACAACGAAAAGAATATTCCAAGCAAAACTTCATCCTTGCAACTACTGTGCTTCACCTAACAACCTGTTCCTGGATTCTACTAAGGTTAGGTAACAAGAATGTCTGCTCAGTTCTAGCGTGATATCTCGACTAATGCTCGCAGACAGTCCGGTACTTTATTTAAGGGCAAAAAATGACGAAGACCGTAATCATAACACCTTTCACGGGCTGATGCTCCGCGGCAGTTTTAAGTAAAAGCAGTTCTCTGCACCATAGTTTTGAAGTAGCGAGAGCATTCACCCGAGTAATGTTTCAGACAAGGTAGTCAAGTATTAATTAAACCGTGGACAAACTAAGACCTGGAAGCTGTTTTACTGGGAGGCGAGGTGTTCTCACAACAAAGCAATTACATCCGACCAACGCCTAAAGCAGCTGTAAAGGCTAAAGGAAATTTGTCTACCTTTCACCATGCCTGTCATTAAATGAAAGAGGTAATTTTTTTACTGAAGTCGCATGGCTACGTATTGGAACAGAAATCTTATGAAAAAAAATATAGAGAGTTCCTGAAACAAAAGAGTAAAAGGAAATTCGGGGCTTATTTATAAACTTTTATGGGGCGTTGTTTTTTTTTGTCAAACTAGGTCGTCACGGGGCTGGAATGCTACAGGAACTGACCATGCGTACGTCATATTTTACACAAAGAATGGAAAGAAAAAAGAACCCGCACACCTCCACGAAGTGCATGATGACTGCAACAAGTTTAAACGATTTTGCCTTTATTGCGGTATTAACAGAGTTATCACCTCGAGGGCTTTAATAGCAAATAGTAGAGTATGATGCCTCTAATATAATGAAGAAGTACAGCTTCAGAGCTATTCACACGACTTACGGGACTAGTAACGTTGTGAAACACTAAAATTTCGAAAATACTTCTTCGATCTACGGCGTCGGTAATGTTTGTAAGTAACTACGACTTCATTAGTTTCCGACTATTACAAAGGGCTTGATGAGTTCGTGCTTGTAGGTGTTTTGTGTTGTTCTGAAGTCCAGTTCTTTTTTTGCAAAGCATTTTTATATTCACATATATAAACATGTTTCAACTATTATCATCATCATTCTCATCGTCAGCCTCCTGACTATGCCTCTGCAGGGCAAAGGCATCTCCTATGTTCGGCCAGTCAACCCGGTTTTATGGTTTCTGCAGCCAAGTTATACCTGGGAACTTTGTTATCTCATCGGCCCACCTATCTTTCTGTTTTTCCCTGGTGCATTTTCATTCTCTGGAAATCTAGTCAGTTACACTCAATGACAAGCGGTTATCCTGCATACGCGCTACGTGTCCAGCTCGAGTCCATTTCTTCCTCTTTATTGCAACTGTGATATTCCTTGCCACGGTTTGTTCCCTGACCCACTCTGCTCTCTCATTGTGTCTTAGGATTACAGCTGTCATTTTCATTTACATCACTCACTGCGTCATCCTAAATTTAAAATGAACCTGCTTTGCAAGCTTCCAGGTTTTTGCTCCGTAGGTTAGTACCGGCAAGATGCAGCTGTTATATATATATATATATATATATATATATATATATATATATATATAAATATATATATATATATATATATATATATATATATATTGCTGCGACAGGTTCGCCACATTCAAGTAGCCCGCCACAATCATCGTGGCACCAGCACCAGCAAGAACCGGCTCGGCTGGCATGCGCCACGCGTTCGTACGTTCCAACAACGAGGAAGAGGAAGATAGTCGGATTTGTGCCACTCGGCTTCTCGAACTTGACGACCATAGTTTTTAGAATCGTGGGCACAAGTTCGCCCTAATAAAGACGCTTGTTTTTTTAACCTGTCGGCGTCAGCATCGCTACAATATATATATATATATATATATATATATATATATATATATATATATATATATATATATATATATATATATATGTGTGTGTGTGTGTGTTCTTTTTGAGAGTAAGTGGCAGATTACGATTCATGATTTGATAATGCTTACCGAATGTGATCTACCCCATTCTCATGGTTCGCCTCAGCCGGCACTACCTGTACTAAGTAGACATATACCTTAACTTTCAGCGTCTGTCCACCTACCGCAACTCTCCGTTTTCTGTCGAGACAATTGTACATCAGTTTTATGGATATTAATTTCCACACCTACTCATCTGATTTTTATGTCCAGTTCAGTAATCATGAGCTGCTATTCGTCCCCTGAGTTTCAATTCATTTCAATTCATTTATTTTAGCCTCAATCGCACATAGCTTTACAGAGGGGAGTGGGGTACAAAAATCATAAACTATAAACAAGAGCAAACATAGTAACATCAAAATATTAAAGATTACAAGACATGACAATTTGATGTTAGGCAATACAGTGAATGTATGTGTAAGTATCGTCAGAACCATGGGGGAAACAGAGTACAATAATATATATGTACAATACACACTTCACGCGTCATCACGTATGTACTCCGGTGTTGTAGAAGAAAACAAGTCATGATTTGACATGGAAACTATGTTCAAGGAAAGGTGATTCCAGTCGTTGGATGTGCGTGGGACGAAGGAATGATGGAAAGTGTAAGTGTGGCAGCAAATGACGTGTACCTCATGTTGATAATCTAAACGAGCTCAGTAATAGAATGGAGTGGTAATAAACTCAGCTTTTAAAGTGGATAATTGAATATCTTGTGAAAAAGTGTGAGACGAGATGCTTTGCGACATGATTCAAGAGACTTTAGCGAAAGGCTGTGTTTCATTGGCGTAACACTGCTAGTGCGATGGTAGTTAGATAGAAGGAAGCGTGCTGCGTTATTCTGTACCATTTCAAGCGAGTAAGTTAAGTTCAGTAGAAAAGGGTTCTAAAGAGAGCATGCATATTCGAGTTTTGAACGAACTAGTGTTTTATACATTGTTAAATTCACGGCTTGAAAGGCACGGCTAAAGTTGCGCCGTAGGTACCATAGCATACGGTTGCTATTGTTAATAACATAGTTAGTATGATGTTTCCAGTTCAAGTCAGATGTCATATGAATCCCTAAGTATTTATACGAAGCTACAAACTCTAGATCAACGTCATTTAAGATGTAGCTAGCAGGGGGTCCAGTAGTTTGTGTGATACGAAATACTTTACATTTGTTAGTGTTGAGGTCCATGCGCCAAGTTCTACACCAGCTTGTAATATTATTAATGTCACTTTGCAAAGAACTAGCATCAGAGTTAGATGAAATTTCTCGATAAACAACGCAGTCATCGGCGAAAAGGTGAATCGAATAAGTTAAAACATCGGGTTAGTCGTCAATATAAATAAAGAATTGTAAAGCGCCCAAAACAAAACCCTGGGGCACGCCAGAAGTAACGGGAGAAGAGGGTCAGCTGTAGTTGTTAGCAACAACGAATTGTGAGCGATTAATTCAAAAGAACTCAATCTAAGCAAGAATGCCGCCATCAATATTAAGGATCCTAAGCTTATGTAGCAGTAGGTGATAATTAATTTGGTCAAAAGCCTTCGAAGAAACTAAAAAAATGCAGTCGACCAGTGAACTCTGATCTAGAATGGTATGTAACCAATGGGTAAAACAAAGCAACTGCATTTCACATGAGAATGACTTTCTAAATCTATGCTGTGACGCGCTAAAGAACGAATTTGATTATAGAAAGGTGACCAAGTTAGAGAAGATTATGTGCTCCAAAAGGTTTCTTGGTATAGAAGTAAGTGAAATAGGTCGGTAATTAGTAACAGAATGTTTGTTTCTTGACTCATGTAGCGGAACCACCTTTGCCTCTTTCCAAACGCGTGGCACCACATCTTAATTCAAATATAGTTGGAATATTTTGCACTGGAACATAGATGAGACGTGTTTAGTTTACTTAAGGATTCTCGCGTTTATATTGTCAACACCACAAGCAGAGGATACTCTGAGTGATTCAATTAGTTTTAAAATTCCATGGGCCTCAGTCACTATAACAGACGTTGATGGATAGTTGAGCACTGGTAAAGAGACGGTAACAGAAGTGGACGATACTGAAAAGTTCCGGACAAAATTTTCGTTCACACATGCTGCACACATATCGGAAGACACCAGAAGGCCGTCCAAGTCAACAAGTACAATTTCACTGTCGTTGGTATTTGTAATAGTTTTTCAAAACTTACTAGGGTTGCTAGCAAGCATTGATGGCAGAGTGTTGAATAGAAAGTTAGCCTTAGTATCAGAAACTGCTGACGAGTAAAATCGCGCAGCACTCTCATGGGTGTGCCAGCCTTCCTCTGTACTATGGAGTTTCGCAGCAAGAAAACAAGCGATTCTTTTTGTTAGAATGTCGCTTTAAGTATGTATTGTACCAGGGTGAGCAAAAGCTCACAGGAATAGACTTTAAGGGAACAAAGGTGCGAGTAAGTTCGTTGATTTTGTTAACAAACAGATCTCAGATTGCCAGCACGGTTCTATTATCAAAGTCATGTAGATAAGCATCGTAAAGTAGAGAGAGTCCGTGGTTCATTGCCTTAAAGTTGGCAGCATTGTAGTTATAGATAACCTTGCGTTTCCTTGTAGCAGTTGTCATGGTGTTGCGTATGAAAAATGTAGCAGACACTGATCGCTGAGACCAGGAAGTGAGTTTAGTGCATGATTGTTCTCGGGCAATGTTGTAAGGATCAAGTCAAGAATGTGCGATGAAGAAATGTTGACGCGAGTTAGGTTATTCACCATCGGCGTAAAATTAAACAGGTTGCAAGTATCAAGAAAGCATTGGCCATTTGAAGAAAATGGTACGACTTCTGGTAACGATGACGCAGACTTTATGGTAGGATAGTTGAAGTCGCCGAGAATAGTTATCGAAGATGGTACCGCATTGTAATTTCATTAATGTTATTGTGAAACTCCTGAACAAAGCTGATGTCTGTATCTTGAGGGCGGTAACAGACGCCAAGAACAAGCGTTTTATTATTCACAACCAACCCGCACCATGTCACTTCCAATGTAGACGTCACGTTAATAAGAAAGGACTTTAAACACCTCGAAATGGCAAGCAAAGTACCACCACCTTGTCTTTCATCTCTATCACGGCGGTAAATGTTCAATGATTTGGAAATAGTAAAAACTTGGTTATCGCAAACATAAGCATTCAAACAAGTCTCGATCAGGGCAATCACGCCGGCTTCACAAGAATTGATAATAGCATCAAAAGCTTCAGGCTTTCCCATTATACTACGGATGTTCGTGTAGAGCACCGAAATAGGACGTGAAACGATACTGCCACTTCCCCTTGCTGATTGTTATGAGGAAGCATTAGATGTCCGCGCACGTAACAAAAGTGTGGTATCAGGCCATCAACGTGCGTGATGGTCATGGCTGTGATCGGAAGTTAAGTGCACCCCATTTTCGATGCGGAATCCACTACCATTACTGCGAGAATGCCCAATAGTCTCGCGAACGATGCCCGTGGAAGCATCATACGAATAGTTTCTGTGGTTAACAACGAGCTTGTCGTAACGAAGCTGAAAAGTGGGTCAGCCAGGCAATGATTTTGCAAAATTGTGCAAATAATGCTTGCAGAGTTACTCATGAAAGTAATGTCATCAGCAAATCACAGGTTACTAAAATTCTCGCTATCAATGCGTATTCCTAAATCTTTCTAATAGAGCCCTGAAAATCTCCTGCATATGCCTAGTGAATAGCATTCAAGAGATCGCGTCTCTCAGTTTCACAAAGTTTTTTTATTTGAATTCTGTCACTTTCGTTTTAAAGGTCTAAGGTTGTTGTGGATACACCGTAGATATGTTCAAGTATGAGTGTAACTCCGCAGTTTCTGCACCACTGCTGATGTCTCTGCTGAGTCAAACACCTTGACGTAATCTATGAAGACCATGTAAGGGGCTGATTGTATTTAGCGCATTTCTATATTACCTGATTTATATTATGAATAGTGTCTATTGTGGAGTAGCTCATATGTAATCCTGCCTTGCCTTTAGTTGACGAAACTCTAACATCGCCCTAATTCAATAAGCTATCAGCGGGCGTAGTGCGCAACAGATGCCAAATAACTACATAATCTATGTTTAATACTGGTTCACTATATATTGTCACGTGCGTCCCGCGAAAAAGACGAAGGCGAAAGCACATACGCGCGTCTGCACGCTTTTATGCAGAACGCAACAATGAGAAAGACGAGGAACTCTCTCTCGCGCGCGGTTAATAACATGACCGACCCACTGCTGTTTTCTCAGCGTCTTCAAATACGACCTCTGTCTTCACGTCGCGACACTGGTGGAAGTGCGGGGTCTGCAACCTGATGCAAGAAAGCGTTGTTCGGGACCGTACACCCCGTCCAGAGCCTCAACATCTTGTTAAGACTCCAGTACACCGATTCAGCCGGCGCCTACGAGACCTAAGTCCAGAACTCTCGACGGCATCTCCTGTTACCAACATGGCGGCCCCTTCAACGTCTGCGAATTTTCCTCCAGCCCAGACGACTCATCCTTACCAGGTAACATTTGAAACTCCTCGTGTTCCCGAAGTCTTCCGTGGAGAACCGTAAGAAGATGTCGAGGACTGGCTCGTCCAGTTCAAGCGGACCGCTGTGGTGAATCGTTGGAGCGTGCAAGCAAAACTTGGCCGGCCTACTTCACAATGGAAATAGCCCTCGCACATGGTACGAGACCAGGGAGCCTACTTTACAAACCTGGGACAATTTCTGCCAAAAGATTCTCGAGACGTTCCTGAGTGCGGACCGACGGGATCTCGCACAACAGATGATTGAAGCCCGCCTGCAAAAGCCGAACGAAAGCGTCGCCATGTTCGCAGAGGATATGACCCATCTTTTTTGCCGCGCTGACCCTGACATGCCCGAGGCAAGGAAAGTTCGTCACCTGATGCGGGGAGTTATGGAACCGCTTTTCGCCGGCCTTGTACGAAATCCGCCAACAACAGTCAATGAATTAATCAAAGAGGCGACTGTCATTGAGCGGGCGCTTCGGCAACGATGCCGCTACTTTGAACGCCCGACCAAACGGCTGTTGGTGCCGCCGCTCAAAACGCCGCCGTTTCCGAAAACTCTTTACGGCAAATGATTAGACAAATCCTGCGGGAAGAGATGCGGGCCCTCGACCTTCCGTCTACCGAGCCCACAGTTGCTTCTGTTGCAGAAATCGTGCGCCAGGAACTACGGCAAGCCTTTCCATCACCGGCGCCACAACCAAACCCACGTCCACTGACCTATGCCGATGCCATCCGCCATCATCCGCCTGCCCCAGAAGAAGCACCCTTTCAGCCACAGCCCGTTACCTTGCATGGTAACAGCGGGAACCTGTGCGGCGACCACCAGTATATTGGACCGACTTGTGGCACACTGCACACCATCGACCCTTTTGTTTCCACTGCGGCGAACCAGGCCACATCTCGTGCTACTGCCGTCATCGAGAAGCCCGGTTTGGAAACCCGCTTCTTTTTATTTTGAAGACCCTTGTAACCATGGTGCTCATCACCTGCCGACCAACCAAGCGTCTTCACCAAGCCATCGCTAGTGGTCTCCCTCACCTGCACGAGGTCAGAATTCCCCGAATCGCCAAAGATACGCTGACGCCATCAGAAACCGCTCCCCAAGCCCATGCCAGGGAAACTAACTGCCGCGACCTCCGGTGGCAAGGTTGCCAATCGCCGAGACGCGAAAAGACCCCCTTGCCTCTACACAAAGACGGCATGACGACGTTGATGACGAAGACGACGACAACCACGAGTACTAATGCCAATGAATTTGTACGTGCCGACGTCAGCGTTGTTATAGACGGACACCACGTAACAGCACTGGTTGACACTGGTGCTGACTTCTCTATTATGAAACAAGAGCTCGCCGACCACCTCAAGAAGGTCAAGACGCCGTGGAGTGGGCCGAGCATAAGGAGTGCTGGTGGGCAGCTAATGACGCCAACCGGTAAATGAACCGCTCGGCTCGTAATCGATGATTTGAACTTCGTCGCCACTTTTGTCATTTTACCGGACTGTTGTAAAGAGTTGATTTTGGGTATCGATTTTCTGCGAGAGTACGGTGCTGTCATCAACAGTCCAGAACGTATCGTCACCTTTTCCACCCATCCTTACGTCGACGCCACCACTGAACAACAACTGCAACATTTACGTGTAGCCGATGATGTGATGCTCCTGCCGAGATCTTGCTGGCTTGTGTCGGTGTTATGTGAACGGCCTTGCCATAATGAGGTGATAGCGGAGCGAATAGACACGCTATTGCTTACGCAAGGCGTTTCTATAGCGAGAGGTGTTCTGGCACTGATTGATGGGCGGGCAGAAGTGCTCATCACCAACTTCAGCAACGAGCGTCGTCACATCCAGAAGGGCATCGCGATTGCCTACTACGACGACGTGGACCAAGTCAGAGATTGCTTTGCTTTGCAACCGGACGAGGTGACCATCCCAGCCTCGACACCTTTGTCTGTCAACATTTGCTCAACCCTGTCAGCCTCGGATAAACAGCGCCTACTAGAGCTGATATAGCAGTTCAAAAATTGTTTTTCGTGCACGTCGAAAGTCAAGCAAACACCACTGTCCCGGCACCGAATCATCGTTGAAGAATATACGAGACCAATCAGTCAAAACCCATACCGTGTGGCTCCGAAAAACGTGAGGAGATCCAAAAGCAAGTTCAGAAGATGCTCCAAGATGACGTAATACAGCCTTCCAAGAGCGTCAGGGCATCCCCCGTGGTATTGGTTAAAAAGAAAGACGGCAGCTTGCGTTTCTGTATAGATTACCGCAAGTCAAACCAAGTAACGAAGAAAGACCGACGGGATCTCGCTGCCACGCATAGATGACACCAACTGCCACGCATAAATGACTCTCTTGATCGGCTGCGGCATGCACGCTATTTCTCATCGATGGACCTGCGAAGTGGCTATTGGTAAATAGTGGTCGACGAGAGAGACCGTGAGAAAACTGCTTTCGTGACGCCCGACGGTCTTTATGATTTTAAAGTGCTTCCATTCGGGTTATGCTCAGCGCCAGCCACTTTTCAGCGTTTAATGGACACTGTGCTATAAGTACTGAAGTGGCAGACATGCTTTGTCTATCTTTACAACGTTGTCGTCTTCTCAGCTACATTCGAGAAACACCTAAGTTGATTATTCGCAATTTTACAAGCTATACGTTCGGCTGGCCTGACTTTAAAACCAGAGAAGTGCCGTTTCAATTTCAGCGAGCTTTGCTTCTTAGGCCACGTGGTCAGCCACGAAGGTGTTCGACCTGACCCGGGCAAAATCGACGCTGTCGCAAAATTTCCCGCACCACATGACAAAAGAGCGGTGAGACGCTTCTTAGGCCTCTGCGCTTATTACCGACAATTCATCGCCAACTTTTCGTCTATTGCACGCCTCATACGCGGCTCACACGAGAGGATGTCCCCTTTCTTTGGAGCGAAAAGGAACAAACAGCGTTCAACGAATTACGCAAACGCCTCCAAACACCTCCAGTTCTGGCGCACTTTGACCAGGAAGCGCCAACAGCACTTCACACCGACGCAAGCAATGTAGGCCTGGGCGCCGTACTGGTACAATGGCAAGATTACTCCGAGAAAGCGATAGCCTATGCCAGCAGAGCTCTTTCTCGCACAGAAGAGAACTACTCGACTACCGAGAAAGAGTGCCTCGCCGTGGTTTGGGTGGTTCTCAAATTTTGACCCTATCTGTACGGCTGCTCATTCAAGGTCGTCAGTGATCACCACTCGCTTTGCTGGCTCACTAACTTGAAAGAACCATCCAGCCGTTTAGTACGCTGGAGCCTTCGGCTTCAGGAGTTTGATATGACCATTATTTATAAATCAGGGAAGAAGCGCATCGACGCAGACTGTCTCGCGGTCTCCCGTTGAGCCTACCGCTATTGATGACGAGTCTATGGACGCCGCATTCTTGGGAGTCATCAACGCGGCCACTATTTCACGAGAGCAGCGCAGTGACTCTGACCTGCTTTTGCTTATCGACTTCTTAAAAGGACGACGTGAAGATGTGCCACAAGTTTTTGCGAGAGGAGTGCCATCTTTTTGTTTAAGGAACGACGTCCTATACAAGAAAAACTTTTCTCCCACCGGCAGCCCATACTTGCTCGTCGTCCCTGCATCACTGCGAAAAGAAATTCTGGAAGCCTGCCATGATGAAGTCGCCTCCGGTCATTTTGGTTACACTCAACATTGTCCCGTCTGCAAAACAGTTACTACTGGCCGAACCTACGGCCAATTTCTAGGGATTTTTCGTACCTGGTTTTCCATCATTTTCGTGAATTTCAAATGGCTGTCACGGCGCGAAACATTTTCGCCACTGAAAATATCTTGGGAAAATACTTTGGAACTAATGTCTATATGTGTATAACTTTATCAAACTGTTTTATTTAAACTGATTTTTAGCGAGCACCCTGGATAAGACAATTGGCGTTGATTGACCCATTGAACTGCACAACGTTGTCGGTTGAGTAAAACTCATCCCCTTGCTCTTGTGTATAGCGCTCATATTCAAATAGGTAACCGTTTACTCTACTACTCATTTCCATCCATTTTGTTTAATTTATCACTTCATTGAGTACAACACCGCCTCTGCGAAAAGCTCATTGGACCCGCTGAAAGCGATTTTTCAGTTAGGAAACATTCCGGTTCGCGCATTTTCCGCGTACGACAAAGAAATGACAACAGGAGTTATATACAATGTAGATGAGGAGACAACAGACTCGAGTCTCGAGAAACTGCTGTCATAGTCGGCTCACGTGCTTGGTTTCCACCGCTTTGAACAGACGCGATGTGTTTTTTTTATTTAATACATACTGCGGACACTAAGTGGTCCAAGCAGGAAGGGCACGTCACGTATACCACAGGCGTAATCACGTACATCATACGAAAAACACACTTTGTTTTACACGCTACAATACACTTCGTTATGTAACAACATGACGCTTTGCTCTATACACTACAATAAACTTCAATATGCAAACAACAACACACCCGGTTCTACAACACTACTTTACACTATGTTCCACAACACAAGTAGTACTTACGCCAAACAACGACAATACATTGCATACCTCATACTTTACAATACGCTACACATAAGTTACAATGAATGAGGTTCGCATAACTTGTTCCAGTCCGACACTGTTCACGAAAAAAAAGAATACATAAAGGCATCGGTTCTCGCAAAAAAATGGGGTTAGCAAATTGGGATGATGATGTCGTGTGTTCCTTGTTGACAGAAAAGATAAGTAAGGCGATGAATCGATTGCGAGTTTTTGATTAAGTAATAATTGAAGGAAATCCAGCCGTTGTTCGCGTCTGTGGGATTCAAGGGTCTGACTGTCGTTTGCAGACATCAGCGCGGAAGGTGAATCCGACGGTAAGTATTTTGAATATATAAACCAAACAGCTTTCCTTTGAACCCGCTCAAGTTTGTTAATATTAAGCTTAGTGTAAGGGTCCCATACAATGCTGGCGTATTCCAGTTTAGGTCGTATAAAAGAATAATAACTAAGAAGCTTTACATTGGCAGGACAGGTACGCAGTTTATGTCTTAGAAAACCAAGTTTCCGAAAGGCAGCTGAACATATGTTGTCTACATGCATGTTCCAGGACAAATTGCTAGTTATAGTTAGGCCCAAATATTTGTAGCTTGTAACCTCTCTAAGAGTTGAAGACCCAAGCTGGTAGGTAGTATTTAGTGGATTTTTCTTACGTGTCAAACGCATGCAGACACTCTTTTCTGCATTAAGGATCATTCCCCACTCATTGCACCACAGATGAATATTATGAAGGTTAGAGTTAGGTTCATTTTGATCATCTAAAGAGTTAATAACCCGGAACAAAACGCAATCGTCTGCAAATAATCTAAATTGTACAGAAGGGGTGATGACATTTACAATATCATTTATGTATAGAAGAAAAAGCAATGGCCCTAGAACGCTTCCTTGAGGTACACCTGATGTGACCTGTAGAGACTGCGAACGCTGGTTATTAATAGCAACAAACTGTTCGCGGTTATTTAGATAGTCAGCAATCCAGTGTACAAGGATTTCGGGAAGGCCAATACGTTTAAGTTTCAAGATCAATTTGTCGTGTGGAACCCTGTCGAATGCCCTACTGAAATCCAAAAATATTATGTCAGTTTGCCTATTGTTATCCAGGTTAAGTGCAAATGAGTGGATTATTGTAACTAGTTGCGTCACTGTCGAATATCCCTTTCTAAAGCCGTGTTGAAAATTAGTCAGGATTGAATGTTGAGTCAAAAAATTTCCAATTTGTGTAGCAATTATGTGTTCTATTACTTTGCAGCAGGGTGAGGTCAAGGATATGGGTCGGTAATTTTGAGGCGACAAGCGATCACCTTTCTTAAATACAGGACTTATGCATGCGGCTTTCCAGTCACATGGTAGCTTTGATGACAACAAGGAAACACGGAAAATTTGATGCAGAAATTTAACGACATGTTCGGCATATCTTCTTAGGAACATATTTGGGAGATTATCAGGTCCACAGGACTTTTTAGAATTAAGATTCAGAAGCATCGTAAAAACACCAGAATAAGACACAAAAGAGACTTCGCATGGGTCGAACACTCTACCGTTTGGAACATAAACACTAGAGCCGGAAAACACACTTTGAAAATACGCATTAGGTTGATCAGCAATCTTATCGGTTACAATCACGCTATCAATTGCCATTTTGGTGAGAGGTTTCTTTCTGTCGCCAATGTAGTTCCAGAATTTAGTCGGGTCAGTTTATATGAAGTTGGGCAGTACCGCCTTAAAATAGCGATCTCTGGATGAGCGTATAGCCCGTGCAAGGCTGTCTTTGAGGACTGAGAGGGAACGAGACTGCGCACGCTTCTGCCTTAAGCGTTTTATCTTTCGTTTTAAGTGAATTATATCTCGCGTTATCCAGGGAGTTGTTTTGTGCACTTTTTTATGTTTATTTGGTATAAAACGATTGATGCAATGATGACACATTTCTTTAAATTGATTCCACATTGTCTCGACATCGCCCACCTCAAAGACAAAAAAACACGACTCCATGTATTCTATTATAGATACGTCATCTGCTCGCGAGTAATCTTTAAAGGTACGCACTGAAGATTTTTTAGTACTTAGAAAATTGTTAAGAGGAAAAGAGACTGAAACCAATTTATGATCGGACAGGCCCTGTTCTACTGAAACAGAGTGCAGCTCGAGTTCTTGGCTTACAAATACTAAATCCAAAATCGAACTAGAGGATCCATGCACACGAGTTGGCTCCCTCACAACTTGCATCAAGTTGTGGGTTAGCATGATGTTAAACACAATCTCAGTCTCTTTTTTGTACAATGGTCCTGTCGTATAACGTTCCCAGTCAACAGAAGGTAGGTTAAAATCACCTGCTAACAAAATTTTGTTGTTGCAAAATTGAGACGTATGTTCAGCTAACTTTTTCATGGATTCAAATGCAGCCTCTGGGGGTCTGTAAAGTGCATACAAGATGAAAATGTGGCTCCAACAAGACAGCTTAATGCATACACATTTTAAGTCATCAATGTAACCAATTAATGAGGCCTGCAGTGTTTCTTTCACAAGTATGGCTATTCCACCTCCCCTTGTAGTTCTGTCTTTCCTAAACACCTTATACGAGGGCGGAAATACATCATCATCAGCTATTTCGGGGAGCAACCATGTCTCAGACACAACTGTTACATGTGGATCGTGTTTAAGTAAGGCAATTTCCATTAGTTCAGTTTTGTTATTGACGCTTCGGGCATTTACGTTAACCAAGCGAAGGCATTTTTGTTTAACGCCCTGCTGACCGGTAACGAAAAATTTACTTTTCGTTGAATTATTTTTTGAAGAAAATGCGAGTTGTTTTCCTACGTGTGACTCTGTGATTGGGCATACCGTCTGGTCATCGGGCGGGTTTTGCTTCCGTCGTTTTTTTTTACCGGATTTCTTTCGCCTTTATCACTGTCCCAGACATACGCCTGGTCATCGATATACAGTTTATCAAATGCTAAGTTTACTTTCTCATTGTTATCTCGGTTAGCTTTTGCCTTGCCCAAAGCTTTCTTCTAATATCTCGTATCTTCGGAGAAAAGTCTTCCCGATAGCTAGCGTGGTATTTCTAAGTTTGGACCCATTTTTAAGTATTCTAGCTTTGTCTCGCCCATCAAACAATTTGAAAATGACTGGCCTAACTTTGCCAGTTTCAGGTCTACCTATACGATGAATACGCTCGATACCGACAGGTTCAAGTTTCATGATATCTTTAAGAATGCCTGTGTTGACGGCACTTTCAAGCGTTTAGTTGTTTTCATTTGCTCCCTCGGGAAGACCATAAACGATTAGATTTGACCGGCGACTATGGTTTTCCAGTTGATCGATTTTAGTTTCTAGAACACTATTGTTTTTGCCAACGAAGACAGCTGCTCCTGACAGGCATTTACCTTCCCTTCAAGCCCAGATAGGGCATCAAGCTTCTTCTTAATATCTGATAATCGCTTTTCTTTGATGTCTTCAACATTAGTTGCTATGTCTGCTAACATTTTGGCAATCTGCTCCAGACCCGGGCCTGGGTTCATCTCAATATCGCCACACAGTAACAATAACTTCCTCAGTACAGTTTCAGCGCGGCAAAACAAACAACTGAGCCATGGGCACGGCAGCACCAGCCAAAAAGGGATCATCAGAGCGAACACATTTTCCATACTGCTTTCTTACCTGTACAATAAACAGGAACGGATTACAGACGGTCCGCATGCTGGTACAGCCGCCGTGCCCAATTAAAGTAGTGTTTAGTCGAAAGTAGTAGTGTTAAAGCCCAAAGTAGTAGTGTTAAAGTAGTGTTTCAGTCGAATACGTGACCCACGCATGTAAAAGCTGGGTACGTGAGGCACTAGGTACGTCCTTACATACCAAAACCTCTGGATTGTCATAAATGCATGAAATTTGGGCACGTTAGTGCAGTTTGCAAGGGTGCAGTAATCTGCAAAAATTGTGGTGGCCTTCAAGATGGTGAGAACTGCAATGCTGCGGACAAATGGCCAAACTGCTTAGGCGCCCACGATGCAACATCAAAGGAATGTCCCAAAATGAGGAATGAAATGAGTATCCTGAAGAAGGTGGTTCGAGACCACTCCACTCACAGAGAAGCTGCAAGGGCTGTACGGTGCCGTAAACATCGTTCGCGACACCGACGCAAACGAAGCAGCAGTGCTCATACCTTTTCAAATTCGACACACAAAACACTGCCCTCACAACCTCCTGGACTACTTTTGTCGGCCGGAAAGGAGGATACAGATGCTCAAGTGCCAATACAGTCCATGCAAGGACAAGGCAACCAGTCAACGGCTCTCACCACGTCGGACACTCAGTGGCCTTCACTACCGTCAAGAGCCGCCATCATGCTATCATCACATATTGCCCCTACTTCCAATGAAGAAAACAAGAAGATGGACAACGCAAATGTCAAGGCTATGCTTACAAATTTGAAGGGTTCGATGCGTAAAATCCTCAGCAGCCTGAACACTCCCGCTGCTAAGGTGGCTGTGCAGCTACTTGAGGTTTGGTGCCCCTTCGCGTGGTTCTTCAATAAGTTAATATGGCATTGATGTTCTAACAACGCATGCGCCAGTCACTTGTTATGCAATATAATGCTCGTGATCTACGTGACCGTCTGTCAGACTTCAGACAATGGGTATTTAGATATCAATTTTTTGTTATCGTTTTATGTGAACCGAATATGGTTTCAACTTTTCGTATATCTGGATATATCCAGATTTGGTCCAGCAGTGATCAACGTACAAGCAAAGTTCTCATTTGTATACACCGTGATTTGACGTTCTTAAGACATAGCCACGTCGCACACTAGCAATGATTACGTAAGCTTGACTATAACACATGAAAAGTGGACATTCTCAGTAATAGGAGGATACATACACCCAAGCGCACAGATAGACTGCTTCCACCTGGGGACCATTTTTCAAGCAGCACAAAGGCAATATATTGTGAATGGCGATTTTAGTGCACATCATCCTATCTGGGGTAGCAATACAATGAATTATCGCGGACGGGATTTGGCCAATTTCATGTGAAACTATGAAATAAGCGTGCTCAACGACGGATCCCCTACATATATTCGTGGCATGTCTTATAGCAGCTGCCTCAACCTCTGTTTTATTTCGAGAAGCCTTCTGTCTTCCGCATGTTGGCGCACAGATTTGGACACTCGCGGCAGTTACCACCTTCCAACCTATGTTCAATTCAGGACAGGCCGATCTGCCATTGATGGGGTGGTCGACATGATCACCAGCGTTGAAGAGGAAAGAAGCCGACGTAGACTAGTGGCGGGGCTCTTGCTAGACATTAGGGAGCCTATGATAATGTGCTGGATTAAGCGATTTTTGACGCACTGGAAGATTTCGACATCGGTGGACGACTGTGCGCTTGGATTTTCAGCTACCTTAGCGACCGCACCATTTACACGACGACGAATTACGGAGACACCAATCGATATAAGGTTCATCGTAGTGTTCCCCAAGGAGGAGTTCTCTGCCCGATTCATATCAATGTCACAATGATCGGCCTAGCAGCAGAACTTCCCAGCACAGTGAAGATCGGTGCATACGCTGACGACATATGCATATGGGCATCCGGAAATACTCGTCCGCAAATGCGAGCTCGACTACAGCGAGCAGTGACGATCACATACATATATCTACGACGTCAGGGGCTCACTCTTTCAATCGACAAATGCGCAACGCTTGCGTTCACGCGCAAGCATATGTCGAAATGCCCGATATTTAGTACTGGGACAGTGATACCTTCTGTAACGCACCACAAGTTTCTTGGGGTGGTCGTACACAGAGATCTATCGAGGACGAGACATGTCGCAATACTTAAATCTAAATTGAAGAGCTTTGCTCTCATTCTTCACCACGTGGCAGGAGCAAGATGTGGCCCATCAGATTCATCACTACTTCAATTGTACAATGCTCTATTTGTTGGACACATTTCATACAGCATGCCGGTGCTCTCCAATATGAGATCTAGTTGTGTGAAGACGCTAGAGAGTATTCAAGCTCAATGATTACGAATGTGCTTGGGTCTACCGTGCTGTACTTCAACAAATGGGACAACCGCAGAGGCTCCGGCTTGTCCCATCAGTGCATACATGCTCTGCGAGCCACTTGGAGTTCACCTTCGATTGCTGAGCCGACACAGACAGCGCCCACTATCAGTACTTCCCGCCAATCACCCAGAGTGCACTTTCTCAAAAGTAATATCGCGGCATGAGAATATTATACCACCAGGGCTTTCCCTGCCAAATGTCTCTGCAGTGTCTACATAGATCCTGCCTAAACCACCTGTTTTACAATACATGGAATCACGAAGAAGTCGCTCGTTTCTTCTGTTGGTCTCAGACAACTGACCCTATATCTTATTTATACAACGTACGGTGATTCTCTGCACGTGTACACCGATGGGTCCACCACTCTAAACACCTCCGCCGCAGCCTTTGTCATACCAGACATGGATATCGATGGACAATTCAAAGTGAACCATAAAACCACATCAACTGCCGCAGAGCTTGTCGCTATCCGGAAGGCAGTAAGATTTATTTCCGGAGAGCAACCTCATGCCTGGACGATTTTTCTGTGATGTCAAACACGCTTTGCAAAGCATTAATTGCATCATGAAGCAAGGTCCATTTTACAGCTTGGCAATAAAAATCGCAGAACTTCTTCAGGCTGCTTCAACCAATGGCCAAATTATCACTTGGCAGAGGACTCGCGCGCATGGCGGCGTGATGGGAAACGATGAGGCAAACGCTGAAGCTACAAATGCCTTAAGCAGTGCCCCTGATGTACGCATTGCGTTTGCAAAAGCTGGCAGGAACGCCCTGCTTCGCTGCGTGATGCGCAGCTATACACTTCAGCACTCGACCGAACCGGAACAGCGACACCGGCGACTTCACAAATGGGCCCGGAAATTAGGTTCCGCATGCCCATTAAATTATGATCCCTGTGTATGATACACCGCATTCGTCTTAGTGTCACGTACACCAGACGCTACGCCCATATCATCGGTCGCAGTGACACCGGTCCTAATTGTGAACACTGTGATGTGCCAGAAACACTTGAGCACATTTTTTGTGTCTTCCCAGCATACGCACGTGAACGACAAACACTGATTTCTTCTACTAAGCGATATCGCAGTAGGTCATTAACTGATGAGACCATGCTGGGCCCTTGGCCAGACACCAACAGTGCATCTTGCTAGAAAGCACAGCCACTATTACAAAGAACACACAACACAAGCGCTTAACTTCAACTAAACGTTTATTGCAAACGTCAGAGTTTTTAAAGGGGGTGAAAAGAGAAAAGGAATAAAAAATGGTAGACAATAAAAAGCACACGTGCCAGTCCCGTACATTACTATTCCTTATTGTCTATCTTTCATCAAAAAACACAGTTCTTTCAGCGTGATTGTGATAGAGGGTGCACTAACACAATCAAAATCATCACATGTCATTTCAGCCGCTTCTACTATCAAACGGGTTAACAAATCTCTGTCCCAATATAACACGCACGTGTTATCGAAATAAGGCACACAACCGCACTCCTTACCATGGTTCGCCAAGTGACCATCGGTACCCTTCTGCACTTTATTGTGGTGTTCTTTTAGCCTTTCATTAATGCTTCAGTTGTTCCCACATAAAAAGACCACATGAAAATGGCACTCTGTAAACAACCGACTTTGCACACTCAACATATTTATTGCGATGCTTAATTTGGCAACCTTTCTTTTCTTTTGAAGCAGGACAAGTTTGGTGACATATTCTGGACAGTTTTTCAGGAGCAGACATGACCGCTCGGACGCCCACATTATTACCAATCTTTTTAAGATTGTGCTCCACACTATGGATATAGGGGACAACAGCCGTTTTACGCTGCTGCAGGGAAGTGTTATACGCTGCCAGTTTTGTTTCTTTAGGTCCCTGTGTAGCGATTCAGTGACGCTTATAACCATTCGTTGCGGGTAGCCTGCTGCCTTCAGTCGCAAAAGCTATTGCTCAAAGCTGTTCTTCATGAGGTGAAAAGAGGACTTCTTCAACAAATTAAAAAGGCACATTTGTGCAACAGACCTCTTCACTACTTTGGTATGGGCAGAAGAGAAAGGCAACAATGGCTTTTTGCTCCTGGGCTCATAAAGCCAACAAAGGTGGTCATCTTGAAATTGCAACAAAGTTTTAGGAACCTGAGCGTATCACCATTGATACGGTATTTTATATTAGGTGATTGAGTCGGTATTTGATATTAAGCCAAAAATGTCACTCAAATCTTTTTAAACAGCTGCAAAAAACTTGTGCAACAGCCTTCTATTGCATGATTTGGCTAAACAGATCATGAAAACAGACAAACTGGGCTTAGACACGTTTTTTAGTTGCAAGACGCACAAAGATGGAATGCCGTTCCGGGTAATTGTTTCGAAACAAGGTTCTTGGCAAAAAAATGTGGCATTTTTTCTACAGGAAAAGCTGAATCTCCTTCAAATTAATAACCTATTTCACACCAAGAATTCTGAGCAGATTGTGAATTTTTTTTGGTATCGAATGCCAAAACTGTCGTTAAGGCGTTGTCCATAGATATGAAAGATTTGTACTATTCTTTACCTCATGAAATGCTTCTAGAATTTGTCGAGCAGTGCATACTTGAGCATTGTGAAGTGCCCTTTCAGAACACTTGTGGTATGTCAGTGAGAAGTTTTCTGGATTTACTGGCTTTGTACTTAACGTCTACATTTGTTAATTGGAATTGAAACACCTCTATCCAAAAACAGGGTATTTGTATCAGTTCGGCTATTGCACCCGTCCTTAGTGATATTTTTATGGCCCACTTAGATCGATAAATTGATGAGAGGTTGTCGGGAACTAAGGTTTCAAAGATTTTCAGGTTTTTGGATAATTATTTGGTTTTTTTGAAGTGTGATGCCAAATAGTTTCAAAGTGTTGCTGTTTTGACACTTGGAGTATTGAAGACAGTTTATCAGCCTCTGAAACCAACACATGAAGTGCCCTATGATGATACGCTCAGGTTCCTAGATCTTTCGTTGTGATTTCAAGATGACCACGTTTGTTGGCTTGATGAGCCCCGGAGCAAAAAGCCATTGTTTCCTTTCTCTTCTGCCCATACCGAAGTAGTGAAGAGTTCTGTTGCACGACAGACCTTGGTTTTAGAAATGTTTTGCGAGCGTTTGGCCGCAGTGCCATGAATACAGTGAACTAGTATTCATGGCACTGCTCTTAATGAACTCGAGGTAATAAAGGTGGAAGTAGACACGAAGCGCAAACCGTAAGAAAGTGTCCGTGTGCCACCTCTCGTTTAGTTTTTGGAATGTCCGCTGGATGGCGGTGCTTCTATATGCGGAATATATGATGAAAAGATGCGAGATGGTGGTACTTGGAGTGTTGACTAGATGGACGAACGGACACACAGACAGATGCATGGATGAAATCACGGATGGCTGCACGGACGGACGGACACGTGGGCAGACGCAGGGGCGGATGCATGGACGAACGCTGGGATGGACGCACAGACGAACGTGCGGATGCACGAAGAGACGCACACACGGATGGGCGGATGGACGCATGGACGGTCGCACAGACGGACGTATGGATGGATGGAAGCAACAACGAATGAATGGACGAATGCTTCGCCCCACTCTCCATCATTCACCCCGTGGATATGTAGCCATTTTTCTCACAACACTTCACAACAAACATGCTCGTTTTTTAGGGAGTATGTATTATCTATTTGTAGAAATAACAGTACAATATTTAGCAAGAAACACCTAATGTTTTGTCCCCTGCGACGCTAGGAGCATCTGTCCCAGCAGTCCCAGTGGTCTGCCGCCAACGCACCTTTGATTTCGTTGTGAAGTCCAGTCAGCGGAGCGTGAGGGTGCATCTACTTGACTTCGTTAACGCTTTGTAGGCAATTTAAAACGAGTTTAGGCAAGACGCGCTCGTGAAAATCATGAACTCATGGCAATATCCTGCAGTGGCATGAGACGCTACATCTGTGTGCAGTCGTGAGTATACGAAGTTTTGTTTAAATTGTAAATACCACTCGTAAAGCTCCAACGTCGCAGCAAATTAGGAGATCTAGTTGCTGTGAGCCTCTTCCAACAACAAAGACATTGTTTCAGCCTTTTTCACCACTACTCACTGCCCAAGCTGCGCAAAGAACGGAACTCAAACTGTACAAAAAAGTCTGTAGACAGTTCGCTAGCAAATCCTATCCAGTCCGAAGCCTGAACTTTCCATGATTCCAATGGAGGTACATGATCGCAGCGCCGAATTCCTCTCTAGCACAGAGTTTCATATAATAATACCTAGAGGGAAATTTGGCGCTAGTGTCTATGCGGGCTAATTCAGCGGCACTTGTACTACAGTGCCTAGAATATACTTAATTGTACCCCCATGGAAATTATGGGAAGTAAAGGCTTCGGATATGTTTCGAATAGATCACGTTCTTGAGATTCGCGGTGCTGGTCTGCTGACTGTAAAACAACGTGTGGTATGAGGTTATGTCTCATTGAAACTTGCTTCGTTTCTTGTACGCAAACTTTATTGCAAAATGTTTTTGTGACTAGGCGGTAGAAGTTACACATGGACAAATTTAACCACCAGGGTTTAAACTGATCTGCCATTGCGCTCCAGATTTGGCCTCAAGATGTAATGAATTATTCTTTACGACATCTCAATACAAACATCCTTGTATTGCCTTCGAAAGTATGAAATATCTATTTATGGAAATAACAGCATGGTATTAAGTGAAGAACACTTGACGTTTCGTCTGCTGCGATGATAGGTACGTCTGTTCAAGTGGTCTGCCCCCAGCGCACCTCTCGTTTTGTTGTGAAGTGAAATCAGAAAGGCGGCATAGTGCGTCTACTTCGCGTCGTTGTCGCTTTGCAGATGATTTCAAGAAGTTTTGGAAGACGCACTAACAACAAACGCGGATTCGATGTAATATTCTGCACTGGCATGGGACGCAACAACTATTCGCAGCTGTAAGTGGACGACACTTCGCTCAAACTGTCAAACATGACTCATACAGCTTCAACGTTGCAGTATATTTAGAGGCCTAGAAGTTTTCAGCTTTTTTGAACAACAAAGGCGCAGCTTCAATCCTTTGCAGGCACCCCACTACCACTGTACGCAAAGAACGAAACTGAAATTGTAGAAAAGGATTCAAAGGCAGTTTTCTGGCTAACGCGATTCAATCGAAGCCCGTACTTCCCAAAATTTTCATGAGGGTTCACGACCGCCGCGCCAGATTCCTCTCTAGGTATTATTGTATGAAAATCTATGGTAAGAAGTAACCAACGACCGTTAAACTTTGCAGGCAGATGACAAAGCGAGCGTTCCCTCCACCACTTTTATGTTGTCTGTTCCTTTCTTTCTTTCGCTGTTTGGTCAGTTTGGTTGTGCGGTACAGGTAAGTGGACTTTGTTTTAGAATATAATACGTGTGACTGAGATCTGCTTATAAACGTTTTCTTGCACAGAAGATTGATTTACGCAATCGTATTCACTTTTGAGCCGAAGCCTGACTCGACACCAGCCGACAGAAGCTTCGCAGACACATTTTGCCATTCCCAGCGCTCCAACGGAACCCCTTAAAAATTGCATAGATGGAGGTGCCGCACATCCCTCTAGGTATTATTGTGAGAAAATCTAAGCACATTGAATCCCTAAAGTTCAATGTTTACTAGTTAAAGTGAGTGGAGTGTTCACTGTCCTATATATAATCTTACGAAGAAAAAAATTTTGTAGGCCCGTGTCCTCAGATTTCGGTTCACGTTAAGGAACCCCGAGTGGTCGAAATTCCTGTAGTCGCAAAGGCGTAAGGAAACGAGGCACGAAAGCTAATTTGCGCATGTCGACGCAGTGAGCGAAGCTATAAATATGGCACGCGTAGGGCATCTATGTGAAGTTAGATGACTGTTAGGGCATTTTATTTAACCTTTATGCAAATTAATTTGCAGTTAGTTCACGCATGTCCCACCACTATTGTTCATACGCCACGCCTCAATCGTCAAGCACAATTCGTCATTACTATGCTGATAGAAAATTGCACATTCATCAACCTTCGTGCCGCACCTGCACTCTCGACAATATAAAAAAGGTGAAAAAGGTGATGTTTTGGTTAGCGATTTCTTCTTGTTCGAATAACTTCTGGTTAATGAAAGAAGCAGAAGTTTGCGTCGAAGCAGCCGCCACCTTAAGAAACCTTGTACACAATGCCTGTATGGCGATCAGAGAATATGTTGGTGTGTTTTAGGAAAGAAATTGGGTCACGTTTTTTACTTTCTTATTTTTTTTTCTGCATTGCGGAATAAATCATACATAGCTGACTGGAAAACCCAAAGACAGCATCAGCCACTAGACCCACCCCGTTGGTCAAATGACTAAGGTAATCAACGGCTGACCCATAGGTCGCAGAGTCGAATCTCGGCTGCGGCGGCTGCAATTCTGATGGAGGCGAAAATGCTGTAGGCGGCGTGTGCCCAGATTTGTGTGCGTGATAAAGAACCCCAGGTCATCAAACTTTCCTGAGCCCTCCACTACGGCGTCTCTCATGATCATATGGTGGTTTTGCAACGTTGGACCCCGCATATGGATCAATCAAACAACATCATAACTAATTCCTGCTTTTTGTAGCCCATGAGATAACGCTGCTATGAATGTGTGGTATACATACCACACGCTTTTTATGATCAATTTTTGCAACTATGTTCATTTTCAATTTCTCTAAACGTTCAGTGCCAGCTGCCACTTCAATACTACGATAACCTACACCTAAAAGACGTGTAATCTGTGGTTTAGAG
Source organism: Rhipicephalus microplus (assembly GCF_043290135.1). Lineage (NCBI taxonomy): Eukaryota > Metazoa > Arthropoda > Arachnida > Ixodida > Ixodidae > Rhipicephalus > Rhipicephalus microplus. Next base: position 161,585,573 of record NC_134703.1, read on the forward strand.
CTACCACTTATTTGATGCTTACACGACATTGTGAGGGTAAACTTAAAGCAATGCATGGCTATACCCTATTTTTCAACTAAAACAGCTCTGAAATTTCTCGCCAAATCATCAAACGTAAAAAAATGGTATTGCCATGTCTTGCCTTATCAGTATTGTCGTCAGCCTTTGTAAAATCATGTGTGCACCAAACTAAGTATAGCTTCAATGTGCAGGTTACTAATTTTTTTGGTGTATAATATTGGTAAAACCATTGATTTATACGCCAAAAGGCGGATAGAAGGTGTGGACAGCTTGAAAACACGACGTAGAAAAACAGATTGTAAGTTGCATTTGTTGTAATGTGTGTTATGTGATTGTTCCAGCAGACAGCATTTGTTATGTACATCCACAAGTATCTATAATTAGTGGCTTCAGACAAAAAGTTGTTAGCATTGTAGAATAAAAGAAAAGGCTTTTCTTGTGAGTACTTCGCATAAATACAGTTTTATCAAAGTTATTAATGACTTGCCAATCGTCGCATCAAGACGCTAGTTCTTGAAATTCCTAATTTAGTGAAAGTTTATTTGATGTTCTATGAATCTCGGACTACAAAACACAGTCACCTGCATAAAGTTTCACTTTAACAAAAATTTACTCTGCAGTATCATTAATAAACAAAATAACTTGTAGAGGCCTTAGAACTGAGTCTTGAAGAACGCCAGAATCAACCTTATTATAGTTTGAAGAACGGTAGTGAAAAGAAACAAATTGTTGTCGTTTCGTCAGATATAAAGAGAGCAAGGTCATTGACGTTTTGTTTTGAATTACTTCATCTATTTTAAAAAGTGTTTTTTTTTTCTGCGGAACCCTTTTGAAGGCTTTGGCGAAGTCCACGAAATTGCGTCTGGGTGACTCCACGAGAGATCGACACAGGTCCAAAAGTTGCTATTTTAAATGTCATTGAGTATTTTATATTTCGTGCACCTCTCACCAGGTAGCCCGAAATTCAACTTCGTTTTATTATGAGCAGCATAACTTACGATAAAAAAAATATCAAACTTCACCAACACGGAGGCACCAACTTCGTCACCTGTCATATAAGAAAATTGCAGATGCTATAAAAAGACAAATATTTTTGTTTCAAAGAAGATATTTTTTACCTGAAATTTATGTCTAACAGAAAATAATATCATACGGTTTCAAGTTTGCAGACCTTAAGAAATTAGTTTTTAAAAATGTCTAATTTTGCGACAGCTTAAAATGAAATACGTATTGCCTATTTTTTTTCTTCGAAAGTATTGCAAGCAGCGTTTTCAAACTTGACAAGTTTTAAGCATATAAAGTGTTCATTAGGTACATAAATTATTGCTACCGTAGGGCAAATGCAAATTTTTATATATTGCCTCAAAGTTCTCATCGTGGCAAAAGTGTACTCCACTGAAATTTGAATAATAAAAAAAACATCCTTGATTTTTCTTAAAATATCGTAAATAGACAACCGAAGGCCATCATACAGTAATGTAGAAAAACATGTTGCATTAATTTGTTTTCAGCGACAATATTTGTGGTACAAATCAGAGCTTTTCGAGTATGCGCTGATAAGCTGAGAAATCTAGAAATCGGAACGGAAAAGCGGCAATAAAATTCATAGGCGAGTAAACGTGGCTGCATTTGGTGAAGAAAAGCTGTTTTAGCACTGTGACAAATACGTACCCATGAAGGCGCATTTATGCTTCTAATAACACAGCTCTAATACAAGAAATCTTCGACACTGTAACTCAGTTGCAAAATATCTGTCTATACTTGCAGATAAACTCAATTATGAAAATGTTCCAACGCATGTGTTGGGTCTCGCTAGAAAAAGCATATGTGCCTAAAGTACCCTCACTGGTATTTTGGTGTTGACTGCGTGAAACAAGAGATGCGCTCAAAATGGCTGCATCTTTTGCAGATCACATTTAGCAGTACGTGACGCTAACAAAACACGATCACGATCAGTGCTATGAGATGTGCTTAGCCAAACATGCCAAGAACGTATGCCTGGAACACGTGGCAATGATTTCCACTGGCTTTTCTTAAACTGACGGAATGTTTCTAGCTCGTCTGCATTTGCACATCAGCTTGACATTCTTCAGCTTGAGATTCACGTTAAAGAAGCCCAGGCGGTCTAAATTTCCGGAGCCCTCCACTACGGCATCTCTCAGAATCATACGGTGGTTTTGTGACGTTATACCCCACATATCAATCAATCATCAAAGCTGACAAAATACAAATATTTTCTATGTAGGCAGATCTGAAACGCTCAACGAAAAGGTTTGCGATTGATTCTCGATAAGTTTTCTCTTTGCATTGGTCATCAAATATTTGGTATTTGTTCCATTTTGGTGAACGTGTTCTCCAAAACTTTTCTGGCGATGTAGTATTGAAGCAAGGTGCTGAGTCACCAAAACTCTGCAATTTGTCTTGACAAATGAAATTAGCACACTTAGACCTAATTTTTTGATTGTTTGAACTTTCTTCCCGATTCCAATTTCTCCCTAAATATTTGTGAATTTTGTGTTCTAGGCTTTTTACGTGTGGTTGGGACAACACACTTAATGCTTTTACACACACTGCCCAAAAACTTAGTCCAAAGATTAGTTACACTATCAGTACTTTTAACAAAGTAATCAATTGGAATGAAATGATAACAACTATCTATTCTTTATCGGCGTCAGAAAAGTTGTAAGACCTAGTCACTTCGAGTTTTTCACAAACAGAAACAATTGACACGGTGAGCACTACAGTGAGGTGATCGGAAATACTTGGGACAACGCCACAAGCGCAATCAGGTGTATTTCCAGAAACAAAATCAAGATCCTAAATTGATTTGGAGCTGCCTTTATTCATTGTGCAATTTCCAACTACCTGTGATAAATCAAACTAAAAAGCATTGTCTAACATCGCACCCGCTGAAGCATCGCAGTGACTAAATTTTGCCATAAAATTTAATGTGCAATCTGTACTGCCGAGGTTTGTAATGAAGCACAGACAGCACGATCCTTTTCGCCAGGTATTTCTAACAGTCATTTTCTGCAAATGAAGCCAGAACTTAAGTGAAAAGATCATTTGTGCACTAACAAATGTGCTTCTGAGCTTCCAGACTAGGAACACGAGACAAACATTTTAAGACATGGCCGCTGTGTGAACTTCGAGGCGGCAGCTACCAAGATATAAAGGTTGTGACTATTTGAATCTGCCATATTAGGCGCATTCACAAACACAGGGCAAACACACGAAATATGAAAAAAATGCTGCTTACTCAAGCATCCTTGGAAACTTAAAATTTTCAAATTGAAACAGACACACATACCCACATGCACGCAAACACACACAAATGCCCAGGAGTCCCTTTTAACCAACTATATATGTCCTATTGAACAAAACAACAACTTTAAAATGCTGTTTTCATTTATAGTGGAAGAAAAGCGCATGATCACTTTCTTAGCTTGCGTAGCAGACTAATTCGAGCACTCAGCTACAAGTATAACTTATCTACTTTTTAACGCGACTCAGGTATAACCTTTAATGGCAGTTGCGAGTAATGTTTTTGAATTTTTCCATTACACGCAAAAATACAACTATGAAGGTGCCACGTTGAAATTCGTAGTAAATGAAAAAAAAACATGGCACAGGCTCCTCAAATTAGGAACTGTGCACGTACTCTTGCCGCGACAACGGATTTATATACAAGTAACCCTAGTACACAACGCGGTGGTGAATTCAAAAAGCACGCCGACGTAATGAGATATATCGTAAAAATTACTCACTGCACCACGTTATCTGTTCAGTGGCTACACCAGTGATCAGAAGGAGCCCAGAAACGCGAAAGTAAACAAAGCGAAAAACCATCCGTTGTGCTTCTTGTCATCACTAACGGAGGTCATTAGTCACCCCGGTGAAAGTTGGGTCTCAAACAACACACAAAAACATTGCCGTAAATACAAACTGCAATTAACAGGCGCATACGAAACGAAATAAACTAAGCACGTTCAGCAGCAGGCAAAACGCCATCAGCTGTTTGTTCAGCTGCCGGTGTGTGACTGTTTCCAGGCTTGAAGCGGGGGTTTCTCTAACTCTACCGGCTCAAGGCTTACCGCAACCAGGTTGCCACTCTAATTGTATGAACTTTGCCACAATGTGAGTTTATGAAGCAGAAGTTCAGTAAAGCAATCATTTATTGTACAGATGCAGGCATTTTCTAAGTACAATTAAGAATGCACTCGTTATTAGGCACCTTTTTCGGCCAACGTGGTTCACTCAAGCGAAGGGAGCCTTTCCAACGCCTCGCTTGACAACCAAAATTGGAGGAGCATTCAATAAACGCAGTGGATACTTGAGTGGAGGAGCACGCTCTGCCTTGACATGGTCAAGCTGAGGTGAGCCGTTGAATGATGAAGTATTTGTGAATACGGAGGTAATTAATTTCGCACAGTTTGTAGTGTGTGAAATTGCACTTGTAGCACGGAAACGTTGCTCTTGCTGTTTTAAATAGCTCCTCAGTGATTTTGTGAGTTGTATTTGATACCTGCCAAATGTGAAAGTTTGTGTGCTGCCTTTACTGAAAATACATATTTTGTTTGTGTTTCAAACTCTAAACTCTCGATTATATCTGCATCTTGCTTTGGTGGGTTGATAAGTCAGCCCTTGGAGTCGGCCTGGCGACAACCTTCCCATGAACGCAATCAGTCACCCTTTTTATTACAGGTGAGTCAAACGAACAGCATTCCTGGAGAGTATTTAGGCATATTGTCACGTTTCTTAAGACAAACTTGGTTTATTGGGTTCGTTGAGTAGACTAGCCAAGCAGCAGCTCAGACAGATCATCTTTGTCTTCTTCCACTCCCGGATCTCACCCAAGCATATCAGGTGGCATTAGTCCCCCCTTTGAAAGCATCGACTCGATGCTCGTAACGAAAAAAAAATGAAGGCATACACACGCAGATATAGAGAACCAAAGGAGGGAGAGTGCCAGTACTCGCAGCGCAAATGAGGAAATTGCGCCAATGCTTGCGCCAAGCGCAAAAACAAAAAGCATAAAAACACAGGAGAACACGAACAGCAGCAGCAGCACAATGTCACGGCTTGTCGCAACACGTGAACCACAAGGGCTACACTGTGAAGTACGGCTTCAGCCTAACGACATGCACGGTTTCGGGCCGAAGCTGTCGACGAGAAGACGCTGCGCCGTCCGGAAATACCTCGTAGGTAAGATCGGTGACACGTCTAAGAACCTTGTACGGTCCAAAATAACGGCTTAGGAGTTTTTCGGATAAGCCTGGTCGCCGGACAGGGGTCCATACCCACACTCGGTCCCCAGGGTGGTAGGTGACGTTTCGATGGCGGAGGTTGTAACGTCGTGCGTCTTCATCTTGTTGGCGACTGGTGTTTATGCGAGCTAGCTGACGAGCTTCTTCGGCGTATTGAGTGTATTCCTCAGCGTCTGGAGCGATTTCATTGCTTTGGTCACACGGAAGCATAGCATCGAGCATGGTTCGCACGTTGCGTACGTAAACAAGTCGGAAAGGCGGAAATCGCGTTGTTTCTTGCGTTGCCGTATTGTATGCAAACGTGATGTACGGAAGAATTTCGTCCCAGGTTTTGTGTTGTACGTCAACGTACATTGACAGCATGTCCGCTATGGTCTTGTTAAGCCTCTCTGTCAGTCCATTCGATTGCGAGTGATAAGCCGTCGTTTTTCGATGAGTTGTGCAGCTCAATTTAAAAATGTCCTCCATCATTCGTGCTGTAAATGACGTCCCTCTGTCCGTAATCACGCATGACGGGGCACCATGCCGTAGGACGATTTGGTGCACGAAGAACTGCGCGACTTCAGAGGATGTGCCATGGGGTAACGCTTTTGCTTCAGCATACCGAGTGAGATAATCTGTCGCAACTATAATCCATTTGTTCCCAGAGGTCGGCAAAGGGAAGGGTCCAAGAAGGTTCATTCCCACGAGGTCAAACGGTGTTTGTGGTGGTGCGATCGGCTGGAGCAGGCCTGCGGGTCTCACAGGTGGAGTCTTGCGACGCTGGCACTCACGGCAGCCTTTCACGTATCGATGTACACTTGTTGATAGTCACGGCCAGTAATACTGTTGGCGTACTCTGGCGAGAGTTCGCGAATAGCCCAAATGTCCTGACGTGGGCTCGTCGTGGCACGCAAGGAGAATCTCGTCCCGCATTTCGGTAGGAACAACGAGTAGGAAGGCTTTGTCGCTACCACGGGCGTTTTTCTTGTAAAGAATGCCTCTTCTTAGACAAAAAGAGGACAGTTCGCGAGCAATGTATCGAGGAACCTGAGAGTTCCGGCCTTCCAGGGAATCAATAGCTGGGCGTAATTCGTCGTCTGCCCGCTGTTTTGACATAAATTCGGAGTCGCTGACTGCTCCGAGAAAGACATCTTCATCCTCGGAGCCCCTGACAGCGTGCCCCACAGGCGCTCGAGAAAGCGCGTCGGCATCTTCATGTTTGCGCCCTGACCTGTACACAATCGTAATATCGAACTCCTGCAAACGCAAACTCCACCGAGCGAGATGGCCGGATGGATCTCTGAGATTTGCCAGCCAGCAGAGCGAGTGGTGGTCAGTCACCACTTCGAAGAGACGACCATAGAGGTAAGGCCTAAACTTGGTCGTCGCCCACACGACTGCGAGGCATTCTTTTTCCGATGTAGAATAGCTGGTCTCGGCTCGAGAAAGAGTACGACTGGCGTAAGCTATTACATGTTCAACGCCACCGTGTCGTTGTACAAGGACAGCGCCAAGTCCGACGTTGCTGGCATCTGTATGAATTTCCGTAGCAGCGTCCTCATCAAAATGGGCAAGAACAGGGGCTGTTTGCATTCTCCGCCGTAGCTCTGTGAACGCTGCATCTTGTTCTGCGCTCCAAGTAAAAGGCACGTCATCCCGAGTGAGTCGCGTAAGAGGTTCAGCTATCTTCGAAAAGTTGGCGATAAATCGGCGATAATACGCGCACAAGCCGAGGAAACGGCGTACTGCTCTTTTATCTGATGGAACAGGGAAGGCGGCGACAGCAGCAGTTTTTTCTGGATCAGGTCGCACTCCATCCGCACTAATGACATGCCCCAGAAATTTCAGCTCTTCGTAGCCGAAATGGCATTTTTGGGGTTTCAGCGTGAGTTTAGCTGTGCGAATGGCGTCCAGAACCTTTCTCAGACGCTTCAGATGTTCTTCGAAGCTCTCGGAAAAGATGACCACATCATCGAGGTAGACAACGCAGCTTTGCCACTTCAAGCCAGCGAGAACTGTGTCCATCATCCTCTGAAAAGTGGCTGGGGCAGAACAGAGGCCGAAGGGAAGAACACGGAATTTGTAAAGTCCGTCTGGAGTCACAAACGCAGTTTTTTCTCGGTCTCGTTCATCCACTTCAATTTGCCAATAGCCACTCTTTAGATCGATGGACGAAAAATACTTCGCGCGTCGTAATCTGTCGAGAGAGTCGTCGACCCGTGGAAGCGGGTAAACGTCTTTTTTCGTGACGCTCTTAAGCTTCCTGTAGTCAATACAAAATCGCAGCGTTCCGTCTTTTTTCTTCACTAGAACGACTGGCGAGGACCAAGGGCTGCTAGATGGTTGAATAATCCCGTCATCGAGCATATCTTTCACTTGTGTCTGAATAGCCGCACGTTCTTTGGAAGAAACGCGATAAGGCTGCTGCCGGATGGGGCGGACGTCATCGTCGGTAATAATTCGATGCTTGGCGAGGTGTGTTTGATGGACTTTGGAAGAAGGGGCGAAGCAAGACCGAAACTCCTTTAAAGGTCATGAAGTGCAGCCTTTCTCTTGTCTGACAGCGTCGAATTAATGTCGATGTGGTCTAGGAATTCTTCATCCTCATGCGTTTCCTCGGACGCGAAGCACTCCGTGACGTCGGCAACAGGGTCTCGATAGGCTACGGTGGTTCCGCGGAAAAGATGCCGGTGCTCGTAGTTGAAGTTCGTAACTAGTATTTGTGACTGTCTGTTACGGACACGCACAACACTTCGGGCAGCACATACACCTTGGAGTAGCAGAAGTGATAGGTTGCTTTCAGCCACCATGTCACCGTCCCGGAGGTCTTCACAAATGACTTCGATGGGAACAGTCGCTCGGGGCGGCAGCGTCACACTGTCATCAGCAACACGCAGCGCAGGTCTACGGCAGTTATCAGCGTCTCGATCTGTTGCGCCTTGAGTCGAAAAGGTCACGATGCGTTCACGAAGATTTATGATGGCACCGTATCCCGGAAGTCCATGCCGATAATCAGCTGACCTGAACAGTCGCGCAGAACGAGGCAGCTGAGCACAAACGTTGACGCACGAATTTTAACTCTTGCCGTACAGCGACCCAGTGGTGTTACAACGTGTCCTCCAGCAGTTCGAATTCGCGTTTCATTCCACGGCGTAATCACTTTCCTGAGATCTTTTGCTAGCCTCCCGCTGATAATCGAATAGTCTGCACCAGTGTCTATCAATGCATTGACCTGAAAACCGTCAATCAGCACAGGTATGTCAAGTGACACGCGGTCACTGGGTTCAGATGTGGATTTAGGCGTTCCTTCGGTACTGCGATTATTCTCTGGTTGAATGTCTTCCGTGTTGCGTGCAAGCGTCCATGGGAGGTCTTCCGCACTTTGAGCCCCAGCGACCTTGCCCCCGAAGGCCGCTGCCTTCAGTTTTCCCGACGGGGGCTTGGAGAGCGTTCCCGTGCCGTCACATCGAAACGTGACCCAGTGGCTGCGGGTCTCCTCGGAGATGGTGACCGTGATTGACGTCGTGTAAAGGGTGCACGCTGTTGCGCGAGATATTCTTCGATGTCCCTCGGCCTTTGACCAATTTGGGGACGAGGTGAATTGACGGAAAATCCACGCAGGCCAAGTTGCCGGTACGGGCATTCGCGATAAATGTGACCAGCCTCACCGCAATGATAGCAGAGGGGTCGTCTGTCCGGCGTACGCCAGATATCAGACTTGCGCGTCGGTGCACGGCGCCCATCGATGTCCAAACCAGCGTGCGCCGACTGAATCGCGACTGACGGCATCATTGTCTGGATCGGGACGTATGGAACTGTCTGAAGCGGAACGTGCGGCACTGTCTGGATCGGGACGTGCGGCACTGGCTGGGTCGGGACTCCTTGACCAGAACAAGGCGTGGCAGATCGCAAGGCTTCCGCGTACGTACGACGGCGACTGTCAGTAGACACAGGAGCCGTTTCCGGATCAACCGACATCAGCGGAAAACGATGGGCGTGCAACACCTGTTGGACCTCGTCACGGATGACACTGGTGATAGAACGAACATCGATTTGTCTTGTCCCGTACATCTTTTCCATTTCTTCCCGGATGACAGATCGGATGATCTCGCGAATCCATTCGGGGCTCTTGCTCCCAGGGGTGGCGAAAATTTTGGGGGTTGAGGCAGCATTCACTTGACGGTCAAACAGGGCAGACCGTTGGTGCAGTACTTGCTCCATTGTTGCCGCTTCAGTAAGGAACTCAGCAACACTCTTAGGGGGACTACGCACCAAACCAGCAAAAAGTTGTTCCTTCACACCACGCATTAGGTGGCGCAACTTTTTTTCCTCTGCCATAGCAGGATCCGCTCGCTTGAAAAGCCGTGTCATGTCCTCAACGTACATCGAGACGGTCTCGTTTGGCATCTGGATGCGTGATTGTAGCGCACGCTCCGCTCGTTCGCGGCGGTCGGGACTCCTGCAGGTCTCCAGAAGGCGACGCTGGAACTCGCGCCAAGATGTCAGAACATCATCCCTGTTCAAAAACCACGTCTTGGCACCGTCCTTCAGGCAAGTGTACACGTTCCGGAGCTTCGCGGCATCATCCCAGTAATTTATCGCTGCGACACGTTCGAACTCACTCAGCCAGTCGTCAACATCTTCATTCTGCTCTCCATAAAAAGGGCTAGGCATGAGCGGGTTCTGGACGGTGCAGTAGATGGGCGTGGAAGGTGTCGGAGCTTGCACGGGATCTTGTGTCGAAGTCATGGTCGCTGCGTCAGTGGTTGGTGTCTCAGGTGGTAGGCCTCGTTGGCGGTGGCTTACTCTGTGAACAGGAGTGTCCACGGGTGCAGGGCTTGTGTTCCGGCTGCTGGACGGGGTCTTGGGCATCGGGTGGATCGTGAGACGTTGTACCCAGCACCTCCACCAGTCTTGTCACGTTTCTTAAGACAAACTTGGTTTATTGGGTTCGTTGAGTCGACTAGCCAAGCAGCAGCTCAGACAGATTGTCTTTGTCTTCTTCCACTCCCGGATCTCACCCAAGCATATCAGGTGGCAATATACTCGCTGAAAGATTGGCCCTCCTAGGGTAAACTGTTCTCATATGTCTGGTTATAGGTACTTCTAATAAGGACGCACAATCGAATTTGTGGTGTGCAACAACTAAACGCGTTTTTTTTACAGCCTGCTGTTACGCGTAGCAATAGATTCTCCTGGGCGTAGTGGTGGTGCCAAAGCGGGCGCAAGGTGAACTAGGTCCGTCCCACCACTTCGATGGCGCGCAAGAGGCCGCACCTAGTTTTGTGGGGGAAGCTCTCTGTGCCGTGGGTCATGTGTGCGCGATGTATGTAGCAGTAGTAGTCGTCGTCGTCATCGTAGTAGTAGTAGTGTGTCGATGTAGTACGCAGCCGCCTCCACAGCCAGACTTGAGGAGCGGCGCGCGCGCACTCATTTGAATTGAGATAGAAACCCACACACGTTACTCATAAATAAAAAGATAGTTCTCTCTGAATAAATAACCTACAGAGAAGAGTATCGGTGACTTAGTCTGCAGTAAAATGTACCTTGAATTTTATGCTCACTAAAAAAACTAGTATCGGAAACACGCACTTTGAGCACTATCTTGTTGCCACGTTGAACTCGCTGGGCATAACTTCCTTCGTTTTAGTAAGGTTCAGTGAGCTAGAAGCGGCGAAAGGTTGGAAATAGACAAGAAGCGCAGGACGTAAGCAAGTGCGTGCGTGCTGCTTCTCTAGTCCGGCCATGCCACCTATTGTATAGTCCTTGGAATGTCTGCTGGATTTTGGTATGATGAATATATGATGAAAAGATGCGAGATGGCGGTACTTGGAGTGTTCACTAGATAGACGGACAGACGCACGGATGGAGAGACAGACAGATGCATGGACGTATGCACAGAAGAATGCACAGGCAGATGGATGAATGGATTGATGCACGGACGGCTGGACACGCGGACGGACCAACGCACGGATGGACGGAGAGACTGTCACACAGTTGACGCACGGATGCACGGCAGCGCAGAAGGATTGACGGATGCTTTGCCCCACTCTTCATCATCCACTCCGTGGATATGTTGTGACTTTTTTTCTCTAGCGGCCGTTTCAGTGCTCACTCGGCCATTGCCACATGCCCTTCAGCTTGCAGCGTCCGTGACTTTTCCCAAAGAATCGTGAAACTCTTGAACTTGTGGTTCTTCAGTACTGATGAATTATATTCGCTTTGTATGCTCTAGTACTATCTCGCGTGTCCGAGTGCTCCGTTATTTTAATTTTTTCGCGTCTGTCATAATCATACGGTGGTTTTGGAACGTGAAACCCTAGAAATCAATCAATCTGTGATCCTAATTTGTTGGTCTCGTTCATAAAAGAATGGCAGATCCCACGTGCCGGAGAAATCAATGATATGCGAAGCAGGAATGAGAAAGGTTGATGTCACTTTAAAATCTGCACAACGTTACGAGAGAAGGTAAATGACGCTATTCATGACTTCCGTGCCATGATTATCAAGTTTAGATGTGTCACATACCTTTGTCACTTATTCACGTCACGTAACACCAAAGTTGGTACATGTGGAGCTAGCCGAACGGCCGCGGGCACATCATGAAGCGCTCTATACAATCCAATGTTGCGTTGACGCGTGCGCACGCTGGGCACAGCGACGCTACGTTAGCAATACGCGATCAGTCTCTAGTCTGACGGCAGGCGCGACCGGCGCGACCAGCGTCAGTCGGCGCGGCCCGACGGCAACCGGCGCAAAATGCGACTTTCTGCATTTAGCGCCGATCCGTTACTCAGACAACACTGCATCGCCCTCTTTTCGTGACGGAGGGACGCCGGGCGCGCTGAAACGCGCATGCGTCAAAGCAACACAGTGCGGTGCGCGCCTCCGAGTACATGGCAGGATCGGCGCCTGGCGTGGCAACGCCGGCGTGATGCGACGAAATGAACGACGGCAAGCACGTGCATCGCGTCAAGTCGAAATGTATTAGCGCCTTGACTTTGGCATGTCTTTGGCATGACATGGCATGACACAGCATGACTTTGGCATGACATGGCACGCATCTCATGATTATCATGTTCACACCAGCCACCTACTGTTGTCATTTATTGACGTCACGTAAAACCAATTGTGGAATATTTGAAGCTAGCGAAACGGCCGCAAGAGCATCATTGGTATGGCATGTAGCCGCGTTGCTACATGGCATGCATGTCGTGACTATCATGTTTGGATGTGTCATTTACATATTTTGTCCATTCGTGTGGCATATACCAAATTTGGTACATGTGAAGCTAGCGAAACGGCCGCGAGCGCATCATGAGCGTAGCACGTAGTCATGTTTTTACATGACACACATCACATGTTTATTATATTTGCACCGGTATCGTACGTTTGTAATCTATTCACGTCCTCTATTACGAAATTCGGTATAAGTGAAGCTGACGAAACAGCTGCCAGCGCATAATGAGTTAGGCATGTAGTCATGTTACATGGCACGCGTCTCATGATTATCATGTTTGCACCAGTCACATACCTTCGTCATCCATTCACGTACCGTAATACTAATTTCGGTGCAAGTAACGGTAGTGAAACGGCCGCGAACGCATCATGAGTGTGGCACGAAGTCATGTTGTTCATGACACGCATGTCATGATTTTCATGTTAGGGTCTGTCGCTTGTGTTTGCCATGCAGTCATGTCATGCCATACCGGTTTTGCAACATTCCATGTGAACGAAACCACCGCAAGAGCTGCAGGACCATGAAATGTAAATCATTACATTCATGACATACATTTTACGATTTTCATGCTATGACTAGTCAGCTATGTTCTTCATACAGTCATGTTTTGCCGTACCAAGTTTGGTATTCAAATCATTATCAAAACGGCCAGGATAGCTAAAAGTCGTAGGCGGCTAGATAGATAGATAGATAGATAGATAGATAGATAGATAGATAGATAGATAGATAGATAGATAGATAGATAGATAGATAGGCTCATAGTCGCCGAAGCTCGCTAAAAAATGCGTCGCATTCAAGAAATTGGTTTGTTTTTTTGATGACGATTGTCATCAATGTTTAAAGCAGAGCATTTCGTACTCGTACTTAGTCGGAAATCTGGCGTCGGTGGCGCCAATGGCACTCACCTGCGCATGCTCGTCTCTCGTGCCAGCTGATGATGATGATAATGACGAACCTACTAGTTTGCACCCCATACTCATGACCCCTGTATTCACAAACGGTCTTCAACTCGACTCTTTACTCGAAACGCTCCTTGAGTGGCGCTATCCCATTCACAAACAGCCCTTCGATTGAAACGCAGATTGACATGAGAAAATCTCGAGTGTTTTTCTCGAGATTGTCAAGGAAGCAATCGAGCTACCTTGAATCGTTCCTGGAGCGGAGTTTCTGTGCCAAAATTGCGTTTATGGCGAAGCCCGTGTCGTTCTGATGGCGTTTTTTAATCAATTAGGCTGCCGCCGTCGCGTTTTTTCGACAATGACGGTACGAATTTGCTACGGAGCTGTGATCGAATGGTTCAGCGACAGCTGCTGTAGCACCGGGACAGACTGGTATGTTGTCAAAAGGACTGCTCGTTAGTCCCGTAATATAACTTGTTCTGTGCATGAGCCAGTGAATTACCTAACTTGGGGTGTGTGGACACTCGTCGTGCGAGTGCTCTAAGACTTACTGTGGACGCCAGTGCTTTCATGTGTTTCAAAGAAGCTCGCACACAGTATTTGTTCAAGCGTGACACGAAAGCTTGACAAACAAGCGGAAAGGAATCATAACAGCAAATTTTTAATGCGCTGCATTCAGCGTGCTCCTGAATGGCTTCGTCTCCAGTAAATCTTTGTGGCCCTAGCCGAAATATACGGTGAAGCATACCTCCGTTGGATGATTGTCTGTATCAACGAGAAGGTACGTTTTCGTGTTTTTCCCCTTGCTTTTGTCATATCACTATAAGAGACAGGTTAGGAAAAATAAAACACAATGCATTTGTGCGCAGTGAGTGTGCTGCCGTTGCCACTACGCTTGAAACGTAGCTTCGACCTATACAGTGTCTATGAAGCTCACAATACCAATGAACAGCCAAGCCCAGCTTTAGGGAATTAAGGAGAGCGTCGTACTTTGTGAAACCTGCATGTACACAAAAATGCATACAGTGTCATATGAAAACGCAAACACATGAAGTAGGATTACAGCACATACATTATAGGATCGTTTTTTTTTCATGGTGAAGCTCCATCCACACGAAGAAAAATTGTTGGCAACGCAACTGATTCGTGCAATTAGATGTTTGAAAAATATAACAATATGCCTGGTCAGCTGCTCCAGTGCCTGAGCCGAACATGTGTCAAATTAGTCAAACCTCGATAACTACCATGTCTGTTCTTTAACGCAAGAAATAATAATGAACGTGTGCACCACGAGAAGTAAATCATGCGGTTTCGGTGTCCTAGCTGTTATACTTCTAACATTATTTCTTGTCACTCATGTGCAGGGATACAGCTTGCGACAAAACAACACAAAAGAAAGCTGTTTTAAAAAGTGCCGTAACTAACAATGCATTCCACAGTTCACTCCAGTGTATATAAAAGTAGAAAATCTGCAGTGACTGCGTACAGCTGCACTGCGTTAGACACGCTATGTTATCTACTCCCTTGATCCTATTTATGATGTCCTACGAGCTCGAACTTCATCTTTACAGTGTGTAGGTTGCACATGCTTTATTGATGAACACTTTGCAGTTGCACTTTTGTGTTTGGCACGTTGCTCTTCATCAGCCACATGTAATAAATGTTCATTTGCCGATTGTTATTTTAGCTTTGTTCATTTATCAAAACATAATTATCGTCATGAATGTGTTTTCATGATGAGACAAGATCGTTAAATCCACTTCTTTTCCGGTTATTCAAGAAAGAGTTCTACAAAATTCAAAACTTGTTTTATTTACAACAGCATCACTCCCCTTCCACGGAACTGAGATGGCGTGGTTCAACGTGCAGACATGCTAATGTTGCAGCAATAGCGGACATTGTATTTCTAGGGTTCTTACCAGAAACATCCACGATGACAGCAATATTCCCACACGGTCGTTTTTAAGAAAAAAAGAGCTCCAAAAATCGGAGGTGCCACGAAGTCACTCCGGCCAGCTGGAGGAAAATACCAGCAAAAGTGCTCCAGCGGCATTACGCAATCGCTCCAGTCGGCTGGAGTGAAATATCTCTTAAAAGTACTCCGGCTGTGCCCCGCTATTCTTTTAGCGCGCCGGTGCAAAAATTTTTGCTCCGGGTGTCAGGAGCGAAAATTGCTCCAAATAGGGGGATGCTAGAAGAGAAGGGTTTTACTCCGACCTCGGTGTAATTTTTTACAGTTTGCGCCACTGTATAAGTTACTTGGTTCCTGTATGCCCTTTGAATAGTCTCAGCAATGTGAAGCGGCCTTTGTCATGTTTAGCAGCACCTTGATGACCTGCCCTGTAAATCCTCATTTTTGCGAGTTCGCACCAACTCGTCCACACAAGACGCTAGTGGCCGCGGTTCAGGCGCCTTTTTCTACAACGCGAAAACGCCTCGTGACAGCGTGTTGCTGCATATGCCAGCCGTGTACTCTCCGCAGCTGAGAGAAACTATACGATCATCGAGCTGGAGTGCGTGGCCGTCATGTGGTCAGTGCAGAAGTTTTGTACCTATCTTCATGGCCGCCATTTTACCATTGAAACCAACCACTGCGTGGTATGCTGGCTTTCTACACTCTAGACCTCGTCTGGATCCCTCAGCCGATGGATCCTATGCATTGAAGAGTACGACTTCTACATCATGACGATTGTTATAGCACGAGCTCCGAACGATAACAAAGGGCCAACAAAGAGAAGAAGAGCGTTTGCCCCTTTGCTGTCGTTCTCAGCTCACGCTATAGCAATCTTCATATTGTTACGCATGCCTCGGAAGAAAACGAAGATGGGTGAACATGCTGGCTGCCCCAAGCTGGAGGAAGAAAGAAGACGACGAGACTGCGATCATCAACCTGTTGGCCGCTCCGGCGCTTCTCTTCGCGACCAAAATAAACGGCCCCCTGCAGCCGTATACGTCCTGGTTCTCCTTGTGCGTAACAGATTGGTGGAGGTGCTGGGTAAGACAAGCCCAACGACGGGAGCTTCACTACCTGAACTACGTCGCAGCCGCCGCCTTGCTGGACTCCCGCCTGCGCCGATCGTAATGGCCCAAGATCAGCCATCTAACGCTTCAAGGCCAACTCCAATGGGTTCCGTGCCCTACTACCGAGTCCCGCCAACCTTTGGAGGAAAATCGGGAGAGGATGTCGACGCGTGGCTCGTCCAGTACAAGCGAGTCAGCAAGTCCAACGGCTGGGATGCCGCCGCTCAGCTCAGCAATGCGGTCTTTTGCCTTACGGATACTGCGCTCGTGTGGTACGAAAACCACGAGGACACACTGACGACGTGGGACGTTTTTGTTGCAGAGCTGAGAGCGTGTTTCGGCGACTCGAGCGTCAAAAGGAAGCGGGCAGAACAGACATTGTCTCAACGCGCGCAGCTTCCAGGTGAGACATGTACCACGTATATAGAGGATGTGCTGAAGCTCTGCAAGGTGGTCAATGAGCAGATGTCAGAAGACGACAAAGTAGGGCATTTGCTGAAAGGCATAGCCGAAGATGTATATAATTTTCTAATCGGAAAAGAGCACCTGAGCTTGGTGTCCGACGTGATTCGGCATTGCCGAACTTTCGAACAGCTGAAAATGCGCAGGATTGCTTCAAAGTTCCGCCAGCTCACAAATGTTACAACGGTTGCCAGCATCGACACGAGCACCTGCCCAGACCTGTCCTCGACAATTCGAGAGATTGTTCGCGAAGAACTTTTTCGCCATAAAGAACAGACGCATTCAGCAGTTGATCACCATTCTGTAAACGACCAACATTCGGTATATGTGCCACGTGAGGCTGTGACTGCGCCGCCGCCTTCTACGACCCCTTGGCAATCGATGGTTAGTGCAGCAGCTGTTGAGTACAGCGCACCCCCAAAGCCAAGGAGAGCACCACGGTTGCCAGCTCCTCGCCATGACCGACGCCCCCAGCGTCCACCTTCTTCGCGACGCCCGGTCTATCCCTATAATATACGGCACGAACCGACCCACTCCGCCAGAGAAGACGATGTTCGATTCATTGACGAACAAAGAGAGTTTCGACCTCTCACAGTTTGCTACTCCTGTGGTGTACCAGGACATATTTCGCGATTTTGCAACCGTCGACGTGTAGCCCCACGGTATGGCTACCCACCAAACTTTGCACAGCCTTCCGAACGACTTCGCGATGACCCGCGAGCAACGTACTATGGCCCACCACAACACTTCACACGATCGTCTGATCGACCGTACGAGGACCCTAATGCAACACACTTGCTGCCTCGCGACGACTACTGGACACGCAGCTTCCGGAACCACTCCCCTACATCTGACAGGAGCTTGACGCCTCCACCGCCTCGTGTTCCCCGTTCTCCTTCACCACGGCGCCGCAACCCGTCTCCTTTGCCACAGGAAAACTAGCAAGCGTGGCCGATGAAGGTGAGGTCGCCGGAGACGTGCTAATATCAGAAATACCTCCTGTGTTGATGCTCAAGAACAAAGTACGTGTTTTTGTTGACGGTGTGCCTGTGATGGCTTTGGTGGATACGGGGGCAACCATTTCGGTCATGAGTGTGTGTTTTAAAGATACCTTGGGGCGGAAGGTATTATTTAGGTGGAATCAAGCTGCGAAGTTTTGCGGAGTGAGTGGTGAGGCACTGCATCCTGTTGGTGTGTGTCAAGCTAACGTATTTCTCGGAGGCCGCGTTATCCCAACGGAGTTCGTGATTATTCCGCAGGCGACACACGATGTTATTTTGGGTATGGACTTTTTGAGGGAGTGTGGTGCGACTGTCGACTGCCGCACAGGGACAATAGTCTTGAGTGATCACTTTCCGCCAGCTCTCTTGGAAAACCCTGTGGATGGTGAGACGGCATTGTGTGTCTGTGGCGACACTATCATACCACCGTTATCAACCGTTCTTGTACCTGTTGGTTGCAGCGATAGCTATTCCGCCAACTTTGATGCCAACGTAGAACCAGTGTACACCAACTGCATGAAAAAGAATGTGTTGATCCCACATTGTGTGGTGTCGATCAGACGTGGGCGCGCTGGTTTATGGACTGTCAATTGCTCTACAGATCCCGTGATGTTACCAGATGGTCTAAAGTTAGCCGTCGTGAGTGGACAACACGAGGCCTTACTGGTTACCGAGCTTAGAGATGCGCCGGAAGAGCATCGTAGTCACAGTTTCGAACAGCTCTTCTGTCAATTGTGAATAAGTCGCTGAGCACAAGCGAACGCCGAACATTGGTCAATGTACTTTCGAAGCACGTCTCTGCATTCGACTTTGCGCAGAAAGACAAAGCGCCCCTAATCCCTGCTTCTCGGACATGTCACACTATCAACACGGGTTTGGCCAATCCGATTAGACAAAAGCCATACCGTGTTTCGCCGTCCGAGCGGCGGATTATTAATGAGCAGGTAAACGAAAGGATTGAAAACAGTATCATTCAAGAGTCGGTAAGTCCATGGGCAGCTCCAGTTATTCTCGTTAAAAAGAAAGACGGATCCTGGAGATTTTGCGTCGATTATCGCCGATTGAATGCTGTAACAAAAAAAAGACGTGTACCCGCTTCCACGTATTGATGATGCCATAGACTGTCTGCATTCGGCCTCTTACTTTTCCTCTGTAGACTTAAGATCGGGCTACTGGCAAATTCCTATGCATCCTGAAGATAAAGAAAAGACAGCCTTTGTAACACCTGACGGCCTTTTTGAATTCAACGCGATGCCATTTGGACTGTGCAACGCGCCGGCGACGTTCGAGCGATTTATGGACACTGTTCTTCGTGGCTTGAAGTGGAGCATTTGCATGTGCTATCTCGACGACGTCGTCATCTTTGGCCGCACCTTCAGCGAACACAATTCACGTCTGGATACTGTACTGACTTGCATAAGAAACGCTGGCCTTGTTCTTAACTCAAAGAAATGCCACTTCGGAGACCGACAAACCCTTGTTCTCGGGCACCTAGTCGATCAGGAGGGCATCCGTCCAGATCCCCAGAAGACAGCAGCCGTTGAAGCATTCTATGTGCCGCGCTCTGTGAAGGACCTCCGCAGTTTTTTGGGGCTTTTCTCCTATTTTCGCCGATTTATACCTAAATTTGCCGATGTCGCGTATCCGCTGACATGTTTGCTACGGAAGAATACTCCCTTCGAGTGGACTCCGGAGTGCGACTCCTCTTTTCGTCAACTGAAGTTCCTCCTGACGTCGCGGCCTGTTCTACAACACTTCAACCCATCAGCTCCAACCGAACTGCACACAGATGCCAGCGGCATAGGAATTGGTGCCGTCCTAGTTCAACGCTATGGTAACCGCGAGCACGTGATTGCATACGCGAGTCGCTCCTTGAGTAGGCCCGAGCAGAATTACACTGTCACAGAACAAGAATGCCTTGCGGTAGTATTTGCGATTCAGTGGTTTTGGTCTTACTTATACGGACGCCCTTTTACAGTCGTCACCGACCACCACTCATTGTGTTGGCTCGTCAACCTTCGGGATCCTTGCGGCCGTCTAGCGCGCTGGGCACTTCGGCTCCAAGAGTATAACTTCATAGTCTCGTACAAAAGTGGTCGACGACACGCCGACGCAGATTGCCTTTCCCACATGCCACTCAGCACTATAGAGTGTGACGCCGATGACCTCGATCACCGCGTAGCTTCTGTGTCACCAAAGTTTCCCGACCTCAGTACTTTCAAAGATGAACAGCGAAAGGACACCACGCTATCATCGCTTTGCACAGCTCCTACGGCATGCCATTTCTGTGTACGCAACGGACTCCTATATAAGAAGAACTTTTCTAGCACTGGCGCACGTTTCCTCCTGGTAGTGCCAGAAACCCTTCGGACAGCGATTTTAGGTGTGATGCACGACGATCCTACGTCCGGACATTTAGGTTCTGCGCGGACGCTTTACCGTGCTAAGGAACGCTTTTATTGACCAGGAATGCGACAGTCAGTCGAGGCGTATGTGGCAAGCTGCACACAGTGTCAACGCCACAAACGTCTACTGTTCCGGCTGGTCTTCTACAGCCCTTTCCACCTCCAAGCACACCTTTCCAACAGGTGGGCATTGACCTCATGGGCCCTTTTCCAAAGTCGGCTAAGGGCAATCGCTGGATAATTGTATGTGTCGATTACCTCACGCGCTACTGCGAGATGGCGGCCATACCAACCGCAACTGCCAGTGACGTCTCTGTGTTCCTGCTGCAGCACGTTATCCTCCGATATGGCCCACCTCAGGTGATCATCAGTGATCGTGGGCGACAATTTACGGCAGACATAGTAGAAGAGCTGCTTCGATTGAGTGAGTCCCGCCTTAGTCGCTCGTCGCCATACCATCCGCAAACAAATGGGCTCACGGAGCGCACCAACCGAACAATTGTAAACATGCTCTCTATGTAAGTGGCATCCGACCACAAGAACTGGGATGACGTGCTACCATTTATAACGTACGCGTTCAACACCGCTAAGCACGAGACAACAGGCTATAGCCCCTTTTTCTTGATGTACGCACGACCGCCACGGCACACACTCGACACAGTTTTGCCATTCTCGGCGCACGAGAATCTCTCAGTCACCGACATCCTCTGCCTTGCAGAAGAAGCGCGTCGTATTGCTCGTCTACGCACTTTGGCATCACAGGAAAAATCGAAGGTACGCTATGACGTCCGCCACCGACCTGTAACTTATCACCCAGGCGACTTAGTGTGGCTGTGGACTCCGGTACGAAGACGCGGGTTATGCCAAAAGTTCTTGGCCACATACGACGGACCGTTTGTCGTTCTCGACAAAATCACGGAAGTCACATACACAATAGCTCGCCTCACGAGAAGTGGTAGAAGAGCCGCTAACACCCAAGCAGTCCATGTCGCTCGACTGAAGTTGTACACACCAAGGTGAATCGGTTACCTCGCCCTGCGGGCTTCGTCTGCGAGGGGAGGAATGTTACGCATGCCTCGGAAGAAAACGAAGATGGGTGACCATGCTGGCTGCCCCAAGCTGGAGGAAGAAAGAAGACGACGAGACTGTGATCATCAACCTGTTGGCCGCTCCGGCGCTTCTCTTCGCGACCAAAATAAACGGCCCCCTTCAGCCGTATACGTCCTGGTTCTCCTTGTGCGTAACAATATCATACCAACTAGCCCGAAGCGCCACGCTTTTGCATCATATACAAGTGTGGCAAAGAACATCCAGACGCTGGCACTCTATTTTGCTGCACACTACTTTCTGCCCATTCGTCGTTTCCACAACCACCGTGCAGGAAAAACACTCAGGCTGCACTTCTACAGCGATTAGTTCTTGGGGAGCTGTAGACCAGCTTCCTTTAAATGACGAGCAAGAAGTACCCTCTCGCCAGCTGGCTGACCCGTACTGTCGGCTTATTATAGACTCTATTGCTGGCGATTCCCATTCGCCTAACGCAAGGCTCCATCACCAAGCTTGGTCCGTACCGCTGTTTTATACCGTCCTAAGGGCTTCCGCTTGGTTGCCATTCTACCTCGTGCTCTTCACTCCCACGTCTTAGGAGCCTTTTATGATGATCCATCTGCTGGTCACCTTGGACATCATGAAATCTACGACCACATTCGATGTAGGTTTTATTGACCTGGCATTACCACACACGTTTCCAGGCACGTCGGCTCCTGCACTATCTGCGCATGTCAAGAGCTCCAAACATAATCTCTTGCCGATGCACTGCAGCCTCTTCCATGCCCAGCGACACCCTTTGAAGTTTTGGGTGCCAATCTTTACAGCCCCCCTCCCGTCAGTCCAGCCGGCAACCGGTGCATAGTGACAGCCGTTGTATCATTTAACGTGCTACATCGAGACGGCGTCTATGGCCACTTGTTCATTTTTTGAAATTGATGAATTCGTTCTCAAAGTCATTATACTTCGCCATGGTGCTCTGTGTGTTACGATCAGTGACCGTGGAAACGTTTTCCTCTCATAACTAGTGAACGAACTTCTCCACGCCTGATTGATTGATATGCAGGGTTTAACGTCCGAAAGCCACCGCATGATTATGAGAGACGCCGTAGTGGAGTGCTCCGGAAATTTCGACCAGCTGGGGTTGTTGACCATGCACGAAAATCTGAGCACACGTGCCTACATTTCCGCCTCCATCTGAAATGCAGCCGCCGAAGCCGGGATTCGATCCCGCGACCTGCGGTTCAGCAGCCGAGTACCTTAGTCACTATATCACCGCGGCGGGGCACTTCTCCTTGTCTGTGGCATAACTAATGAGACCACTTCAAGTTATCACCCTCTAAATAACAGCCTGTCCTAGCGAGTCCATCGCACTCTTGGCGACATGATCGCCGCCTATATTAAACCCGCTCATAAAACCTGGGCGGCATCCTACGATTTGTCAAAATCACGTTTAATACGACTATTACGTGGACAAGAGGCTACTTACCGTTTTGCCTCGCTTACGGTCGTTCTCCTGCTTCCTTTCTGGATGTTTTTTTTTCCTCCAACGTGAACCCATCCGCATCCGTTCTGGAGGAATACGTGTCGCGACTCGCCCAGTGTTGCCAAAGGGCTCGCATGAATACAGGAGCCAGGCAGCAAGATAGAAATATTGTTTATGATGAACAATAACGTACCGTATCCTTCAGCCCGGGAAACGAGGTACTGCTGACACTGTTCGCACACCTGGTTTGTGTGACGAATTTCAGCCCTGGCACACTTTATCGGGCTGTACACCATTCTGGAGGAAATTTCACCTGTTAATTAAAACGTGGCACCTTTTGTAGCTTGAGCAGCCCACCGTTATTGAAGCACCGAAGGTAGGCACTTCTGTCGCATGAACGCCTTCATGCGACGCTCCTTTTACTGTACCTGCTGCGGCGAAGCTGGCAACTTTCTCGTGGGGGAAATTACGGAAGCATGTACTGTACTCATCTTTGTCATCTGTACATTATTATTGCTGTAATACGTTCGTTAAGCATACTCATGGTTCTCAAGAATGAGCATCATTATGCTGTGTTCACCATAGCGGTTGGTCATCAGGTTTTGGGCAAATAAACGTCGTCCCAAAGCAAGACCTCTTAGTATTTCCTTCTCGTTTCTTCTTATCATGTTTCGCTATACGTTTGTCACTTTCTGCCTCTTCCGTGCTTCCAGAACTTCAGTTTCGGCCAGGTCAAGCACATATGCGTCAGATGCCACCCCCAGAACCAAGTTCGTAAACCTGTGTGGTGTAACACTGAGTAGTATGTCACGAAATTTTGCAAGAAACTTGATCTTTTTCAATTGGTCTTTCTTCCGTACCTCTCGAAGCAGACCTCTGCTGCTCATTTGAGTAATTTCGTACCATGCACCGAGAATTTTGTCAGGCACCTGGCCACTACAAGACGATACGGTTATGGCTTGTTCATCACTCTACTCAGAGTGTAAAAATAGAAGTGAGAGAATATTACTCTTGGCTTGATAAAAAAAATTGAAGTCTTCGGTGTGTACCAGCTTTGAGGAGGTACATTCACTCATCAAGGGGAACGCTCTGTGTACGCAGGCATTATTTTGTTCAGCAGCGTTGGCGGCCACCCACCACAGAGCTCAACGAGGGGACTGTACAAGTTTTCGGCTGCTGAAAGCTAGCAACGCCAGCAGTACAACGTTACCATATGTGCTAGAACAAAGTAGGCTATTTGCAAAGGGTAATTCTAGCCGCCAAAAAATTTGGAAGTAAACAAAAGAAAGAAGTATACAGGGAACATAAAAATCGAGATAGAAAGAAGAAGATGAAGGAAGAGAGTGACAGGAAAAGTCGACCGCAGATTTTCTCTTGGTGGGTGAGCCCAAGAGTGCCGTCTACGTGAAGCGTTGGCAAAAGGGGTGGGTTGCGTTTACCGGGTGGCCTTCAAATACCAGTATAGGTGTGACACAAAGATCTATATGAGGTCCTTTTTCATTGGTCATCTCCATTATTCACCTTATAAATTGTTCATAACATACACAAGATCCTTGGTTTACGGAGATGGCATCATCCTATTGAATGCACATGACTCCATTCCTGCGCTAACATCTCAGCTAAACTGTGATCTTCAGAGCGTCATTATTTGGGGCCATAACAACATTTGTTATTAACCTATCCAACACAAAGCGTGTTATTTTCAGTTGTCGGTCGAAAACGATATGAAGCCCTCATGGTGTATGTTACAATAAATATTTCTATCTATCTGGTGCCGAACTAGGTTGTTTTTTTAGCTTTCTTGAACATATTGATCTAATGGAAAGGAAGACTGCCTCTGGTGTTCGTGTTCTGCTTAGACCCTACATATTTTTAGCGCTCCCTACACTACCTGCTAACAATTTGCCTTCCTTCATATTCATATTAACTACTGCATTGAATAATGGGGACATTCATATAAAACTTACTTAAGCTCTTTAGCGCATACTCAAAAACAGGGTATCCACAGAATAACGCACAGCGATAATCATTGTCATTCAACTCTATTATTTCCATCAGTAAATCTTCTTTTCATTTCAAGTATGGTCGTCTTTAACTTAGCTGTAATTGCCTACCACCTGGTACAGACTTAGAATTCTCTGTACGTCTTAGGTAATAAATTTACAACTTTCTGTAGTACTTCACGTTTATTCATTCAAAGCAATATCTTATTGACCACGCCACACACAAATTACAGATGGAAAACATAGAGCTTCTGTGCAATCAAGATAAGAAGTACGCTGCCTCTGGAGAATAAAACTTTACCCTTACTAAATGTCTTCAAAATTTTTCCTCGCCTTAATCTGAATCATTCTTTGAATTTCTGAATCATGTGTATGTGACGCTATGACGACTGGGAGACTTGGCCTGGCTCATACGCCTTGTTTAATCCATTCTCACTTTTTCCTTCTCGGCCTCTACCAACCATCGCTTCATACGTCACATGACTATCGCTTCATACGTCACGTGATTATCATGTGAGGTATAAAGTGATGGTTGGTAGAGGCCGAGATGGAAGAAGTGAGAATGGAATAGAAATGGCGTATGAGCCCGGCAAACTCTCCCAGTCATCAAAGCGTCACACGAGTCAACATGATGGAGACCTGCCAGTCCCTTCATCAGGCGCACATCATCGACAAATCTCTCCGCAAGACACCCTGACCATAAATGAACTACCGAACCAGCACCTAGCAGTACACATTGACGAGCATCATGACGGAATCATCGACTGACCTTCCCACCCCAAGTACACCGGAGCAGCGGACGATGGACCTATACAGGACTGGTTTGATCTGTTAGAGCTCCACGCTACCGCTGCATCATGGTGGGAACGGGAGAGTGTCACCAAATTTACCGACTACGTCTCCGGTGAGGCCTTCAAACTGTACCTCACCCACATATTTCAAAACGACGAGTCATGGGAAAAGATCAAACAAGAACTGATCGTTTGGTTTCAAGAATACAATGATGACTGCGACTAAGACTAGCTTATAACTCACCATCCACAGACAACCGCACTCGGTCGTCATAGTCAAAAGCAGCCTTCACGCATTGACCAACTTCCTGCTTTTCCATCGCGTGGATCTTCGTTCGCTCACAACGCCCTCCTCGCTTCTCATACGACGTTCACTACGGTCGGAATAGAACAGAGAAGCTCGGAGCATACTCAGTCAAGGCCGGAACCTACAGTTCAGTTACATGTGCCAGAATAGCTCGCATCGTTCCTAGCACAGAGATACAGTCATTCCCAACTAGAATCCGACCGAACCACGCCTATTGCGGCGTCGCCATCGAGAACACAGTCAACTGAGAGTGCAAACAACACAGGAGGCTCAGAAGCATCACCTCTCAGGCATTGTCGTGAACCAAAGCGCCCGTTAAGAACGGCGTTGCAAAAGCCTCCGAAGATCTTTCTGTTAATTCTAGCCCACAACCTTTTTTGCCAGACAAGAATTAGGAGGCCTCAATGAGCACCCCCTATGTACTGGTCACATCAAGTTGTAAAGGAAAGCAGGCTCATGTCAATAAAAGAAAACTACCTCGTCAGACTCCGCAACTATAGCAGTTATGTGAACTAGCATGACGACGAACTAAAATGAGATCACAAGCACATTTGCGGCTTAAGGAAGCTCGTCAGAAACGACACCAACTAAAGGAAGGACGAAGTCATCATCCGAGCTATCTTCGCAGGAAGAAAGGTCAAAGGAGTCTTCTACACCAGATATCCAAACATCACTCACGATCCGATCAACGGAGCCAACGCCACAGGAAACTACGAAACAGGCTGAACGTTATCATTTGTACAACGCACGAACATAGGCGTAGTTCGTTGAACTTCAGTACTTGTACACGCAGGCTACAAGCACTGATTCTGTCTCAGCCACGACACAGAATAGAGCGCGTACGACAGAGAATTCGGTGCCTACGACATTCAACCTTCAAATGCTACAAGTACTTTCAAGCTTATTTGTTTCTCGCAGCTGCTCAAGTCATGTCATGGCAAGTGCAGTTTTGCAAGATGCCGTTACGTTCTCCAGAACGCCACAGCCAGCTTTGCCCACCAGAACTCCCCCAATTACTAGACTGCTGCACTCTTTTCTGAAGTTTTGCGAGTTTACGGAACACTACTGGAAACTAATTGTGCATTTTGACATTTGTATCTTCTCAACCTCTTATTTTTACTTTTTCTTGTTCGTAATCCATGCCTTTTTTTGAGGGGAGGAGAATCATGTGACGTATGAAGCTATGGTTGGTAGAGGCCGAGAAGGAAAAAGTGAGAATTGAATAAACATGGTGCATGAGCGAGGCCAAGTCTCCCAGTCATCTTGGCGT
The DNA here is from genome assembly GCF_043290135.1 of Rhipicephalus microplus. Taxonomy (NCBI): domain Eukaryota; kingdom Metazoa; phylum Arthropoda; class Arachnida; order Ixodida; family Ixodidae; genus Rhipicephalus; species Rhipicephalus microplus. The sequence continues at coordinate 161,612,775 of NC_134703.1, forward strand.
CACACGTATGTATTGTCGTTACTTTTTTTCGCTTTTACAATGCATCTTATGTTTTCTTTATCCACGTTAATTATTTATTTTACATCTGAAATATTTAGTGCACACTCAAAACGATTGCATCACAGCCCTTTGTTAGGTTTTCCTTTGTGAATTGATGTTCTATGTGTATTTAGATGTGGAACGTTCTAAATGTTGTTGCATGCCACAGTGCAATTGTATTATTTTGTACACATATTGACGCTAATTGTTCGTGATTCTGCTCGTGTTTTTATCTATTTCTATGTATTCCATAACAAGGAGTCTCATTGTAGCGGTCATACTAAGGGACTCTTCCTGAATCTCTCTCTGTACGTGCAACTCTCCACCCAAATACGCACAATAAACTGGAAACTGTAACTGGAAGGTCCCACTACCCGCCGGCATTGGCTCAACCCCCCGGATTCTCTTTTTCTCGGAGGCGTTAATGCCATGCCCACTGAGACGTGAGAGAAAAACTGCTTGCCTGACCACTCGATTGCAGCAAAGTAGGGCCGGAAGACACGAAAGAAGTGAAATAACATGGTTAAACTACAGTTTTGTACCACTCAATCACTGCAGGGGCCAACGAACATTTTGTCTGAATACGTCTCTATGACTGATGTAGGTTGCGCGAAATGCTGACGCAAGCACAATTTCGGGAACACTGTGAAATAAAAAGAGTAAAAACGGTCATTTACGAAGAAATGATATGTCATAACGCATGATCATTGCCTCAAATACGTAAAATTGAAGGATTCTTAAGCTTCGCCTTTAAGAGTTGAACGCTATAGGGAAATCTGGCCCCTAGTGCACCCTTCAACCGCTATGTGCATACTTATTAATGTGTTTATGACACACACACACACACACGCACACGCACACACACACACACACACACACACACACACACACACACACACAAACACAGTGGATTGTACCAGTCTGTGCGCGCGAATAGTACATACAGGTTTGGATCTAAAGCAAGATTAGCATGGCCTCTAAGATACACGCCGCGCGGTCGCCGATTGAGAGGCCATAAGGAGTCCCACGATGTCTCACAGATGGCAGCACATTATCTAGGGTTTGCTGTTTTCTTGATGAACGCCTCTGGAAAGGCAAGATATGTTTTCTGCTAGAAGAACATAGTTTTCCATTTTTAAAACTGTTTGAGAGTTCCTGTGTGTTTCTAGCGGTGATGGCTGCACTATCCCTGCCTTTTTCGACGTAGTTTGATGGCCTCTCAAATGCGCCTAAAATTTCCGAATGGGCTGGTTTTCGTTGTGACACCTGTCAAACAAATGCGTTAAGAAGACTCCTTCCACTACACTGCATTTATGTAGTGTTTTTTTGCCGAAGCAGCTGCAAGTAACGTCACGGCCTTGTGATAAAATACTTGCTTACCACCCGAACGGCCCGGGTAAGTTCTTTATTGGGATCGAAGATTTTATTCTTTATTTTATTTGCTTCTTTATCAATTTTTCGCTCACAACCAACGGTGCTGACTCCAATGGCGGAATTTCTGAGACACGAGCTCTGTAACGCTATCACGTTAAAATTACAGAATAACCTGAAAATGAGGACCGCGAAGTCAACCCCTCCTTTTGTAATAAAAATAAATAGCGAAATGAGAAAAGATAGAAAGAAAAAGAACGCAGAGAGAGTATGAATATCGGCAAAGGTAGGGATGGTAAGTAGACTACGTCCAGTTTGCAATTCTACACGTGGGAAAAGGAAAATAAGGCAGCAAGACAGAGAGAGAAATAATGAGACGCACACTGCACACCACACACACAATGCAGGATTTCACAGGTGGTCGCTCAGTGCCATATGGTGCCTTAAGGCTTCATGTATTATAAAAGGGCTCCTGTGACTTTCTTGACTGACGTACTATGAGAACCTGCATGCAAGATTTTTCCCTGAGTAAAGGAGCAATGATCCACTCTTTTCAAGGCACACTTGAGAGTCCAGATATCTTGTTCAAACTCACGGCAGTACAAGAAAATGCTGTCAAGCGTTTATACACAGTTGCAGTTATCACACTTGAATGAGTCAGCCATACCAACGTGATAGCTGAGCGAGTTAGCAAAGGCTACACCGACCTACAACTGACACATCCGGAGTTTTCGATAGCAGACTTAGAGTAATGAATCAAGGTGCTCTGGATGATAAGTAAAGTTCAGTGGAGAATTCCAATGGGTAAAAGTGAGATTATGCGCGATGTGGCAAAGTACTCTTGCAGCGTAGGCTGTCGAGAGGAGTATACGCAGCGTGGGCGCTCCGTCGTGGGCACATCAGGCAGGATTGTCGGCAATGTGATTACGAGGTGATTACGTCTATTCCCACAGTAACCCAGTAACTATTGAAAGAATATGCCGGGTCCTTCGGTAGTGGAGCGATCACTAATTTATTTATATGAGACACCAACTAATGCTAGTTTCTACGTCCTAGACTTCGCGAACATTTTGGGGCTCCCTTGATTAGATGATAGAGGAAATTTGCTTTTAGTCGTAAGAAACGCGACTAGCACGCAGGGGGCTGCGGCCTTGGAGTAAGAAACATTTCCCATTCACCAGGAGATTCCTGTAAAACAAATTTTAATGTGGCTATAGAAGGGCGGTGAGCTTGTAGCCAGTGGATATAACGATTTGTGAGGACTTGAGCTTGACAGTGATTGATCGAGATGAAACCACAAAGGCGCCCGTCGAACCTCCCGAGACATAGCCCTCCTTGAAGGTTCGGTCATATATATAAAAAGGCTAGCCTGTCATCTGCAGTCCTCAAATAGATCTCCGCAGACATTTTCGCATATGTTGTATGCCAACCAAATACATATATACAAGAAAATATTGAAGAATTCATTCATATATGCTCATAGTGAATGTGTTAGCATTTAAATGGTGGGGCCGCAAGTCGAATTCACTTTACGACCCGTGATCCGGGTGAGCCTCATCTTGTTTATGCTTCAAAATGCCTCTCAATGTGGTGCGTGAGGCTGGTATCCATCACTGACGACGAGCCGGGCTCGAGAACATTTCTCTTGACAACGGTACTGGTACATACGATTGTGGAGTTGACGCAGGCAAGCATTGCGCAATGTTTTTTAGCGCAGCCTGTAATTATGTTTCAGTTTACGCAGATCATCACCGTCCTTCAAAGCGATCCATTGGGTCGTTGCTATGTGCGCTACAACAATGTGACAGCGAAAGACATTATGAAAAAAAAACACGAGCAGGCTGTTTCGACGGTACTAAACCTAAGCTCCAAGCTCCGCTTTGTTAGGAGCTTATTTCTCGGCAACGATACGGCGATCGTTAGAGAGGCGCTGAGAAGCACTTCATTTACTCCCCGTTAAGCAACCTCATAGAGGCCACAACCACCAAGCGTACGACTCGTGGCGGAAAAGAGAACAATAAACTTGTTGGCGTTGCCACATTCCTCCACAAGAAGTCGCGTTCGCAGTAAAGCAACGCTCATTTACTAAATGCCCGTTCCGTATGCATTATTTTGTGGCCAGTTCCTCCTTTTTCCTGGTCTTCAGCTTATATATCTACAAATGCCCGTGCTTCAAAAACATCCGCCCGTGTCTGCTCACGTAGACCATTCGCATTTGTGCAAATGCGAGGGAGCAGTGGGGGACGAAGCAGGAAGAAAAGCTTCACCAGGAAACCGGCCGGAAAAGAGCCGAGCAATCGGGGAATTCAGCGGGGAAAAGAAGGGTTGTCTGTGGAAAAAAAAGCAGAAGAGAGCCGGGCGCGGTGAGTACCGCCGTAATTCAGCGCTCGCAGTCACGTCCAGATTTTGTGGATCACTGTATTGCAACTCGGCCACGCGAGCTCGCATGACTGAAAGAATGTGCGCCGAAGCGAAACCCGCCTTGCGTCAATGTGTGCGAGTGGTGGCTGCCCGAAAAGGGAAACCACACTCAATGGGAATCGGTGGCGAGGAGAAGCGAAACACGCACGTCCACTTGCACCTCGTCCCTGAAGGATTATATTGAAGAAAACTACGAAGAAAAAAACAACAGAATCTTTCAAGAGACGGGAGGAGACCGGGCAGTCAAAAGTACAGTATGCCTTATATAACCACTTTGAATGATGCTGTTTGAAGCCCGGACACGTCAGGCGCCCAGTGAAGTCATCATGGCTTGCCACGCACGTTTGGATTTGTCCTTCTTTCTCTCGAAATTCAGAATATCAAGAGAAAAAAAAGGAACGTCTGGGTGACGAGGCCTCCTTTGATCCAGAAAGCAACGTCCAGTAAATCGAACTCTATTGTTTTTCACCAGAAGGCCAAGATATCTTTTTTCTATCTTTACGGGCCAATAGCCCGCAATAAAAATAAGCTCAAATCTAATCAAATCAAATTTTATTTCAATATTTGTACAACGTTGAGAACCATGAACAAAAAGCCAGCAAGACTTCACGAGCTTCATGGCCCCAATTTGTCAGGCAGAAACAAACAACAAATGAGAGCAACATTTCAACGCAGAAAGAGAACTTTTATATTATAAGCTGATGACACAACTCATAATACACATTATACGAACATAAAAACATTACTCGTCAATATACATACTGAAAAAATAAAAAATAAGCAAAGTAAAATTTATACGAGTGAAAATGCAAAAGTTGATGAACAAAATGCCTAGAAAAAGAGAAAACAGATTTTTTATACAAAAATATAAACCACAATTTGGGCACTACCACATTGGTATTTGCAGAGACGGCATATGTTCACTCTTTGATACCATCACATAGTACATTATGAGACATTATTCATATTTAGGTGGTATGGAAGTTTATATTGTAACATCTGGTGGCTATAATTTGTTTTGAACCTCGGTAGTTCCCATATTTCGGAGCTCCTTGTGTTGATTGTTTTATGTTGTGGCGTGAAATTGGAAATGCGTTTCAGGGTGCCGGTGTTTTTTCCAATACTGTTCTTATAACTTCTTATGAATATATTCTCGTAAGTGTTAGGCATTGGTAGCAGAATAATTTTTTTAGAAGAGGACTCGTTGGCGTTAAATAACGAACGTTTAGAATACAACGCATAGCTTTTTTCTGCATTATATGAAGGGTAATAATGTTAGTAAGTGTTGTAGTTCCCCAGAAGAGATGACAGTAGTTTATGTATGATAGAAACAGGAATTTATACAATATAAGCTTAACACTTTCAGCAAGAAAAAACAACTTGCACAGTATTCTAATCACCTGGGACAGTAAACCCACCACCATTTGCATTTGATCATTTCATGATATATGTTGCTCAAGTATGACAATAAAACATTTAAAAGAGGGTACCATTGGCAGAACTAAGTCATTGAGATGTAAGATCGTTGAAGTGTCAATGTTTCGATTTTATGGTCTAAAATGTACGGCTTTCCTTTTATTAACGTTAATTTTCAATGAGTTTGCTGTGCTCCAAGAATATAGTTTTGATAGTACTACGTTGGCTTTATTCATCATATTCTCAGCATAGTTCCCAGTTACAAGAATTGTGGTGCCGTCTACATATATATTTTACTTCATGATGAATGTTCAATAAATATTCATTATATAAATGCAAAAAGCAATGAACCCAAAATGCTTCCCTGTGGTACTCCTGCCACAAGTGGTTGCACATTGTACGTGTAATTATTAATTACCACATTTGCACGCGGTGCTGAAGGTGAGATTTTATTATTTCCGAAAAACTCCTCGGGAGCCATAGTAGTTTAATTTTTCTATAAGTGTGGTATGGTTTATACAGTCAAATGCCAGTAAGCCGAAAAGCTCCTGTACTGCCATAAAAACAATTAAATAAACATACACCGCAAGAAAAACACCTGCAGGAAAAAGAAATTCCCAGAAAATCTACGGAGTGAATGATGATGGATGGCGTGAAGTGTCTGTCCGTCCGTCTGTACGTCTATCCGTGCATCTGTCCATTTGTGCGTTTGTTCGTGCATCCGTCGGCCCATGACGTCTATAAGTGCCTTCGTACGTCAATGCGGGCGTCCATCCGTCGGTCCGTCTGTCTGTCTGCCTGTCTGTCTGTTTGTTTGTCTGTCTAGCGACGAGTACGACCCGCCGCAGCCCTCGACGCACGTTGCTCCTCCAACAATCCGACACGCATGGCGACGATCCAGGAGACCGAGAACGGCACCCATTCCCCGCGCACGCAGGCATAGCGGCCGCAGCAGTGAATCGGAGAGTAGCGATGCAGCGTCATCTAGAATATGCTCACTCTGCTGCAGTTTGCATGTACTCCGGTGATACAGCGCCATCTATTATACTGTTCAGGAGATACTTCTGGTAACGCATGACGCGGGACAAAGTTAGATAAAGAGGAGCTTCGCTCCTAAAAAGTGGAGAAAGCTGAGACGTTTACACAGAAAAAAGAAGTGACAGAGCTCGCGCCGTACCTTTTCATTGCCCGTGCCCAAACGTGTGGTGCTATGCACAAATACTCATAACCGTACTAGTTTTACTGTTACTACTACAAATACTGTTTTCTACTACTACTGCTACTGCTGCTGGGAGGTTGCTTTTCGATATTAGGATTCCGAATAACTACAACAACTATACTTCTACTACTACTACTACTACTACTACTGCTACTACTACTACTACTACCACCACTACTACTACTACTACTACTACTAATAATAATAATAATAATAAGAAGAAGAAGAAGAAGAAGAAAGGGTATGTTTCGATCTGCTTGACATTCTTTACGTGACCTTCCAATTTATCGCTGTCGTGCTCATTGCTTCGACTTTGAGGCAAAGCTGCGACTTTTTTCGCGGTATCGTCAAATGGGGTTGGTCAGTCCGCTGATTCCGCAGTATCTGCATAACTGCTCATATCTCAAACAAATCAAATGTCTTCTCGTAATCTATAGAGGCTATGTATAGACGGTGCTTTATTCCGAGCATTTCATTACCTTATTGATTTTGAAGTAATTTTTAAAAATTCTTGACGTCCACTTTCTTAGACATTAGACGATGTTGGTATTCTACCAAGATTCTGGTACCTGCCCCACCAGACACACTTCGTATACACGGTGGTCAGCTTTTCTACCATAATCTCGCCATCGTTTTTCAACAGGTCCTGTGATCCTTTCCAGCGGCTTTACAGATTTTCATTCTTTCTAGCACTTCCATGACCTTACTGACGGAATGCCTTATTCTTCTTGGCTAATACTGCTTTTTACGTTATCGTCCTGATTGTCTGGGCTGCTGTACCAATCTACATAAAATTCATTCGCTACGTCAACTAACCTATTCATATCGACAATAACTTCACATTCCCTGTAACTTCACATATCTCTGATTTTTGCCCATGAACATTTCTGTCTTTCCAGCTTTAAAGTTTTCCTCCGTTCTTGAGAGCATCCTGGATTGTCTCTATGTTATACCTTCTTCTACCTTAAGCCAATTGATTAACCTTGAGAGCTACGTCAGCTCTATTTTGCTTGCTGCATTAGATAGCTTAATGGTTTGATATTTATTTACGAGGTTTTTCTTTTCCTGGGATAACATGCGAGTGTTCTGTCTAGTAACTGTACCCCAGACTATCGCCGCAATTCATGAATGACATTGAATTGATGAGTAACTCTGGGGGTGAATTGAAAGTCATGTCAGCGGAGCTGAACACAGAAAGTGGAAGACAAAGTCTCAAAACTATATACAGATAAAACTGAAGTAATGCGCAACAGCCTCGGCCGGAAGCAACCATTGCGATATATGCCCATACATATGAAGTTGTAGAGGAATATGTCTGCTTACGACAAGTAGCAAATGCAGAGCCGAATCTTGAAAATTAAATAATACTAAGAATAAACATGAGGTTAAGCACAATCGGCAAGCATTTTCAAGTGAAGAATGCTCGTCTACCATTATTCCTGAAGTAACGGTCTACAAAACCAAGATGAAATAGGTAAAAAAACTTACGCAACAGAAACCTGGAAGTGTGCAAAGAGGGTTTAACCTAAATTCAGGGTGAGAAAGTGACTGATTCAAAGGATAAATATAAGCGTAACCTTGAGAGACAGTAATAGAGCCGATTGGATTAGGGAAAAACAGGGGTTAAGGTTATCATATTAGAAATTAAGAAGAAGAAATGGACATGGGCTGGGCATATTGCATGTAGACAGGACAACTACTAGTGATTAAGAATAAGTGAGTAGATTCCCAGAGAGAGCGAAGGCGTGAGGGATAGACAAAAAGTTAGGAGGAGAGATGAGATGGTGTTTGAGCTACAACGTGGCAGCAGAAAGTACAGGACCTGGTTGATCACAGAGCACGGGAAAGGCCTAAACAAGTTGGTGATAATGAACATGAAGAAGAAACCGTGTTAGCTCAGATGAAAAAGAATTTAGTGACTTTAAGTTCAATTAGGGAGGTATTTAGGTACCCCAAAAATAACTTTTATAAAGCGTAAGTGCATGCTTTCACAAACTTCCGGATGTGCATAATACATTCACCTGGAAAACAATTCGTAGGCAGAAGCCGTTTTCCTTCTCTTTTATGTCAATATATCGATGACAAGCTCATCAACCCTTCGAAAGGCCTGTGCACCTAAGTTAATTTCACATAGCCCTCCAGCATTGGAGGCATTGTAAACATTCAGCATTCCACCTGGTTTGGCACTACCTTAGTGATCTGCCTATTTTTGAGCGATTGGCGAATTCTTGCGAATGTACCATCATGCGATGTTGCGGTATGTGACGTCACATGATGGAGTCATGCGCTCACGGTCAGTTTTATTTTTGATGAGGCATCTAACGCTTCAATGAGTCTAATGTTCGGAAGGTAATAATGAAGGCAGACGGAAAGAGATGTACGAGAGACAGTTTGAAGTGGCATTTGCTGATGTGATTGGATGAATGAACTAACCAATACAAGCCCTTCCAAACGTCTAGAATAACACCGGAAAAATATTTTAGATGCCATCCAGTAAGCAGCTTCTCTCGTGAACGTGTTTGTTAGCCACACCATTCTCTATGAATAGTTCTGAAGGTTCTGATTATGAAAAAAATGAACCTGAAACCACAACCATCGAATCAACTGGTGACGAGAGCTGAATCACACGGTGTGCTAGACTACGAGGACTGTTTCAGTGTGCATTTGCTGTAGCAAATGATGATTGTAGATGATTAAGGCAACTGTTTCAACTGATTGGTATTTTGGCTGCCATATCGGCTTTTGATTGAAGGTTATGAATGCTTCCAATTCGATTTATTACATCATAGTCTGGCGAAAAAGCAACGAACATGATGGACCTAAACGCTGATAGTATACCGGGTAACCTACCAACTTTTAGGAAGAGCAATATCAATGAACAATCAATCGATTAGTAGAATAAACCAGTCCAGAGAAATTATTGTTCTTGAGTGATGGTAACCTTCGACACAAACGACTTTATTGTTCCTTTTGGATTTGGCATTGTATGCACGGTGGCTAGAATAGCAGAAAAATATCAAAATTATGCCACAATGCTGAGCGAGAGCAACGGCTGTGATGCTGCGACTAGTGCTTGACGAGCGAGTCAGAGCAACTGTTTTGTGTTGACGTGTTCACGAGTGCCAAATATGGCTGCTGTTTTAGCTAGTCAATCAATTTCTATCTTTGGCAAACAAACCTGATGGAAACATTTCCAACGTATATTGTCTCGTCATATCGTTACAAATCATACAGCAAAAAAAACCGATTCGGGCAGTTTTTCTTCTATGTGGACTTTTTCGGTCACGCTGCCATAGCTTTGCCTGTGGAGGGGCACAACAAAGTATAACATGACTGCGTATACACAGAATGCGAACGTACACAAAAAGAAAGGCAGGATTTAGACAGAGAGAGCGCTGATTTCCAGCTGATCTTGATTTAGCGGGAGGGCAAAATTATGAATGCACAGAAAACTCTGAAAGCACAAGTCAAATGAGTTGTAGCCCTTGTTAGCGATAGTCCTACAACAGTCAGGTAATCCCGGCCAAGGCGTTATTACATGGCCAGGTTTTAGGGCAATCGCGGACGCTGTAAAATCTGATTTTACGTGTCGTGCTTGTATTGTTTTCTGCACATGCATATTTCGTTCTTCTGCAATGAAAAAAATCAGTGGGAATCGGGTGCTTTTATTGTCTACTAGGTTTTCATTTTTTCCTATGTTTGTGCGCTGTTATTAACATTGTAAGAAGCAAAATCAACAGGCCCAAGTTACTACACTTTAAACAAAAACAACCAGAAAATTGCGTATGAAGCTTGTTCTCGAGCGAATTCTTTTTTTTTTGTGTTAGTACGTGCCGGTCATGCTAAAGTTTTTCTAACGCTTGCAGATAATATGAACGCAAGGACAATAGTAGTAATTGTTCACCCTTCAAGGTTTTCAACGTATATAGTTGTAATAAAGTTGTGGTGCTTATACAAAGCTTTTCAGGTAGTTTTTGAGAATTGTTTCACCATCCAGAGTATTTGTGAGCGATGCAAAAGTATTTATTTATTTCCAAAGACATTTTCCGATCAAATATTATAACAAATATGGCGTTAGATCGCAAGTCAAGCTATTGAATTTCAATTCCAATACCATTCCTCGCTCCTTGCTTAGCTTCGTGCGCACTCGTAAGGACGAGAGAAGAGAAACAGCAATTACAGCCAGCCGCAAATCCTTGTAATCGGATCGTACTTGACTGATTCCATTTTTTTTTGCTAGAATTGATTGATGAAAAAATAAACTCGCCTAATGAAGTCATTTGATGGTTGTTTGGAAAGTTTTGCTCGGACCCTGTAAGGTAAGGTAATGAATAAGGAAGCATATTGTTTCGAGTATACTTGTTTCCTTTTATTGGTGACTGTGGGTAACTCGCTGAAACTAAGTGCTAAAATATGGCACAGACCAAGCTTGATTGCATGCTAGATTTCACGACTGCTGTAAGAATATTTGTTTAAGACTACGCACACACCTTGTGGGTGCTCGTGTGCCAGCTAGAATTAGTGTGGATCCACTGATCTTCGTTGTTTCAAACTATAACAGCCTAGGAGCTTCACTGACGTTCAGAATATTCGACTATTAACGAGTGCACTCACAGCTATTGTATAGTAGTCGCTACAAGCTTGTACAGTGATCGTTATTTAGGCTTCTAAGCACGGTTTTGACGGATAAATAATTTCGTCCTAAACAGTAGGTGTTGTGAGTGAAATGCGTGAGTGCGGTGTGTGTCCAAGTCGGAGCGGTGAAAACAACTAGTACGACGTTATTGTGCTTCTTGCGCAGTCGCGTGGAGCACGTAGACATATAAAATAGAAAAAAAACTCACGCTGAATACCCACTCTTGGTCAATCTCCCAGATTGGGCATGAGCCGTAGATTCAAGGCTGCAAATAAATAAGCAAACAAATGAAAAACAGAACAGAGAGGCGGCCCCGAAAAAAAAAAGAGGAAGAAGAGTCGTGCTGGTGGTTCGAAGAACGTCGTAGTCGTTAGTGGGTAAGAGCCATAAGAAAGGATCAAGCAAGCAAGTGGTGCGGCGTGCAAGCTCATCGGATGCTTGTGCCCGGGCTTCTGAGCATTCCACCTACCTGGCAAAGACCTTCACAGGGCTCTGGGGCAATTCTACACCGAGTTTTTTGCGGAGTCCCCGGCACGGCATGGTTTTTGGGCTCGAGCGCGAGACACTGCCACTGATGACGACGTCCACCGAGAGCGAGAGTGAGACATTGGGCTTAGACCTGAGCTCATTGACTACCACGACTGCGTCTTCTCAACCGTAGTGTTGGTTTGCACAAACCACTGGTAAGCGGAGCTCATCTCCTTGCGCATCAGAACTTTCCTCACTAAGTTAGTGCGTCGACTCACTACGATAGATATAGGTTCCATTTTTGTTAATGACAACTATATCTACTTTCAGTCTGAGTGTCTCAAGTTTACGGTTTGTTGATTTGAGTGTGTTCTTACCGTTTTTCTTTCTTCGTGCAACGATTTTGTTTTGCAGAAAAATCAAATGCTGACCTCCTTCTATTTCTCGAAAATAGCATGCCACAGCTAGCGCGACTGACTTTACTTACCGAGCCGGACATATACGGCTACTGTCTTCTACGCCGCAATAACCAGCGGGCACTACACAGAAGGGTTTCGATCAACACTGATCAGAGAGATAAATGATGCTGGCAATTCTGTGTTCAACTATTTTGACATGTTGGCTTTTTATATAACTCAATGTCAGTTTAAGTACGCTAAATGAAAACGCTAAGAGGACTATAAACTTGAGTTGTTTGCGCGGATAATCAAGGCTGAAAAACAAAATGAAGAAGTCGTGCAGTGTTCTGAAAGCGAGACGCTCTTTTAGTCGAGGCTTTGATCTCCAGAAATCATCGTATATTTTAGAGTTTAGTGGGAATCACCAACAAAAAAGTAAGTAAATCCCACCATGGATATCTTCCACTCCTCTTAATTTTCACTAGTCGCTTGGATTATCGCTACGAGCACCAGTGGTTTCGCCACTCCCCCCCCCCCCCCTTTCAGTTTCCCACTTCGTGCCACGTTATTCCCACTTTATTCCACTTCACTCAACCCCGCTGCACGCAACCAAATTCACTGTTTCATCAACGTACACGAAGCAGAACTGGCTTTTTCGTCCGGCAAGCTTCACAATAGCGCATCGATTTGCTGCAAACTCACCAGCCAAGCGGAGCAAGCAATCGTTGTACTCACACTAACGACACAGACGGACGCAATTACCGAGCTCGCAGGAGGCGCCCGGAAACCAGAACAAAATATATTGCAGCGCACAGACATTAGGATCGTGAATAATATAAAGGAAGTCAGAAAACAAAGAGCAAAAGTAGGGACGAGTGTGTATCGGTTCGTAGATGATAACGACGTAACACGAGCAGTATATAGCCCGAAAACTTCCGTTACTGCAGGAATAGCAACAGGGTGACGAGCAGGGCTAGTAAAACCAGCTGATTACTCATGCACTAGCGAACTCGACAATCACATTATTTTCTAAAAAGGCTGGGATACGAAACGCCTTGCAAAGACATTCACAAAGCAGAAGCAATTGCTGTCATAACAAAGCAGCGTAGGCACTTGTGCACGCCGAGGGAAAATGTGCCTAAATAATGACTTGCGTGCAAAAAATTACACACTATATACCACAGAAAATAATAACCAGCGTTGTATCTAGTGCCTGAGCTTAGAGATGCTGCTGAGTTAACCTCTGATGATTGTTCAATAATAGTTTTATTACTTAATTACACTGATGTGAAACCTAATTCAGGCCCTGCACTTAGAATACCAAGAATTTAACAAAACTTGGACCTATTGAATGATAAAAACAGTAAAGGCTGCTTTATTGTGTAACCTCATGAACACTCAGCTCAAAAGGTCAAAGTAGCAATCCCCTTTGTAACCCATGTCAAGGAAACAAGAACGATTCACGGGAAATTGAGAACCAGAGCTGGAGTGTCTGGGGAGATGGAGCGCCGCCCTGTCGAGCGCGGCCAAGACACTCGCGCTTACAAACAAATACTAACGTGAACCATGCCACCATGAACGTTGATCGGACGAGAAAAAAGAAAGCTTAGAAACCGGCGTTATTGTTGTATGAACAAATGGTGCAACAACAAAATGTTTATAGAGAAGAGAAAAATATTCTAAAGCATGCATAATTGACTCACTCTGGTGTCTGTTTCCACCAATGCGCATAGGTTGGTGCTCTAGAAAATATCACTAGTCTTTCAGTTAATACTTGCCTTAAGAACATTCAATAAAGCCAATGAGAACTTAGGTTGTGTAAGCATCACCCTGTATTTATTCTATTGTAACACGACCATAATGATAACGTCAGAGGTGACATCACAGTACGTTGAGGAATAAAAAAATAAAACTTCAGTACTCGGTGTAGGAGGGTCTATTTTAATAGAATAAATTCGAAAGCAAAAAAAAAAAAAACGCCACCTCACTTTCGAGTAAATACGGTATCATGTCTAACTGTCAAGTCCAAAGCTTTGAGCCGGCTATAAGCGAGAACTGCTAGAAAAACCGTAGAGATATAGGTGTGTTTGAAGTACTGACCAATCAGTGCATGTCAACCATGCACTGATGGAACCGCCACAAAGACAATAACCACAAAGTTGTTCGAAGGCATTTTTAATGTATCAGGCTTAGATGATGGCTGACCGCGAGCTTGCGAATAGTCTGCATATGACGGCGGGTCGACTTCGTTAGAGCATGACTCCTCCGACATGTTTGCATTTCTGCTAACACCGCTAATCTCCGCTTTACACTGGTCTTTCATGAGAAGCTTGCGTTAGAAATATGTTTCACAATTGACCGTGAACTTCAAAAACCTATTTTAAGACGGCGATACGAGCTATTTGTGGGTTGACGCTAGCCGTTGAACGCACGTTAAAAAAACATGCGTAGCGAAACAGCTTCTGTAATATTCAGTGCAGAGTTGCGACAATCAAGTATACATAAATGATATATTCTTACTGAGCCAAATGCTACCTCAACGCTGCCTCAAAAACTACTAACTTTACTTAAAAGCGGGTGCATAACGAGCAACCTGCATACTGCGTCGAGTTCGCAAGCGCTCTTTGAACACATTTACCTGTAAATGTATGCCGCACAATTCTTCGCACTACACCGAAAATTCGGGTTGTTTCTTCCGCGTCATACACAAACTACACATCGGACAGCTTTCGTACTTTCAAAAACACAGTCAGTTTCACGAAGGTATCTGACTACGCAGACGACATCGCTGATAGTGCAGTGGAATATATTCGCTGCCAACGCTGCTCACCCGCTGGGCTCTTACGACGGACATCAGGAGAAGCCGGGGGTAGTGTCGCAAGGCGTTCACTGTACGTTTCAGCACGCTCGACGAGTACTAGAGCACGTTAAAGCATGCCCGCAGTACAACCTCGTGTTGGCTCTGTCCAGGCGGCGCAGTGTGCACCATGGGTCTTTTAGGCGCGACACCTGGTCGGCACTTCCTTCCCATACCAAAGTTCAAGTTACATCTGTCCAAACGAGCCTTTATGAGTAAGAAGTAAAAACTTTGTAATAGAGTTCTTTTAACATGCTTTTTGTACTGCAAACAGGCAACTGCAGTTTTTAGGCACTCATTGGCCACTTAAATAACGCCTTAAAAAGAACGAAGACCACTCGTAGCACATTCACACAATTTTTAGAAGGCATTGCAGATTCTCAAAAAGCTGACAATAATCCAAATGGAAACAAAGGCCAGCATAAGCAGCATGAACAGCATCCTTGGCAGCTCAGTATACGACGCACCCCGGATTACTCGTAATTTACGCTTCGATTTCCAAAACAAATGCTGCTGTACAACTGATAAGTACAGGTCTTTCATGTAAATAGAATAAATTTAAAAAATAGCAGCCCCGAACCTATCAGAGAGATGGGGGCCAACAGAGATTTGCTGGGTAGCGCCAATGCTTTGCTTGATTGCTTTGCTTGCGGAATGAGATTGGTGGTAAGGCTCAAGAAATGCATGCTGGTGAACAAGCTCCTTAATAGGTTTTGTTGACATATTCAAACTGTGCGAAGAAGATAACACGTTAGACGCGTATAATTATCACACACGAAGCGCACTTCTTGCGCTTGCGGCAATAGGCCAGATTGCGAGACTGCCACTTCAAAAGGGCAATAAAGTTGACGTAGGTTACACGGCTTGTTTCTTCTTGGTGAGTGGAAGAGTGGAACCTCTTGATGAGTGGAAGACTACATGCTAGACACGTAGAACAATGATACATGAACCGCACATGTTGTACTTCATGCGAGATCATTCTACATATCCAGCTGTCTTCTTCGCACATACTCAATTTGTATTTATATTGTGGTAAAGCTCTGTTGTGGTGATAATAATAAAGGGTATGCATTAGAACAAATAAAAACGAAACCATAACACAGCGCATATGCTCTTTTCATAAACGACGTTCTCGAAAGTTACCTGAGCTAAGGTATTTATTCAAGTCACTCTTGATTGTGAGACCACTTCCGATCATCCTAATATCGTGTACACCCATTTTTTCCCTCCTATCAGGCAATTTAGCCACATTCCCGCTCGTTGCTACAACACGCACCCTATAAAAGAATGCAAACTAAGATTATCCAAGAAAAGAGGGCTTTTTTGGCCCAGCATGGGGGATTACCTCTCTCATTCTTTGAGTAGATGAAAGTGTATTATACGGCTGGAATTAGGCATCCTAGTACAAAAGAGGATCTCCAAATGTCTTCAGCTACGCTTGGTTGAACAAATGACATTCTTTTTTTAGCTTGCTGTATTATTCTTGCCTTTTTATTACACTCGATAAAACTTTCTTTGGCGCTCACCAGGTGTGGGTGAGCAGAGATTTAGTGGACGTTGCTAGCTTCAAAACTGCTATCTAGGTTTGAAAATTATAAGCGTTAGCCAAGACATCAGTTAGGCACACGTGAAGTTAGACAAAAAGCATTTAAAGTGAGCTTGTTATGACATCTTACGCGCAAGCCTAAGAGTTTAGGTGTAGGAGTATATTAGGTGCACTTGCCGCAGTTTTCAAGCTCTTTTCAAGGAGTGTATTTTTTCAGAATCGGTGCCCCTTGGAGGGTAAGCTGGCATAGGAGGAAGAAAGAGTGACGAAGTGTCATAAAAAAGATAGAAACGTGACTGACTCCCCTGTCATAGGAACCAGTATAACACGAAAGTGAAACGTGTCTCCACAAAATTAGCGCTCTCTGTGTAGTGATACACGACAGCTTGCACAATCTTTACATGTTTTGGCAGCTACAGCACCCTTTGACTTGGATTAACTTACGTTGAGAACTAATGGCACATGTCAACCGCCAAGAATAACGCCCATCATCAAATATTATTGTTGTTCTAGCTCTAGTTTTTATCATATCCCTGCACATAGTCTATCGTAACCTTCTCGCAAGGAGAAAATCAATGAGTTTATCATAAACCATAGTACTAGATATGCACATGCACTTTGTCAATGTGATTCCAATGAATTTGAGCAATGGCTGCGCTGGCGAGTGTAATGGAATTCTACATCAGCCGTCATACGTACAGTATCTCACTGCTCTTTAACACCATGGGAGGAGGAGGTTCGTGAATCAAATTTCTACGCCCTGCTCACAATTGTTCTCAGTCAAGGTACGCCATTCACCCATGGACATAACAGCCTTCCTGCAGTGCGTACGGCGGCAGCTATATTAGCTGGTGCTATCGCACCGTATGCAGTGAAACATCGTGAGTGTACAATTAGGCTGCACTACTCTGAGAATAAGCTGTGATGCGTTAACACGACGCGAAAGTCAAAGAACGCCAAAATGTCTAAAGCGACTCTTCAAACTAGTGCGACTCCTGATTTTCACTGATGTCCAGATGTTTTAATCACGGCGTCCGCGTTAGCATGCCGGCTTATAATACCAGAGCCGATGCTTTAAATGCGTTGTCACTGGATCGTTCTTTATCGGCACTGGTAAGTGCAATGCCTCATTACTTAACATCTGTGGTCCCAGAATTACCTTATTAGGGGTGGTAAAAATTGATGAATGAATAATCAATGAAAGGGCCTGGTTAACTGATTATATCAATATTACTTTCCGCCTTTAAAGAAATTGGTTAAAACTTTTCGAACAATTGATTATGACAGCCACTGGCCCATTCCCAAACCAAGTCCGATGACCGGTGTGCATGAGTACGAGGCGAGTTATGCCGGGTCACAGATGTACACAGATAAGTTCCGCTTGCGATATTTTCGTTATACAGAGAAGCTATGGGAGGCATAATGGTGAAAATCGTGCCGAGAAATGTTCATCGAAATCACTATGAGAACCATAGTAATTAAAAAAAAACTGTCCTTAAAACTGTCGCCTAAAAGATAAACTGTCCTTAAAAGATAAACTTTGTTTTCTTTGTCAACGCTGCCAAATAAACCAAGGATAACAAGTTTGCATAATCAGTTGTCGACGTGCGTGGAAAGCTATTGAGTGCAGTGTCCATTTCACAAACAACGCTGAGGTGGCGAAAGGGACTACGACATCTGTGGTCATACATGTCAAAATACCCACGACTATTTATTCCAACACACGTATGGTGGTTCGGTTTCTTTTTGAGCTGTACTAATAACAGAACATGCAGTGATGTTCCGAAATCCTTTCCAAACACCACGATCAATGAAAAGAGAGACCATCACGTGGTCTGGTTGCCGGCTTACGTCGATGGAGCCATTGATGTGGCTGGGTGTAATCCCAATGAGCGGGCTCACTGTCTGCTGGCTGATTTCACGCACCCCGCTTTTTCACAAGACTCAGCTCTCCTGGCTTGTACCCCTACGAAATCTCTGTCCTGGTTTGTACCTCTGCTGAATTAGTATCCACTTCTACGATATTACCTCGCATTGTAGATTAAGCAGCACAACCTTCCCTTCTCTAAGTCTGAAGTTGAATAGGGCACAGTCAGTCCCATTCAGATTATTGTAGACACGAGCGTACACCAACCCCAAAGAAATTAACTGTGTTGGTCGTATTCACCCTTACTTTCCCAAAGTCCTCTTCTAAATGCGAGCACAAGTCCTGTTTTCCGGAACAATATGTTCTGGCTTTGGGAATTCAATGTGGGCTTCAGTCTGTACAATTAGATGAAGTTAGACAAAGTTCTTCGCAGTTCGGACATCGCTCTACAACTACAGGCTGTACAAAGTACCCGGCCGTCACTGAGAGTCACCGCATTACAGTCCCATATTGGGGGAAATCACGGACTCTATGGGAAACCTTTGCGCTCTCCTAATCATTTTTCTCAGACTACTAAACAAATTTACTGTCATGTAACCTACAATTTTTTCACTAAAGTGCATATATATACACTAGTATCACGAACCCAACGTTTTCTGTAGTTCTATGCCGTGGAGGTAGAAATGAACTTGTCCTGGCTTGTGTCACTTGCGGTGTGCAAGTGACACAGGCCAGGCCCTCCCCAAGACTGGAACTATGAGCAGAAGTTGGCCCCACCTCGACGAGGTAGAAATGCATTTGCCGACTGGCATCCGCTCATAGCTTACTGCATTTGCCTGCTTAGGCCTATTTTCTTCTAACGTGCACAGCTTCTCTTGTCATGTTACAATAGCGAGCATTTGCAAGAAGAGATCGGAGTGAACTTTGTTACCAGAGGATTGAGATAAATGTTGTCATTCATACTCAAAGCCTATGACGGCAACTCTTAAGATATCAGCTGCTCAAGCCAACTCCATTATTGTGCGCAGTCTAGTGTATAGGTTAGAATTTTCTTCGTCAATTTTTTCTATATCTCTATGTAGGTCATGTTTTTTTCAAGACAATCTGCATATTGAGATGAAATAATGTTCATTGTATATCTCTATCTCCTGTCTGTGATTTATGTATTTTAATATTGCTTGGATCCACGTTCGAATTGTACTGAGCATCCTGATGTTGCTGACATGTTTTCTTTCACTGTATCTTGCTTATTAATAGTGAAGTGCAAAGATAAAAGAGTCATCCTCCAAACAAAAGTGACTCTGAATGCAATTACAATGTTGAAAACATCTTTTTGAAGGCACCGATGCACTTTTTCAGGTAAGGTATTAGTAATTCGCTACGTATAATCTCTAAAAACATAGGGAGCGAGAATGGAGAAACGGGCTCCACTTCTTCGGCGCAGTGAATTTCTCCTTTTCGGGCGCCTTACCCGTCACGCCCTCTCGCGGCAAGGAGCAAAGGAGCAACGTTTCTCCTTCAGTGTTCAAGTTTCTCTTCAACCACGGGGTCATGCGCGCCCGCATGCGAACGCCGAGTCTAGCCGGCTGCGGCAAGTCGCGTGCGATTAAGTTACCTTTGATGGATGCAAGCACTGCCGGAGTGACGTTTACACTTTTGTTTTATTGGTGTAGAGTAAAATCATTCTTTTTTATATATCGCCAGGCACTCGCATGACACTCTCCACACTCCGTGTGTGTCTTGTGTTCTCTCATACTACCAATTTGTCACGAATACAAGGAGCTCTGCCTTGCGGTATCAAATACATTAGTCTGTACACAAATACTGGATTTTTTGGTGTCGACATAATATGTAACCACACGAGTTTTCAGTTTCGCACGGCACCAATAGCACTAATCAATTCAACGAGGTGCATAAAAAGCATCATAGTTAATTTTTCATTATTCTAGGAAACGTGATACCACTGTATAGTTCATGCGTGAAAGCACAATCATATACAATTGCTGGAGCTATACGTGCCGTTACCACCATATGATTATCAGGTACGCCGTGAAGGGGGTCTCCGGAATGGAGGGAACCCTCTGAAGTTTTTTTTATATGAATCCAAACATGAGCACATGGGTGTTTTTTGCATCCCCCCCATCAAAATACGGCCGCCGTGGCTGGTAGTTGAACCTGCGCCCTATAGCATAGTCACACGACAGCCAATGAGGCTATGCTACCATGGCAGGGAAAAGCACAAAGGGAAACGGGCTGCAAATTTTCATATTTATTTGCCAGACTAGGTTACAATCATCAGAAACGTTTTAAACATCATCATAACTACCCTTTGCTGAAAAGTAAGCCAATGGCTTGAGTCAAATACACCAAATTCTCAATCGCAAGTGATTTGAATTGCCCATACCAGCACTGAGAGTCAATACGGAATTATTCACGCGAGCGGTATACCTCTTTCGTCCACATGATTCTCCTTTGTCTTGTGAAACTCAGCACAAAATTCACTCCTAGTAACAGCTGTGTACAGAAGGTAAGTACTAACGCTTTCGCTCACCTTTGTGAAAAAGTATTTCAAATGCAGAGTAATAGTAAACACCACAGCCACACGCTAACAGCACAGTTGTGGCACGCACAATGACCACAAGTTGACTCGTGAGGCAAATCTCGAGACGCATCTGAAGCAGAGAAGTATGTAGGCACAACATGCTATAATTTTATAGTAAATTCGCGCACTGTAGCGCTAGTTCCTCCATTCAAGTAATTGAGCTGCCGCGATGCCAACAGTCACGCCAAAGCTCACGAAAGAAAACCGTCGTGTGCGAGGTCATCTCTTACTTCGATGGTACGTACTGCATTCTAACGTACGTATACATCATTTAGATGGTCGTTACCGCTTCAAAAACATTGCCTTGAAGGGCTAGCGGTGTACTGTATCCATGGCTAACGGTCACACTTGTTGTAAGCACGTGAAAAGAATATGAGCTAACGTTAACAACAAACACATTGACGAAGTCGATGTGATGAAGGCGACGAAGAAGACGAAGTCTTGAATGCATGCTGCACTTTCTCTGAACAAGTTGTGGAAGAACAAAAAAAGACCTCCTAAATGGCTAGTGCGCGGCAAGCGTTTGCTTTCTCCGAGGCTTACAAAATATCTGTGGCAGTGGTCGAGAGATGGCACAGCCTTCGGAATGCCATAGGAAATCCAAGCATTGCTGGGGTTAATTGTTCTCGCCTAAAACCTATAAGCTTTAGTAATTATTCCGTTCATCATTGTGCAACCATTGATAAACTTCTGATTGTCTAAGAATCAGATAGAAAATATTTTGTGTGTCAAATGTTGTGGTAAGGCCACGAAACGTAAAAAAAGTTGACCGAAGCTTGCCTTTCACTTGTGCCACTATTGTCAGTCGAAATTCCTTGATATATGAGCTTGTGCGTTTTGGAAGTGAAGTGTGAGTAAACGTTGATGAATTGACGCTCCAACGATCTGCTAGAGAGCCTGTGGGTGTGTTAACATGTGTCGTCACAGGCAACTTTTATTTTTCAGTATCGTTCAGTCCCTTCGAGTGGCGCCAGCTACCGCCTACATCATGGCTGTGGCGCTCTCACACCTCCAGATACTTATAAAACGTTTAATTTATATCTATCAAAACTGCACTGCTGAGCCGAAATTGTATCGCTGCGGTCGAGTCTACGGTTTGAAGGCACATCTCATGACCTGCGGCCCCGTAACATCGTGGATAATGTCACAACACTATGAGAATTTGTGAGAAATAAATACCGCAAGCCTAGCAGGCGCTCACCGTGTGAGAACTCCGTAGTATTCATGTCTTTCATTGTGAATGTCGTCTTGCTGGAGGAACGAAACTTACTAGCTCCATAGTTCTGTTTTGCGATGTTTTCATCACCACAGGTTCGTCTGCTTGTTCTTATATTCATTTCGTTCAATATCATGCTTAGCGAGATCGTTTTTTTTTTGTAATTGTCAGTGCCCTGTACTCCTTATCAGTGGAGAATTTATGCACCCGCTACGCCTACTCGCTTCACTAACCCGGAGCAGCCATCTTGATTCTCATGGTGAGAAACACGTATCCCTGCGGCAAAAAGAGCAACGTTTCTCTATTGAAACACGAACTTTGGGAACATCGCCATTCCCCCTAAATGGAGAGAACGTTACTCAATCCTTTTCAGAGTGTAGCCAATAGCTCTTGTGGCACTTATCGCTATCATCGTCACTCTTCCATTGCACAAGCCATTCTGACGTTTCAGAACGATCAACTGGTGGTAATTCATATTTGTTTAAGAAGCTACGTATCTTTCGCATGACCCCTTCTTCATCTCGGTGTTTTTAGCACCTTGGCTTCATTGAATCAAAGGTAAAAGGCGGTGCGTCAACGCTCATCAGGGAAGTTTGCTGCTTTCTGTGCATTTCAGAAGAGCAACGCATTGTCTAGTTGCTTATTTTCTTTGCGTTCGTTTTCAGTTCCTTGCTATTTCATTGCGTTTCATGAACCAAACTCAGCTTTCCTTGTCTTTTACCAGCTAGCGAGTTAGTTCGCTTGCTGAGTTCTTGGTAAACTTTTGAGTATTTCAGTTAGCCTTCAGGTGCGCAAATAGATAATTAGTGGTCTCGACGGAGGCGAAATGATAAGGGCTTTCGTACTGTGCGTTGTCAATGCACATAATACAGCAGCAGATGGTCGCAATTTCCGGAGCCCCTTTCGCCGGCATCTTGAAATGATATGGTTGTAAAGAGACATAAAACCCTAATTATTATTGTTCAATTTTGAAGTTCTAGTTTTTTTACACTATACAGCAGTCCAAGAGTTCACACACTGTAATATGCGTTATATATTTCTCACTGACTCCTGTTGGCAAAACATTTCATTCCTTCGCAAGTAAAATATTTTTATTCACCAATGAAAAAGAGAAAAAAATGCATCAGAAGGCCGAAAGATTGGCCTCCACTCGTACAATTCGGCCTGCTACACAGTTATTCCGGCGAGTGATGAAAAGTGGCCGTGGTCGAAAGAAATGATCGGTATATATTTGTGTAAAAAGTCATCTTTATAACTTTAAAGCCAGTCTTCCTGCGCTGAAGCTAGCCCAATTTCTACCTGTTGAGATATTCCACAAACAACGTATTCCAGTGCAGTTTGCTAGCACTTCGACGCGGAAAATGTAGACTGAGAAGCTCTCCTCACATAAACACGCACAATAAATAAAGCGCAGCACAAGACCTTGCCTCCACATGAAGCACGACAGGCCCCGCCGTCAGTTAAGCGAATATGTAGCTCGAGGAAAAGCAGTCGCGGATTATGAAACGCTTCAGCAGACCCTAGAAAAATGTTACCTTTAGCTAACGCTTGCATTCTCACGTCAGACCACCGAGAGTTTTCCCTCTTCTGCACAAGCGTGTAAGCAGGACCATCGCGAAACGCTATATGATTTAATGCCTGACCGTACAGCACGATTGGTCTCAGCTCAGACTCTACGGTCAGTGGTTTCTGCGGTCGTGGTGGTTTAAAGTTAACCTGTAGGTTGCGGTATTTAATTCTTGTCATGGCGGCCGCTTTCTCGATAGACTTTAGAACGCCTAATGCCCATGTACGTAGATTTATGTGCACGTTGAAGAACCGCAGATGGTCGATGTTTGTGGAGCCCTCCACTACTGCGCCGCTCCTCATAAACATATGGTGGTTTTAAGAAGGAAAACACCCAATAATAATAATAATAATAATAATAATAATAATAATAATAATAATAATAATAATAATAATAATAATAATAATAATAATAATAATAATAATAATAACAATAATAATAATAATAATAATAATAATAATAATAATAATAATAATAATAATAATAATAATAATATAATTATAATATTAATAATAATAATAATAATAATAATAATAATAATAATAATAATAATAATAATAATAATAATAATAATAATAATAATAATAATAATAATGTAATGACCTTGTGGTTGTTTCTGGTCACTTTAAGTAAAGTATATTATTATTTTTTGACAATTCTTATTATTTATTATATTATTGTTGCTAGGTGAAAATAACAGAATACAGGACGACTGTGCGACGAGGAAAAATGAGGTCTGTATTAGCAAAACAAAAGAGCAGCCGCTTCGACTTCTTCTTCCTCGGAGGAACCGTGGGTGCTCTCCACGCTCATCACTTCGTCGTCCCCTGTCTTCTTGCCCGGCCTTTAGCCGTGACATTAGCCTCCCATTCAAGAAAGCATCGTCCCGGTGCTTAATAATCAAAGCTGTTTGTACTCGTTGGAAACGCATGACTTATATCGGAGAAATAAGGCTTCATGCGTACCACGTGCACAACTTCTGGAGCATACCTTCAACGCCTTGAGTGCGCAGTATTAGGAACAACCTCACAATGTCACTGAGGGGTCGCAGAACTTTATAGGGACCGAAGTACCGTCTTTCTGAGAGGCCACGGCGCCGAATAGGTGTCCATATTCAAACTTTCTCTCCTGGCTCGTAGGAGACTGGTCGGTGACAAAGGTTGTACCGTCTTGAATCGTAGTACTGCTGGCGACTAATACGTAGGCGTGCAAGTTGTCGGGCTTCTTCGGTGAGCTGAGTGATATAATCAGCATCCATTTCAGCGTCTTCGCACTCGTGCGGCAGCATAGCATCCAGCATAGCATCACTTCGTCATCCTCTGTCTTCTTGCCCGGCCTTTATCCGTGACAGTATAGCATTATTATTATTTATTATTGATAATATAAATATTATAACTTTCATTATACGCACCACTAAAAATATGCGCGTCGCGCTGAGTTAAGGCAACGACGAGGTAAAATATGTGAAGTACACTTGCGCAGCTGTGAATTTTTTAACTCGGCAAAAAATATGGCCCGAATCTGCATGACACACTGCGAATGTCAACGAAAAACGATAGACTTTCGTCTGGAGAGAGTGAACAAAACATTTATTTGATGTTCTGTGCAGAAAAATCAGTGAATGATATTCTGCAGGTGCAGCGCTAGAGCGCCTCGAGCATGTAACGGAGGTGAACAAGCGCCTCTAGGCTCGATAAACACAAGCGCCATCTGGAAGTTATCTTCGAAAGCGAAAGCGTGCGCGCCCGCGGAGAACCAAGCGCGCCAGTCTCGGAGGTGATAAGGTGTAGAACGCAAAGCGACCGGCAGTCCTCGTATAGCAAAGCGCTGGAAACACTTACCTTAATATGTCCTCGTATAGCAAAGCGCTGGAAACACTTACCTTTTTGAGCATCGCGTTGCACTGTCAGCGCAGCGCAATAAATGCTACAATCCTTATAATTATTTCTGTGTGCCTTTTCTAGTTTAAAGGCAGACATACAGAGCATAGACGTGTTGTTATGGCGCCTCAGATATGCGCAATATTTGCTTTTCAATTGACAATCGCACAACTATGAATGCTAAAGCTTGAGCAATACTGGTGGGCACTGCAGATGGGTTTGGCCGTTTGATGCCGTTTGAGGTAACGTTAAGGGCAGAAAAACAGACAAATGTACAGACAAACAGACCGAAAATTTTCCGTCCAAGTTCCCCAAGAAAGACTATCGTCTTTAAAAAAGCCATATCACTCTACTTTCCACATATAATATCACGAGGTCTGTCCGTTGCTGTGAAAGTTTGCATTAAAGTCTGACGGAAAAGAGGAGATCACGTCAATCCGCAATAATAGTATTGTTGAGGTCATCCGCATCATTTAACAGACAAACGGAGAAAAGGTGCTATTGCGGTGTGCGAGCGTCTCATTTACTTCCTCTTGCTACTCATATTGACACGTTCCTTTCTTCAAGTTTTGTTATCACCCCGTTACACTACGTGCAGCGCAAACCGAGCCTACGATATTCGCAGTGTCTTGCTGTAATACGATTTTCCCTTTATGTGGCCACTAGTTAGGCCCCAATAAACAGCTTATTATCCGACCTTCTGTATGCTCCATTTCGTCCACGTCACGAACCCGTGATACCTGGTGGAGGTGCTGCCCCTTCAATGTACCGGACGCCCCCGTCAGACCATGAAGCCAGCGCCTGTCATGAAGACATCGACGGCAACCCCGGGCGGCGAAGAAGCCGTGGGCAACATGGTCTGCTGCCGGAGTTCGGGCCTCTACTTGAGAAGACCTGGCAGACCCAGACCCTGACCACGGCCAGAGCAACGATGACAGACCCTATGCCGCCTGCACCGATGGTGCTACAACCAAGGAGCGGCTGACCTTCCAGGGTTCAGCACTTGAAGGCCAAAAAAGTTGGCTGGAGGCATACGACTGTGTGCACATTTTCAATGCCTGTACCAGCAAAGATAAGCTTCGTCATGCGTACTTCGCCTTACAATATGCCCCTCTCACATGAATCGAGAACCAGGAGCAAACCCTGACATCATGAGACACATTCCGCACAAAGTTCCTCGCTACATTCACGAGCGTCATACAAAAGAAGAGGGCTCAAGCATTGTTTGAAACGCATTCTGAGCTTCCGAATGAAATTATGACGCTCTTCGTGGAAGAGATAATCAAACTCTTCCGGCACGTGGACCGCGATAATCCTGAAGACAAAAAGCTCGCTTCGTCATGCGAGGAGTAAAGCAGGAGCTGTTCGCGGGTCTTATGTGAAACCAACCGTGAAGGTATTTTGAATGGTGTGCACGATACCTCATAATTATATTCCAGCAATCGCTTGACTCCGGACGGGTCCCACGAATTCGTAAGATCGCTAATGTTGTTCCTATTTTCAAATCGGGTAAGAAGGAAATTATTTCTAACTGCAGACCAATTCCTTATTATCCACGTGCTGCAACCTACTCGAGCACATCATTCACAAGCACATTATTCAATACCTAACTGACAACAGTATCCTTTCAGAGCATCAGCATGGTTTCCGCCGTGATTTTTCGACTGTCACACAATTGATCGAATTTACACATGTCATCACCTCATCACTCAAAAACCACGAACAAGTCGATGCCATTTTTATTGATTACTGCAAAGCTTTTGACAAGGTATGTCATAAAAAACTTCTGCTCAAACTTCCTAACCTTCTTACAGGCCCAAATACTGACAAAGTACTTGATTGGATTACAGATTATTTGTACCTGAGGAGTCAGTTTGTTCGCTACAACCATGAACATTCGTCACAGGCTCATATATCCTCAGGTGTTCCACAAGGCTCTGTCTTGGAACCCCTTTTATTCATAACTTACAATAATGATGCCACTCAGGCTGACAGTGACTCCAGTTAGGCTTCGCCTATACGCCGATGACTGTGTATTGTATTCCAATGTACGTAGCGTCAAGACCAAGTTTTGTTGAAAGATGTGTTTTCTTCCTTTTGCGAATGGAGTAGAACTTGACAAATGGAGCTTAATTTTCAGAAAACTGTGAGAATAACTAAAATAAAAAGGAGCCATTGCAATTTAGATATGGCGACTACAATCACACACTGGAAAAAGTTCAGGAATTTAAGTATCTTGGTTTTGTAGGAGACCACCAGGTGGCGCCGAGGAGTGCACAGGCGTTCACATCGGCTCCGTCAATCATCGTACCTAGCAGTGGTTAAAATCATGTGAACACCAGTGAAACAACGGGAATTGTGCAGGAAGACGTCAGGTACACGCTGACACTAACTTTTTGGACAAGCGATCCCGGTTTCTTCTGAGAAGTGAAGACCTTCGGCAGAGCATGCCAACCCGCCACGCTAAGCCTCGCGGCGCAGCGGAACGCGGAGTCCTGGCAGTCAGCTCTCGGCCCACGCGTCGCGCTGCACCTGCCCTAACCCCAACGGACAACGACCCGGAACTAGTCCAGGCACTTATGGACATGGATGACCAAAACATCAAAACCCAAGTGAGCTCTGCGGTGGGCGCCAACGAAGATTTCCTTTCACCTGATGAGGTGCTACAAGAGGAATCTACTAGCGACGCCGAGAACAAGGAAAAAGACTCTGCGGAGGAACGCGACGACGAAGCCAAAAATGGTCAACGGCAGGTAGCAATGTCATTGCGACAGCGAAAACGCATTAGGAAACAAGAACGCGCAGCGAGTGATGACAGCGTTGCTCGAGGCGTAACAGAGAGCAACAGCTCCGGCGCTAGAACGCTTGCAGAAGAGCGACGCGGAAGAGCATTTGAAAGGGGCCGACGACGAACGCGCGCGGCGCCGCTGCCTAAAAACGATATGAAGATTATCATGCGGCCCAGACCAGGGTTAGTTGTGGAAGAACTCAAAGCTTACCAGGTTGCGCGAGCGATAAAACATGCGAGCGGTGACCCGGAGGCCTGTAACAGCCACAAATTTCTGCTTCACCTTCGCAACGGATGAAACATAATTATTGCAAGGACTCCGTACGAAGATGTAGCAGAAAGATCTTGAAGATAAAGACGCTGGAGCTCAATGGCACTAACTATCTCGTAAACACCTACATATCCACTCCTGCTGGATACTTGACAGGAGTGGTACACGGATTAGAACGCGAAACGCCAGAAGCTGAACTCCTGAGCGATCTCCGAGTGCGCACTCAAGTGTGACAATTGTTCAAGCCCACATGCTCGGACAGTCACAAACTGCGGTGATGACGTTCGATGAACCAATACTGCCACATTTCGTGTATTATTAAGGTGGCGAAATGCCGCACGTGCCTTGTCAACCCACACGGTAGTACTGTAAACTCTGCAAGAGCCAAGACATTGGACGGATGTTTGTCCCACACCAATAACAAAGGCGTGCTGCAACTGTTACCTAAGGGACCCACCTGAAGACCACACTTGCGATCCGGAATGTGCCCTGTGCGGCGGACGCCATCCCACAGCGGCATCGAAGTGCACGAAAAAAATGGCAGCATATCCACGGAGTGAATGATGGAGAGTGGGGCGGAGAATTCGTCCTTCCATTCGTTCTTGTTTCCGTCCGTCCATGAGTCCGTCAGTGTGACCATCCATGCGTCCATCAGCCTGTCCGTGCGTGCGTCTGTTCATGCGTCCATCCCTGCGTTCGTCCATGCAGCCGCCCCTGCGTCCGTTCATGCGTCCATCCATGCATCTGTCTATGTGTCCGTTCGTCCATCTATTCAACAGTCCAAGTACCAACATCTCGCATCTTTTCATCATATATTCCCCATATAAAAGCACCGCCATCCAGCGGACATTCCAAGAACTAAACGAGAGGTGGCACACGCACACTTTCTTACGGCTTGTGCTTCGGGTCCACTTCCCACCTTTAACCAGCTCGAGTTCATGGTATATACTAGTTCACTGTATTCATGGCACTGCGGCCAAACGCTCGCTAAACCTTTCGAAAACCAAGGAGGTTACGCCCAGCGAGTATGACGTAGCAAACTTTTTCAGTCAGATAGTGCTCATTGTACATGCCAATTGCTGCTACTGGGAAATGCGAGGCGGAAAATTCGGCTTTTACTTTCTTACGGCTTGCGC
Source organism: Rhipicephalus microplus (assembly GCF_043290135.1). Classification (NCBI taxonomy): domain Eukaryota; kingdom Metazoa; phylum Arthropoda; class Arachnida; order Ixodida; family Ixodidae; genus Rhipicephalus; species Rhipicephalus microplus. The sequence continues at coordinate 161,642,473 of NC_134703.1, forward strand.
TTCGTGTCTACTTCCCATTTTTAACCACCTCGAGTTCATTCATGGTATATACAAGTTCATTGTATTCATGGCACTGCGGCTCAACGCTCACTAAACCTTTCTAAAGCTAAGGAGGTTACATCCAGCGAGTATAACGTAGCAACCCTTTTTTGTCAGATAGTGCTCAGTGTACATGCCAATGGCTGCTAATGGGGATCGCAGCCTGCGCGTTAACTAAAAGCCGAATGCTCCTGTCTCCCATTCCCCATTAGCAGCCATTGACATATACATTGAGCACTACTTTTTATTGTTCAACAACGCACAGAAGAAGTCTCTCATCGGCACCATCTTGGAGGTCAAAATGTTATACTTGTTACATACTACGGGGAACGAACGGGTGCTCCTATAAGGAGCTTCACCCCTAAAAACTCAAACGCGTCCCTCAAAAAAGCCGGTCACTGCTGTCGCACCAACACAGCACACCACAAACCGCTGGCATACTCAAGAGACGCTGGTGCAGCACCGACCGCGAGGACTCTGCACCGCGAGGCGGAGCCCGTTCCAGTTCCCGATCCAGGTCTCGATCTACATCCCGATCCAGGTCCGGCTCTCGAGACTTCTCCAACTCCAGGAATGGTGGCCACAAGCGGGCCCAAGCAAAGCAACAACAGCACAAGGGCAAGAAGGCACAGAAAAAGGAAGCAAAGAACCAGGTGAGCTGGGCAGCAAAATCCTCCCTACACTTACACCGAACACCACAACTCACGCGCTTAGAACGTGAGTTAGAGATAATGCGGGTGAGAATAGGTGACCTAGAACGTGAAAATAGGGAACTAAAAAAGCAACAAACACACCACCCGCAACGAAACTCTATACCCGCCCAGAGTGGCCAGAAATTGCAGACGCAACCGAATGCAGGAGGCGACTCAATGATTACGTCGTCGATGCTGAAAGAAACAATAAAGGAAGTTATACCGACAGTTATAGAGCAAGTAATGATAAATGTAGATAGAAAGCTCGAGATTCTGGACAAGAAAATCCAGGCACAACACGTCGAACTCACGAAAGCCGTGCGAAAGCATGCCCCAGGCATCAACATCAGAGAAAAAGCTGAGAAAATATACAACAGGCCCGGATGGTCGGTCATGAACCAGGAGACGCATAATGGCTAATCATCAAACGCAGTGGTCAGAAAATTACAAAATATGGCAGTGTAAGTGCCGTGGTTTCCGGCGGAAAAGAGGGCAACTGTTGCAGCTGGTGGCGTCGTAACAAAAGCCCCCTGCTGTCATAGCAGTCCAGGAACCCGGAACACAACAAAAATTATGGGGCTACGAAACTTATAGTACCAGGACGCAGAACAGAAAGTTGCTACATTAGTCGATAACTCAATTACGGCAATATGTCATCAGGCCATTCAAGATGCGGATATTCCGCATATCATAACAGAAATAACCTACAAAGGAAGCCATGGAAAGAGCGCCTTCCTACTTAATGTCTATAGTCCCGCTGACAAAAGAGAGCAACGTTCGACATGCTCTTTCAAGAGACAGCAAAACTGGCGAAAGGGAATCCATTAATCATATTTGGGGACTTCAATGCCAGGCATGCAAGCTGGGGATATAAGATGCAAGACACCAAAGGCAAGAATATTGCAAGACAAATAGAGAAACAGGAAATGACTCTGTTAACTGACCCTGCAATACCAATGAGGATAGGCAACAGCGTATCCATGTACACATGTTCGGACTTGACGATAGTACAAAACTGCCACATCGTTGACTGGTACAACACCCTTGAAAAACTGGGCAGTGATCATTACATACTAAGCACCACAATCCGCAACAGCCGAATCCACAAACACATCGGCACAGCCAAAAAAAACAGACTGGAATGCATATAGAAAAGCGCTAAAAGCGCACGTGACTGCCACAGACGACTTGGACGAGTGGTGCAAAGTAATTCGAAATGAAAAGCAAATGCACACCAAAACCGTCGCCAGAACAGATGATACCCCTGAAGTAGACGCTCATCTTCTCCACCTGTGGGAAGCAAGAAAAAACCTCACTAATAGATGGAAAAGGCAAAAGCGAAATAAGAAACGCAAAGCAAAAATTGAAGAAATAACGCAGCAAGCCGAACAGTACGCTAATCAACTCGCGACAGCCAACTGGGAACAATTTTGCGATGCACTAAATAGAAACCCTACGAACAGCGAAGACATGGAATATCCTAAGAGCCATGATTGAGCCTCTGAAAACTAAACGCGAAAGACAAAAATCTCTACAAAAATTATTGCACACATATCCAGGCACACGAGATGACCTCCTTCAAGACATCTATATTAGGTGTTTCGGCGCCCGAGCCATCACAGCCCCTTACCAGGCTAAATACACTGGGCTCCCAAACTCAGAACTGGATGCACCTTTCACGCTTGCCAGGTCAGAGCGGCAATCGTCAGCATGAAACGCAACACAGCGCCTGGGGCGGATCAAATCACCAATGCCATGATTCGCAACATGAATGACGAAGCCATAACAGCGCTTCTAAACTTCATTAACAAACACTGGGTGAATGGCACTATACCTCAGCAATAGAAGCATGCTGTAATAATTATGATACCCAAACCAGGAAAGAAATTGGCAATAGAAAAGCTCAGGCCAATCTCTCTTACCTCATGCTTAGGCAAAGTGTTTGAGAGATTAAAAAAATACCAGACTTCAACGGCACCTTGAACAAAATATCTTGTTGCCAAACACCATGTTTGGTTTCCGCTCGAACCTTTCGACACAGGACATCCTTTTGCATTTAAAGGAAGAAGTACTAAGAAATGTTCCAAAAGCAGGAGAAAACATTGTCATGGCCATCGACAAAATAGGCGCTTTCGACAACGTAAGCTATAAGGCCATATTAGATAGACTAGCAGCGACAAACTGCGGCCAAAGGACGTACAAATATGTACAAAACTACCCTACTAAAGGAACCGCTGTTATCAGATTAGGAAAAGACGAATCCAATGTCTTCCACCCACCGAGCAAAGGTACACCACAAGGCGCTGTGATCTCGCCTACGCTTTTCAACATAGCCTTGATTGGTCTAGCCAAAAACTGGAAGGTATTCCCGACATCCGACACTCCTTCTATGCGGATGACATCACTATATGGACAACCAAGGGTAGCTTGGCAGAAAAAGAAGAGAGGCTTCAACTGGCAGCTAAAACCATTGAAGATTACACTAAAGAAAGGAGATTTCAGTGCTCAGCAGACAAATCAGAACTCATTCGGCTCTCCAAGAGTAGAAAACAAAGGACAAACCCGAGCCCCCGCCTTGAGGTCAAGCTAGACGGCAATATTATTCCAGAGAAAATAACCGTTCGAATCTTAGGGATGTGGTTACAGCCGAATGAGCGATGTCTTCACACAATGAATATGCTTGAACGAACAGCTCAACAAATTGTTCGTATGAGAGTTCGAATAACGAAAAATTGTGCTGGACTGAAAGAACAAGACGTGCTTCGTTTGGTAAAGAGCTTAGTCATCAGCAGACTAACATACTCGCTACCCTACCACAACAAGAATAGAGAGGAGAGAGAAAAAGCAGGCAAAATAATAAGGATGTCGTAAAAAGCGGCTCTGTGACTACCACAAAGCACTTCAACTGCGAAACTATTAGCGCTCGGACTTCACAATATATTTGATGAGTTGGCTGAGGCACAAGTAACCACCCAGATTAACCGCCTGCTACAGACGCCAACCGGCAGAAAACTTCTTCAGAGGATCGGCCTCGGTGAACAAGTACAGGCACATAGAATAGCTAAGGAATTGTCGTGCTCAGTCAGAGCCTGGTACAAAATATGCCCCCTACCGAAGAACATGGACCCAGTTTTACATGCTGGAAGACGTAAAGCAAAAGCGCTTACATAGATAAAAAGACAAAATATTTAAATACGGCGAGATTTACTGACGCTGCACCATATCAGGCAAATGCAAAGAATATGGTGGCCATGGTCACAGGCCGAAAAAGAAACGTCACAAGTTGTGCCTCCATAACCCAAGCCTCTATCACAGAAGCGGAGGAGATAGCAATCGCGCTGGCAATCAAGGAGTGCAGAGAGCGAAAAGCCTCAATGACAATAATCACAGATTTGAAGGCTGCATTAAGAAATTACGAAAAATGTAGAATATGTATGAAGGCCTTCCAAATTCTAACCAAAGCTCATAAAGACTTTCCAACTGAATACACCCAAACCATTAACTGGGCGCCAGGGCACAAGGGCGTCACCGAGAACCAGTTTGCGGATGAGGCGGCTCGAGGCTTCACAAATTACCGAGCTTCCTTGCACACTGCAATAGAGGATCCAACGCCCCTAGACCCTAACTTTGGTACAATTCTTCAGTATTACAGGGACAATAGAAAAGTGTATCCAGCACCGCATAAGAAACTCTCAGCAATGGAATCGGTGGCATTACGCAGAATCCAAACAAACACATACACGAACTTACACAGGCTGGATGTATTCTACCCCACAGCATACAAAGATATATGTCCGTGGTGTGGGGCCACACCAACTGTTTCACATAACGTGAGAGTGTATGCATCACAATGAAAAACACCACAACATGAACAACACAGAGGAACAATGGGAGGCGCTGCTGTCTAGCTCGGCCATTGGTGATCAGCGCTGGCTGGTCCAACGAGTAGAGATGATGGCTAGGGCAAGCGAAGCCCTGGAATAGGGGCCCGACCATTTGGAATGCTTCGTGTTATGCGCAGATAAAGTATTTTTTCTCTCTCTCTTGGTGTTGTATTCTCTCCAAACTCGAAGTGGCACAGACACATCGACCTTATTTCTGCAAAATCGCTTAAGAAATTAGGTTTCTTGAGAAGAACGCTAAAGGGCGCCACAAAAGCATGCAAGCTTATACCCTCGTATTCAGAAACGCTCCTCGACTTGACTTTCACCCTTCACTTGACAGAGTTGAGCACTGCTCCGCTGTTCGGCTGAAAATGATGCTGCGCTACTCAAGAATCGCAGCAGATTATCGCTGATATGCAGTGGCTTGCCGTGTCTAGAGACGGCACTTCCATCGACTTTCTCAAGTGAAGGTTGAGCGTTGAGTGAAGGGACGTTCTAGAATACGGGGGATAGCCTTCAAATCACTGATCAGGCCTCTTCTTGAATATGCGTCTGTTGTGTGGTCACCACATCTTGCAATTGACATAAACTTGAGGCCATCCAGCAAAAAGCGATAAGATTCATTTTTAACCGTTATGACCGTGATTTCTCCCCTTATGAGCACTGCCATGCTTTATCGCTAAGCTGTTTAGAACCCAGACGTATGTGTGATCGGCTCACCATGCTACATAACATCGTGCACAATTCCGTCTGCATAGCCACACCCATTTCGTTCACCAATCATCCTACCCAGGTGACTCGCCGATACAATTCGTTGAACATTGTGCCATTCAGATGTTTTATTGATTGTTATAAATACTCTTTTTTGTCGTGCACAGTTGACATTTGGAATAATCTGGACGCTACTTTGAAACGACTACCGCATGCGCTGTTTGTTGAACAAGTGTCCAATTATGTAAATTTATGTTCCTAATTCTGCCGTTGTATTTGTTTGATCATTTATTGTTTGTTGAACAGATGTCTAATTATGACATTTTATTTTTTATTTATTTGTGCTGTTTTTGTTCGTTTATTGTAACCACTCCTGCAATGCCTCAAACATGAGACAGCAGTATCTGTAAATAAATAAACTGTCGAGACATTCATCTCCGAAGTGAGAACGTTTGAACGCTGGAGACGCGCATTCGACAATTTATTTGCCGCTCTACGCCAGAGTACACAGAAACGCAACCACTCTGCTCTGATGACCTGCGTGAGACTATCTCAAGCGATAGTTCGGGAGGAGCTGCGCATGCTGCTACCCTCAGTGCAGCCTTAAGTGGACTCGATTGTCGACATTGTCCGCGAAGACTTTTGGCAATCGCTTGGAGTTTCCGAAGCACCAAAGCCTCAGTCTCAAGCAACGAGCTACACTGCTGCAGCCCTACGCTACACTACTTCTTCACTCCCACGTCAAGAGGCCGCACCGTTGCAGTTTTGCCGCCAGGCCCCACCGCCGTTCACGTCATACCGTCCACCACTGGCCAGCGCAACGCTCCGAGAAAAACTGACGTGTGGCGTGCTCTCGTCCACCGACTTCTGTGCTACCACTGCGAAGAAGCTGGCCACACTTACCACCGCTGCCTGTAGCGCCAGACGAGACTTCGTGGTTTAGCAATAGACGCGCCGCCTCGACAGCTGAGGGAGAGGCCTCGCGACATCGCCGACTACCTCGCAGCAGAGCAGTGGAAGCCCCGAGGATCCTTCCATTCACCGTCACCGGGCCGCTAAATGTCACCTTATTGCTGGCCATACACTGGCCCAACTCGGGGCCGGTCACCTAGCCCGTACTCGTAAAACTAAGGGCAGCAGCCGATGGAGGTGTGGTTGCTGTAAGGCGACTGGCATAGATCCTCCGCTACCGACGACGTCGCCGTGAAGAAACTCAAGAAACCGCCGCAACTTCAACGTAGTTCTAAACCCGGAAATTTGTGGCAAAATTATGACTTGATGACGCAACGTCGAATCAGCGGTACAAGAGATCGCAGCCGTGATCCGACACCACGACCCGGCTGAAACGCGAGACATCGAACTAGTGACCTCGACATAATAGTCGGCGCCCACCTCGTCAGTGCTCTTGTCGATACTGCAGCCGACTATGCCGTCATCAGTGGGGCATTTGCCACGAAGTGTAAGAAAGTTGGCACGACTTGGGAAGGCCCCAAAATCTGTACAGCTGTAGGTCACCTAGTTACGCTGGCAGGAACCTGTACAGCCAGAGTCACCATTAACCATAACATATATCCTGCAAGCTTCGTCGTCCTAAGGCATTGCTCGAGAGATGTAATTCTTGGTATGGAATTTTTAAGCCTTCATGATGCCGTCTTCAACCTGATAATAAAGTCGATAATACTATCCACGGTAAAGGCACTGCCGCCTCACACGCCGTTAGGAAAGCACGCTTTGAATGTGCTGAAAGACCAAGTTTCTATTCCTGCTCGCTCCAGCATCAGCATTAATGTCGGCATTGAAGAATCATCAGACATGCAAGGCGTCTTTGAAGGCGACCAGCACCGCTTGATCAACCGCGAAATTTGCGTTGCCAGAGGAATAGCTGAGCTGCGAGGAGGGAAAGCAAGAGTGATGCCCACGAATGAACTTCAGCAACGAATACAAGTGCGTGAGCAAAGACCCGACGGTTTCCTACATCGAAGAGATATTGGAAGCCAGCAATGCTTTCACTCTCACTGATTCCACCGATATACTCCGACGACTGAAACAATTGAACCAGCTTTCGATGGTAATACGTGCCTTCCGATGCATAAACAAGAACAGCTAAAGAACCTGCTCCTGCAATACAACAACTGCTTTTCCTCGTCGTCGGCAATTTGACAGACCCCTGTCGCGGAACATCGAATCGGATTAGGAGAAAACGCCAGGCCACTTCATCAGAGCCCGTACACTGTTGCGACCCTAGACGGGGAGGCCATTCAGCCTTCAAATAGTCCAAGGGTGTCATCAGTTGTGTTCGTAAAAAAAAAAGGATGGGACACTACGCTTCTGGGTTGACTATCGCCCACTAAACAAGATAACGAAAGGCGTATACCCTCTCCCCCGAATAGACGACACCCAAGATCGACTAGACAACGCCAAATACTTCTCATCAACGGACCTCAAGACAGCCTATTGGCAGGTTGAAGTAGACGTGAGAGACCGAGAAAAGGTGGCGTTCATAACACCAGACAGCCTGTTTGAGCTTAAGGTTATGCCCTTTGGTCTTTGGTCGGCGTTTGCGACGTTCCAGCGTGTGATGGACACTGTGCTCGCTAGATTAAACTGGCAGACTTGCTTCGTGTACTTTGACGATGTCGTCGTGTTTTCCCCAAGCTTCGACAACCATCTCCAGCGGCTTGAAGCTGTATCTAAAGCAATAAAAATTTCCAGACACACTCTGAAGCCATAAAAGGGCCGCTTTGCCGACGAGAAACTCTTGTTCTTAAGACACGTGATAAGCAAGTATGGAGTACGCTCCGACCCGCAGAAGCCAATAGCCGTGGCAGCATTACCGTCACCCACCGACAAGAAGGCCATGCGTCGATTTCTTGGCCTCTGCACGCATTACAACCGTTTTGTAATAGGTGCAGTTGCCGAGAAAGCCTTCATAACCACCGCAGCACAACGAGGACGGCGACTGCGTCCTGGCAACCTTAAGTGTCAATGATATTTCAGAACAACATGGGGCCGACCCTGAAATCAAGGGCCTTGTGTAATACCTTCAGGGCAAGGCTGCCTTTGTTCCAAAGGTCGACTGGGGTCATATTTCTTGCGGAACAACATCATCGTCAAGAAAAACTTTCACCAAATCAGGCCATCTACCTTCTCTTGTATCTCAGCTTTACGGCCAAAAGTTTTGGATGCTTACACGACGACCCGAAGGCTGGACACCTTGGTGCTTCCCATACACTCGCGAGAACACAGCAGAAGTGTCAATGGCCACGCCTCGCCAAAGACGTCACTCGTTACGTCAGGACATGTCGACATTGTCAACGACAAAACACGCCCCCGACTAGGCCAGCCGAACTACTGCCGCATATTGAGCCGCCTCACTGGCCATTTCAGGAAATTGGCATCGACTTACTAGGGTCGTTCTTGAGGTCGACTTCAGGAAACAAATGGAGTGACGTAGCTACTGACTACCACACCCGCTACACGGAGACAAGGGCCCTGCCCATAGGTAATGCCACCGAGGTAGCAAAGTTCTTCGCCGACAAAATCTTCTTGCGTCACGGCACCCCAGAGGTCCTCATCACCGACAGAGGTATGGCATTTACTGCTGAGATAACCCAAGTGATTTTTGCATCAGTCAGACAAGTAACCGCCGTACTACAGCGTACCACCAACAGACTAATGGTCTCACCAAGCGCCTGAACAAGTTCATCGCTGACATGCTGGCCATGTAGGTCGAGGTCGAAAACAAGACGTGGGATGCCATTCTTCCATGGGTAATTTTCCTATACAACACCACCGTACAAGAAACGATGCCGATGACACCGTACAAGTGGGTCTACGAAAGGAACCCGACCACGATGCTCGACGCCTTGCTGCCAAACGTCGCTAATGAAGAAAGCTACGACG